>NC_077228.1:224100707-224700707 GCF_027887165.1 Monodelphis domestica | reverse complement strand
TACCTACAGATAAGTTATATTCACTGAATGCCATGACCTATTTATTGATTGTTGTGTTATGCATCTTTCAATTAAAAAAAGAATTTCACCCTCTTAGCTTATTAATAAACAAGTGATTATTATTTACAAGTGTGGCCTATCACCCAGGAAATACACAGGACATTTTAAAAATTGTGGAAAATATGTAATCACATTAATAGTAAGAGCAAAAAAAAGTGTGCCATTAATAAAATTTTAAATCTTCATATTTTTATTTCTATCTTTGTGTTATAAAATGTGTATCAGATGTTAGAACAAAATTTTGTGATTATAAATGTACATGTATTTAAGATACACACTCAATTTTTGGAGGGAGGTATTAATAAGGGATACATGATTAAAAAAAAAAAAGAACCTGGAAAACTCTGTTCTAAGTAAAGGTTTTATGATAATAGGTTAATCAAAAAACTTATTTATTTATTTATTTGTTGTTATGCTAAATTACCAAGATGCCCACAAATCAAGTTCAATCTCAATGCTTCTTACACTCCAATGGGTCTGCTCTTGCTACTCTAATTAACCTTTTTAATTTTTCATGGATTCTTCTTCCTCTCTCTATTCACATAATGTAAAAACTCCCTAAAGTTCCTATTCTCAATATTCTTTCTCTACAATCAATCTTCAACATTCCCTTATTTACACATTGCTGTGGTTCTGTTCACAACTTTCCTTCTGCTTAGAACCCATTTTCCACTCTGCACTCCTATTTTCTTTGCCTTTCTATACCCTATCCATCCTTTTAGTTCTACCACAAATGTCACCACCTTTCATTGTCTTCCCTAATCAAGAATACAACATGCCTCAAATCATTTTCCATATATCTTTTCTGGTAGTTTTTCTGTATTATTTTTCTGCACATCTAATCTCTATATCTTTGGAGAAGTCAATTCTTCTCTCTGATCTTCTGTAGCATGGACATAGTCTTTGTGTCTGAACTCATAGCTTTTTAAGAATATCAATAATATATATAATACTTCACAACCTATAAAGTACAATATGAATGATAGATATAAATTATCATTGTTGCTATAGTAGGCTAGTGTAGTGGAAAGGTTGCTGGATTTGGAGACCTTAATTCAAAACCTGATTCTTCCTTTTTTACTTGTTTGATCTTTAGTAAGTCACATGAACTCTGACTCCTGTTTCCTTATTTATAAAATTGGATTGAATTAGATTACCCCTAAGTCCTTTCCAGTTCTAAATTTGTAATCCTATGATCTCCAAGGGCAGATTTCTGTCTTATATTCCCCATAGTATCTTCACTGGTGCTCTGCACACAGTAGGTTCAGTGGCACAGAATATTTGTTGTATTGAATGATTGCATTTCTAATTTTTGTTAAATATGATCTTATTAAATAACTTAGAAATACATTTTACATAAATATGTAGAGCCTATATAGCTAACATTTGTCCTTGGTCATTGCATGCCTAATATATATATATATGTATATATATATATGTATGTATGTATATACATACAGTCCTTCGCTATATTGTGGTTCACTGATCCCGGCTTATATTGTGAATTTAAAATATATATATATATATTTAATTCTGTAAGGCAGAGTTTTTGTTATATCATGGGATTTTGCAGATGAATACTGTTTTTGAGCTCTTCCTGATTTTCATATCATTTCTTTGGTCTATGCCCAATTCCTCCATCACAATACCTGCTGTACTACTGCTTATACAAGTTTGCCAATGTGAGATTTGTTATTAAGGGATATTTAAGGGGAAGAAACAAAAAGTAAACATCTAAATATTTTGAGTTTATTAATGGGGAAATGAGATAGGAATGAGGGGAACAAGGAGAAGGGAAATTTCTTTTTTTTTTTTGAGAAGGGAAATTTCTAAATTTTATCCCCAAAACTATCCTATTGGTTAACTACCTAAGCTAAATAAATTAAGTTCCCCCCAAATAGAACCCCACAAACAGAGTCTAGCTATGGGCCAAGATCCCAGAGGTAAATTCCAAGTCCGTTCTGTAGTAGATAATGATACTAGGGGGATTATAGTAATAGGGAAATGTTAGAGAGGTAACACCAGGAAGCAAGCCAGGAAAAAGACTGGATCTTGAGGCCCTCCCCCTATACTATGTCCTGTTACCTTTCAACTGTCTTAGAAATGTTTTTCTCACACATGGTGAGCTAGAAGATTTCCCCTAATAACCAAATCCCACAATCAAATCCTTCAACTAAAAGGTCTTTTATTCTTTTGGGTAGAGGAGGTAAGGAGAGGGGAGGGGTGAGAGGAAAATAGGTCTCCCTAAATTTTCTAAGTTATCCTGTTGATTGAAGATTTCAAGATGTATTCAAATTCAGGAAACAAAATTATCTTTCCCTAAGGGTAGATATTGACAGCAATGCTGACAGGTTTCTTCTGGGCTAAAACACAAAGTCTTTTCAGCCCATAGTCTTATGGATAAGGCAATAGCTAGAGAGTAATTAATCTATCTTCCACCATCTGGTCCAACAGCCTGAGAAGGAATCCCTCTTAGTCAGCTCAAGCTGTTTAATTGCTTTTTACCAACGTTCCATGGGAACTGTCTCCCCATCTCAGTTGATTGGCATTTCACAAAGTTCTGAGCTCCTTTTCTTTTTACAGATACATTTGTCACTTCTCAAAATCTTCATTTACAGTTCCCAGTAGAGACTGATGGTCCTTTTCTTGATCTTCACTCTAGCTGCCAGCAGACTGTTGAAGCAATCTCTCTCCTGTAATAGATAGATATTTGAGGGTGTCTACTGATTGATACTAGATAACTAATGGATCAAGTTTGCCTACCCTCCTTCATTTATGTCTCCCTTCCTCCCCCTTTTCAATTTCCCTTCCAACCCTATTCAGAAGACTTTCAGCTTCCCCTCCCCCTTCTTTCCCTTCTTATCACTAAGTATGAACTATGATTCTTTAGAGAAAATACTCTTTTCTCTTCTTTAACTCAAGTGAGGGTTTATTGGGGAATACAGGAAAGGATGGAGGATAAGGTAAGAGGGATAGGGTTTTCCCTATTATCTACAGGGAGCCTTGGTTAGGAGGATATTGGAAGAAATGGTAATCAGTCACTAGCAGAGACAGTCAAAGAGATAGGAGGACAACTGTCTTTCTTCTTCTTTCTCTGTTAATCAGCTTTCTACCTGTCATTCAGGCAGAGGGGGCAGAGTCAAGATGGCGGCCTAAAAGGAGCAGAAGTTCAGACCTCTGAATACCCTTACCAATCACAAACTGAATGCTCCTAGGGGACTGAAAATCAAACCTAACAACAAGACAGAGCCAAGGAACCATCCTGCTGGACTCAATTCAAAAGCCAGAATCCGAGAACACTCAGATTTAAGGGGAAGGCAGAAGGAAGGTCCCAGGATCCCTCCCCCCCACCTAGAGCGCTAAGCCCCCAGTGGCAGTGGGAACCTCGGGGTGGGCAAAGGCGCTGGTCTGGAGGGTGTACCTTACAGGCAGGGCTATTCCAAGCTCAGAGCATCAAACACAGGTGGCAGGGAAGGAGCTAGAGAGGGAGCATAGAGCTGGCAGCCTGGTCAGAGCTGTGGAGATCCTCCGTATTGCTCCAGCCTTCCAGGAGGTTTTGGCCTCAGAGCACACCCAGCCCAACCCAGCTGAACTTAATCCCATCAAAAGTCTTCAGAACTCAGGGAAGCCCAGGCTCCAACACCCTTCCCTCAAGGGGCTGCTGGGCTTTAATCCAATCAAAAGCCTCCAGAGGACAGGGTAACAAACTCCAACAACCCTCCCCTAAAGACTGCACCGAGAGATCCTCTGTCAAAGCTCCAAGAGGGGAGACTGGCAGAAGCCCCCAAAACAAAAAAAATGAGAGGAGGAAGAACACAGGCAAATACGGGGAGCAAAGAAGGGGTAAATATGAGCAAACAACAGAAGAAGAAGAAAGAAATTACAATAGACAGCTTCTATTCAGCAATCAGAACGGGGGGTGGATATCAGAAATCCCAGCAAATTGGATACAGGCTTTGGAAGAACTCAAAATGCAATTCAAAACACAATTAAGAGAGGCTGAATACAATTGGGAAAAGAACTTAAAAACTAAGATAAGTCATCTGGAAACAGAGGCACTTGAACTAAAATGAGAAAATAGTGTCTTGAAAGCCAAAATCAACCAGCTGGGAAATGAGGCAAATGAGATGAAAGATGAGGCAAAGAAGATGAAAGATGAATCAAAGGAGATGAAAGACGAGGTAAAGAGGATGAAAGATGACCTCGAAAGAAAATCAGACCAGAAGGAGAAGGATGACCAAAAATCCAGGGATGAAATTCAGTCTTTAAAAACCAGAATACACAACTAGAATTAAGTGACATCACAAGGCAGCAGGACACTATAAAACAAAACCAAAAGAATGAAAAAATTTAGGAAAACATGAAGCATCTCATTCACAAAACAGACAATTTAGAAAATCGTTCCAGGAGAGACCATTTAAGAATCATTGGTCTACCAGAACACTGTGACAAAAGAAAAATCCTGGACATAATACTACAGGAAATCATTCAAGAAAATTGCCCTGATATTCTAGAACAAGAGGGAAACTTGAAAATTGAAAGAATCCACAGATCACCTCCTGTATCTAATCCCCCACTGACAACACCCAGGAATGTTTTAGCCAAATTCAAGAACTATCAGACCTAAGAAAAGATATTACTAGCTGCCAAGAAGATGTCATTCAGATACCATGGAACCACTGTGAGGATGCAAGAATAGAAGAATTCCAAGAATTTGTAAAGAAAAGATCAGACCTGAACAGAAAATTTGATGCCCAAGCACAGAACTCAAGATAATCATCAAAAGGTAATTAAAAAAAGAGGGAAAAAAGAAAAACAAAACAAACAAACCAACCCCCCACCTTTTTTTTTAAAGAGACTCAATAAGTTAAAATGTTATATATTCATATAAGAAAAGAGGTCATTGGTAACTGTTAAAAACTGTTGTTATCACCTGGGCAACTAGTAGAATTACACTTAGAGGGAATAGTGACAAACTGTATAGGATGAAAGGAAAAGACATAAATAGGTATATAGATATATGCATGCATAAATACATATATGTATATATTCATATATATATACATATGTATGCAACTAGAGCTAAAAAAAGAGGTTAATATGAAAAGAAATGGGAAAAGAAAGAAACGGGAGTAAATTTATATGTCACAAAGAAGCTCATGTTGGGAGAGGGGAGAACATCAATACACTGGAAGGGTAAAGAGGTTGGAGATAGGAAATGCTCAACTCTTACATGCATTGAAATTGACCCAAAGAGGGAAGAACAATCAAATCCATTAGGGCAGAGAATAGATTTGTGACCTATAGGGGAGTAGAAGGGTAATAAACAAACTGGTGGGGAGGGAAGCAGTACAAGGGAGGGAAAGGGTGGGGGGTAGTTTTAGAAAGACTACAGGGAAAATAAGGTGGGGGAATAAGAAGGGAGGTGGTAGAAAGGGAAGTAAAATAAGCCTGGGAACTAGGGGGACTGTTTAAAGACAAACATTGGTGTAGAAGGAAATAGTGAAAGAAGAAAAGGCAGGACCAGGAATAGAAATCA
This sequence comes from Monodelphis domestica, assembly GCF_027887165.1. Taxonomy (NCBI): domain Eukaryota; kingdom Metazoa; phylum Chordata; class Mammalia; order Didelphimorphia; family Didelphidae; genus Monodelphis; species Monodelphis domestica. Next base: position 224,695,108 of record NC_077228.1, on the reverse strand, counting down.
AAATGCTGGGAAATACACAGCTAGTAATCATAACTCTGAATGTGAATGGAATGAACTCACCCATAAAAAGCAAGCAAATAGCAGAGTGGATTAGAATCCAAAATCCTACCATATGATGTCTGCAAGAAACACACATGAGGAAGGTAGAAACGCATAGGGTGAAAGTAAGAGGATGGAGCCAAATCTATTGGGCATCAAATGATAAAAAGAAGGCAGGAGTAGCAATCATGATACCGGACAATGCCAAAGTAAAAATAGAACTAGTTAAAAGAGATAGGGAAGGTAATTACATCTTGATAAAAGGCAGTATAGACAACGAGGAAATATCTGTACTCAATATGTATGCACCAAATGGCATAGCATCCAAATTTTTAAAGGAGAAATTAGAGGAGCTCAAGGATGAAATACATAGAAAAACTATACTAGTGGGAGATCTGAACCTTCCCCTATTCAAACTAGATAAATCAAATCAAAAAATAAATAAGAAAGAGGTGAGAGAAGCAAATGAAATCTTAGAAAAATTAGAGTTAGTAGACATGTGGAGAAAAATAAATAGACGTGAAAAGGAATACACCTTCTTTTCAGCAGCACATGGTACATTCTCAAAAATTGACCATGTATTAGGGCACAAAAACATTGCAAACAAGAGAAGAAGAACAGAAAAAATAAATGCAACCTTCTCAGATCACAATGCAATGAAAATAATAATTAGTAAGGGTACATGGAGAGGTAAATTAAAAATTAATTGGAAATTAAACAATACAATTCTCCAAAACTGGTTAAAGAACAAATCATAGAAACAATAACTTCATTAAGAAAATGACAATGGTGAGACATCCTTACAAAACCTATAGGATACAGCCAAAGCAGTACTCAGGGGGAAATTTATATTTTTGAGTTCATATATTAACAAATTAAGAAGGTCAGAGATCAATGATTTGGGCATGCAAATTAAAAAAAACTAAAAAGTGAACAAATTAAAAATCCTCAGATGAAGACTAAATTAGAGATCCTAAAAATCAAAGGAGGAATTAATAAAATTGAAAGTCAAAGAATGATTGATTTAATAAATAAGACTAAAAGCTGGTATTTTGAAAAAACAAATAAAATAGACAAAGTATTGGTCAGTTTAATTAAAAAAAGGAAAGAAGAAAACCAAATTGACAGTATCCAAGATGAAAAGGGAGACCTCACCTCTAATGAAAAGGAAATTAAGGCAATCATTAAAAACTACTATGCCCAATTATATGGCAACAAATATGGCAATCTAGGTGATATGGTTGAATACTTACAAAAATATAAATTGCCTAGACTAACAGAGGAAGAAATAAATCACCTAAACAACCCCATATCAGAAAAAAATCCCCAGGGCCTGATGGATTCACAAGTGAATTCTATCAAACATTCAAAGAACAACAAATCCCAATATTATACAAACTATTTGACAGAATAAGCAAAGAAGGAGTTCTACCAAATTCATTTTATGACACAAACATAGTACTGATCCCAAAGCTAGGCAGGTTAAAAAGAGAGAAAGAAAACTATAGACCAATCTCCTTAATGAATATAGATGCAAAAATCTTAAATAGGATACTAGCAAAAAGACTCCAGCAAGTCATCACAAGAGTTATTCACTATGACCAAGTAGGATTCATACCAGAAATACAAGGATGGTTCAATATTAGGAAAACCATTCACATAATTTACCATATTAACAAGTAAACTGACAAAAATCAATGATTATCTCAATTGATGTAGAAAAAGCCTTTGATAAAATGCAGCATTCATTCCTTTTGAAAACACTAGAAAGTATAGGAATAGAAGGGCCTTTCCTAAAAATAATAAAAAGTATATATCTAAAACCATCAGCAAACATCATCTGCAATAGGGATAAACTAGAAGCCTTCCCAATAAGATCAGGAGAGAAACAAGGATGCCCATTAACACCGCTATTATTTAACATTGTACTAGAAACACTAGCTGTAGCAATTAGAGAAGAAAAAGAAATTGAAGGTATTAAAATTGGCAATGAGGAGACCAAGCTATCACTCTTTGTGGATGATATGATGGTTTACTTAAAGAATCCTTGAGAATTAACCAAAAAGCTAGTTGAAACAATCTACAATTTTAGCAAAGTTGCAAGATATAAAATAAACTCACGCAAGTCATCAGCATTTCTATATATCTCCAACCCAGTTCAGCAGCAAGAATTAGAAAGAAAAATTCCATTTAAAATCACCCTAGACAATATAAAATACTTAGGAATCTATCTGCTGAGACAAACACAGGAACTATATGAACACAACTACAAAACACTCTCCACACAATTAAAACTAGATCTAAACAATTGGAAAAACATTGATTGCTCATGGGTGGGATGAGCTAACATAATAAAAATGATAATCCTACCCAAATTAATTTACTTATTTAGTGCCATACCCATTGAACTACCAAAAAACTTTTTTACTGAATTAGAAAAAAAAACTAACAAAGTTCATTTGGAAGAACAAAAGATCAAGGATATCCAGGGAAATCATGAAAAAAAAATGCAAAGGAAGGAGGACTTGCAGTCCTAGATCTCAAACTAGACTATAAAGCAGTGATTATCAAAACAATTTGGTACTGGCTAAGAGACAGAAAGGAGGATCGGTGGAATAGACTTGGGGTAAGTGACCTCAGCAAGACAGTCTGTGATAAGCCCAAAGATCCCAGCTTTTGGGACCAAAACCACTATTTGATAAAAACTGCTGGGAAAATTGGAAGACAGTATGGGAGAGATTAGGTTTGGATCAACATCTTACACCCTACACCAAGATAAACTCAGAATGAGTGAATGACCTGAATATAAAGAATTAAACTATAAGCAAATTAGGTGAACACAGAATAGTATATTTGTCAGATCTTTGGGAAAGGAAAGACTTCAAAACCAAGCAAGAGCTAGAAAAAAATCACAAAATATAAAATCAATAATTTTGATTACATCAAATTAAAAAGGTTTTGTACAAGCAAAATTAATGCATCCAAAATTAGAGGGAAAACAACAAATTGGGAAAAAATCTTCATTACAAAACCTCTGACAAAGGTCTAATTACTCAAATTTATAAAGAGCTAAACCATTTGTACAAAAAATCAAGCCATTCTCCAATTGATAAATGGGCAAGGGACATGAATAGGCCATTTTCAGTTAAAGAAATCAAAACTATTAATAAGCACATGAAAAAGTGTTCTAAATCTCTAATAATCAGAGAAATGCAAATCAAAACAACTCTGAGGTATCACCTCATACCTAGCAGATTGGCTAACATGATAGCAACAGAAAGTAATGGATGATGAAGGGGATGTGGCAAAGTTGGGACATTAATTCATTGCTGGTGGAGTTGTGTGAATTGATCTAACCATTCTGGAGGGCAATTTGGAACTATGCCCAAAGGGCGATAAAAGACTGTCTACCCTTTGATCCAGCCATAGCACTGCTGGGTTTGTACTCCACAGAAATAATAAGGAAAAAGACTTGTACAAAAATATTCATAGCTGTGCTCTTTGTGGTGGCAAATTTGGAAAATGAGGAGATGCCCTCTGATTGGGGAATGGCTGAACAAATTGTGATATATGTTGGTGATGGAATACTATTGTGCTCAACGGAATAATAAAGTGGAGGAATTCCATGGGGACTGGAACAACCTCCAGGAATTGATGCAGAGTGAGAGGAGCAGAACTAGGAAAACATTGTACACAGAGACTGATACACTGTGGTACAATTGAATGTAATGGACTTCTCCATTAGTGGCAATGCAATGACCCTAAACAACTTGGAGGAATCTATGAGAAAAACCACTATCCACATCCAGAGGAAAGACTGTGGGAGTAAAAACACCAAAGAAAAACAACTGCTTGAATACATGGATTGAAGAGTATGGTTGGGAATGTAGACTCTTAATGAACATCTTAGTGCAAACAACATGGAAATAGGTTCTGATTAAGGACACAAATAATACCCACTGAAATTGTGTGTTAGCTGTGGGAAGGGTGGGTGGGGGAGGGAGGGAAATAATGTGATTATTGTAACCAAGGAATAATGTTCTAAATTGACTAAATAAACTAATTCAAGGGGGGAAATAAATAAATTAAAGAAAAAAAATAAAATCCTTAGAGCAGGGAACAAAGGAAAAAAATTCTATAATAAAAAAAAAAATCAGCCAGGTAACCTCAGCCAGCCAGCAAAAGCTTCAGGGTCTCCACCATCAGCCACAAACAGCCAAAAGCTTAGAAGCTTAGCCCAAAAGCCTCTCATCCCAGTTCAGAATAAGTCCAGCCGTGGCTTGGCCCTAACTGCTTCTCCTGGTAACATTCCAATGGAATCTTCATTTTGATTGACAGCTTCTGTCCTCAACTTTTTATCTTGCATGCATTGTACAGGGGCCAGATATCTTGTAGATAGGTGAAAATTACAGCTACAACAAAATCTTCAGCAAGAAGACTGTTTTCGGTTGGGACTAAATCTCCCCATAGAATGTTGACCCAGAGTCCCAAGTGATTCTGTGTTACATGTCTCTGTCAATCAAAATGCAGTCTTTCTTTGTTTACTGTTACAGTTTGTACACAGCACAATACTGGCTGATGGAATGAAAGGTGACCAACCACAGAGCTATGTTCTGTATACTGCACACTGATTGGCTTAGTTTTTATAAGAGTGTGCAAAAGATTTATAGGGGAGTGGGAAGGGTTTATAAAGCCTTAAAATATAAATAAATAATAAAATAATTATAAAGCCACTACTTTGTGGATTTTCACCTAACACATGATTTTCTGAAATGTAACTCCCGTGATAGGTGAGGAATTACTGTACATATATACATAATCAAATATATAGCTGTATATATGTATTGTTAAATGTATGGTTGGGCTGAATATGTTTTAGTTGGTCGCCAGGGATTTAATTACTAAATCCCAAATGAATTACTAAAGTCAAAATGGAATTTATGGTAGCTGATTTTACAATAAAGAGGGAAGATATTAAGGAAGAGAAAAAGAGAGTACAAGAGAGAGATAGCTGCTCCAGCCTCTTCTGAGCCAGGCAGGAGAGGTCCCAGTCAAGGGAAAGGAGTCTCAGGGTGATAGACCTCTCCAGAGGCTGGTGCCTCTAGAAAGGTCAAGGGAAAGTGAGTCAGTCTTTACACTCACCACGTGTCAGTTCAAAGGAACAGGGTCACCAGGAAAACAGGTCCAGTCAGCACTCTTCTGAATGAAGAATTATTCTCCACTCCAGTAGAACTGCCAGTAGAGCTCCAGCAGAATTTTTTCTCACAGGAGGTTCCACTCCAAGTGAGAGTTCCAAGTCGAACTGCATTCAGGCAGTTGTTACTTTCTTTTAAAGACCTTTATTTTTGAGTCACTTCCCTTAATCTTTAAGTCTACTAATCACAGCTGATGTTCTGCTCTAGGACCTCTCAGAAGGCAGTCAGTGGATTCTGATTTGTCACCCACTCTTTCACAGGTGGGTCACAGACCTCCCACTCAGTGTGTGAGATGGGTGTTCATACCTTTTTTGGTTAAATCCAAAATGGGTAGATCTCCATACTTAATTTTTAAGTACCATTTTTACACTTATGGGGATTAAAATCTAAAAATAGATCTCTGTACTCAAATTTAAGTACCATGCTTACACTTTGGGGATTAAATCCAAATATAGACAGGGGATTACAATTTAATCTTCACAATTAAGGAAGAGCTAAGTACCTTTATTGTTACAATTTAGGGAGAGCCAAAATTCAATCTTCACAGTATACACATAGAAGGACCAGACTTGTGATTTCATTGTTATAGATAACTTCCATTAGGAAACTCCCTCTACCCATGCAGATTGCTATCTTCCATACAATTTAACCTTAGAGGATAAGAGTTCTGAGATTGTCACTTGCCTGGGGTCACATAGCCAATATTGTACCAAAAATGGAACTTGAACCCAGGCCATAAGCCAAACTTGGTGGGTAAGAGAAGGGAGAAAAAGAGGAAGGGAAGGAAGAGGACTGGGGGAATGAGAGAGGACAAAGCACTTAATTTATCTTTTCCCGTTGCATGGAGTATTCTTTTGCAGCCTTTTGTAAAAGTTGTAGTTACTGTTGCCTTTTTTAGAAATTGTCCAAGGCATCAAAAATAACTTGCTTGAGAAGACATCAAAGAATTAAAAAAGAAACCACAGCCTCAGTTCTTTAGTTAGCAATTTGAAGCTTGATAAGAATCTACTTGTTCCAGTAAATCTGAAGTAAAACTAAGATTTTGTTTGTTCCAAGAAATAGTAACTGAAATCATAAATAATAAAAGATGCAATAGCCACATTTAACCTAATGGACTTAAAAAGTTTTCTTGTGTTTTTTTTTTTATTATCACTAATGCTCTGTCACTGGACAATTACAAAACTTCCCGCTTATTACAGGCAGTCAAGTTATTAAGGGGTTCTGGGCTCATAAGTTTCCTGTTAAATCAGTTATTTGGAACTAGAAATGCACTTCCCTATAGAAATAATGTTACACATTATAACTAGGTTCCCAGCCCAGCCCATAAAAACTTATTTAATCCACTGTGTAGTTAAACTATACTAACTATATACATAACTATAAACTAAACTAAGAGGGAGGAAAAGCATGCAATAGAGGACAGAGGAAAAGGAAGAGAATTACCTTCCCCTTTTCCTGGGCAAAATTTTACATTACTATTAATTCTTATTAATGAATTATAATTAATAGTTACTATTAATCATATTTCTATAGTACTTTAAGGTATACAAGGTACTATAGTCATAACTTTTCTATAATATGGATAGTATCATAATTTGTCTTTTTTGACCTCAACTTCCATTCTGAAACTCTCTTCTGCCTTCTAGTTCCCTTCTTCCCAGATTCATAGTGTCACTCTGAATTTCCTGCTTCTGCACTATATCCAAGTCTGCATTCTCCCACAAATAGCTCCATGCACCCAAATTACCCAACTTCCCTATTACTCTTCCCTGTACTCCATCCTCCATCTGCTCAGATGACTAAACTGGATCACTTAATACACATTAATGTAGGAATGATGGGTAGCCCTTTAAGCTTCTCTATGGTCATTCTATTTTTAAAAGGAAATGTGGGCCCCCAAATAAATATCTAATTGATAGAATTTTAGGAAGTACAAGAAATGAAATGAAAAAAGGATATTCCCATAACTTGAAGAAAGGTATATGGGGGCTAGGCTGGGCTGGGGTACCTAACCGGAGCCAACCCTACCTGGAACTATTCACCTGGACTTAGTGCACTTGTTAAACTTTTCTTTATTGTCATCAGTTTCTTTATTTATTCCACTTTAACGGTCCTAAACTTACAATTGGTCAGAAGCAAATTAATCTATACATATACAGATAAACAATACACATACATTCACACATATATGTTGTTATTTTTCAGAGTTATTCAACTCCTTGCAACCCTGTGAACCAATTCTCCATGGGATTTTCTTTTTTTAAATATTTAATGCATTTTATATTGATTGAAAGGGTATTTTTTTCTTTAGCAAATCACTGAATTTTTTTTACTATATTTTATGAAGTTGATCCCCCCCCACCCTGAACCAAAGAAATGCCTATTTCCTTATGTTGTGGCATAATGATGGATGACCTTGGGAAAAGATCCAAGATGAAGTCCCACCTCTAATACATACAGGCTATAATTGGTGATGTAGATGTCAAACAAGCAGCCTACCTGGTTCCAGGTGACCTCACCTACATGGGTTTTCTCAACAAAGATACTGGAATGGTTTGCCATTTCCTTATCAAGTTTTATGCAGACAGTCATTAAGTAACTTGTAAACAGCTAACATCTGAGATCGAATGTGAATTTTGGTTTTCTGACTCTAGAACCAGTGCTTTATCCATTGTGCCACCTAGCTGCCTATCTAGCTATCTACTTATCTATCTATTGATCCATCTACACACATACACATGTGCATATGTGTTTTTATATGTGTGTATTTTGTCATGGGCGTTTACATTTATTTGTTTCCATATATACATGTAATAATAATAACTAGCATTTATATCAATGATGGGCAACCTTTTGAGCTTGGTATGTCAAAATTTGCCCCAAAAAAGAGCATAACTCAGGTGGTGTGTCATTTTGAGAGAAAAAAAGTCCTTCTCAGCATATGATCCCATACTTCTCTATGTGCAGCCACATGTGGCCACATGTCATTGAAAATGGCTATGTGTGTCAGTGCTGACACATGTGTCATAGGTTTGCCATCATGGATTTATATAGTATTTACTACATGTCAGACATTGTGCAAAGCTCATTTCAAACATCTCATTTGATCCCCATAACCAGCCTGGGATATAGGTGCTATTATTATCTCCATTTTACAGCTGAAGAAACTGAGGCAAACAGAGGTTAAGTGACTTGCTTAGGGTCACACAGTCTCTGAAGCCAGATTTTAACTCAGGTCTTCCTGACTCCAGGCACAGCACCTTTTCTACTCTGCCACCTAGCCAGATGGGAATGATACTATACACATACATATTCCCATACATTCATCTTCACATTCTTATACATACCAATATTTATAATAACACACACACATATATATATACCCACCAGGGATTGCCTACAGTATATATATATATATTTTTTATCAGAGCACTAGTGTAGTATTTACCATCATACCCTTTACATACTGATCTTACAAATATATATTATGTACTACCATTTATATACTAATTTCTAGCACTTATATAGGGTTTATGGTGTGCCAGCCAACTTTTATATTATCTCCTTTGGTCCTCATAATAACCTTGTAAGGTGGATTCTATTCTTATCCCCATTTTTACAGATGAGGAAACTTTTAAGGTGTATGAAGCAGTATGGCCAAAAGAAGTTAAGTGACTGACCGGAAATCACATAGTTGGTAAGTGTCTAAGGCTGGATTTAAAGGTATTGTATCATCTAGAGTCCCCAGGAAAGTTACCCCAAATTCAGGGTATTTTGTGAGTCCAAATCCTAGATCAGGAACACCCTCTAAATATTTCCTTTGATCAGCCAACCAGAAGACACATTAGAAGTATCATTAATAGAGTATTGAACATGGAGTCAGGAAAATCAGAGTTTAAATCCTGATGCAGCCACTATTATGTGACCCTGGGCAAGAAATGAAATCTCTCTCTTTGCTTCAATTTCTTCATCTGTAAAATGGAACTAATAATAAATAGCACCTACCTCCTAAGATTGCTGTAAGAATCAAACAAGAGAATATATTAAAGTGATTTGTAAATCTTAAAATGATATATAAATGTTAGCTATAGTTATTATACCTTTTTATTGAATCATACAGTCAGAATCGAATATGAACAAGGCTTGTATACCAGTTTGAGTAAATCAAAGTCTTGTTTAAGACAAGATCAGCTCTAGGAATTTTGTATAAAAGGAAGAAGCTATCTCAGAAGCTGGGAAAAAGAGACTCTAAGAATTTGGATTATGTAAGTAGGTGCAAGCATGGTGCAGGAGAGGAGCAACAATTTAAAAATAATTGAAATTAGAAACTAAGTAGCAATAATAATTAGTTAGAAGAGGAAACTATCCAAGGAGAACTCTTTCCAGGCATCAGCTGTTCTAGCCTTTCCTTTTTTTTTAAATTAAAAAAATGTTAATCCTCACTTTCTGACTTAGCAACAACTTTAAGATGGAAAAACAAGGGCTAGGCAAACAGGATGAAGTGACTTGCCCAGGGTCACACAGCTAGGCAGAGTCTGAGGCTGTTCTAGACTTATTTGAGGGTGTATTTTATATTTGCTTGTCCTGGATACAAAAAGTGTTAGGTAAGATGAAAAAATTCTCAAGGGCTATGTTATTCCCTCTATATCTAATTTGACTCCCTCTAGAATCCCTGATGATTTTAGAAAGTTCAGAGGGCACACATAAATCATTTCCTTCTATTAAAATGTAAATAGTTTATCCTTGTTTCATCCCTTATGATTGTTCATTCATGTTTATCTTTATATGTTTTTCTTGACTCCTGTTTCTGCACTTCAAAGTTTCTATCCAGCTCTAGTATTTTCCTCAGGAATGCTTACAAGTTCTCCATGTGATTGAAGTTTCATTTTTTTTCATTTGGGTGATTATAGTCAGTTTTGCTGAGTATCAAATGAAATAATATTTGTTAAACACTTAGCACAGAAACTGACACATAATAGGTATTATATAAATGCTAGCTTTTGTTGCTGTTATTAATATTATTAATGCTGGGTAAGTTATTCTTGGTTGTAAACTTGTAACCTTTGCCTTCTAGAATATCATATTTCAAGTTCTCTTCTCCTTTACAGTAGATATTGCTAAATTATGTGTAATACTGACTGTGTCTCCTTATTACTTGAATTCTTTCTTTCTGGTTGTTTACAATATTTTCTTCTTTAGCCTAGAAGCTATAGATTTGAGCCATAATGTTTGTGTGATTTTTCATTTTGGGATTTCTTTTTGAAAGTGACCAGTATATTCTATTTCCATTTTGTCTTTGGTTCTCAGAAATCTGGACTGTTTTCTTTTACAATTTTCCAAAATATGATGTCTAGATTGTTTTATTTCAGTCATGATTTTCAGATAGTTTGAAATTCTTAATCCCCCCCAATCTGTTTTCCAGTTCAATTGTTTTTGCTATGTGCCATCTTTTTTTTTTAATTCAGTCTTTTGACTTTGTTTTAATATTTATTATTGTCTCATGGAGTCATTAGTTTCTATTTGGTCTACTCTAATTTTCAGAGTTTGTTGCTTAGATGAAGTACCTTTTGTGCCAAGCTATTAATTCCCTTTCTGATTCTTTTTTCCATATTTCTCATTTCTTTCTCTAGTGCTTTCATTTCATAAATAAAAACATTTTAAAGTGTTTTTTTTTTTAACTCTTCTTGCTTCATCTCTTCCAGGTATTCTGGCTGAATTTGTTTTTCTTTGAGAATTTAGAACCATTTTCTTCTGGGTTGTGTCTTGAGCATCCCTGTCACCATAATAGCTTTTTATGGCAGGATCCTTTTTTTTGTTTGCTCATTCTTTCAGTCTTCTTCTTGGCTTTAGAGTTGATATTAGTTAGCTCGAGCTCTGTGTATGTCTGAAGAGAAGGTCTGAGCAGGTCCCATTGCTGGCTTTCTTGGTGGTTGTGTTTTTCCAATATCTCAGGGAAAGTTCAGGCCAAAGCCCTGAAATCTTTCAGTGCTCATGAAGTTTTTTGATCCAGGGCATTATGATCACTGTTTCCACAAGTCACTTACCTGGGTTTGGGTCTACTGCTACTATTTGTTGTGTTTTTTTTTTTCAAACTGAAAACCCTTTTTATTTTACATTCCAGTCCACTCAGCAGGCAGAAATGACTCCCCTTCCTAAACCAGCCTGGGAAGGTTTTAGGGATAGGAAAAAATCATTCTCATTTCACTATTCTTGTGTGGTGCAGAATACATCTCAGAACCAATGGAGACCAATGAAATTCTGTTACTAGAGCCACTCACTTTATGTTCCTAGTTTTGAAAAGCCAAGTATAAAAATTTCAATAAAAGGTAACTGCAACAGAGAAAGCATCCAGAATACCATTATCAACAATGGACTAGATTAAACCACTATCAGCCAGTTGCAAAGTTCTACAAGTTCAAAGTGAAAGAGCTTTAGGCTTCTATTTGGGATTACAACTTTGTTTAGTCATCTGAAGGCTTCAGTTTAGGTTAGGAGTTGGAACTGAGACCCTTTTCTGATCCTTGGGCCTGAGCCACACAACTGCTACTTGCTTCTGAACTTGCTTCTCTCTCTTTTTGATAGAAAAGGAGAGGACAATTAGACATGCTGAGTTTGAGATGCTTTTGGAGCATCCAATTTGAGATGCCTCAAAGGCAAAATGGAATTCAGGAAAGACACTTGAGCTGGATTTGTAGATTTTAGAATCATCTGCCCAGAGATTATAATTGAAATCATAAGAGCTGATGAGATTACCCAACAAGATAAAATAGAAAGAGAAGAAAAGCATTTCTGGACTATAGCTTTAGGGAACACTTATCTTTTGTGGGCATGGTTTGAAGGAAGACTCACTATTTTCTAGATATTTTGTGGAGGTTTTTTGGGTAGTTTTTAAAAAATGTGATTTCTCTTATTCTAGTTATTTCCTTTTCTTAGTACTTATAGAAATACTGAGGATTTTTGTGGATTTGTTTTGTATTCAACTATTTGATCATTTTAATTAGCTCTTTGGCTGATTCTCTGGAGTTTTCTAATCAACTTAGTAAGGGATTTGCAAATATGAGGAAGTTTCATCTCTTTGCCACTTTTATTTTTTCCAGCTAGGAAGTCAGGTATCAAACTCTATGCCAAGCATTGTGTTGAGTGATGAAGAGACAAAGAAAATAAAAAGTCTCAATTCTTGAGAAACCTGAGATAAACAACTATGTAGTACAAATACATTGGAGAAAATAAATATAGGAAAGGCACTAGAATTAAGGAGGATCAAAAAGGGTTCTTCATAGAAGATGAGATTTTAACTGAAACTTGAAGGAAGCCAGAGTGAGGAGGGAGGGTATTCCAGGCATGGGCAACAGCCAATGAAAATGCCTGGAGTTGGGAGACTGAGTGTCCGATAAGCAAAAGCAAGAATTGTGGTGTAAGTGTAGGTATTGAGGGCAGGCTGTCGAACAGTAATTTAGCATTTTAATGAGTAGGGGAATAACGTGGTCAGATATGGGATTTTGGAAGTTTAAAAACAAATGAGTAGAGGATGGATTATAGTGTAGGGAGCCTTGTGGTAGGGAGACCAACAAAAGTCCAAGAGTGAGGTGATGAGGGTCTCCATCAAGACAGTGGTATTTTCAAAAGAGATAAAGGAGAATATATGAGAGATGTTTTAAACACAAAACCTACAGGATTGGAAATAAAAACTATGCCAAATAATAGACTTCCTGGTAATGTATTTTCCATTAACCTCCTTATGTTGGCTTTATTTCCCAATTTAAGTTGTTTTTTTTTTTACTATAACATTGAAGAGAAACTGAAGGAAGCATTCCTGTTCAAAATTGAAAAATCAAAAAGCATCATTTGTGTCAATCTAACAAACATTTATCACTGAGCCAAGTGCTGGGGATAGGAAGAAAGGCAAAAAATAGTTCCTGCTCTCAAGAAGTTCCCAGTTTAATGGAGGGAAACGGCATGCAAACAGCTATGTACAAATAGGATAGATACATAAATATATAAACATATACACATACATATATTATAAATTGGAGCTAATCAATGGAAGAAAGGTACTAGCAATAACAGGAAGGGAAAGACTTCTTTAAGAATGTGAGCAATGGGGCAGCTTTTTTTTTGGGTGGCTCAGTGGATAGAGAGAGAGTCAGGCCTAGAAACAGGAGGTCCTAGGTTCATATCTGAACTCTGACACTTCCTAGTTGTGTGACCCTGGGCAAGTCACTTAACTCTCATTGCCTGCTTACCACTCTTCTGCCTTGGAACCAAATCAAGGTATTGATTCTAAGACAGAAGGTGTAAGGGTTAAAAAAAAAAAAGGATGTGAGCAAAAAGAACCAGGAAAACATTGTACACAGTAACACCAATATTAAGGATACTGTGATACACATTGCTACTCTTAGCAATATAATGATCCAGGACAATTCTGATGGATTTAGGACAAAGAATGGTACCCTCCTCCAGAGAAAGAACTGTTGGAGTCAAATGTGGATGGAAGCATACGATTTTTCAATTGTTTATTTTGGATTTATAAGATTATTCACAAAAATGAACAATATGGGGAAAAATTAAATAAATCAAAATTAAATTTTAAAAAAGACTGAGCTAAAAAATTGAATCAATTTCTTTTTTTGATTTCCGTTGGTGCCCCGATTTTGTGGCCTTAATTCTCCATCTTATGCATTCTTAATTGAGCTTGCGCATTCTCCCCGCCCTCCACAACACCACTACCCCAGTCTGTTTTAACCAAATAAAGAATGGAAAGTACAACAAAGTATGCTCATCGTTCCCCATTGAAATAAAAAAAAGGTATTAGGTGAAACTAAGATTTTTTTTTTAAATTGCTGGTTAATAGATCAGATCGGTCACGCTCCGCGCTGTAGCTAAAAATCTAACCTAGCAAAGATGCAAATTGAGATGAGGTGGGGGGAAGGGACAGTAGATGTAGGCGAAGAGAAGCATTCACATCTTACTTATTATGCAGAGCTCATCTACCATTCAATACAGTCGGCTGCTTGGGAATGCCTACTTTACTTTGCAAATGAGGTGTCAAAAATGCTGCCCAAGTGACCCTAAAAAAAGCACTGTCTGCGTGAGGATTTGAATTCGAAACAAAGCCACGAAGAGGAACAGCTTTCATTGGAAACTCCTCCCCTTACACCACCAAAAAAAAAAATGTGGGCAGGGGACCAGCTCGGGCGCTGGCTGTGGGTTTCCTCTTCGGTGCTTTCGGTTTTTCCTCGCCCCATACAGCTGATAAAGTGAGGAGAGAAAAGGAAGGCTGTTGACAGTTTCTGGGTCCGGGATTAGGAAGTCAGTGTCGGAAGGAGCCGGGTTATTTGCTGACGGTCTCTAGCTTCGTCCATGACTCGCGGGTGCCTCGTGTCTAAGGCGGCGCCCGTCGTGGGTTTGGAGGAGGTACAGCCCTGCCAAAGTAGGCGGGAAGGGCTTGGCCTGAGAAGGGAAGAAGGGACAGAGTAAGGGGAGACGGTCACCTAGCCGAGAACTTTTGGTGAAGGCCGAGTCGGATGGAAGGCAAGATTTCGGAAGAGGCTGAGAGTAAGGATAAGGGAGCATTTTATGGACTCGACTTTGGTTGGGAGGAAGGGGCGGCAGAGTGAAGCAGGAAGCTAGGGGAAGTTTGGGGTGAGATGATCGATGGGGTGGCATGGAGTTCGGGTCGAGATCAGGCCTCATAAGAAACTCCACTACATTCTTGCTGAGAAGCGCAGCGAAGGCCCATTCTGTGCCCTCTCCCAACAAACTGGCTCTTATTGCTGTTGTCTCACTACAGCCCACCCCAAGTAAACCCAAAGTGTGATAACTGTTCTCCCAGCACACCCGTCCATATAAACCCCAAACCTAATGGCATGCTGTTGTTCTCAGCACACTAGACACCCCCTCCCCATAAAACCTGAACCTTGTCTCCCTTTTCTGGGAACATTCCTTCTCCCCTCCAAACCAATAAAAATATAAAGAGACTCCTCAAAAGAGTTCGCCTTACAGATCTAGTAAAGTCTCGAAGGCACTGGAGCGATAAGCAGGACCTTCCTCAGGATTAGAAAAGTGCAAAAGGTGCAGCATGCTTCACTCGCCAGGCGGAGGTGGTGCCCTTTTGGGAGAGAGCATCCGGCCTGTTTTCTGGGTCTTCTTGAGTTTCCTAAACTGGTTTCTCCCAGTTTTTGACCTAGATCAAGCCTTGAGGATTGAACGAAACGGCCAGATCACCCCACTCCCCTGGTGTATTATTACACGGAAGGTTCTACCATTGCTGGCGTCTACCTGCAGAGCCAAACTTCTTATAAAATAAAAACCTCAGCAAGATCATTCTTCTCTCGAGATAGGCAGACCGTCTCACAGTTTACCCATCTTTTTATCCTCTTGTATTTATGCCTGGTAATGTAGAAATTTGGGTTATTTGCAAAAGGTTCTATATTAACTTAGTAATTCATTGCTAATAAACCTTAAAATTTTTGCAACTGCTGCTTCCTGTGGTCAGTCAAGAAGTGCCTATGTGTGGGGCACTGTACTAAATACTTAAGGTCTGGTTGGAATAATAATTGTCAAGTTTCTCTGCATTATACATATAAAAAAACGACAAATTCAGGTCATTATAAAATGTAGTTATGCCAAAGGAACTAGCTATTGTGGATATGTTCAATTTGATCTCCTTTTGGCCTGTACCTGAGCAAAATCCCATAATAAGAAATTGGAAAAGTTCTTTCAGAATGAATCTAGTTTTTGATTAGTCATCTCCAGTGATTTATTGTTCTCCTTATTACAAGATTTGGGGAGAAGATAGGATTTTGATAGCTCAGACACAGCGTGTTCCCTAGTAGGATAATATAAATAGCCCCAAGTAACATCATTTCAGTTTTGCCTGTATGGCCTGTGTTGCCATGGAGATGAGAGATGTAATCCCAGAGCACACCAGCTAGTGATGTCTGAGATCACTTTGTGAACATTTTTTTGTAGAAAGATGCAGGGGTAGAGGAATAAAGAGTGCTTGTCACTAGGTATAGGAAAGCCATCTTCCTTCTTGAGACCAAGTGGACAGACAATGGAATGTCCTGACATTGTGCTCCCCAGCTTTCTTCTCTAGAGAAGAGAGAACAGGGACTGGTATTACTTCTGCTGTGACAGCCCTTTAATATGTTTCTGTGCTGGTACATGAACTAATCAAGTGCCCTCTCATAGGCAATTTCCTTCACCCATGACTCCTAGTCAGGGAAGGAAGCCTGACTGAGCCAATTCTTAGACTTTATGGCTCATTCTCCTCCTAAGGAAAAAGGGGTTAAAAAAGATAAACCAACTCGTGCTGCAGCTACCATAATAGACTGGCACTGGCTATTGTTAGAGCCAATGATCTTTACTCCCCCATTTTTGTTATGTTATTCCACTGCTATCATTTATTTGGCAGCCAGGTGTTCTAATGGCTAGAGCACTGGGCCTGGAGTCAATAAGGCCTGAGTTCACTTTCCACTTCAATTAATTAGCTATGTGATTTAAGGCAAATCACTTATTCTCTGTTTGCCTCAGTTTCTTGAACTGTTAAAATAGGGATAATAATAGCAGTTACCTTACTAGGGTGTTGTAAGGATCAAATGAGATATTTCTAAAGTGCTTAGCCCTGTCCTTGGCATATAGTAGGTGCTATATAAATGCTCATTATTATTATTAATTTTATTTTATTTCTTCCTTTCCCCTCTCTCTTTCCCCATCTCCTTCCTTCCCTCTCTCCCTTTCCTTCTCTCTGTGTCTGTCTCTCTCTAACTCTGTCTCTCTCTCTGGCTCTGCCTGTCTGTGTGTCTCCTTTTTCATAAAGAAAGCTAGTGGTGCTAATCCTTATTGCATGGTGAATTAAGGGTGGAAGTTTGGGGAAATTTCTGGGTAAAAAGGCAGAAGTACATCTTGATTTCACAAGATGCCCTTCCAGGTGGCAGAGGTCATGATAGTCAACTATCAGTCCACAAACAAGTACTTATTAATTGCCAGTTGTGCTAGGCACTAGGGATAGAAATAAAGCTAAAAAGCACAGTTCCTGCTTTCTAGGAGCTCATATACAGAAAATATTGCAAATAATTATGCCCAACAAGATATTGAAAGGATAAATTGGAGATAATCAGCTTAGGGAAAGCACTAACCTTAAGGGGATTCAGAAAAAGCTCCTAAGAAAAATTGGGATTTTAGATGGCTCTTAAAGGAGCCAGATAATCCAAGAACTGAAAATAGGAAGGAGAGAATTCCAGTCAAGGGAGACAGTGAGTGAAAATGCCCAGTCACCCTGGAGATGGTGTGTCTTATGTGAAAAATAGCTAGAAGGTTGTGTCACTTCTCAGGGGTTGGGGAATTGGAGGGAATAAGGTATAAGAACACTGAAAAGCTAGAAGGGGTCAGATTGTTAAGGGCTTTGAATGGTAAACTGGCATTTTATATTTGATCCTGGAGGTTATAGAGAGCCACTGGATTTTACTGAGAGTGTGTGTGACATGATCAAAATTGCATTTTAGAAGGATTAATATAAGAACTGATTTGGGGAGCTCAGTGGATTGAGAGCCAGATCTAGAGATGGGAGGTCCTGAGTTCAAATATGATCTCAAGACACTTCCTAGCTGTGTGACCCTGGGCAAGTCACTTAACACCCATTTCTTAGCTCTTATAGCTCTTCTGCCTTGGAACTAATACATGGTTTTGATTCTAGGACAGAAGGTAAGGGTTTAAGTATATATGTATACAAAACAGCTGGTTCTAGCATAGACTAGAGTGGGAAGAGATTTGAGGTAGGGAGACCAGCCAGTAGGCTATTGCAATGCTTGTGTCAGAGAGGTGGCAGTATCTGGGGGGTATGTAGCAGAGACTTTATGAAGGTGGAATTGAGAGAACTTGGCAACAAGATTGTATATGGGTAATGAGAGAGAAGCAGGAGGCGAGGGTGACACACAGATCCAGATCACAACATAATCGAGATTATATTCTTGGCTTCAGGAGATTATAAACAGAAAGAGTAATGACCTAGAATAAATCAGAAGCCACTAGACTATTGAAAATAAGGCTCTGGGGGGCAGATTTGAGCTGGGTCTTAATAAAGGGGATGGTACAGTACCAAGAGTTCCATGTGGCTTTTCTATTTGAATTTTTGCTGGTTCTTTACATGATAATCTCCTCTTTCTAATATATCTTCCAAAATTGCCCAAGGATTTACAGTTTATCCAGTTTGCCCCAATTGACAATAACAACTAAATTTGTTATTGATCACTATGGAGTCAATTTGAAAAATTATTTTTCTTGTGGTATCAATTGAAAACTTCTTTTTATCCTTAACATCACCTAAGATATAAAAAAATTAAATGTCATATTTTGCTAGGACAAGGTGGATTTTAAAATTGGAATTTTTTTCTAGGAAATAATACTATTGAAGAATATTGCACAGTATTATTAAGCCAAGGAATAAAGCTCCATTTTATAAAACCCTTACCTTCCATCTTAGGCAGAAGAGTGGTAAGGGCTAGGCATTGGGGGTTAAGTGACTTGCCCAAGGTCACACAGCTAGGAAGTGGTTGAGGCCAGATTTGAACCTAGGACCTCCCTTCTCTAGGCCTGGTTCTCAATCCACTGAGCTACCCAGCTGCCCCCTAAAGCTCCATTTTTAATGCTGTCTGTCTAAAGTTTCAATCTATAAACCTTTGGATTGATATGGAAATTAATTGCAAGTGAGAGAACCAAATAGCCATTTGGTCTAACCATCTAGTACATTTGGAAATGATTTTCTGCCTTCCATCTGAGTGAGGAAGAAATTAAATATGAATGGGATGGAAGATTAAAATCTCTCTTTTGTGTATGTTTTCCACGTGCATTTTCTGGCAGATGAAAACAATACAGCACACTGACTAAGGCCTAGAGACAACTCTCATCTCAAAGATGTCAAAGCTTACAAAGCACTAGGAGAACCTCCACCCCAGGGAATGGAGTTTGATGTATGAAGCCTATCTAGCCAGTCAGGATTCTCTTTAGATTACTTTGTAATCAGATTCATCTTGACACTCCTGACTTCCAAAATCTTTTCAAGACTTTAGAGCAGTTTTATTATGATCTTCATAGAAAGAGTCCTACTCCACAAAGTTGTGATAGTTATATACATATAGACCATTAGAAATGCTTTTTGCTCCCAAGTAATTTTAATTTATTGGTCCTTTTTTTAGTGCATTGTATTTTGCACATTTTACCTCCCTTATTGAATTCAGACATCTCTCTGTGACAAATCTAGAGACCAGCATCTAAGTTTTTGTAGTCACTCACATCTAACTGAACACTGCTGAACAGACAGAGCCCATGTACATTGGGGTTAGGGGACTGAGGAAAAGACATTATTTGATAAGGATGAACTTACTGCTCACTGAGAGAACAATTAGGGGAAATAGTTCAGTACTATTCATATATAAGCATATTTTGTTTAATATTGTTAATTTGTTCCATAAAATGACAAAAACAATCTGAGGGCAGGGAGTAGAGGGAGAGTAGGAAAGAAATTAATTCTGTTGGAGCAGAACTGATCCAAGGGAGATGGAAAGCAGGAGGGAAGCCATGGCCACCTAGAAACAGTTTCATGAATGGCAGCTAATTTATCTTCCCATGAAATGACCTTTGGAACCACAGCTTGGACATAGAACTTGGTTTAGTTCAGCATAACATGTCTTTTGTTCTCATGTAATAAGTACTTGATATTTTATGTACCTATTATTTCATTATGTGAATATTCCTTCCAATGATATAAATATTGCATATCCAGTCTTTGCAACTCTTCTGTCAATCCTATCATAAATCCCTTCCAAAGGCAACCTCCTCAAAGACACCAAAGCTTACAAAGCACTAGGAGAACCTCCACCCCAGGGAATGGAGTTTGGGCAAGGGTCCTTCTTTTAAGCATTTTAATGTTTCTTGGTTATGACTCTCACTATGTGATTGAAATAATGTTTATATAGTTATACTTATATAATTATCAAATGGACATTCTTTGTAATGATGGTGCTTTTAATATTAATTTTTAATAATGAACATTAGAAATTCATAAGCTTGCATTTCCTAAGGAATATACATTAGATTAGAGTACTCTGAAAGTTCAAAATTAGCATTGTTTTTAATTTTAGTAGTAGTATTTCATAGAGCATGGTGAAATGTTTTTTATTTTAACAATGTTTAAGTCTACCAAATTTTTTCCCCTAATACTTAGGTTTTTGGATGATTCTAAAGTTAGCACTGAAAATTACTAAATGGCTAAAAGACTACAATGAGACATTTTATTATTATCTAAAAGTAAATATCCTATGGACTATTCCTGTTGCTGTAACTGGATTTTCATTCAAATCAATGAACAATCTACAACAAAATTTTTACAGATACTGAATAAAAGCCTTTGAGGACTGCCTTGTTATTACTTTGCTGTTTTGTGAGACACAGAATGTAAAGTGGAGGAAATGAAATGTATTTTACTTTTCAAGTTGATAGGCATTTGAAAATGTTTAAATTTGTGATTTTAATTTTATGGAAAATTTCAAGATGGTACTAGATATTATCACAACTGTATTTAAATTAAGTATAGTACATTCAGGAAAATATTCAATCCAGTAGTATTTATGCTAAATATAATATGATCAAATATTTTTATTTGACTTCATATATTACCTTAAATTATGAAAATTTTATTTTGCTTTCTTGTACATATACTTTTATTATTTATTCTTGAATTAAATTTAATAAATGAGTACATGTTCATGACATTATTTATTTCAGGTGGTTCATTATTTAATTAGTATAAATAACTGCCTATGTAATTGTAAATGTAAATTTCAATCCCCCCAAATATTAGGAGAGAGTCCCCATAAAAACACAGAGATATGAGATGGATAGGTTAAGCCACTTGTCTACCACTGTACAGCTAGTAATGTTGAGAAAATTATAGTAAGCCTGAAAAAAACTAGTTCTCAGTTGTGATGTAACCTGTGGCCAGAGATCCTCAATTTCTGAATTTAGGCAATTTGAGATCTTGGGGATTTATCCAAAAACTCACTGCTCTTTCCCATATTTTGTCTCCACCTAGAGTTTATTCTGGGGAAAACTCTACAAATGCTTTTCTGGATCTTCTCTGACTATTAATAACAAATGAGTCATGATACGGGGACATGGGCTTGTCAAAAATATCTGCTATTGTCACGATATTTAGTGCAGTGTCCAAATAGACAATGAAGTCTCGATAAAAAAGTGAAGAAATCCAACTATTCCAACTCCTTTGTTTTATAGGTGAGAAAACTGAGGCCAAGAGAGATAAATTGACTTTCAGTCATAAGTGACACCTCTGGGATTTGAACTTAGATCCTCTGATTCCGATCTAACAGTCTTTCCAATATACTACACTGCCAATATTCATATATATATATAATTATATATATGTAATCTATGATGATTATAATATAGAATTACATACATTATATATAACATGCATAAAATCTCTGTTTCCAACAAGGGACCTCCTGAAAATACTTAAAAAGGAGGAAATAAGATCAGAGATGTCTCCTATAAAATGAATATAACAATGAGAGATCTTTACTCAAAGGAATTCTGTATGGTTTTTTGGGGGATAAGCTTTGTCTAAAGATATAATCAGTGTCACATTTTTGGGGAGTCTTTCTCAACTGTATAAATATGCTGTGAATATTTTTAGACCTTAGGATAGGACAAACATCTTCAAACTTTATCAAATTTTAGAAAAATATCCAATGATAAAAGTAATGGTGTTTATGTACCTGATGATAATTTTAAGATAAATATTATGTATTCTTTCTAAACTCCAAAATGCTTTTTTTTAAAGCAGCATATTGATATATATTTCTCTTTTCCTCCTTCCTATGACTTTTTTCTGTAGGTATAATTAAATATGCACACACATATACATATAATTGTATACATTAAAAGGTTTCACAAATCTTTCTTCAATGATTATAACAAGTTTTTTGAATAATAGGAAAAAATCTTTTGTTAAATACAGGTCCCTATGAAAATGGACGTGTGTGACTTTATGACCATATCTAGGAGTTTAATGTCATACTATATGCCTTTCTAGTTTCTCCTTTCCCCCACAAATATTTTGATATAGTCAAAATCCAGTTCAAATTAATATGAAGGTAGCCTGGATGGGGGGAAAAAAGTTAAATAAGGGTAGCCTGGAAGGAGTATATAGAAAGGAAAAGGAGAATGAATAAATAATTTATGGGTTAGTTTTAAGTGGACATTTTGTGCCATTTGTAAAAAAAAATAATAATTTTATTTTTGTTATTCTTAACATGGCAAACACCAACAAACATAAACAATTTTCATAAAAAAGAACAGAAAAAGAAGTTTGAAACTGCAAATCTCCATTATATATAGCTTGCTTTTAAAAAAAGCATGTTACTTTGTGTTTACTTGTGAGCTTCCTTCTGTTCTCTTTTATACAATTTAAAAATGTTTAAATTATCTTCTTTTCTTCTTTTTGGGGGTCACTGTTACAAGTTTTCCCCAAAATATGGCTTATCAATTTAAAAATTAAAATCTTTCTTGTAGGAAATAAGCATTAAAAAAATAAATTCACATGTTGGCTATGTCTGAAAATGTGTCATTTTAGGCACTTATCAAACCCCTCTCTGTCAGAGGTGAGTAGCATGCTTCATGATTGTTCACAATTGATCATTGCATTGATTAGAATTCTTAATTGATAGAGTTTGGGGTTTTTTTGATTGTTGTTTTTTACAGTTGTACTCACTGCATCAATTGTTCTCCTGGTTCTATTCACTTCATTCTGCATCATTTCAAAGGTTTTCCCTCATTTCTCTAAATCCATCCCTTTTATCATATATATATATATATATATATATATACGTATATATATATAATGTACTTTTCAACTCTAGCATTTATATAATACTTTGAGATTTACAAGGTTTGCAAATATTATCTCATTTTATCCTCATCACAACCCTGGAGGGTAAGTGCTATTATTATTCCTTTTTTACAAATGAGAAGATGCTGAGAGAGGTTGACTTGCCCAGAGTCTGGTGTGGGATTTTAACTCAGTTCTTCCTGACTCCAGGTCCATCACTCCATCCACTGTACCCTTTTCTGTCTCAGATGTAATAATGAGTGCAATAATATTGCACTTGGTAGCTAAGTGCCACAGTGGCTAAAGTACTGGGTCTTGAAGCAGGAAGAACCAAGTCTGAATTCTGCCTTGGTAAGTAACAACTACTGTTTGCCTTAGTTTTCTCATTTGTAAAATGAGAATAATAATAGCAGTCGGTTGGTTTAGTGTATATAGTGCCATGATACATATAGAAAGACCTGAATTCAAATATGGCATAAGACACTTTCTACTATGTGATCCTAAGCAGGACACTTAACCCTGTTTGCCTCAGTTTATTCATCTGTCAAATGAACTGTAGAAAGAAACAATAAATCACTTCAGTATCTTTGCTAAGAAAACCCCCAAAAGGGCTCAAGAAGTATTGGATATAACCGAAAATGACTAAACAACAATTTCCCAGAGTTCTGAGAAGTAAATGAGATATTAATTATAAAATCAAAAGAGATAGTAATTATAAAGCACTTTATACAGCACCTGACACATAGTTAGTACTATATAAATGTTTATTATGATTATAATTATTAGTCATAATTTGTCCAACCATTCTCTAATTTATAGACCTTTCCTTAGTTTCCACTTTTTAGCTATAAGAAAAAGAACTGCTAAGGGTATTTTTTATACCTTATGGATCTTTCCCCTATTTCTTTTATCTTTTTCACATAAAGACCTGAAAGTGCTATTCCTGGGTCAAAAGAGAAATTTGAGGTATGACTGCAAAATGTTTTCCAGAATCATTGGACCAATTTGCAACTCTATCAATCACTCTTTAGATACCTGTTTTCCATCAGCTCTTCCAACAACTATCCTTTGCTTTTTCAGGTCCTTGCCAGTCAGGTGAATGTGAGGTAGAAGCTCAAGGATTCATTAATTTACATTTCTCTTATTATTAGCGATTTGAAGCATATATCTTCTTAAACCCTTACCTTCTGTCTTAGAATCAAAACTGTGTATTGGTTCCAAGGTAGAAGAACAGTAAGGCTAGGCAATTGGGGGTTAAGTGACTTGTCCAGGATCATACAGCTAGGAAGTTTCTGAGGTCAGATTTGAACCCAGGACCTCCGTCTGCCTGGCTCTCAATCCACTGAGCCACCTTGCTGCCCCCAAAGCATATTTTCTTATGGCTATGGATAGATTAGGTTTATTCCCTTTAAAAGTATCTGTTTACATCCTTTGATATATTTATTTTTTTATTTATCTATTAGAATTTATCTATTGAATTTAGTCACTAACCATTTATCCAGCACTCTCTATGTGCCAGGCACAGTGCT
Source organism: Monodelphis domestica (assembly GCF_027887165.1). Classification (NCBI taxonomy): domain Eukaryota; kingdom Metazoa; phylum Chordata; class Mammalia; order Didelphimorphia; family Didelphidae; genus Monodelphis; species Monodelphis domestica. The sequence continues at coordinate 224,670,440 of NC_077228.1, read as the reverse complement.
AAAAGCTGAGTATAAAAATACAAGCAGTCCTTGCCCTCAAGGATCTTACATTCTAGTGGGAAAAGACAACACATAAAAGGGCAGTTAAAAAGAAAGGTACTACTCATGTCAGGGAAAGGTAGCCAAGTCTGAAGAAGGAGGAATGGCTGGCCTGGGACCCTTCCTAAAACTGAGCTTTCTGGAAGAACTCCACAGTGGGAAAAGGGGATCATTGAGCAGAGTGAGTATGAGAAATGGTGACAAAAGGAGCAGCAGGGTGGTTCAATGGATAGAGAGCTGGGGTCAAGTGTGGTCTCAGATACTTCCTAACTGTGTGACCCCAAATGCCTAGCCCTTAACTCTCTTCTGCCTTGGAAACAATATTTAGTAAGACAGAAGGTAAAAGTTAAAAAAAAAAGAAAGAAATGGTGAGAAAGTCAAGAGAATATTGGAGAATGGTTCTTGATTTAATATATCATATAGATCTTGGATATTAGAACTTTTTTTTTAACTTGCTGTAAAGATTTTTTTCCTCCTTGTTTCTTTTCTATTAACTCAATCAATTTTATTTTTGCAGAAGCTTTTCAACTTTTTATCTAAATCAAAATCGTCAATTTGTCATCTGTGATCCTTTTCCTCCCTTGTTTGGTCAAGAATGCTTCCTTTATACTTATAAGGAAAAGGTAACTCCTTCCTCGTGCCTCCAATTTTTTAATATGACCTTTTATAAATGGGTCATGAACCATTTGGAACTTTTTATGATACATGATGTGAGTTGTTTGTCTAAATCTGATTTCTACTAGCTGGTTTGTTGCTTTGTTTGTTGTTAATAGCAAGATGTTACCCCAGTTTTTGTGTTGATTGAACATTTTGGCATTGTATTCTTTTGTTTTTGTATCTTGTGTACCTAATCTGTTCTACTAATCAACTTTTATATTTTTAACCAGTATTTAATAGTTTTGATGATTACTACTTTGTAGTATAGTTTGCAAATTGCTAAACCCCTTTCCCTCTTTTTAAAAAAATTCTTTCCCTTTATATTCTTGATTTTTTTGTTTTTACAAATGAATTTCATTATTTGTATCAATGCTCTATAAAGCAATCCTTTGGTATTTTGGTTGATGTGGCACTGTTTTAGTGAATTAATTTAGGGAATATTATAATTTTTATTATAGTGGAAGGGCCTAATCTCAAACAAGAGTCCCACAGCTAAGAAGAGTCACAGGCTGGATTTGAAATGTCTCTAGGCTCTCAATCCACTGAGTCAACCAGTTACCCCTCAGAAGATTGTCTTTTTTGAAAATCAGACCAACTACTGATCTATTTTATTATTTTTTCAAATATAATTAATATATTCTTTCTATTTTCATTCTTGCCCTCTGACACCAGTAGATGTGGAGTTTTTAGTGATTTATAAATATTTATTAATATATGATATCCAGCCCTTAAATAATTTCTTCTTGATCAGTTTTCCAAGTAAATTATTTTTGACAATAAATACTTTGCTTCTTTCTATTTTTTCAACATTTTAAGTTTATTTCAATATTTCTTAATGTTTCACAGTTATTGATTTGTTTTGGCCCATTCTAAGTTTTAAGTAATCTGTTACTTGAGTAAAGTTTACCTCTTTCTGTTCTTAACTATTTATTCTCCTTCCATTTCTTACTTCCAAAGATCTTATTTCACTTAGAAACTAATTTTTATATCTTATTTTTTCCCCCATGTACTTTGAGGATAGGGGGACAGGAAGACGCTTTCATCATCTTATGCCTGGACTATGGCAATAGCCTAATCATTGGCCTCCTCAAGTCTCTCCCTACTCCAATCCATCTCCACTTAGCTGTCTAATTGATTTTCCTAAAATATAGATCTGACCATATCATCTTCCTATTTAATCAACTCTGTGGGCTTCCTTTTATCTTCAGTATCCAATATAAAATCCTGTTTGGTATTCAAAGCCTTTCATAAATTGTCCCCTTCCTCCCTTTTCATTCTTCTTACCCCTTTCATGTACTCTACTGTCTGGTGACATTGGCCTCCTTGCTTTTCCTCACATCTGGTACTCCATCTCCCAACTGTATTCACCAGCTGTTCCCATGTCTGAAATTCTCTCCCTCCTCATCTCCTCATCCCACCTCCCAACTTCTCTGATTTCCCTCAAACCTCAGAAATCGAGTCTTCTGCAAGAAGCCTTTCATAGGCTTCCTTAAAGTTTCCTCTGAGATTACTCCCAGTTTATCTTGTCTTTATCTTATCTGAACATAGTTGTTTGCACGAAGTGTCCCCCATGAGACTGAGCTCCCTGAGAACAAGGGCTATTTGACTTTCTTTGTATTCCTAGTATTTAGATACAGTGCCTAGCACATAGGAGGAAAATAGTAAATAAATGCCAGTTGTGTAATAAACAGACTCCACAGACTCACTTTGGGGGGGGGGAGGGTGTTACGGATATTTTGTAACACAGATTGTTGAGAACAATTTGAAACAATCTTAAATAGATATTTTTATTATTACAGATCTCTGTAAGTTGTTGTTGATAAGGAAAGGGCCAGCTGGGTGAGGTGAGCAGTTGATAGGTTTTGGGTCTAGAAAAATTGTCAGGCAGTAAAAGTCTAGGAGACAGATATACAAAGTAAACCTCTATTTAATATCTTAAAGGTTTGAAGGAATATAAGGATAGTTGTAACAGGAATCAAGGATAGGGGTCCCTATTTCTAAAAAGGGGTACTAACTCAAACCACACCCAACTCAAGGCCTCTCACAAGAGCCACTTCTGTCTGGGAATTCCAGATTCCTTGTCTTCTTATCTCTAACTAAACCCAATTTCTATCTGTATAAACCTATTTTTAATATCCTTATAAAAATATAGTCTCTCGGTGACCAAAAATATATAATTCTTAATAATATTGTCTCCAAATGTTCGTCCAGTCACTACTGCACTGTCAGCCTAGTCAAGGCTGAGACTAGTTTAGGCAGGGATGGCTTCCTGGCCTAGACAGGCCCAGAACCTGTCTTCCCTCTGCTATCCTACAAGGATCAGAGAAAAAGGTCTTCTTTCTTCTTTCTGTCTCCTCACTCCAGCCACTACCAAACTGTCATATTCTCACTTTCCCAACTGCCAATCCGGTATTCCCAAGTTTTCACAGGAAACATAAGAAGATCCAGGAAAAAATCAGCCTCCAGGACCCAGAGACTGTGACAGTTGGCAAATTCAACCCTTTTCAATACCTCAGAATTCCAGCAGGAACCTTTGCTCACAGTTCTAAGCTGGGCCTCAGACAGTGGTCTGGCAGCATTTCTCCTTCTGTCATCAGTCACCAGTCTCTTAATTAAAACTCCAAATCCATAATATTCCCAATAGGGGGCAGCAATTTAGGTATATAGCCTATTGAGGAAGGATTAAATCATTGTCATTTGTTGCTCATGAGCTTTTAGTAGAAATGACTGCAAGAATAATTACAGAGGAATCCATCTCTCAAAGACATACTCCAACAAGGATCTAAAGAAAGGACTAGAAATACAAAGAGAAAATAGAATAATAGAATCCAGCTGAAGACTGCATTAAAAAAAAAAAAAGGTAACCTGAAGCCACAGGGAAAAGGGATGCTAAGAAATCCTACAGGATTCTACCAGCATGCCACAGTATTGCTCCAAGGACATTTGAAGCCTGTTCCAGTCACAGAATGATGACCCTCCAGGGGGACTGGACATCAATAACCTTCTTTCTGATCACAGGTGCTGGGCCTGAAGTTATCCTAATTCATACTAGTGTCTAAGGGCTGTAAAGATGAATTTAGAGTTGTGACTTTAAATCTAGATTTAAATGGTCACCAAATAAAATTCCCAAGTCAGTCTGGAAATTTATGGCAATTTAATTAATATAGAGGGAAGGAATTTAAGGAGAAGAGAGAGAGAGGAAAAAGAGTTAATTTAAACTGCTCTGGCGCAGGCTGAGGCAGGCAGGAGTTAAAGGCCTTGGCCAAAGGGGCCTTCCTGAGCCCAAGGGAAAAGGAAGTCAGTCTTCTCACTCACCATGAGACCGTCTCAAGGAAGCTGTCTGAGTGAGCTCCTCCAGGCTGAGTTCCAGGATCGAACTGGTGCTCAGGCTGCTCACAGAAAGTGATCAGCCAGATCCAACTTTCTGGGGAAAGAGTTTTTGAGAGACGAAAAAATCCCAAATATATAGACCTTTCACCCTTGTGTCTCCACCTCTAAATTTTCACTTCTACCAATCACGTCAAAGGCTTTCTCCAGGACTGCCCATACTTTTAGTTCTCACCTTCTTTGATTAGTTTATATCTTTTGAGCTACTTCACACTTCTTTGTTAAGTTCACCTTTTGTTAGTTACTTGACCTTTTTGTGATTAATTTAACCTTTATAGTTACTTAACACCTTTTTGTATTAAGGTCTAAAAATAGACAGCTTAAAGTTCTAGCTTCTAGTTCACTATAAGGTGAGAACTAAGTACCTTCATTGTTCAATTAGTAGATTACAACTTTATCTTCCCCTAAAGTATGTCTAAGTAGGGTGGAGTAATATAAAGTACTACTCTTTTGCCTTGAACCAATACACAGTACTGATTGTAGGACAGAAGGTAAGGGTTTAAAAGAAAGTAAATTGTTGGATTTGTAAAATATATTTTTTTAAAGTAAGCTGTCCATAATTGATATTTTTGGTTTCACATATAATCCTCTTTTTCTGGCTTTAATTTGTACAAGGAAAGAATCCTTTTCAGAGGGGTGGAGGGATGGTGATCATTAAATTAAAACACATTTTTAAAAGAAATTAAGATAATTTTAAAAATTAACTAAAGTAAAAGTGAACAATGGCAACCACAGTTCAGAATCGGTAGAATGAGGCGGGTATAATGGGAAGAAGCAAGTTAATCATTGGGGAATGAATTTGGGCAAGTTATCATTGTCTATAGAGATTTGTTCCCAGGAGTTGTCTCAGTATATGCTGCAGCTGTGTGTGGCTATAAAGCTTGGAAAGGTTGGCCATGGTGTTATGGTGCTCAGAGGAGAGACAAGTGCCCTGAAGCTTTAGATGGCTGGAGAGAGGCCCTGGAGCAAAAGGGAAGGATGCAAGCAAGGCAGGCCCTAACAGGGAACAACAGTCTATGAATTCCCAGCATTGCTATAGGGTACAGGTGTTTTTTCAACCCTCACCTTCCATCTTAGAATCAATACTATGTACTAGTTCCAAGGTGAAGAGAGGTAAGGGCTAGGCCCAGTGTCACACAGCTAGGAAGTGTCTGGGTCCAAATTTGAACCCAAGACCTCTTGTGTCCAGGCCTGGCTCTCTATCCACTAAGCCACTTACATGTTCCCACAAAGGTAATATCTTGAACACAAGGACAATTTTTTGAGTTTCTGACTGTTAAGGAGATTTCACTCATTACTTACTATCCACCCAATTTTACAGGTGAACTAGCTTTTTTTGTCTTGAAGGTTTTCTTTCTAACCTATACTTCAAAATGGAATACTGCTTACCCCTAAGAATTAGGCTGTTTCCATGAATTTTTTCTATTAAATGTAGGCATATCATATACCAAAAAGCAATAAAAAATATTACTTCATGGAATATTTAGTCACCATATATTGTAGTGCTACAGGTGTAACAGTTAAAATTATAGTTGAGACTGAAAATGGTGTCCTAGGGAAATCCCAAATAATAAAATACCCAAGTCAGCTGCCAAATTTTTATGGTGATTTAATTACAACAGGAGGAAGAAAATATTAGAGGGGGAGAGAGAGAGGGAGAGAAGGAAAGAGGGAGAGAAGGAAAGATGGAGAGAAGGAAAGGAGTTTAACTCAGAACCACTCTGGCTCAGGCTGAGCCAACACAGGCATTAAGGCCTTGGAGAGCCAAGGCAGGGAAAGGGGTCAGTCCTTATCACTCACGTGACCAATCTGAAGGAAAGCAGTCTGAGGGGCTTCTCCAAACTCAAGCTTCTGGATTGATCTGAACTCTAGCCCTCCTCACAGGAAGTCCTGAGAACTCTAGAGGCTGTTCTCTACCTCACTTCCTGCATCTCACATGTGCCAATGGTGGCTCAAGCTTGACTTAGGACTGCCCAGAGGTCTGTCCTTTTTTTGCACATGTCTGTTGAAGGCCATATTCTCAAATAATTAAATCTTGAGTTTGCTGCAGCCCTTCCTAATCTTGTTACACTGAGTAGGGTGGAGAATGTAGTTTCCAAAACCTGATTCTGTTATTCCAAGTATCTCTATTGTTATTGATCAGGAAATAGCTAAATTTGATCTTCTAAAGAATGGTCTGAATAGGGTGTCTGAATAGTTTTGAAATTCACAAAGGGAAGTATTTTCCAAAAGACTACCATAAAAATAATTACAGCTTTGTACCAACATCACTTGCTAAGAATAAAGTACTAGAGGAATTTTATAAAGAATTTTCATATTAAATCAACATATTTCTGATAGTTTATTACTTCAGTGCAAATGTGGGAAAACATGAGGATGGGGAGAAATATATTGGGAATCATAATTTGTTCAGAAAGGAGGAGTGAGACCAAAGTCATACAGATTAAATAGAAATCCATCACCCTATAGAAAGTGATCACCCTAATGCAAATATTAATAATATGGAAATAGGTCTTGATCAATGACACATGTAAAACCCAGTGGAATTGCTCATTGGCTATGGGGAGAGGGAAAGAACATGAATCATGTAACCATGGAAAAATATTCTAAATTAATTAAATAATCAATATATATATAAATAAATAGAAATCCATGTCTCTGTATTTCTATATGTTCTTTGAGAAGAAAATATGTAATGAATACCAAATAACATTTTAAAGAATGAAATAGGTCATATTTGGACAGATAGGAAAAATTTTTGCTATTATTGTAGGAGTTATTCACCTGCCTCTGTACAATAAGACCACTGATTTGTCAGAGCTAAGAAAAGAACTAGTTTCTTTTGAAGGAATAACTAATTAAAAAATATGCAGCATCCAATTAAAATAACAACCCTAAACAATTTAAACAAGAAATTGAAGACCCAAAATGGGAAATTGACAACAGAAATGATATACACACTGATGATAATAATTTTATCCTTAAACTTAGCCAATATAAATTAATTGCTAAAAGGAGTCCAAGAGCCCAGAAAACAATTTAGTAAGCAAACATTTGATTTACTTTGCAAATGGAAAAAAAAATGTTTTTAAGTTGCATGCCCAATTCATTGACTTCTTCTCTGATTTGTTGATATATGCACTTAGGCCTAATCCTTACCTACTATCTGTCTTGGAATCGATACTGGGTATTGGTTCCAAGGCAGAAGAGTGGTAAAGGCTAGGCAATGGGGGTTAAGTAACTTGCCCAGGGTCACACAACTAGGAAGTATCTGAGGTCATATTTGAACCCAGGACCTGCTGTCTCTGGGTCTGGTTCTTAATCCACTGAGCCACCTAGCTGCCCCTACTAATTTAAAATAAATATCACAAAGAAAGTAATGAAGGGCAACTAGGTGATACAGTGGATAGAGCACCAGACCTGAAGTCGGGAAGATTCTGTGCAATTCAATCAACCCTGTTTGCCTCTGTTCCTCATCTGTAAAATGAGCCAAAGAAGGAAATTAATGGCAGATCACTCCAGTATCTTTGCCACTACCAAAACCCCAAAACCAAGCACTGTGTCCAGTCCCTTTTCCCTAAGAAATCCCTCTCTTCTGAGATTAAACAAGTAGTGTGGACTGAGTACAGTCCTGTAACCTAATTTCTTTGGAGAAGATTTAGGCCCCTTCTCACACTCTTCATGTTATTAAAACTCCCATTTCAGCACTCTGGGGAAGGGAGAATTACTTATAGCTTAAGTTTTGGCTGGATATGCCCTGTCTAGTTCTCCCTTAAGGGGAGAATAAAAGTTATAAGACAAATATATTCATTTCCACCCAAAAGAAATGCCAAAAGGCATGAAATACTTATAGTACACATTGAAAGAAAGACAAAACAAGATTCAATAATTTAACTTACAACTACATTTATGACCTATTGAGTGGCTAATACTTAAACTTAGGTGAAACATGAAGTAGTTTTCAGGACAACTGATTAGGCATTTTACATTTCATTTTTTCTTTGTATCCTTTCTCTTAAATCCAGCATTTCTTCTCACAAGCTAAGACAGGGGCTCCTCTTCTCAGTGGTTATCTTCTCTGATGCAGAAACTTCTCTTGCCCTTAGTTAGCTTCACTTATCAGACCCAGGACATATGTGTCAAACTCCTAAAGCCACCTTCAAACAAGTACATGTCCATTTTTAAAATGACCATGTACCCAGAAAAGGTAGTTAAGGCTCGCCTAGCTGAGTTCACATTTGTTAGAGAAGGAAAAGGAAAAGAAATTTATCCATTTTCCTACCCTCATTCCAGGGAATTTAGTGACAGAGAGCACTACTTGCAGCACAGGGGAGTAAAAGTGACTTGGAAGCTGTTCGTTTTCACTGATATTGTACCCTACTCCACTGTTGCTGTCACAAGGTTCAAGGAGGGACAAGAGTTTGCCATACCCTATACAGAAATGCCAAGCAATTAGTTAATACATAGCTAGATAAAGTTTGGGTGATTTTCATGAAGTATACGTGAATTAATTCTGAAGTTCCCACCACTGATAAAGTTCAGATCCTATCATACCTACCTACATGACTCATATATATATATATATTTATATATATATATATATGTATATATATATATATATGCCCCCATAAATTCACCATTGGGGTTCCAGCAGTCTTTGCTTTCTCCTGATATCCCAAGGATACCAGGGAAATACTGGCTGTCCATTTGCTATTCCTTATACTTGCCATATGAACCACCCATTTTCTCTTCTTATCATACTATAATTAGGACCATCCGGTGGAAGATGTAAATTGACCTTTCTTTCTTGTAGTCATCCCCATATGTAACACCATTTGGATGCATTGGAGATGACCTCCCACCCCTGCAAAGGAACAGGAGGTATATATATCCTCATACCTCTTCTTTGGGGCCATGCTTATTCTTTGTAATTTTGCATCATTATTTTTGATTGTTCATGGTTATTGTTTCTTTCCATTTATATTGCTGTATATTGTTTTCTTGGCTCCACTTGCCTTACTTTGAATCAATTCACATAAGTTTTCTATGATTTTTTTATTCATTATATTCATCATTCTCACAACACTCCCAATATATATATATATGTATATAATCATGTTTAGTGATTGTCCAATTGATAAGTACCTACTTTGTTGACAGTTCCTTGCTAGATGAAAATAGACAAAAAGTTCTATTTTAAATATCTGAGTGTATGTGGACAGCTTTCTAACACTGTAATGTTAGTTAAAGGGTATGGCAATTTGAGTCATTTTATTTATATAATTCCATATTACTCTCCAAAGTGGTTGTACTAATTCACAGATCCACCAAAAATGGCATTATTATAACTATCTTCCCAACAGTCTCACCAACATCAACTCTTTCTGTCTTTTGTCATCATTGCCAATTTGCTGAGTATGAGAGTTGTTTTGATTTGAGTTTCTCTAATTACTGATTTGAAGCATTCTTTTATTTAATTGTTCAAAGAGCTTTCAGTCTTTCTTTTGAGGACCGTTTTTTCATATATTTTAACAACTTCCTTATTGGGAAATGACTTTTGGCTTTATATTCTTCTTTCAGATGTCTATAAATCTTGGATACCAAACTTGTATCAGAGAAATTTGATATAATGTGTTCCCTCATTTGACTGCTTCCTTACTTAAGATGTAATTTTATTTGTGCAGATTTTCAATTTCATGTAATCACAACTATTTTATATTTTGTAATTACCTCTATCTCTTGTTTGGTTAAGAATACATTGCTTACTTATGGCTATGAAAGTATATGATCAACTTCTATTATAATTTTTAAGTGATATATTTTTAACATTTTATTTACATGTCTGTTTTGAATTTGTTGTGGAATATGGTATAAAAAGTTGAAGTAAGTCTAGTTTCAGCCAGATTATTTTCTTATTTTCCCAAGAGTTTTCATAAAAATCAAAATGGGTAGCAGTTCTCAAAATATGATTTAGAAAACCCTGGAAGTCCCCAAGACCCTTTCAGGGGGTCCATGAAGTCAAAACTATTTTTTTTGATAGTAAATGTTTTAATTTCAAAAATGATAAATATCAATATATATAACTCTCCAAAATAAAAGATCTTTGATGGTCCTTAGTAATCTTTAAGAGTATGAAGGGGGTCATGAAAACAAAAAAAATGAAAACTATTAAAATGGGAGTTTATTCCTAAGTAATTTATATTTTGGAGTTTATTGAATTCTGTTATTGAGTTCCATTGTTTCTGATTCTCCTTTCTGTTCCACTTATTTATCTACCTTTAAGCCAGCACCAAATTGTTTCCTTAATGGCTATTATATATATAATATAGTTTAAAGTCTGGAAATACCACTTCCTCTTTTTCCATTATGTCCCTTAATATTGTAGTCATTTTGTTCATCCAAAGAATATTGCTATTTTTATTGAGTTTGTAGGTTTTTTTGATCATTTGATTGTCATAGCATTAAAAGTATAAATTAATTTTGGGAGTATTGTTAACTTCTTTCTGTTCTTTTCCATGACATTTATAATTTATTTTATTAAAGTTTCATTCTTTTAATGAAAAGAAACATGCTTTCTTTTCCTTCCAAATCTAGCCGCATGAATGGGGGTAAGAAAAGAACAACAAATTCCCTATAATAGTAAACTAGGCAAGCAAAACAAATTTCCTTACTGGCAATGTTCAAAACATTTTTGCTTGAATACTTCATTATTCATCTCTGGAATCATGTATGGCAATTCTATTGAAGCGGTTCCTACAACGTTTGAAGTTATTTGACTTTATAGTGTTGTTATTACATAAACTACTGCCCTGTTTTTGCTCATTTTCATTTTTATCAGCTTACGAAAGTTTTCGTAATTGTTCATTTTTATATTTATTTTGTACTATAAATTGTTCTTCTGGTTCTGCTCATTTTCAGTCTATATTAGTTTAGATGAGTCTTTCCACATCTCTTTGAAATTATGTTTCCTCATTTCATACAACACAACAGTGTTCCATCATAAACACATATCACAACTGGTCTAGTCATTCCACAATTGACGGATATCCCTCGAGTTTCTAGTTTTCTTCTGTTCCCCAAAAAGATCTGCTACAAATATTTTTGTATATATAAGACCTTTTTTTCTTTCTTTGATCTCTTTAGGATATAGGCCCACCAGTGGTGGAACTCGGTCAAAGAGTATGTTCTGATGAGTAATTTTTTGTGTATAATTCCAAATTGCTTTCTAGAATGGTGGTAGAAATTTACAGGTCCACCAACAGTATATTAGCATGTCTATATTCCTAAAGTTCCTCCAACATTTGTCATCTTTGCCAATCTAATAGAGGTATATTGCTTTAATTTTTATTCCTTTAATTATTATCACATAGGAGTGTTTTTTTTTAATGGCTATAGATAGCTTTGGTTTCTTCTCTTGAGAACTGCCTATACAAATTGACCATTTGTCAATTGAAGAATAGACCTTACGTTCATAAATTTGAGTTAGTTCCTTATATATCTTAGAAATGAGACATTTTGACTTAAATATAAAGGGTGAAATCATAAATAAATTAGGTGAACATAGAATAGTATGCCTGTCAGATCTGTGGAAAAGGAAGGGATTTAAGACCAAGCAAGAGATAGAGAATATTGCAAAATGTAAAATGAATGACTTTGATTATATCAAATTAAAAAATACAACCAAAATTAGAAGGAAAGCAACAAATTGGGAGACCATTTTTATAACAAAACTCTCTGACAAAGGTTAATTTCCCATATATATAAGGAACTAACTTGAATTTACAAAAATCAAGCCATTCCCCAATTGACAAATGGTCAAGGGACATGAATAGGCAGTTTTCACATGATGAAATAAAAACTATCAATAAGCACATGAAAAATCCTTTATGATTAGAGAAATACAAATTAAGACCTTATGCGTAGCAGACTGGCCAATATGGCAGCAAAAGAAAGTGACAAATGTTGGAGGCGATGTGGCAAAATTGGGACACTAATACACTGCTGGTGGAGTTGTGAATTGTTCCAATCATTCTGGAGGGCAATTTGAAACTATGAGCAAAGGACTTTAAAAGAATGCCTACCCTTTGATCCAGCCATACCACTGCTGGGTTTGTACTCCAAAGAGATAATAAGGAAAAAAACTTGTACAAAAATATTTATAGCCACATTCTTTGTGGTAGCAAAAAATTGGAAAATGGGGGGGGGGGGTCCATCAATTGGGAAATGGCTGAACAAATTGTGGTATCTCTTGGTGATGAAATACTGTTGGGCCAAAAGGAATAACGAGCTGGAGGAATTCCATGTTGAACTGGAATGACCTCCAGGAATTGATGCAGAGCAAAAGGAATAGAACCAGGAGGACATTGTACACAGAGACTGAGACACTGGCACAATTGAATGTAATGGACTTTTCTACTAGCAGCAATGCAATGATCCAGGACAATTCAGAGGAACTTGTGAGAAAGAATGCTATCCACATTCAGAGAAAGAACTGTGGAAATGGAAATGCATTAGAAAAATATGTGATTGGTCACATGATAGAGATATGATTGGAGTTTTAATGATAAAGGATTATGCTATTGCAAATACGAATAACACAGAAATAGGTTTCGAACAATGATACATGTATAACCCAGTGGAACTGCTTGTTGGATTTGGGAGAGGGGAGGAAAAAGAGGGGTGGATTATGAAACATGTAACCATGGAAAAATATTCTAAATAAAAAAAAGGAATGAGACATTTATCAGAGAAATTTATTGCAAATTTTTTTCTCGGCTAATTGCTTTCCATTTAATATTAGTTTTGTGAATTTGTTTATGAAAGATATTTTAATTTTATGAGATCAAAATTATCTCTTTTATCTTAATATTCCTCTCTCTCCATTGTTTGGTCATGAATTTTTCTTCTATCAATAGATTTTATAAGTTATTCTTCCAAGTTTCTCTAATTTGTTGTATGTGATATTTTTTACCTTGGTCACATGTCCATTAGAACTTACCTTGGCATACGGTGTGAGGTATTGGTCTAAATCTAATTTCTTCCATATTTCAAGCCAAATTTGTTTATTTCTTTAAGAAATATTTTATAATTGAATTCATTAGGATTTTCTAAATAAAACATCATGTCATCAACAAATAAGGATATTTTTAATCTCCTCTGACTAATGTTTATACCTTTAATTCCTTTTCCATCTTTTATTTCTAGCATTTCTGGAACAATGGCAAATAATAATGGGGAAAGTGAGCATGTTTGTTTTAATCTTATATTTAGCCATTGGTATCTTCTTATTATAAATTGTGTCTGCTTTTGTCTTTTTAAAAAATATTTTATATGATATTTTAAAAATCCCATTTTCTATACTTTGTAATATTTTAAAAAGCACTTATGGGTATTACATTTTATCAATGGATTTTCTGTATCTATTGAGATTATTATGAGCCTTAGGATATTTTTAAAATAAAATTGTATTGCTTTTTTCCTAATGTTGAATTCTTACATGCCAAAAATAAATCTAACTTGGTCATAATAAATGATTTCTTGGTTAAATTCTGTTTGACAGGATTTTGTTGATAATCTTTGAGTCTATATTCATTAATGATATTCACCTATAATCTTCTTTCTTTAATTTCTCATTACCTGCTTTAGATATTTGTCATTATCTTTGAGTAATACAGGAAATATTTCTTTTTTTCCCCACCATTTTATTCCATGATTATAGAGTAGAAAAGTGAACATAATAAAAAATCACTCTAGGTAAGTATAAATAACTTTGTAAGACTGGAAAGACTTTTATCCTGTTCACATTAAAGAACATATTATTTTTTTCATGTGCTACAAATATTCTAAATCATAAAAAATATGTGGCCAGATAATTGAGTTTGGAGAGGGGTGCTATAGTTAGTGAAGAAAACTTGGCTATAATAAAGGTCACAGTAGGGCTGACAAAATAGGCATCAAGACATTTGTACAAAAATCTCTATCTTTTTTCTCTATTTAATCTGGAAATACAGTTATTTAAAAATAAACACAAATATTTAATTATTTAAAAGAAAAAGTTTTCTATTTGGCAAGATTCTGAATTTCTCCCCTACTAAATTATATCATCTATTGCAAGTCCATCATTTGGCCAGAAGAGGTCACTTGCGGTATATGTTAGAAATTTCATTCATTCAAAATTAGTACTCTCCAATTAAAAGCTATTTTTTGAGTGGGTTAGATAAGAGTACACAAAACTCTTCTTGATGTTTTTGTTTAAAAAAAAACTTCTGCAGAAAAGCTTAATTAAATATTAAAATTAAGAAGGCTAGTTGAGTAAATTCTAGTTAAAAAGCAATAAAGTAGATTAATTCAATTGTTATTTAGGCATGTCTGACTCATGACCCTATTGTCCATACCATACATGAGGTTTTCTTAGCAAAAATATTAGAAATGGTTTGCTATTTCCTTCTCCAAGGCAATCCGAAATTAGTGTTAAGGTTAAGTGTCTGAGGCTGGATTTGAACTCAGGTCTTCCTACCCCAGGCCCAGAGCTCTGTTTCCACTGAACCATCTAAACTGCCTCTAGATAAATTCATATTATGGATCTAATCCCATCTCTCATCTGCATAAATATGTTTAATGCAGTTCTCATTATATGACACAGAAAGCCTAAAACATGAGTATTGTCTTTTTTTTGTTGACACAAACTTTAGAAGGGAGTTTGTCTACGCCTTTTAAAAATGAAGACTCCTTTGTCTAAAGTCCACTGCTTAGCATAGTCATTGCCAGGTACCTACTAAATGCTAGGTGACTGTCTGACTGACTAACCAAGTATAAAGAAACGGTTTGTGCAAGCTGAGCAACAATACTGATTCCAGAGCAATGAGATATATCCTCAATATTTATTTGCTGTGCTTGGCTTTGGTAGAGAAAGGAAATGCCATTTGTGAATCTAACTCTATGAGTGTAGTGTGTCAAATCTTAATGAATATCATTACTCCACTAATAGTGTTGAGTATAATAAAATGGGACAGTATATTTCATGGAAAGATGCTGTTCCCTTGTGGTGGCCTCCTGGCAATTTCTGGCTCTATGACCTCTGGTGGCATTTTGTTTTGTAGATCCTTCTCTGTGGATTGGGGATAGAACAGAAATCCTGAGAAGTCTATATATCCAGTCTTAAAGGCAACTTTGTAATATTGAGAAGTCCACACAGAAGAAAAAGCATATTATTGTTCACATGGTTCAATGGGGATATGACTGGGGATGTTGACTTTGAATGATCACTCTAATGAATAACATGGAAATAGGTTTTGAACAATAACACATGTAAAACCCAGTTGGAATTGCTCTTGGGTCTGGGAAGGGGAGAGGAAGGAAGGGAGGAAAAGAACATGAATCATGTAACCATGGGAAAATATTCTAAATCAGTTAAATAAGAAAATTAAAACATAATAAACATAAAACAAGAAGTCCAGAAATCCTGAGATTCTTGGTTGCAGTTGACTGATGGAATAGATATTGTCTGTATCAGAAAGGATGACCACTGATGGGGAGAAGCTACCCCAAATACCTTGGAGAGTAAAGTCAAGGTGAAACATAAAATGTCAGTTTTGTAATCTCCCAAAATACTTTATATTTTGATGATAGCTTTAAATCTCAACTTTTTAAGAGATTATAACAATAGTTATAGATACCATATTTTTTTATGTCTTTGTTAATATATATTTATAAGATCCTTTTATATTTATAGGTTGGTTGGTTATTGTCCTTCCGTACTAGAAGAGGACCAAAGTGACATCATCAGTGATTTCTTTTGACTCACGCATAAATTGCATTTAACTGAGGCAGAGCCTCTTGATTCCACTGAAGTCCAGCGGCAAGACAAAAGTCAGGATGACTGGTGATGGCTCTGGATGTAGTGAATGGCCAAGCTCCAAGTGGTTCACAGCACCTGCTTCAGCCACCTTCATGACCAAGGGGTCATGAATTATTCTCATCCCCCTTTCTGCAGAAGAAGCCTTCATATGCCTGGGGTAGACATGCCTCACCACATCCCCCAGATCACCAGTGGGTTTGGGGCCCATCAGTTAACCTTCACCCTGGTTTAGTGTACCTGTTCAGATGGTATGCAAAGGGGTGGCCACTGGGCAAGCTACAGCTTCTAGGAGCCAGGTGAGAGCTGAGTGGCAAGTGGACATACTTCTTTAGGAGAAGAACAGCCCTAGAAAGGGGTTGGCAAACTCTTACTTGAGAGATACTAGTCCTCTCTGAACATTGTGTAATTGGAAATCTTGTGCCTTTGAACTACATTTCCCAGGAGCCCATTGACTTCCTGTTGTTAAATGATGATGTAGACAGGAGATAAATTGGGTGGTCTTTCATGGCTAGCTCTCTTTCCTTCCTGGGTTGGGACATTGGTGGAGTGGGTTGTTTGAACAGTAGATTAGCCATGGGCACGTGGTTTTATTTTGTTACCTTTTTATTTTGTTACTTCTAGTGATCATTAATAAATCTTATAAAATATAATATTTAAAGTTATTGTATATTATTTTTAATTTTTACAACATCCCATGCACCCCTATTCATGTGCATATATATGTACATATTGTTTGTTTGTAAGTAAGATGCTTTTGGCTGCAAGGTGGTACACTAGCCAGAGTACTGGGCTTGGAGTTGGCAAGACCCAAGTTCAAATATGACCTCGGACCCTTACTAGCTGTATGACTTAACCTTGTTTGCCTCAGTTTCCTCATCTGTAAAATGATTTGGAGAAGGAAATGGCAAACCACTCCAGTATTTTTGCCAAGAAAACTTCAAATGGGGTCACAGAGTCAGACACAACTGAAACAACTGAAGAACAATTTCTAAGACCCTTTTATATTTAGCATTTTCCCATGTAGTGCCAAAATAACTAGCTTTTCCAAAGCTAATTTATATTATATTATACACTCAATACCTTTTTGTTGACCCTTGCTTTAGGGAGATTCTAGTCAGGAGCCAAAATGTAAAGTTTTAAGCAAATTTACTCATTACACTCATGGTGGAGTGTAAAAAGGCAAAAGAATGTGAGAAAAAGAGCCTTGCCCTTCTTGTGGGTGTTCAGACTCCATTTAAGGCAGAACCCAGTTACCCTATGTGTAGGTCAGATGGATACTTTAGGGGAGAGGATATAGTGGCCCTAGCAGTGGCTAAAATTGTTAATTAAAGTTATTAATGTTTTTCTTCCACATGGTCATCTTTCTTTGACTCTATCACTTGATTATAGTGTTCAAGTTGTGGCCAAATGTAACATCTCTGGGAGAAAGTGATCAGTAATACTCTTAATTCCTCAAGCACTTGACCTCTTACTTTCATAGAATTTGTTGTTCAGTCACTTTTTAGTCATGTCTAACTCTTCATGACTTTATTTGGAGTTTTCTTGGCAGAGATATATGCTATTTCCTTTTTTAGATCCTTTTACAGATGGGGAATCTGAAGCAACCAGGTTAAATGACTTGCCCAGGGTCACACAGCTAGTAAGTGTCTGAGGCCAGATTTAAACTCGGGAAGATGAGTGTTCCTGTCTCCAGGCCTGAGGCTCTATCTAACTGATCTTACTTTCATAGAATGTTGTAGTATAAATCAGGACATCTAAGAATGAAAAGATATCAAAAGGGACATTTAAAGTGTAAGACAATTGTCTGGAACTACAATCTTATGCAAAATGAAAAAATAAGGTAGTTGATGCTTTTGTTCTTTATCTTGTAAGAAGCCTGACATTATTTTACAACTGTTATCTGTTGTATGTTATTTGTGGTAAAATTCCTCTTTGCTTTTTCTGTGTTCTTTAGGTATTTTAGTGATATAAGTGACTTTTCCAGCCAATACTTTAAAGGAGAACTGAAGAAATCAAAGAGATTTTCTACTCATGATCATTAAATATTTGATAATCATTCCATGTCTAAAATCACCCGTCTTTTCTTATTGAGTTCCTGCAGTTTTGAAAACAAAAGAAAACATAGAAACCACTTTTAAATAAATAACAGTGGATTTCCCCAAAAATGCAGGAATAAATCAAACATTCCACCATCCCCTGCTGTTTTGTGACATAGTTTTTTAAATGTTTTTAGCAGGGACAGCTAGGTGGCTCAGTGGATTGAGAGTCAGACCTGGAGACAGGAGATCCTGGGTTCAAATCTTGCCTCAGATAGGCCCTACCTGTGTGACACTGGGCAAATTATTTAATCTTCTGCACTGGAACTCATATTTACTATCAATTATAAGATAGGTGAGGGTTTAAAAAAGTTTTTAGTATTTAGCAATTGCATAAAGATGAGAAAAATGAAATGCATAAAGATAAATAAAGATGTCATAAAACTATACCTTTTTGTTAATAATATGGTTATTTACTTTCAAAAGTCCTGCAGATTTTACAGAAACTAGCTGAAGCAATTAATATCTCTAATAAATTAGCTAAATGCAAACTAAACGTATAAAATCCAGTATTTCTTTGCACTGCTAACAAAATCCTGGAGAAAAATAGAAAAAAGGGAAGTTATATTAAAAATTATTCTAAAATTTGTTGGTATTTGGAAATTACTCTACCAAGGAACATTCAAGACCTATAGAGATAAAATTACAAAATACTCCTTAAAGAATGACAAATAGGTAGAGAGGGATATTCAAGGTTCCTAAAATTTAAGCTATGTCAATATAACAAAGATGCAGATACTACCCTAAGTAATCTAGAAAGTTACTGCTATACCAATTATACTATTACACAAGGAGATGTTTTATAGATCTGGACAAAATAATAACAAAATTCATTTGGAAGAAGAGAAGTCAGGGTAGAACAATGAAAAAAGTAGAAACGAAGGAAGAGTAGCACTTCTAGATCTCAAATGACAAAATAGTAATCATCTAAATTGTTTGTTACTGTTTAACAAAATAGAAATGTAAAGCAGTGGAACAGACTAAACAAGGAAGAATCAGAACAAATTGAGCTCATTAATTCTGTATTCAGAAAATCCGAGAATATAAATTACATGGAGAAGCTCTCCACATTTGACAAGAACTGCTTGGAAAATTGGAAAATAGAATGGCTGAAATTAAATTTAGACCAACATCATTATTTACCATATACCACAGTATACTAAAAATGGATGCATGACCTTAATATTAAAAGTTGTTCCCAGGAGTCAAAATTAGGCAGAGCAGCAGATGCAAAGAGTATTGAACTGAGAGTCTAGTTTTTCCTCCCTCATAAAGGAAAGCATTGGGAGAAGTTTGGCACTTTGGCCTCTACTCCTTCAGTAAGGAGGAAGATGCTGAGGATGCTGCCAATTAAGGCTTGAGGTAGGTGGTTCAGTGTATTGAGCACCAACCCTCAAGTCAGGAAGACCTGCTTTGTTCAAGTCTGGCCTCAGACAAGTGCAAATCACTTAATCCCATTTATCTAGCTCTTGCTCTTCTATCTTAGAGTGTTTACTAAGACCACAAGTAAGGGTTAAAACAACAACAGCAACAAAAACAGGGTTAGCAGCATGGTGATAACTTTAGAATTGATGAGCTTATCCTGAGAGGGGCATCTTGTTTGGTGCAGTTGAAACAAGTCAGGAAGATGACAGAATAAAGCAAGAAATTACCTGGCAATTTCAAATCCACCCCTTTCCCTGCCTCCAATAATTTAAAATAATGCCTCAAAAGTAAATTTTATAGCAGCTGAAATAAATAAAAGTCAGTGCAAAGCAATGAAGACAACTTGGAAGAACAATGGTGAGAAGATTAATTTGATTCTGTATCATTTTTATTTTATTTATTTAATATATTTAATATTATGATAATAGTATTAAATTATTACTATTAAATCAACAATAAAATAATTTAATTTAAAAATGTTCAAAAATTTAAAATATAAGTATTAAAATAATATATTAAATAAATACAAAATAAAAAGTATTTCTAAATATATATTAATATATTTATTTACAGTTTTTGTCATATAAATGCCTAAGTAATGATTCTTTGTCTTTAAATTTAATGTAGAAATTCAGCCTGTCTGTAATGAGTTAAGCTTAGACATTCAGCTCTCCTGCTTATCACTATTCTGTTCTTGTCTCTAGAAATTCTGCTATCTTTGAAGGATGCATATGTACACTAGGGAGTCTGATCTAGTATCTTTTTACCACCAAGCTGTCCTTTAAGGGTAACTGGTTTTCTTTCCAAAGAAATCTGGCTCACTATCTTTTAACCTTGCAAATGGACTCAAATAATGAACACTTCTTCGTCACAAAAGGGAAGGAGGAGTTTGTTGCTAATCCCTTATTGCCAACTTCCAACGAATCATATTGTCTTCCACACCTCAACTGTGTAACCAATCATATTGTCCTCATCTCCATGATGTCACCTGCTCTGTTATATTCTTTGTTCTAACCTTATAAAAATAAGTTATGACCTCATCTCAGAGACTTTGGCAAGATAGACCAAGGCAGATCTATTGACCCATTTTATTGGCAGATTATTATTAACCCTTGTTAATAACATACTATATTGCATAGAGGAAATTTGCCTCAGTCTACCTTTGTTGAATTTTACTTTTGACAGTAGGAAAGATCTGATCTACAGAGTGATGGTCTAGCCAGGAGCAAAGTGAAGATACCCCACAAATCTCAACAAACAGAAAGCTTGGAGCCAGCTAGGGGTCAGGAGCTGAAGCTCTTCTGTCTTGGAACCAATACACAACATTGATTCTAAGTTGGAAGGTAAGGGTTTAAAATAATAATAACAACAAAACCAAAAGAATGAAAAAATAGAATAGAATAAAAAATATCTTATTAGAAAAACAACTGACCTGGAAATCAGATTGTGGAGAGATAATATAAGAATTGTTGGACTACCTGAAAATCATGATAAAAAAAAAGAGTAGACTAACTCAAGAAATAATCAAGGAAATTTATCCTAAAATTTAAGAACCAGAGAGTAAAAGAGAAATTTAAAAATCCACCAGTAACTATCTGAAGAAAGCCTGAAAATGAAAACTCAAAGGAATTTCATAACTAAGTTTCAAAACTCCTAGGTCATAGAGAAAAATATTATAAACAAAAAGAAATAATTGAAATGTGTGTAGTTACAGTCAGAATAATATAAAATTTATCAGCTTCTATATTGAAAGACTGAAGAGCATGGGATATGATATTCTGAAGAGCAGAAAATCTGGGTTTGCAACCAAAAATAACCTACCAAGAAAAGTTGAGTATAATCCTGGAAGAGAAAAAAATAAATAGTTAATGAATTAAAGGACTTTCAGGTATTCTTGAGGAAAAGACCTGAACAGAATTGAACAGAAAATTTGACTTACAAATACAAAAAAATCAGAAGAAACATGAGGCCAACATGAAAGACTAACCATAAGAGATTTTTAAAGGTTAAACTGTTTACTTCTTATATGGAAAAGCAATATCTGTAATTCTGAAAAATATTTAGTTACTAAGGTAATTAGGAAAAATGTATGTGGATAGAGGGCTTGAAGTCCAATTGGGCATAATGGGATGATCTAAAAAAATAAAATAGTGTAGGGAGAAATAAAATGGAGCAAATTATCTCATTAAAAAAGATGTGTAAATAAGAACTGTTATAGTAGAGAGAAGAATGAGATAGAAGGCAAGTAGGACAGAAACCTTATTTTCATTGAAACCAAGTTAAAGAAGAAATAATATATACATCTAATTTGTTGGAAGAGAATTTCTCTCTCCATTATGTTGCTTTGTTTAATGTCATCTCTCAGTGACCTGGAGGTCAAAGACCACTGAGTAAATTCAAGTATAGATAAGCCCTCAGAGAAAGGAAATTAAAGAACCAAGGAACCTACAAGACAGAAAACTGATTCCACAGGCATTTCCCTCCAGGGTGGCCCAGGCAAATTATGAAATTATGGTGGTTCCTGAGATGTGACATGTGAGAGCTAGTGGGTGAAGAAAAGAGCTTATAAGTGGAGACCAGGTGGTTTTGGGAGTCTTCTGACTGTAGTGTGGAGGCTGAAGGAACCCTTGTGTGAATTTTAAAACTATTCCACCCTAATCAGACTATTCTTTAGAAGATTTAATTTAGCTATTTCTTGATCAGTAACAATAGAGATATTTGGAATAACAGAATCAGGTCTTGGGAAGTCCACATTTCTCCACCCTACTGTAAAGATTAAAAATTTTGGGGAAGCTGAGGCAGGTAGAAATGTGTTTCTCTCTGCAAGGAGTATTATATTTTTATGAGGTTTATTGAAGAGTAAGGATTAAGGAAAATACAGGATGAGAAAGCACGTGTCTAGGCCCAGGGGCCTAGACAACCTCACCTACATTATGAAAAGAGCTGCATCTGCTTGCAAGCAGAAACAGGAAAGACCCGCAAAAGCCTTTCCAATCAAGTTAAATACCCCTTCTCGATCTTGGCCCAGGTAAGAATTCAGTGATATTAAAAAGCATTCTGGGGAAATGGACCAAGACTTCTGGGGATTCAAGTCCATTTTTACGCTACTCAGTTTAACAAGGTCAGGATGCCTGTACCATACTCAAGATTAAGTATCTGGGAAAAAAGGCAACAGACATGTGCAGAAAACAGCTGACAGACTCGTGAGCTGTCCTAAGTCAAGCTAAGCTATCATTGGTATAGATGAGACACAGAAAAGTGATGTAAAAATGTCTATATAAGGCACATCACTTCTTCTCTCCTCCTCTTTCCCCAGAGAGACAACTCTGGCTGGCAGTGTGCTAAGTGTCCTGACATCTTGGTGTGGTGGCAGCTATTGTCTGGGTTGGTGGTGAGTTTTTCCCGGGAGCTGATTTCAGGTTCCGGCATCTTGGCTTAGCCTTTTCCTTTTTTGGAGTTCAAGCCTGACTCCTTCCTCCTTCATACTCTAAACCCTTATCTCCTAATCTCCCCCCTTGCACTAGTTGGCAGGGGGAGTAGTGGGTTGGTTAGGAGGGTTAGTGTTTTTCATAAAAGTTATGAGCTCCCCCATACTTTTCTCTAAAAACTCAAGCCGAGTATTTAGTTCTGCATTTTGTTGAATATTAGAAGGAGCAATCAGTTGGTTTGATTAAGAAATGAGTTTTTTAAGGAAATACAATATTACAGCTACAACAATCAAAGGAGGAGTAATATGTTGATTAGACTTTGCCATAAGTTCCATGGGATGAGCCATTTCAGAAAGACAAGGAATACTATATTTACAAGTTTGGTCATGGAGCTGATGAGCCAGTTGTTAAGTAAGTTGTGAACTGACTGTAACCTCATATTTCTAAATAAATAGGTGGGGATCAGGACAAGGCCAAAGCTTTCTCCAGATTTCCCTTACTCCTAATCTAGGAAGTTGTTCCCTAAAGAAAAGGAGATTTAGCCAGGACCTTAGGGCCCTGTTGCTAAGATTTAAAACAGCTGTGTTCTATTTAATTTAAGGAGAAATTGAAATGTTTTTTACTCACCTGCTCTTGCAACTGTGTTTTGAAGCTGAGTTAGCACGTTTAAAAAGACTAACAGAAGCAAGTAATAAAGAAAGGAAAGGGATTTCACAGAAATTTGAGGGTTTTCATTACAACCTATGTGGTCTGCCAAAACTGTAACCATGAAAATGTGGTTTGCCAAGACTGTGAATTGCCAAACTGTCGAGATAATTTTTAGTGTATTGATTTAAAATCTAAAATTAAGTGGTCGCCATGGGAAAATTCCCAAATATGAAAATACCCAAGTCAGCTGGGTTTTATGGAGATTTTAATTAATACAAATGAAGGAATTAAGGGAAGGAGAGAGAGAGATAGAGAGAGAGAGAGAGAGAGAGAGAGAGAGAGAGAGAGAGAGAGAGAGAGAGAGAGAGAATAGTAGAAAGGATCTAGGCCAAATGGCCTAGGCATGAGCCTAAGGGGGAGAGTGAGTCAGTCTTTATCACTCACCACAAGATCGTCTCAAGCAAGCTCCAGTCCTCCACTGAACTCCTGAACTCCTGAACTGAGTTCAGAGTCCCAACTGAATTCAATTGACCTTTTTTTAAGAGAATTTTATCTTATGTCACCTCCCCTAAATTTTCACATCTACCAATCATAGTAGACACTTTTTCCCAGGACTGCCCATTCTTAGTTCTCACCATTCTTTAGTTCTCACCTTCTCTGGGTAGATAATATCTTCTGAGTACTGGCTTGCCTTTTTTAAGTTGCTTGACCTTTTAGTGATTAATTTAACCTTTATAGATACTGAGCACCTTTTTGTATTAGATCTAAAAATAGACCAGGCTTACAGTTTTAGCTTCACTATAAGTATGAGTCAGGGACTTTTCATTGTTCAATCAGGAGTTTGAAACTTTATCTTCCCCTAAGGCACTGTCTGAGTAGGGTGGAGTAATTTTAAAAGTTCTCAATACATTCCTGACCAAGTACCTCCATTGTTAAAAATGGGTAATAGCTCAATCAAATCTTCTGAAGTAGAGTCTGAGCAGTTTTAAGATTCACAGCCCTTCCTTTGGGGAATGGCTAAACAAATTGTGGTATATGTTGGTGATGGAATACTATTGTGCTCAAAAAAAAAAAAGGAACAACCTCCAGAAATTGATACAGAGTGAGAGGAGCAGAACCAGGAGAACATTGTACATAGAGACTGATATGCTGTGGCACAATCTAATGTAATAGACTTCTCTACTAGTAGCATTGCAGTGATCCAGAACTGTTTGGAGGGACATATCAGAAAGAATGCTATCCACATCCAGAGAAAGAACTATGAGAGTAGACACACAGAAGAAAAACAACTGCTTGATCACATGGGTCGATGGGGATATGACTGGGAAATTAGACTCTAAGCAATCACCCTAGTGCAAATATTAATAATATGGAAATGGGTCTTGATCAATGACACATGTTAAATCCAGTGGAATTACCCATCAGATACAGGAAGGGGATGGGGGGATGGGAAGGAAAGAACATGATTCTTGTAACCATGGGAAAAATATTCTAAGTCATCTAATCAAAAAATATTGAAATTATGAAAGTTTTTTGTGAATTTGAAATCATAAAGAAGTCTATTTCTCTTACTTTTTTCTTTTGAGGACACCACCATTCTTCCAGTTGCTTAGGTTCCCACATTAGGAGTCATAAACTCTTCCTTCTCTCACCCTTAGCATCATCAATAAAGTAATGGATTTGGGAATCAGGAAAACCTGAGTTTGAATCCTGCCTCAGATATTTTTGGCTAAATGATCCTGGGTAAATCACTTAATCTTTCTGTTCAGTTTACTCATCTGTAAAATGGGGATAATGATAGCACTACCTCTTATTGTTTCTAAAGCACAGGTTTAACTAAACTCAAGAAACTCTCTTGCTTCTAAGATAAAAAACAGAATCTTTTTGGTTTTTAAGAATCTCTACAATTTAACTGCAACCTACCTTTCACATTGCACATTCTTTTCCTTCACACACACTACAAACCTGTCAAACTATTCTGTCCATTGTTGTTCCTAATACAAATATTTTGCTTCTATATCTTCACACAGACTGTTGTTCTTGCCTGGAATGAACTCCTCCCTTAATGTCTCTCTAATATAATTCTTGCTTTTTTCAAAACTTAGTTCTAATGACACTAATGATCTAACCACCTACTAAATTACTTTGTATTTACCATTCTGTATTAATTTTGTTTCTCTCTAAAAGAATATAAGTTCCCTGAGGATATGTTCTGTTTCATTTCTGACTTCCTAGCCATAGTACCTAACCCAGTGCCTAGTATATAGTAAATATACAAATAACTGCTTGTTGAATGAATGTTGAATGAAATATCCTTTAAAATGAAATTCTCAGTGCTAGGTAAGTTTTCTCAATGATCTTTGAAAATTGCTCATGCACTCAAGCTTTTCATTATAGTCTCTTCTTAATGATTACACTATTTAATTATCTGTGTTAGCCATTTTAGAGAGGAGTGGTTTCCCCTAGAGGTTACCGTAAGATTGTTGTGTTGGTATATCTGAAATAAGAAACCAAATAAATAGCAAGACCATAGAAAAGCATTAAATCTGTTATGGATTTTATTTCTTCAGGGAACAATACCACTTTGTGTGTGTAGCATTGCTCTTTTAAAAAAAAAAACTTTTGTTTTTACATTAACTTTGTTTTTTTAATTCAAAGATATTTTATTTTCTCAATTATATGTAATAATTTTCAACATGTTTTCTGAAATAATAAGACCTAGATTGTCTCCCTTTCTTTCTGCTCAGAGATGGTAAGCAATTTGATCTGGATTTTACATATGTTATAATTTACATTAATTTTCAATCAATAAATCAATCAACAAATATGTATTAAAGCACCTGTTCTCTACCAGGCACTATAATTACTGGGAATGCAGAGGCAAAAATGAAATGGCCCCTGCCTTCAAGGGTTATTACATTTTATCTGGAGAACCAACCTGCACATATGTAAAATAAACACATTATGTATAAATACATAGGTAAAGTATTTTGGGGTGGGGGAGGAAAGTGAGGAACTGCTGAGAGGAATCAAAGGTGGCTCCCCCATAGGAGGCGATGTTTGAGTTGAGCTTTCAAGGAAATGAGGGTTCTCAGAGACAGAAGCAAGAAGAGAATGGATCCCAGGTATGGGGATAACTCTGTGCAAAGACAGGTCAAGTAATGGGATTCCATGTGTAAGGAATAGCAACAAGGCTGGTTTGGATGAATTTGAGAGTGTATCATGGGAAGTCATATATAATGAGCCTGGAGAGGAAGGTTGAAGTCAGGTTTGAAAGGTTTCAAATACCAAAAATCTGTTTTACCTTTAGGAGGTATAACAGTTAAAATTCTCATATCTTAATTTTATAATTATCACTTATTAAAAAATAGCAAAAAGCAGGCCAGAGAGAAGCAGATGCTGCTTGGCTGACTAGCTGGGAGAATGGGAGCAAGGGGTCACCCAGCCAGCCAGTGTTTCTAACTGGCCTCTCCACCAGCCCAGAGCCAGACTGCCAGGTCTACTGGGTTTGTGGTTCCCAGAAAAAGCCCTGGCTTCCTCTCCTCCATCAATTTATACTCTGGGGTAAAGTGACCTCAATCAAAACAAGAGGCAGGTCTTCCAGATGCCAAGAGTCCTCATGACAGTACAGCATAGCATGGCATTTCCCAGCATGAAGGCTAGAACCAGCTAAGATCCTTATCCAAGAGTCTTTGTTTACAGATAAAACAAAGAGCTGGTCTCTGCCAGTTTTTACCTCTAGACCAAAGGAGGGACCTAATATAAACTTGGGGAGAAGCAATTTGAGCTTTAGCCCTTTAAACAAACTTTTTAAAGTGCTAAAGATCATTTCACAGAAAATATCTCAATTTGGTAGGGGACCCCAGGATTCCCTTGGACACAAGTATTTCAGGTCAAAAAAGAAAACAGGAAAATTCCTTTCCTTCCTTACATACTTGTAGTGCTGAAGAAAAGGTGACCTTAGGCATCAGAGACCCAGGATAAGGGAAGACCCCTGAGAGAAATATTCCCCTTGAATTATCCCCTAGATTTTGAGGTGGACACAGATATACATCTTCCGGTTATGCTCTAATACCATCGGATTGTATCTAGAACATATAGTTGTCCCCTAAACTATTCCCCATCACCCCTTGTATCTTCAGGATGCAAAACATCACTCTAGCCCTAGTCAGATAACAAACATCCTCCACTTCTGCCTAACCCATTCCATCATCCTTTCTCTAGTAAAAGGGTATCTAAAGCCCAGAATACATCTCCTCTAGGAGGCAGTACTCCATCGGCACTCTTCTGGTCATTTCAACATGAATTCCAAATCAATAAATTTCTCTTTCTATTTCTAAGCTACGTTTTGGAGCCTTGCTTGTTGTTGTCCTGAACCTGGGGTTCACCTCAAGTTCCCTCACAACAAATTCAGTATTAATTTTCCCCAAAGGAAATAACGAGCTGTGGGGATGTATTAAGCAAGGGAGCAACCTGGTGAGATCTGTTCATTCTGTTTTTTCCCTGTATAATTTTATTTCTTTGATATCCTTTCATTATTTTATTTTTTCCCAATAAATTCTTAACATTGTTTTATAAAAGTATGTGCTCCAAATTCTCTTCCTCCTTTTCTTCCTTCTCCCCTCTTTGAGATGGTAAGAAATTTAATATAGGTATAGAAGACACATGTTACCCCTGCCTCAAAAAAAAAAAGAAAATATAAGTGAAAAATAGTATGCTTAATCTGCATTCTCATCAGTTCTTTCTCTGAAAGTGGATAGCATTTTTTCATCATAAATCATTCAGAATGGTCTCAGATCATTGTATTGCTGAGAAAAGCTAGGTTGTTCACAGTTGATTATTGTATAATATTGCTATTACTGTGTACAAATGGTTTTTTTGGCTCTGCTCACTTCATTTTATATCAGTTCATATAAGTTTTTCCAGGTTTTTCTGAAATCATCCTGCTTATTGTTTCTTATAGAGAAATAGTATTCTATTATAATCATATACCACAACTAGTTCAGCCATTCTCCACTTGATAGACCTCCCTATTTTAGGAATATCAATTTGACTTTTTTTAATGAAAGACATTATATAGGGGAGAGATTTATGGCAAGAGGATCAATTAATAGGTGTTGGCAGGGATGGCATAAAGGATGTCTAGACAAGAGGGAATGAAGGTATGAACTTGAATGGTGATCTTGTGATCTTTTCAAGGAAATAACAATACAGAGGATGCATTATCATCTGGTTTGGTGCTGTAACACAGGGATTACACCTTTCCATCTGAGGTCCAGTTGAAACTCCCTATTAGACTGTCAACTTGAGTGTTGAGACTCTCTTGTCTTTTTTATTTGTACCCCATCACTTAGCAAAAAAAAAAAATTTATAAATTTTTTTAATAAAAAAAGTAAGTTTTATTATTTCACCATTCCTATCTGTACAAACAACATTTCACATCCATAGAACTTCACTTCAAAATAAAGGCAGAGGGGGCAGCTGGGTAGCTCAGTGGAAAGAGCCAGACCTAGTGGGAGGTCCTAGGTTCAAATCTAGCCTTAGACACTTCCCAGGTGTGTGACCCTGGGCAAGTCACTTGACCCCCATTGCCTAGCCCTTACCACTCTTCTACCTTGGAGCAATACACAGTATTGATTCCAAGACAGAAGGTAAGGGTTTTAAAAAAATTTAAGGCAGACCTCTTCTCTGGAGCCAATTTGGTGATTATTACACAATGTTCAGTTTTATTTTCTTGTTCATTTATATGAACAATACCTTTCTAATTACTGTGGTCAACATCCAACTGTTTTTCCATTTCCTTCTAAAAGCAGCACAGTTAGACTCTTATATTCTACATCCTTAGTGTATTTCTGATAAATTAAATTATTTCCATAGACCAGAAGGAAAGTGAATGTGTCAAATCATTTAATGTTGATAATTTGAGCTTAGAATTTAAGGTCTCCTCAAATTCTAAAATTCTATGATTCTATGGGGTTATTTTTTATTCCAATTTATTATATGATTTGTCTTACCTTTAACACATATTAGCTATGTGACCACAGACAGTCCATTTAACTTCTCAATGCCTCAGTTAACTCTCAGATTATAAATTAAAGGAAAATTACCAATCTACATCAGTGGAAGGGATTTTTACCCTATGAGTTGCCCATACCAATAAGAGTGCAAATGCAGAACAAATATATGTTGTTTACGTACTTGTATATTAAATAACATTCTTTCAGTCTAAGAAAAAAAGATCACACTAGATGAAAAAGCCATTAATTTTGTGCTGAAACTAGCAAAACAATAATATTTGCTTTTCAATACTGAGACAAGCATCACATGAGCATTACTCAATCATTTCATGACCATTATTCAATGGCTATATATATGTTACAGGTGACATATAATGTATACTCTAATGTACCATAAACAGTAATATTTTCTCTACTTCTGGCGAAATGCTTATCATCCAAATTGTATAAGAAAAACTTGTGTTTCAATAGGTTTGTGGATTGCCTCTAAGTTCTTTGTTACCCAACTGATATATTACTATTAGGTTTTAAAAAACACTCTTACCTTTTGTCTTAGTGTCAATTCTAAGATGGAAGAGCAGCAAGCAGGCAATCAGGATTAAAGCACATAACTTGGAAATGTCAGATTTAAACCCAGGTCTTCCTGACTCCACACCTAGTGTTCTAACCACTGCGTAACCTAGTTATTCCTATTCCAATTAGTTTTAACATATACTTTTATATTTATGTAAAAACATACAAATGCTTTGTGATTATGTTAATATAGGTTGAACAAAGTTTCCTTTTCCTATAAAACAAGAGTTCTTAATCTAGAGCCCATTAACTTTTTTTAAGCTAATAAAATATCTATTAAAAACTATATACATATTCTCTCTCTCTTTATATATATATATATATATATATATATATATATATATATATATATATATATATATATAATGGTACTGTCCAGCTCTTTGTGGCCCTGTAGAACACACTATCCTTGGGGTTTTCTTGGCAAAGATATTGGGCTGCCATTTCCTTTTCCAGTGGATTAAGGCAAACAGAGGTTAAGTGCCTTGTCCAGGGTCACATATCTAGTAAGTATGAATATGAATTTGAACTGAGGCCTTCTGGACTCCAGGTCCAGTGTTTCATCCACGGAGTCACCCGACTGCCTAAATAGATAAATAGATAGCTTGTATTTCAGTATAAATGATTTCACTTATATTCCTATATATTTAAATTTTGTGCATTTGAAAACATCCAAGAAGGGTTCCTCAATCTCTGAAGTAACCATGACAAAAAAAAATTAGATCCTTCATTATAAATCAGATTCACAATTTGGCCTCTTTATAAATCATTTCCCAAGTCATAGGTTAGTCTGGGATGCCTTCCATTAATTGATGGGCATTTATAAAATCAACTTGTTCTTCTGTTTCCAGGAAGAAAAAGATCCTTGATGCCCAGAAATATTAGAATGAAGTCTCTCCAGGGAGTGGAGCTTAGAGTGTTAGACCTAGAGACAGGCAGACGTGACTTCAAATCTGTTCCCAGATACTTATTAAGTGTGTGAAGCTGGGCAAGTCACTTAAACCCTGTCTACCTCCCTTTCTTCCCTATAAAATGGGAAATAATAAGAACTCCTACTTCCCAGGGTGATTGTGAGATAATATTTTTAAAGGACTTTGTAAACCTTAGAGTCCAGAGATGAAATGTCAACATTTGAGCCCCGCAATGAGTCCAGATAAGGCAGAAAAAAATTGGCAGGGATTTATCTTTGGATGTAGACACAGCTGACTATCTGAAAGCTAAATTCCCAGGATATAACAGCTTTTAAATGCAAGTTGTGGCTGGGAAAAGAGCTCATCTCCCTGGTCTTTCTTTCAGATGAAGGATTCTGAACGTGAAGCAGGCAGCTCCTAGACAACTAAATGTTTGGTCCTGTGCTCAGGGCCCCTCTGGAGCAGGAAGGACTGGGGCTGGCTTTCACTGCTGGGTTTTTGGTATGGTAAATGGGTGTGTGCCTGCCTGCCTCGGAGAGGGTGTGTCTGCATGTGGGCTGTGCAACGGAGTGCCCAGGAGGGCTGAGGCCCAAGTGCTGCTCACTGGCCAGCCCGTGGCGTAGCTGTGGCCAGGACTGCCTGACCCAAGGGAGGAAGGAGTACGTCTCCGGCTCTCGGACACACATACCCAGGCTCTCAGGCAGAAAAAGAAACGTGGTATTTGGAGACATGGATGAGGAGGCCCACTGACCAGTAAGTGAAAGGAACTCTTTAGTAGAGCACTTGATTCTGGCCTCATGTTTAGGCCCTTCCATGATTTTAGGACATCTCTCTCTCTCTCTCTCTCTCTCTCTCTCTCTCTCTCTCTCTCTCTCTCTCTCTCTCTCTCTCTCTCTCTCTCTCTCTCTCTCTCTCTCTCTCTCTCTCTCTCTCTCTCTCTCTCTCTCTCTCTCTCTCTCTCCCTCTCTTCCCTTTTCTTTCTCTCACTCTCTCTCCTCCCTTCTTTTTCTTTCTCTTTCCCTTCTTCCCTCTCCCTTCTCCCCTCTCTCCTACGTTTCCTCCCCCTCTTTCTCTCTCCCTCTCATCTTTCTTCTCCCTCTCTCAGAGCTCTCAGTTCCTCCCTCTTTCTCCCCCTCCTCTCTCTCTTTTTCTTCATCTCTCAGAAGTAGATAGAGCATTTATTAAGCCCTTAGTATGTGCTACATACTGTGCTTTTCCCTCCTGCTCCATCTTGTTCATTTGAATAGTACCAAATTTAGACATTCATTATAATATAATTCAGCTGTGTTGGGAAAATTATAATAATCTCATATATCTATCCATATATATGATGCGTATGTAAATGTACTATGCCCATATGTATTATATCCTATATACTCTCTGTATACTCAGTATATTATGTCTACACACACAACACACTATGGCAAAGAATCTTTAAAGTACTATATATTAAATCTATACAGTAGGACCTATATCCAGCTCTCCATTAGTAAAACCATGGATATTGTAAGCCAACACATTCTCTCCTTGCTCTTGGCTGGTTTGCTATGAGGCCTAGCATCCCTCCACCAAAACACTAACTAACAAAAAAACTAAACTAAACTAACTAAAAAGTGAAAGTGAAAGCAGAAGAGCCTACTGTCATTGACCAGGAAAACTGATCCAGGAAGGGAAAGCAAAGTCCAGGATAAAGGAGCCCTGATGTATTTTTAAATCTTTTTTTAAAAACTGTCTTGGAAAAGATATTTATTCCAACTCATAGGAGCCATAAGGACTGGACAGTTGGGTTAAATGACTTGCCCAGGGTCACACAGCAAGGAAGTGTTTAAGACCGGATTTGAACCCAGGTCTTCCTGATTCTACACTTGGCTTTCAAAATGTTTCCTAGCTATCCCTATACACTTATTTTTGAAGGATCAACTTAGCTAAATTTAGAAAATTTCACCATCAAATAGGTTGGCCCCAGAGTGGTGATAAAATTTCTTTAGCTATGGGAATTCTTGAGGACTGTTTAATAAGCCATAGTTGAAATCCTCAGTGGAGGAAGTACTCACATTTAAAAAGATTGGTAGGAAATGAACAATTTCAGGATAATTACAGTAATTTAAAACTCAGGGAGTTGTAATGTTATCTGTTTTGTTGGTTGATGATTTAGTTTTTGTTTGAGGTACTAAACAATTTAGGTTAAATTATTATGAATTACATTACTTGTTTCTCAGTTATCTTTTGAGAGGTTTCAAAGGCATTTGCTTGAAGATCTCTTAAAAACCATTGATGTGCCAATTGTCTCTGTTAGGAGAATTTGGCAGAAGCAGTTTTACATTTTTTGACTTATTGGTTTTGTCACTCCCTTCAATAACAAAAGCTGCTCTAGATTGGATCTGAATGAGTTTGCTACAATGAAACTAGGAATTTTGCAAAGTTGGTGAAAGAATATATACTCATTTGATTTGGGTAACTTTTTTTCCTTGTTCTGTGGAAGAATTATAAAAACTATAACACTAGGGGGACCTACTCAATTTATACAATAGTTGGCCAGATTGTTAGAACCCTATTTACATTAACTTTGTATACAAAAATGTTTTTGTCAAAAGCAACATTGGAAATGTAGAAGGTCCTATATCTAATGTAAAGTCCTGGTGGGAGTGATTATTTAAGCTATTCTTTTTATTTTTAATCTTTAAAAAACTGATGCTTTTCTTTTTACATCCCATTCATTTCAAAGCATAGTATATTCATCCCCTACTCAAAAAGATATCCCTTGTAACAAAAAATTAAAATGAAAGAAAAATATCAGTTCAACAAAACCAACCACATTGTCTCTGATAGTGTATATCCTATGCCACATCCATAGCTCTGCACTTCAGTAATGAATGGAGGGTGTGTGTGTGTGTGTTTTCAACTCTTCTCCAGGCTAAACTTAGGAAATTATAATTAAATAGAATTTCTTCTTTTTTTTTGGTTCTTTGGTTTATGCCATTGTAGTCACTGTGTTTACTATTATCTGATCCTGCTTACATCAGTTACATCAATTACTCTACATCAGTTTATAAAATTCTTTCCATGGTTTTATGAATTATTTATATATGTCTAGCAGTGGGAGTTAAAGTATGAGTTAAAGTATGAATATTTTATTAGCCTTTTATAGGTTTTTAAAAATTATTTTATTTTCAATCAAAAAGCATTTCATTCTTGGGGGCAGCTGGGTAGCTCAGTGGATTGAGAGCCAGGCCTAGAGACGAGAGGTCCTGGGTTCAAATCTGGCCTCAGACACTTCCTAGCTGTGTGACCCTGGGCAAGTCACTTAACACCCATTGCCTAACCCTTACCACCATTCTGCCTTGGAACCAATACATAGTATTGACTCCAAGACAGAAGGTAAGGGTTTAAAAAAAAAAAAAGCATTTCATTCACAAAACTTAATCCCAAATTACTTATTAGAATGTTTGGACCAATTCACATTTCTCTCATTAATATATTTTATGGGCCTATCTTTCCATGACCTATCCATCAATGACTGTTTACATCATTTATCATTGCCAATTTGGTAGGTGTGAGATGATACCTTAGTATTCTTTTGATTTGCATCTCAATATAAATGATTTGGACCAAGCTTTAATATGATGTTAATGGTTTCGATTCTTTCAAGAGCCATTTCTTCATATCTTTTTGCCTTTTGATTGAGGAATGACTCTTGCTCTTGATGTGTTGATTCCTCATATATCTTAAATGTTAGACCCTTATCAGATATATATGGTGCAATGATTTTCCTCTTATTTTAGCTATATTGATCCTAAAAAAATACTTTCTAATTTCATGTCATTGAAATATATTTTTTTGTGCTTATCATTTTGGTTAAAAATTCTCTCCCTAGCCATAGTTGCAAATACCTCCATCCATCTTCCTCCATTAAAAAAAGGTGACTGATTATTTTAAAAATTGAGTATCCATATCTAAGTTATTGTATGACATGCCTATGTTGTTTTGGCAAACTGCTTTGTGATTTTTCCAGCAGTTCTTGTCAAAGAGTTCTTCCCAAAGTAGAGTTGTTCTGAGCCTCTATTTATTTTTTAGGTCATGTTTTAATATCTCTTGGGTTTCTATTTTTTAAAGCATTTTTAAGCATTTTGTTCAAAGAGCTAAGAGATTGCTAATATTACTAATATTCAGGATAGCTATGTCTACTTAAACTATTCCTAA
Organism: Monodelphis domestica; assembly: GCF_027887165.1. Classification (NCBI taxonomy): domain Eukaryota; kingdom Metazoa; phylum Chordata; class Mammalia; order Didelphimorphia; family Didelphidae; genus Monodelphis; species Monodelphis domestica. Next base: position 224,635,202 of record NC_077228.1, on the reverse strand, counting down.
ATCTTTATGGATCAAGAATATATATTTAGGCAAGGATTCTTTTTCATTTTTTTTAATGTACCTACCACCACCACCAAAAACATTTAAATAACAATTGTTTAAGAATTATGTGCCAACCCATAAACTGCACATTATTGACAATTTGTTTAAAATTATATAAATTATATATGTATGCTAATATAAATAACCTGTGCTTTTGAATTCCCTTTGGATTTCTTTTATTTTGATATTTTTTCTCTTGATTTTGTGGCTCTTATTTTTTAAAATGTAATTATTTTATGTATTCTTTTTTATTTTTATCTCTTCATATATTTCCAATATTTATCATTTTTAATAATATAATTCAATTGATTACATTCAGATATCACAGTCTATTCAACCATTTTGCCCAGTTTGCATTTGTGTAATTTCTAGTTATTTTGTCATAACAAATGAAGCTTCCATGAATTTTTCATATATATATATATATATATATATATATATATATATATAAAACTTTCTACCCTCTCAAAAATGCCCTTAGGGCCTAATCCCTAATGGGATCCCCAGGTTATTGAGCATGAACAATTTTACAGCTCCTAATGTATATATTTCCATCTTGTTTTCTAAAAAATAAATCACAGCTATTATAGCAATATGTTAGGCCTGTTTCTCTATGCTCCTATTAGCATTTAATTTGACCATGTTTAACTTGATTGGTCTTTAGACAGCAGACACAATCTGTTGCCAGGACCATACTCTTTCCAAAAAGAAGTCTTTCTAGCATGGTCATACCCAGTGGAACTTCTGTCCTAATGCTAGAATCCCTTAGGAATGCGAGATTATCTCCATAGGATGATTGGTGTTAAAATAAGACTTTTACAGAATATTTATTTATTTATCCATTTTCTTCCCATGGATGAATTTACCCCATTTACACTCAAGTTACTAGCTATGCATTTCCATATACTCCATTCTTCCTCAGTGTTTGGGCCCTACTTCTTTCTTTCTGCTATATGCCTCCTCAGATGTCCAATTTTCTTTGACCAATACTTGTCTAATTCATACCCCTTCCTATAACTCCTCTCTTATCCTGTCCTGTTGCCCTGCTAGTTGGAAATTGGCTTACTTTCCAAAGGTCCCTCCCTTGTACCTTCCTCATCTTTTAATCTGCCTTTCCAACAATCCCTTCCTTATCCCCTCAATAGTCTCCTTCTATTATTCTCTCAGTCCCCCAAGGGGATTCCTGGTCCCCTCTTCTCCCATCCCACTTCCCTCCTGTTTCTCTGTACTTAAAAAGAAAAAATTTACCCTTCTCCTTGTGCATGTTGCTCTCTCTGTATCCTAGGTCTGATGAAAGTAGGTTTCTAATACTACCAGCCCTCCACCCACTCCTCCCCTTCTACATGACAGTTTCTTCACTCATTCCTCCTCCATATGAGATAGCCATTCTGGTCTATTATACTACCATTTCAGCCTTGAGTTTTCTATCATACCTACCCCTTCAAAGTACCCAGGCAATGATGCCATTCCCAGGGGTTACAGATATCATTTTCTCATATAGGAATCAGAGTTTGACCCTTTGGGTTGCTTATGATTAGTCTTGCATTACCTGTATATGTGTCTTTTAGATCAAATTTCCTGCTGAGTTCTGGATTTTCACTCAGGAATAGTTGAAACTCATTTAATTTATTAAATGTCTATTTTTTACTTTTTATAATTATGCTCATCTTTGCAGGATGTTATTCTTGGTTGTAAGTTCACTTTTTTTGCTCTACAAAATGCTTTATTCCATTACCTGTGTTCTTTTAATGTTGTGGCTGCTAAGTCTTATGTTATTCTGATTGTAGCTTCACATTACTGAATTTTTTTTCTTGTTATTTGTAGTATTTTCTTCTTAATCTTGGTTGCATTTTCATCTTTGGGTCTCTTTGTGGTGGTGACTGGTAGATTCTTTCGTTTTCTATTTTGTACTCTGATTCTAGAATTTCTGGGCAGTTTTCACTGATGTATTAGAGTTTAGTGTGTAAACTATCTTTTTGATCATAATGTTCCTAGAGTCTAACCATTCTTCTGTTGTCTCTCCTTAATCTATTTTCCATATCAGTTGTGATAAAATGTTTCATACATTCTTATATTAGTTCATTTTTAAAATTTTACTTTATTATTTCTTGTCATAGGAGATCATTAGCTTCCCCTTTTCCAATTTTAGCTTGTAACAGATCATTTTCTTCCATGAGTTTCTAGATCTTGTTTTCCATTGGATGATCTTTCTTCTATCATATTCTCATATTGTTCTTATTTTCCCCCCTGATTTTACCCTCAACTTCTTTTATTTGGTTTTGGGTTCTTTCTAAAACTCTTTTTGAGTTTGTGGCCATTTATTGTATTTCTTTGCTATTTTTGAAGTAGGTGTTTATATTTCACTGTTCTCTGAGTTCGAGCCAAGGCCTTTTCTGATTCCATAATAGCTTTCAATAGTTAGGTATCTTTCTCCTTTCCTTGCTCAATTTTAATTAATTTATTTTTAATTTTAGAGTCCAGGCCAATAGACTTGATTATTGGCTTTTTGCAGAGTTCCACAGTTCCTACTATGTTGAGGTATGTAACCTCAGGTTTCAGGATTATTTTTGTGTTTGTCTCTTCCTGGGTCCTATTTAGTTCTTTCAGTTTTTATAGTCCAGGGTCAGATGTACTCCTCATTACCAGCTCAAGCCCCCATCTGTGATTGACCTCAGGTGCTCTAATTGAAGCTCATGGGCAGTTCTGTCACTGCAACTACAAGTAGCAACCAGGGGCTCCACTCTCCTGGGAGTGACCAATTAATGGAGTCTCAATCCCTTAGCAACCACACTGATGCACACTCTTTCCTCACTCCTCCTCTCCTGCTACCATAGCCCAGGACAGAGCAGGTGTCTAGTATGTGTTCCTCCAGTCTCCAAAGCCCCGTTTGTTAGCAATAAGGCTTGAGTTCCTGCCCTTAGGACCTGGATCTGGGAGACTCTGTGGTGTCTACTCCTTTAATTCCCTGCTGTGGGTCAGCAAATGATAGTAGGGATTCCAGTGGTATCCTTAGGGATAAAAGCAACCAGGGTCAGCAAGCAAGGAAAGGTTGCTAATCCTGTCCCACAGGGTTGCCTTATAGATTCCACTGTTTCCTCTACTCCAGGGCCTATAGCAGTGAGACTGAGGCCAGGAAAGTCAGAAATCTTCCTCCATAATTGTTCTTGCCTGTTCAGCTTCACTTTGGACTTCTGTTTTGCCACTTTTGGTGTTGAGTTAGTGGAGTTATTTTTGGTTGTTTGTGGGGAGTAGTAGAAGGGTGAGGAAGTTCACAACCCTAGGTTCTTCTTTTAATGATGCTTCTGCTTTATTTATTTTTTGGCATTAGTACCAAATAGAGTTGTTTGGGTTTTTGTTTTTTTTTTTGCTTTTGTATATTTTTATTTATTTATTTTTTACCATTTATATATTTTAACAAATTTCCACATGTTTTCTGAAGCTATATGATCAAACTTATTTCCCTCCCTCCTTTCCCCCTCCTTCCTGGTGATGGGAGGTGATTCAATCTAGGTTATACATGTATTATCATGCAAAAATATTTCCATATTGTTCACATTTTAAAGTGAATAATTTTATAAAACCCAAACCAAAGAACACAAACCCAAATAAACAATTGAAAAATAGTATGCTTTCATCTGTATTCTGATTCCAACAGTTCTTTCTCTGGAGGTGGATAGTATTCTTTGTCATAAGCCTCTCAGGATTGTTCTGGAATCATTGTATTGCTGATCATATCTAAGTTTATTACAGTTGATCATTCCACAATATTGCCATTACTGTAGTACCAAATAGTTTTGATGATTACTAGTTTATGAAGTAACTTGAAGCTCTGGAGTTCCATTCTTCCTTTATACCTACTTTTTTCATTATTTCTTTTGCGATCCTATGTTTTTTGTTCCTCCAAATTAATTTTATTATTCTTTCTAGCTCTAAAAATTACGCCTTTGATAGTTCAATTGATGTAGCATTAAATCTGTAAGTTATTTCAGTTAGTACCATTATATTTGATTTATTGATGTCATTTAACTATGAATAACTATTACAATTTAAGTCATTCCTTTTTAAAAAATTCTTACCTCCTGCCTCAGAATTGTTACTGAGTATTGGTTCTAAGGCAGAGGAGCAATGAGGGCTAGGCAATTAGGGTTAAGTGATTTGCCCAGGGTTGTATAGCTAAGAAGTGTCTGATGCCAGATTTGAACACAAGCCCTTCCATTTCTAGGTCTGGCTCTCAATCCACTGAGCCACCTTGCTGCCTAATTTTCATATTTTCTTTGCCAATTTTTGTTAAAATTGTTTGGAAAGACATATAAGAGGAAAAACACTATTTATCACATATTTATAACCATTCCTTGCCTAACTTTATTACTTAGTTTGGCAAAAACATTACCTTCACCAAATTAATATTCCAGGCAGCACTAAGCTCAGATTTTGGGAGACATTTATACACATCTTTGACTGTTGTCCAAATGATACTGCAGTAGGATTTGGTTATAATATATATATTTTTTAATTCTTTTTAAAAAAATTTTTTAAATAATATTTTATTTGATCATTTCCAAGCATTATTCATTAAAGACAAAGATCATTTTCTTTTCCTGCCCCCCACACCCCATAGCTGATGCGTGATTCCACTGGGTATCACATGTGTTCTTGATTCGAACCCATTGTCATGTTGTTAGTATTTGCATTAGAGTGTTCATTTAGAGTCTCTCCTCTGTCATGTCCCCTCAACCGCTGTAGTTGGGCAGTTGCTTTTCCTCCGTGTTTCTACTCCCACAGTTTGTCCTCTGCTTATGAATAGTGTTTTTTCTCCTAGATCCCTGCAGATTGTTCAGGGACATTACACCGCTACTAATGGAGAAGTCTATTATGTTCGATTATACCACAGTGTATTAGTCTCTGTGTACAATGTTCTCCTGGTTCTGCTCCTCTCACTCTGCATCACTTCCTGGAGGTCGTTCCAGTCTCCATGGAATTCCTCCACTTTATTATTCCTTTTTGCACAATAGTATTCCATCACCAACATATACCACAATTTGTTCATCCATTTCCCAATTGAAGGGCATCCCCTCATTTTCCAATTTTTGGCCACCACAAAGAGCGCAGCTATGAATATTTTTGTACAAGTCTTTTTGTCCATTATCTCTTTGGGGTACAGACCCAGCAGTGCTATGGCTGGATCAAAGGGTAGACATTCTTTTATGGTCCTTTGGGCATAGTTCCAAATTGCCCTCCAGAATGGTTGGATCAGTTCACAACTCCACCAGCAATGAATTAATGTCCCTACTTTGCCATATCCCCTCCAGCATTCATTACTTTCCTTTGCTATCATGTTAGCCAATCTGCTAGGTGTGAGGTGATACCTCAGAGTTGCTTTGACTTGAATCTCTCTGATTATAAGAGATTTAGAACACTTCTTCATGTGCTTGTTAATAGTTTTGATTTCTTTATCTGAAAACTGCCTATCCATGTCCCTTGCCCATTTATCAATTGGAGAATGGCTTGGATTTTTGTACAATAGATTTAGCTCTTTTTAAATTTGAGTAATTAAACCTTTGTCAGAGGTTTTTATGAAGATTTCCCCCAATTTGTTATTTCCCTTCTGATTTTAGTTACATTGGTTTTGTTTGTACAAAAGATGTAGTCAAAATTATTTATTTTACATTTTGTGACTCTTTCTATGTCTTGCTTGGTTTTAAAGTCTTTCCCCTCCCAAAGGTCTGACATGTATACTATTCTGTGTTTACCCAGTTTACTTATGGTTTCCTTCTTTATGTTTAAGTCATTCACCCATTTTGAATTTATCTTGGTGTAGGGTGTGAGGTGTTGATCTATTCCTAATCTCTCCCACATTGTCTTCCAATTTTCCCAGCAGTTTTTATCGAATAGTGGATTTTTGTCCCAAAAGCTGGGATCTTTGGGTTTATCTTATACTGTCTTGCTGAGGTCTCTTGCCCCCAGTCTATTCCACCGATCCTCTTTTCTGTCTCTTATCCAGTACCAAATTGTTTTGATGACTGCTGCTTTGTAATATAGTTTAAGGTCAGGGATTGCAAGGCCCCCATCATTTGTGTTTTTTTTTTTCATTATTTCCCTGGATATCCTTGATATTTTGTTATTCCAAATGAACTTTGTTATGTTTTTTTCTAAATCAGTAAAGAAATATTTTGGGAGTTCAATGGGTATGGCACTAAATAGATAAATAAGTTTGGGTAGGATGGTCATTTTTATTATATTGGCTTGTCCTATCCATGAGCAGTTAATGTTTTTCCAATTGCTCAAGTCTAGTTTTAGTTGTGTGGAGAGTGTTTTGTAGTTGTGTTCATATAGTTCCTGTGTTTGTCTTGGGAGATAGATTCCTAGGTATTTTATTTTATCTAAGGTGATTTTGAATGGGATTTCTCTTTCTAGTTCTTGCTGCTGAGCTGTGTTGGAAATATATAGAAATGCTGATGACTTATGTGGGTTTATTTTGTATCCTGCAACTTTGCTAAAGTTGTTGATTATTTCAATTAGCTTTTTGGTTGAATCTCTAGGATTCTTTAAGTAGACCATCATGTCATCTGCAAAGAGTGATAACTTGGTCTCCTCCTGACCTATTTTGATGCTTTCAGTTTCTTTTTCTTCTCTAATTGCTACTGCTAGTGTTTCTAGTACAATGTCAAATAGTAGAGGTGATAATGGGCATCCTTGTTTCACTCCTGATCTTATTGGGAATGCATCTAGTTCATCCCCATTGCAGATGATATTAGCTGATGGTTTTAGATATATACTGTTTATTATTTTTAGGAACGACCCTTCTATTCCTATGCTTTCTAGTGTTTTTAATAGGAATGGGTGTTGTATTTTATCAAAGGCTTTTTCTGCGTCTATTGAGATAATCATGTGGTTCTTGTTGGTTTGCTTGTTTTTGTGGTCAATTATGTGGATGGTTTTCCTAATATTGAACCAGCCCTGCATCCCTGGTATAAATCCTACTTGATCATGGTGGATGACCCTTCTGATCACTTGCTGGAGTCTTTTTGCTAGTATCCTATTTAAGATTTTTGCATCTATATTCATTAGGGAGATTGGTCTATAGTTTTCTTTCTCTGTTTTTGACCTGCCTGGTTTTGGAATCAGTACCATGTTTGTGTCATAAAAGGAGTTTGGTAGAACTCCCTCTTTGCTTATTATGTCAAATCGTTTGTATAGTATTGGGATTAACTGTTCTCTGAATGTTTGATAGAATTCACTGGTGAATCCATCAGGCCTTGGGGATTTTTTCTTAGGAAGTTCTTTGATGGCCTGTTGGATTTCATTTTCTGATATGGGATTATTTAAGAATTCTATTTCTTTTTCTGTTAGTCTAGGCAGTTTGTATATTTGTATATATTCATCCATATCACCTAAATCGGTGTATTTATTGCCATATAATTGTGCAAAGTAATTTTTAATGATTGCCTTAATTTCGTCTTCATTGGAGGTGATGTCCCCCTTTTCGTCTTTGATGCTGTTAATTTGCTTTTCTTCTTTCCTTTTTTTAATTAGATTGACCAGTACTTTGTCTATTTTGTTTGTTTTTTCAAAATACCAGCTTCTTGTCTTATTTATTAAATCAATAGTTCTATCACTTTCGATTTTATTAATTTCTCCCTTAATTTTTAGGATTTCTAGTTTGGTTTTCTGCTGGGGGGTTTTAATATGATCGCTTTTGAGTTTTTTTATTTGCATTTCCAATTGATCTCTGCTCTCCCTAGTTTGTTAATATATGCACTCAGGGATATGAATTTACCTCTGATTACCGCTTTGGCTGCATCCCAAAAGGTTTGAAAGGATGTCTCCCCATTGTCATTTTCCTCGGTGAAATTATTAATTGTTTCTATGATTACTTCTCTAACGAAACGATTTTGGAGTATCATATTGTTTAATTTCCAATTAGTTTTTGATTTGGTTTTCCATGTACCATTACTGATCATTATTTTTATTGCCTTGTGATCTGAAAAGGCTGCATTTATTATTTCTGCTTTTCTGCATTTGTGTGCCATGTTTCTGTGACCTAATGTATGGTCAATCTTTGTGAATGTGCCATGTGGTACTGGGAAGAAGGTGTATTCCTTTTTATCCCTATTTATTTTTCTCCATATGTCTATTAATTCTAATTTTTCTAAGATTTCATTCACTTCTTTTACCTCTTTCTTATTTATTTTTTTATTTGATTCATCTAAATTTGATAATGGTTGGTTTAAGTGTCTCACTAATATGGTTTTACTGTCTATTTCTTCCTTCAATTCTCCTAGTTTCTCCATTAAAAATTTGGGTGCTATATTATTTGGTGCATACATGTAGATTAGTGATATTTTCTCATTATCTAAAGTCCCTTTTAACAAAATATAATTACCTTCCCTATCCCTTTTGATCAAGTCTATTTTTGCTTTGGCTTTATCAGATATCATGATTGCAACGCCTGCCTTCTTTCTGTCAGTTGAGGCCCAGAAGGTCTTACTCCATCCTTTAATTCTGACCTTGTGGGTGTCTACCCACCTCATGTGTTTCTTGAAGACAACATATGGTAGGGTTTTGGATTCTAATCCATTCTGCTATTCGTCTACATTTTATGGGTGAGTTCATCCCATTCACATTCAAAGTTATGACTGTCACTGGTGGACTCCCTGGCATTTTGATATCCTTCCCTAATTCTAACCTTTCTTCTTCAGCTCTGCCTTTTAGTCCAGTGATTTACTTTAAATCAGTCCCCCTTGTCCCCTCCCTTGATATGTTTCCCTTTCTAGTGTAAATCTTGAAATCTCTCAGACTTGTGAATGTTAAAAATTTCCCCATCAGGGAATTATCTACTGATAAACATTCCACATTTTGATGTGAGAACTTGCCAGGATCAGAAATGGGAGGACCTCTACTCCACCCGTACTTAAGACTGCTTTGGGGAAGAGATCAGAAATGGGAGGACCTCTACTCCACCCGTACTTAAGACTGCTTTGGGGAAGAAAACTCCTTGCTAAACAAAAGAAAGTACTTGGATCCATGCTTATGGTGGGGCAAGGAGTTCTTTGAGCCAGGCCTGTTTTTAGAATTGATACAATGGGATGCTAAGTGCCTATAAAGGTGGGGCAATTTGTGAACTACGTAGACCTAAAAGGTGAAAACTTACTCAGAGGTTTTCTCCTAATGAAATTAGTCGACACAGCAGCATTTTTTTTCTCTCTTACTAAAGAGATTAATCTACTCAGCTGTGAATTCAAAATGGGTTGTGTTTTGGAAAACATCTACAGTGATTGGTAGATGTAGGGACTTAGGGGAGGTGACATGGGAGAAAAACCCCTATATAAGAAAAAGCAGAATCTCTTGGATATATTCCTTTTGGAGAATTCCTTTTGGAGGATCTCTGATGAGGACCTCTTGGGAAGAATCTCTTGAGAGAGGCTCTGGAGAAGGGAAACTCTTGGAGGACAATATCTAAGGAGGTCTCCCTGGAGCTCCTCTAAGGGGACTCTGTCCCTCTGGAGGCTCTGGAGAGAGGCCCTTTGGAACAGTCTCTGGCTGGAAGGCTCTCTGGTGAAGCCAGTTGAGATGGAACTGGCCTGGTGTTACTAGAATCTTTGTTTAGTCAGACCTTGTGGTGAGTGTTAAAAAACTGACTGATTTCTCTCTTAAGACTCAGGTGTAGGCCATATTGGCTTGAGGCCCTTCATACTTATTCCTTTATTACTCTCTCTTTCTTTGATTACTCATTGTATTGTTAATTAAAATCTCTATAAAACCCAATTGACTTGAGTATTTGAATAATTGGGAATATTTCCCTGGTGACCACCTTATATTTGATTTAAAACCCAAGACACTGTAGTGAAACATATTTCTGCGGTCAAATTTACTCACCCTCTCTTATATCTATCACAATTTATATCTTCCACTATTTTAATCACTACAGTTTAAGACCTCAACCATTTTAAATCTCACACTAGTCCCTCCCTTTTTGTTCCCTCCCCCTCCTCCCTCTTCTTCCCTCCCTTTTTTGTGTTCCCTCCTCCTTCCCCCCTTGGTTTTCCCTTCTCCCTTCCCTTGTTGGATAAGATAGAATTCACGATCCCAATGGATCTGGATGTTCTTCCCTCTCAGAGTTGATTTCCCTGAGAGTAAGGTTTAAGTAAAAACTCTCTTCCTCTCCTTCTTATAGGAATTTTCTTCCCCTCTCCTCCCCTCCCCGTGTGAATCTGTGTGAGAAAGATTATTCTATTTGGTCTTTCTTTTCCCCCTATTTACACATTACATTTTCCCCACATGTTAGTATACATAGATTGATATAAATGTAGTCCTTGTAGAAGAGAGTTTGGGTAAAAGAAAAAGATAACATTTTTCTCCTTTTCCCTTTCCTTCGTATTTACCTTTTCAGGTATTCCATGCTCTTTGTTTTTCGATATCGAAATTTCCACAGAGCTCTGGTCTTTTCTTTGCAAAAACTTGGAAATCTTCTATTTTGTTGAATGCCCATACTTTCCCTTGGAAGTATATAGTCAGTTTTGATGGATAGCTGATTCTTGGTTGAAGACCCAGCTCTCTTGCCTTTCTGAAAATCATGTTCCATGCCTTATGATCATTCAGAGTGGAACTTGCAAGGTCTTGTGTGACCCTGATTCGCATTCCTTTATATCTAAATTGTCTTTTTCTGGCTTCTTGTAGGATTTTTTCTTTTGTTTGAAAGCTTTGGAATTTGGCAATTACATTCCTGGGAGTTGTCTTTTGGGGAGTTAGTGTAGAGGGTGTTCTGTGAGCTCTGTCAGTGGCTGTATTGCCCCCTTGTTCTAGAATCTCTGGGCAATTTTCTTTGATTATATCTTGTATTATGATGTCGAGTTTGCTGTTTATTTCTGGCTTTTCTGGAAGTCCAATTATTCTTAAATTATCTCTTCTTCCTCTATTTTCCAAGTCTGTCACCTTGTCAGTGAGATATTTTATGTTCTCTTCTAATTTTTTGATCTTTTGGCTTTGCTGTATTTGATTCTTGCTCTTTTACCTGCTCGTTGTCTTCGAGTTGCCTAATTTTGACCTTTAAAGCCTGGTTTTCCTTTTCAGTTTGGTCAAACTGGCTTTGTAGATGCATGAATTTCTTTTGCATTATTTCCCACTTTTCCTCCCAGAAGGCTTCCATCTTTTTGATCCTTTCCGATTCAAATTCTTCATGGGTTTGTGGAGAGTTTCCATTTCCTTTGGAAGATTTTGGAGCATTTGCTTGTGTTTCCTCTTCTATCTCCTCTGTGTTTTGTATTTTTGCTCCATAAAATGTGTCCAAAGTCACCCCCTTCTTCTTGTTTTTCTTGGAATTTGGGGGCTTTTGTGCTTCAGTGTAGTTTGCCATCTCTATCTGAGTGGGGAGGACTAGCTTTTCTTATCTCTGTCTGGTGTTCAGAGGTTTTAGCCCTAGGCAGAGTGTCCGTTCTATGCAGTTGTTGTTCTGTCTTCCTGGGGAAGCCAGGAATTGTTGTTGGTGTTTCCCTATTACTGCCCTCCTCAGTTCCCTCCTGATGCTTCTCTGTTGCCTTACTTCCATGCTCTGAGCCTGGCTCGGCCCTTTCCCCGGGGTGTTTGTTTCTGTGCCTTAGCTGGCCAGGAGAGCCAGCACTCTGAGGGGGGAGGGGCCGTGGCTTCCCGGAGCTCTGAGGGCTCCTGAGAAGGTTAACTTTCTCTGGGTTGAACTGAGTATGCTTTGAGGCCGGGACCTTGAGACTCGGATGGAAGGATCCAGCCAGGGGGCTGCAGGCTCCCCCGTCTCTTTCTGTTTCCCTGCTGTCTGGGTGCCCCTGCGACTGGGTCAGGTTGTTTTCAGGATGTGGCCTTCAGAATAGCGGGCTCCTGAGGCCCTTTTGCCAGCCCTGAGGGTTACTGTTGTTTCAGAGGACTCTGCTCTCTGAGGGGGGAGGGGCTGTGGCTTCCTGGAGTTCTGAGGGCTAGTGATAGGATTAACCTCAGACTGAGTATGCCCTGAGGCAGGGACCTTCAGTGAGATTCAGATGGAAGGATGTGATCAGGGGCCTACAGGCTCCTCCTGCCTCTCTGTTTCCCTGCTGTCTGGGTGCCCCCTTGACTGGGCCAGGTTGTTTTCAGGATGCGGCCTTCAGCTCTGAGGCCCTTTTGCCAGCCCTGAGGGTTACTATTGTTTCAGAGGACCCTGCTCTCTGAGGGGGGGGCGTGGCTTCCTGGAGCTCTGAGGGCTCCTGATAGGATTAACCTCAGACTGAGTATGCCCTGAGGCAGTGACCTTCGGTGAGACTCAGATGGAAGGATCTAGTCAGGGGGTTACAGGCTCCCCCATCTTTCTGTTTCCCTGCTGTCTGGGTGCCCCCCTCGACTGAGTCAGGTTGTTTTCAGGAAGCGGCCTTCAGGATAGCCAGCCCTGAGGCTCTGAGGTTCCCTCTGCTGCCTCAGACTAAGCGCTCTGGGTTGGGGGGATGGGTCCTGGGACCTTCCTTCTGCCTACCCCTTAGGTCCGAGTGATCTCGTGTTCTGGCTTTTGGGGGGGCTGTACCTTTTGATCCAGGTCCAGGAGGAGGATTCCCAGGGTCTATGCTGTTGTTTGTTTTGAATTTCGGTGCCTTAGGAGCATATAGTTTGAGTTCGGTAGGGAAGGATTCTGAACTTTAGCTTTCTCTAAGCCGCCATCTTGACCAGAAGTCTGGTTATAATATATTAATGATGTTGATATCAAACAACATTGGTAAGGGCAATAATGCTTGATAATTTTATTACATTTTGTGAATAAACAATTTATTTTCCTTAATCACTTCAGGGAATACTAAAAATATCTTTAAGTTATTAATATAAATCACATATTGGGGGCAGCTAGGTGGCTCAGCAGATTAAGAGCCAGGCCAAGAAATGGGAGGGTCTGGATTCAATTTTGGCCTCAGATACTTCCTAGCTATGTGATCCTGGGTGAGTCACTTAACTCTCATTGCCTAGCCATTACTACTCTTCTGCCTTGGAACCAATACATAGTATTAATACTAAGATGGGCAGGAAGGGTTTTTTTTAAAATTACATATTGCTAGTCTTACTTATAGCATGGAGCAGCAGAGAAATCAATGGATATGAAGTCACAACCATGTAACCAACTTTTAATAAAAGGGCAAACGAATATAGGATCCCTGGGAATGGCAGCAACCTCCTCCCCCCACAACAAACCTCCTAAAACATTCCACTGATTCTGCTTCTGTCACAGCCTTCACCATTATTATCCATGGTAGTGACTCCTATAAGGGTCAACAATCTCTACCATCTAGCAGCTAACAACCACCTATAGGGCATTCAAGTTAGACTAACAGAAGCAACAAGAACTCTGAGGGAGAGACAGGAGGTTACTTGTGCCACCTTGATTACCTTCTCCTCTCAGATCCTAGTGGAGATAGCTCAGGACCAAGAGCCTTGGGAATTGCAGTACTTCTGATTAAGTGCCCATAACCATCACTCTGGGAAGCCACCTCTGTGAGTAAAAGGCCTGGCAAATGTGGGTGCTATAGTCACAGGTAAAGAAGATTCAGAAAAGAAATTCTTGCAATCAAAATCTTTGGCCTGGTCAAATGGCTCAACATTAGAAACTGATTTAATTTTATCAGAGGCAGGTAGGTGGTGTGGTGGGTAGAATGGTTTGGCCCTGACTCATAAAGACCTGAACTCAAATATGGCATCATACAGAAAAGAAAAATGAAAAATGTTGGAGGGAGTGTGGGAAAAAATGCACCACTGGTGGACTTGTGAACTGATTCAACCATTATGGAGAACAATTTGAAAATATGTTCAAAGGGCTATAAAATTGTATTGCATACTCTTTGATCTAGCAATACCACAAAGAGATCAAAGTAGAGGGAAACGGATCTATTTGTACAAAAGTACTTATAGCATCTTTTGTGGTGAAAAAATTAGAAAGCTGGGGATCTCCATCAATTGGTGAACGGCTAAACAATTTGTGGAATGATTGTAATGAAATACTATTGAGCTATAAGAATGATCAAAATGACTTTAGAAAAATCTGGAAAGACTTACATGAACTGATGCAGAATAGAATTATCAGAACCAGGAGAACATTATACACAGTAATAGCTCTGATCAACTTGATGCTCTGATCAACAATGATCAACTGTGAATGACTTGGCTATTCTCAGTAATACAGTGATTCAAGAAAGCTCCAAGGACTCCTCCTCCAGAGATGAAAAATCTCCCCCTCCAGAGAAAGAATGGATGGAATCTGAATGCAGACTGAAGCATACTATTTTCTTTGTGGTTGGTTTTTTTTCCTGTCTGTCTATCTATCTATTTATCTTCTACACCATGACCAATGTGGAATTATGGTTTTACATGATATCACATGTATAAACCTATATCAAATTTCTCACCATCTCAGGGAATGGGAAGGAGAGAGAAGGTTGAGAATTTGGAACTCAATATTTTAGAAAACTAATGTTAAAAATTGTTTTTACATATAATTGAGGAAAAAATAAAAGACAAAAGAAACAAAAAACCTCTGGACACACATCTTTTAAAAAAAATTGCACCATAAACTTATAGCTAGATGACCCTGGGCAAGTCAATTTAACTTGTTTCAGTTTCCTCAATTATAACATGGAAGTAATAATAGTACCTACCTCCCAGAGATGTTGTGAAGATCAGAGAAGCTAACATTTGTTAAATCTTGAGCACAGAGTAGATATTTAAATGATTATTTCCTTCCATTCTTTCCTTCTTAGTGGAAATGACATTAATGAAGGAGTTTTAGGGGTAGGCAGGTAGAGCAGTAGATAGGGTACTGGTCTAAAGTCAGGAAGACTCAGTTTTGTGTGTTCAAATCTGGCCTCAGACATTTATTAGCTGTGTAAGTCACAGTATAAGATGTGTAAGACCTGAGAGAAGCACTTATCCCCAGTTGCCTCAAAAAAAAGGGGAGGGGGTTTTGCCATCTGCTTTTCTGTTGTATCCATGGGACTTTTCTATCTAATTTGCCGCTAAAACTTTCTGTTTTTGTTGCTTCTCCATTAGAACATGTGCTCCTTGAGAGGAGAGACCATATTATTTATTTGTATTCCTAGTGCTTAGGATAGTGCTCAATAAATGCTTTTCTCATTCATTCACTCACTTATTCATTCATTCACTCATTTATTCAGGCTCAAATCTTAGCCCTGCCATTTACAACCTTTGTGATGTTGGACCACTGTAAGGTCCTTTTATGTAACTAAAAATGTGCTATTTCCTTGATCTTTGTATTATTTTTGGCAAATTCATTCTCCTGCTAGGATAATGGTTTAAAAACATGATCACTTCATATACTTAAATTATAACAGATAAAGATTTCAAATATTATTTCTTTTTAAACCCTTACCTTCTATCTTAGAATCAATATTAAGCATTGGTTCCAAGGCAGAAGAGTATTAAGGGCTAGGCAACTGAGGTCAGGTGACTAGCCCAGAGTCATCAAATCAAGCTAGGAAGTATCTGAGGTCAGATTCAAATGAACTTTTTAAAAGATTGTGGTAGGTGAAAGAAATAAAACTGTGCTTGAAATAAATCATCTTCCAATGGTTTTCTACTTTGTTATTTACACAAAAAATTAGTTTTTCTAACAGAGGGCTTAGGCAACTTTGTAATAGAAGAAATTGGTCTCTTAAAAAAACTCATTAATTTATTGCAAATTTAATTATTTCCTATCAATACCAGAATTTCATTAGATATAATACTGATCAAAACAGCAACCCTGTTTTTTCCCCACTTAAAAACCTAGCATATTTATCTGCTGAAACACACATACTTGTTCATGCTATTACATTCAGAATGTACAAAGAGCAGATTTTTCAGTTATTAACATAAAAATTGATATTGGACATCTTAGGGGAAAAAAGATTATGTTGTAAAGTGCTGAAGATAAAGATACAAAACAGCCCCAAGCTCAACATTGTTCTCAAGCATAGACAGAAGAATTGTTAGATCCACTTTATTTAGTGTTGAGTGCCTGCTTTGGGGGGCATTTACATTCCCATCTACTGCCCCCCCCATTCGCTCAAAATTGTATAGATTGTCCAGTATACCTATTGCTGATAAAATGCTGTACAAAACATAGCAAGTGATGAGTGATGCCACTTTAGATGCAGCTGTGTGCATGTGCCAAACTAGGCTTGTCTTGTTTGTTCCCCTGAGTTGTCTTAAAGTAACAGCAGAGATATATAAAAGATGGGGGCAGCAAGCAAGGGCCATCACTGACCAGGTTAGATTCTATATAAATCAAAGCAAAGAGCATAGCCCACCCTGTTGCCTTCAAAGTCACCATGAAATGGAGAATACTGTACAAGTAGTAGAAAAACAACAACAAACAATAACCTATTCTTAAGATGTAAACAGTATTGTGTAACTCAAAATCATAGTCCTAAATGTCCTAATATTTCAAAAATTCAATTATTTTTTTTTAAACCAGAAATGCCTTGACTATTTAGTGTAATACAAAAATTCTCAAGTATTTTTAGGAGATTAAAAGAAAAAATTAAACTAAATCATATCCAGTAAGGTGGTTTGCTATTCTTGCTCAAGTGGATTTTTTCTGTTTTTAAATAGCACAATCTGTGTAAAATCATTCAATTTAAAGCAAAATTAGGATATCATTACAGTCTGAGTTTTCAAGACAGTAATTTTACAAAACAAAAGATTTTTGAGGCATTGAAAGGATAGCTGAAAGAGGTAAAATGCATTTTACTAGTTTTCACATTTAATTTCTTATAATAACTATCACCTTTAACCATCCTAAAATAACTTAAAAATAAATACTGGTTTAAATTTAAGATACTACAATCACAGATATAGGAATAACTCAAAATGATAGGAAATATATTTGGGAACACAGTTCTAGGAAAAGTATTTTGTATTAAAATACTTATGATAAAAACTGGCCATAAAAATAAGTGGTAATCTTCACATTTATCCAATTCAAGTTGTTATTGTTATTTCACAATTCCTCAGTTTATTGATAAACTATTTGGTCTAAAATTCTACATCAAGTGAATCCATTTAGAAAAATAAAAGCCCATGTTTTTGCCAAATGGAAACATCAATGCTATGATTTTTTAAAAAATTATTCATATTTATCTATCACTCACTTTCCTATAAAGATTAAGGAATTTTCAGACGTGTTTAAGAATTCTTGGATGGTCAGCTCTTTGCACATGGGCTACAGTTATTTCATAAGATCCCAGTTTTATCACATGGGAATGAGAGCTGTGGAAACACTTTGATGATGCTTAGCACCTCTTTAGAAACAGGAATGTGAAGGTCTAACCCCTCCTCATCTTGCTAATGACTTACAATCAGATTTTGAATGGAAGCTTTTTTTGATTGTGTCTTTTTGGCTAACTTAAAAACAAACTGAAAAAGAAAACTTTTCAAAAAGATGTTGATAGTCCCATTCACATATACATTCCTGTTAAGATGTAGTTTCTGAAAGTGGGAAAGAAAGAGTAGTCAGTCACCTTTTCCTCACCGTCCTATTATTAACCCAGTATTTAATATTATATGAATGACAGTTATCATACTATGTTATCTTTCTTGTTTCCTTTGTTTTCATGTTTCCCAAGGTCCATTTCAAGAAAATCTTCAGGAGTATCTTGTAAGGCTTTTGCCTGCTGTCCATCAGACTTTTCTTCATCTTGCGGGCGCCGACACAGTCCAACTTTGCATGGTCTCACAAATGCCAGAAATATAGCTGCTACTGCCATGCCAGCTGCACAGGAATAGAAAGCTGAAGCACACTTCTCGGTGTAATCCACTAAAAGACCTGGGGAAAGGGGAACATGACATGTAAGAAAAGTTTTCAGAATAATAATGGATACCTTTTCCTGAATCCCACTTATTGAGAAAACATTCTTGTTTATTTGCTTTGTTTTAAGTGGAAATGTTCGATTCACTACTTCCTAAAGAGAGCAAAGACCAAAAGAAAGGACCCACATATACAAAATATCTTAGCAGCAATTTCTGTTAAGTAAGGAATTAGAAACTAAGGTGGGGGTAGGGAGGAGGGAGAATGAAGAATAGCTGAACAGATTATGATCTATTAATGTCAGGGATTATTATTGTCTCTTAAGACAGGATGAAAGGCATGAATTTAGAAAAGCGAGGGAAGACTTGTATGAATTACTATAGAGTGAAGTTAACAGGAAAACAATTTCTATAATGACTACAGTATCATAAAGGAAAACAACTTTGAAACAATAAATAATACTGATCAATGTAATGCCCAATCATGACTTCAGAAAACTAGTGAATATTGCTTTCTCATTTCTTAGCAGAGGTATATTGGACTAAAGCTATAGAATAAGACATGTATTTTTAGATACCACCAAGGTATGACTTTGTTTTGTTTGTACTTATTAATTACAATTAATTATTTTTTGGTGAGGAGAAGATTTGTGGTCAGGGGTAGGAGATAGTGAGTGATACAAAAGAGAAAAACAATTTTGATTAAAAATATAAGTACGCAAAAATAAATATAAAAGCACAAGGGGAAGTTCTGGAGGGGCAACACGAACAAGGTTATTTGTTGTTGATAAAAAAATTGGTATTATTGTTTTCAATTTAATATGTACTTTAAAAAACACAAATTATATATAACATACACAATTGAGATTTATAGTTTCATATAGAATCCTTTCTATTCTATGGATCTCAAAATGTTCACATTTGCTGATATTTGCCAAATGCAAATTAAAATAAGAAACTTTTAAAAGAAATTGTGGAGGGAAGAAATCTTAACTAGAACACAGCTATAGGATTAGTTTCAAGAAGAATTAAGATAATCTGTAACATAAGAAAATATCTCCCAAGTACCAAAAAAAATTTTCAACTTGTAAATGGAGAAATAGCTGACTTTTTGTGTGTCAAGGAGGGTCACTTGAAACATGAAGAAAATTAGATGAAGTCTTCCTTGTAAACTCTGCTTTTTGAAGTAATGAAACCAACAAATAGACTTTCCCCCTCAAATATTCAAACATCTTTTATAAAGGAAATAACACACTATTTTTTTTAAATAACCCTTACCTTCTGTCTTGGAGCCAATAGCTCCAAGGCAGAAGAGTGGTAAGGACTAGGCAATGGGAGTCAAGTGACTTGCCCAGGGTCACACAACTGGGAAGTGTCTGAGGCCAGATTTGAACCTAGGACCTCCCATCTCTAGGCCTGGCTCTCAATCCACTGAGCTACCCAGCTGCCCCTGAAATAACACACTATTAAACCACATCATCATTAATAATCATTAATTACATCTATTTGTATATCAATGCTATAAACTATATTCATGTCCCTTTCACCAAGGACTCATGATATAGCAATTGATCAACAAGTACTTGAGTATAGCTGTGTACTGTGAACCTTTCTGAGGAATCCTTTTTTTTTAATTCTTCCAATTTTCATTATTCTAATCATTCAGATGAGATGGAGGCATAGTGGCTAGAGGGCTCACCTTAGACTGAGGAATACCACACCTTAACCATGTTAGTCGTTTAGTCATGTCTTATTCTTTGTGACCCAATGTGGGGTTTTCCTGGCAAAGATGCTGGAGTGGTTTGCCATTTCCTTCTCTAGTTTATTTTACAGATGAGGAAACCGAGGCATATAAAGTTAAGTGACTTGTCTAGTGTCTGAGGCCAGATTTGATCTCAGGAAAAAGAGTCTCCCAAATGCTAGGCCTGGCACTCTATCCCCTGTAACACATAGCTACACCCCCTTAACTATGTAAGTAGAGATAAATCACCAATCAGCCTTGGTGAAAGGCATTTCGACACATAAGATTTTTTCTTGCCAATAGAGCATCAAACATTTGGGTTCCGTCCTGACTGTGCCATTATTCAATCTGTCTTAGACTGAATTCAGTCTAAGATTCAGTCTTTGACAAGTCATTTCATTTAAGTGGAATTCAAATTAGTTAATCTCTGAGGTCCTTTCCAATTCCAAAATCCTAAGATTCTGATCTCATGAGGCACATAATACAGAATTTACAGAGTTAGTTAACTATAGCACATTTTAGAAAGCAAAATATACATAGTTACACATTTAAATTACCTGAAAGGGGTGGTCCAGCAAGTCCTGATATACTTTGAGCACAGACATAGACTCCAGCTGCAGAAGACATCTTCTCAATTCCTACTACATCATCTTCAGCTAGCAGAGGAAGATGAGTACCTGTTACTGTTCCGAGCATGAATCCAAAGAATGCACTGCATGCTATAAGACCCCAAAACTCAGAAGCAAAAGGAAAGGCACATAAAGATACAGTCAACAGAATGACACAGATAAGCTCAATATAGATCTTACGGATAGGCTTTCTATCAAGGACAAAACCAGCACTAATTCTTCCAAAAACTTCTGCCACTGCCATGGCAGATAACGTAAAAGCTGAACGATCCTTGTCAACATTCAGACTAATGCTCAGAGGAATGACATACAAAGAGGGAGCAAAGAATCCAAGTGTAGCAAACAGGCCAAAAAGTGTGTAACAAATAAAACTCTTTTCTTTCAAAATGGAAAAGTCCAATAATGAAGCTTTTTCACTTGACTTTATATCACTGGATACCAGGGTTTCTATGTCAGTCTTTGGCTCAGGTTCTGCATTGGCATTACTAGGCACGTTTTTAGGTGAGGTAGTTAATTCTACTCCTGAGTCAATGGAGTCTATTGAGGTGTGTGTTTTCTCATTTTCAAGCATATACTGCACTTCTTTCCGACTTTCAGGTGTGGGTTCTTTTGATGTTCCAGGTGTTCTGATTATAATTGGTCGAAGCAGTGCTCCACAGATGATAATGTTTAACTGTAATACGCCAATTAACAAAAGACTGTATCTCCAGCCAATTTTCTCTTTCAAAGCTGTGATGGCTAGAATATTTAGGGGAGGAGAAATAACAAAAGTTAAAGTTGATAATGATTCTAATAAGAAAACTTTTAACAGGCAATATAGATTTTATTTAGCAACCAACTTTAAAAGATAACCAGAAAGACAAGAGATGGAGAGGGAAAATTCTTATGAAGTAAACAGATGGTTTAAGAAGGGTTTGAATTTCTTGACACAGTTTAAAATATAAGGATGTGTCAATGTGAATATTTAGATGACTCACTTTACCCTTACTTTTGAGAAACTCTAGTACTAAGTACACCTTTTTGTTTGGAGGCTTCTCTATTGGATGAACGTTTTCCTCTCATGAAGCCCAGTTTTTTAGTTTGACGTTTGCCTTTAATTTGTTACAGCTGACCATTCCCTAATGCCATAGCTATTGAATGTTAGGAGGTTTACACACCTGTTTGTGGTTAGTCTTTGTAGGCTTTCCAAAAGGTATAAAGAAACTCTTGAGTTCAGTATCTCTTTAGAGTTGACACTTAGCTGTGTCTTCTCCCAGAGGAGTTAGTGCTTTCTCCCAGGGATATTGCTCCTAGAGTCTCAAGGCCTTTGGTTTTGTATGGCATTTAGCTTTACCAAAATGATAAACCTATCCCTTTTTTCCTGATTAGAGTGAGTTTTCTAACTACCTGGAAGTTCTGTATTTATTTTCAAATTAACAGATGGATACTGAAAGCTTGGGAGGATAAGGAAAGGCTTCATGAAGAAGAAATCTAAAAAATGATAGAAAGGGCTAGGCAATGGGAGTTAAGTGACTTGCCCAGGGTCACACAGCTAGGCAGGGTCTGAGGTCAGATTTGAACCCAGAATCTCCCATCTCTAGGCCTGGCTCTTAATCCACTGAGCCACCCAGCTTGTATGTTTGTTAAGGGTATATTTTATTTTATTTTTTTCCATTGTAAGTTATTTAGTCAATTTAGAACGTTATTCTTTGGTTATAAGAATCATATTCTTTCCCTCCGTAAGGGTATATTTTAAAATGACATGACAATTAGAATTTGTGAATTAAAAATAAAAGACATCTGAATAACTTAAAAAAAGAAAAACAACTCTCACCTTCTATCTTAGAACTGCTACTAAGTATTGGTTCCAATGCAGAAGAGCAGTAAGGACTAGATAATTGGGGTTAGCTATGTGACCCTAGGCAAGTCATTTAAGTAGCATGTTAGGCCAGATTTAAATCCAGGATCTCCTGTTTCCGAGCAAGGCTCTCTTATCTCCTGAACTCAAGTTAATAATCTCAAATATACATAATCAATCTAGTTTCTCTCTTCTAACTCTGCCTGGCATAGCATATTCCATCAAGACCTTCTTTGTTAGAGATTAGTTAAACTCTTGCCTTTTTTTGCAGAAATCCTAGGGCTTCTCTCTATACATTTATAGGGCCTGAAATATTATTCTAAAGGGATGGAGTGCAACTAATAAAGGATATAAGAATATGTTTATTTTATTTTTTATATTTATATACATATTTTCTACTGAATACATGTAATAAATTTCCACACAAGTTTCCCAAGTTATATAATTGAACTCATCTCCCTCCCTCTCTTTCCTTTCCCCTCCTGTGCTTGTAGGTGGCTCAGATAACCAAAACCTTAAAAAGGGAAAAAAAAAAAAGCAGTTTGTTTCTTGCCTCTGTCTTCTTTTTTCTCATTTACTTCCCATCTTTATTCCCTGCATCTGGCTTCCAACGTCATAATTTAAGAGACAGAGACTGCCTTCTCTAAAGTTACCAATAATTTCTCCATTCCTAAATTTGATATCTCTGTAAAATCTGACATTATTGAACATTCTCTCCTTCTGGATATTCATTCTGGGTTTATCTAACACTGTGAGCACCCTCTCTCTCTTTCTCTCCCCCCCCCCCCACTTTTCCCTTTCTCCCCCTCTCCCTACCTGTCTGATTGCTCATTCCCACTCTCCTGTACTTGTCAGCTCCAATGGGTTAGATTATTTTTATGAAGATGACTGAGATCTAAATACATCAAGCCTTAGTCTCTGCTAACTTTCCCAGCAATAATCATCAATTGCTTAATGGACAATTCAAACTGGATATCCCATAGACATCAACAGCTCAACATATGCAAAACAGAATTATGTTTTCTGCAATACTTGCCATTCTTCCAACTTCCTATTTCTATGAAGGACACGTTCATTTTTAAAATAACTGCCAAATCTTGTAATTTCTACTTGTACAACATCTCTCTCATGTTGCTCTGCATTCACAATCTCTCTTTTCCAACCCTACTGCTTAGGTGTGACCATGTCACTCCCCTCATTAAATTCCAACAGCTTCTAGTATCAAATATAGTCTTCTGACAGAATATCACAGAATCAAGCTCCAACTCTCCTTTCTAAACTTATTATACATTATTTTCCATCCCGAAACCTTTAGAATGGTCAAACTGACTTTCTTACTGTTCCTTATACCTCCTACTCCATCTTGTACTTGCCCTTGTACTCTGTTTTCCCATGCTGGGAATACACTACCTCAAAATCTCAACCGTTTACAATCCTTTTAGTCTTTTTAAAACTTGAAGCCTTTTATGGTTCCTGCAGCTGCTAGTACCACTCCCCCATTACCTTACATTTATTTTGCATATATTTTAATTTATACATGTCTCCTGACAAAACTTTCATTTTTATGTTTTTATGCCCAGCATCTAGCCAAAGAGGCCATGGTAAATGCACAGGGAATTCACTAACCTTTCCAGATCTTAAAAAGAAATGTAGAGAGGGCTCACAGAATGGGTAAAGCACTGTATTTAGAATTAAGAGAACAGGAATTCAAATGCAGTCTTAAGACTTTTTTGAGCTGTGTGACCCTAGGCAAGTAACTTGACCTATCTGCCTCCATTTCCTCCTCTGTAAAATTAGGATAATAACATGACATCTCAGGTTTATGGTGAGGATAAAATAATATTTGAAAGTGTTTTTTAAACCTTAAAGTAATATATAAATACTGGCTATTATTAATAAGACATAAGGAAGACCAGGTAACAGAGGAGGCATATGACAGTCTCATAAAAAAAAAATTGTCAGGAATTCATAATGAATTGAGGCTGGCAAGGGAAGCTAAGTACAATAAAATGATATCTTGGGGTTGTTTTTTTTTTAGGCAATGTTGGGGGAGGATGGGAATAAATTCAAATCACCATGTTCAAATGAATTATATTCTCAGCAAACTGGGGAAAAAATAGTGGATGCCATAGCTAAACTATTGTCTGTGATGTCTAAAAGAATAGAAGAATAATTGCAGTGGGAAGGACCTGAGAAAGGCAAAGGTTATACTTAATTTCAAAATAGGAAGGAGAACATATTCTGAATTTATAAGCCACTGAGGTAGACTTTTGATTCCTAGAAAAATTCTAGAATGGATCATTAAAGAATTAGTGAACATATTTATTTTATTAATTTTTTTCTCATAGTTACAGGATTCATGTTTTTCCCCTCCCCTCTACCTTCCCCCCTCCCAGAGTTAACAAGCAATTCTACTAGGTTATACATGTATTATGATTCAAAACCTATTTCTATATTATTCATTTTTATAATAGTTGCTTAAAAACAAAACCTCAAATCATATCCCCATATAAACGAATGATAAATTAGACATTTTCTTCTGCATTTCTATTTCAACAGTAGTGAACATCTTTAAAAAGAAGCAGTGATTATGAAGAGACAGATGGCCTTATCCAGAACAGGTCATGCCAAATGAACCTTTTCCTTTCTTTTGGCAGGGTTACTAAATTAGATCAGAAGAATGTTGTAGGAAAATAGTTTACCTACATTTGAGCAAAGTATTTAATAAAGTATCCTCAATTTGTAAGCAAAAAAAAAAAGAGAGAAAGAAAGAAATGAACTAGAGATGATATAATTAGATGAATTGAGAACTGGCTGAATGTCTAGACCCAAAGATCAGTCTTTAGGGGTTCAATGTTACCTTGGAATGAGATCTGCTGTAGAGTGCCTCAGGAAACTGGGCTTGGTTCTAAGCTATTAACAATTTTACCCATATCTGAATAAAGGGATATATAGGCTTATTCATCAGATTTTGCAGATGCAAAATGCAGAGAGGGATACTGAACACTATGGGCGGCAGAATCAAGATCCAAAAGACTTTTAGTAAAACTAGAGCAGTGAGGTGAATCTAATTGGAGGAATATTTCAAATCTAGCCTCAGACACTTCCTAGCTGTGTAACTCTGGATAAGCTACTTAACTTTGCTTGCCTCAGTTTCCTCATCAAATGAGTTGGAAAAGGAAATGACAAACCACTCCAGTATTTTGCCAAGAAAACCCCAAAATGGGATCCCAAGGAGCCAGACAGGACTCAACAATAATAATAAAAATCCTCTTCATATTCCAGGAAACTAGGTTTATCTTAGAATAGGCATTAGTTTTTATGGCTACCACATTGCTGATTCTTAATAAGGTTTACTGAAACCCCCAGATTTTATTCAAAGTGCTATTTCAGCATGCCTCCATAATCTGTACTTTTAAAATTGAATTTGTTGTTGTGTGGTATAAAACTTAATATTTATTACTATTTTTGTAGTTGTTATTCAGTTGTTTCAGTTGTGTATAACTCTTTGTGATCCCCATTTGGGATTTTCTTGGCAAAGATGCTGGAAGTAGTTCCTATTTCATTCTCTAGTTCATTTTACGGATGAGGAAACTTAAGTAAATAGAGTTAAGTGACTTGCGCAGGGTCAAACAGCTAGTAAATGTCTGAGGTGAGATTTGAATTCAGGACGATGAGCCTTCCTGATAGGCTCCATTTAAATGCCCAAGGAGGAATAGTCCTATTTTATTCCACCTTTATCAGGCTTTATTTGGGCTACTCTGTTCAGTTCTTTGTGCTACAGTTTAGAAAGGACATTGATAAAATGAAGGGACTTCAGTCAAGAGTGCTGAACCACTATGTGATATTTGAAAGAATAGAGAATGGTTGAGGTGGGAAAGAGCTAGGAAAGTCCTGGAACCCATGCTATACGAGGAGCGGTTAAAGGAACTTGGGACTTTTAATGTGAAGAAAAGAACCAGGGTGAAGCACTGTCATGTAGAAAAAGGATGGGATTTATTCCATTTGGTTCCAGAGAGCAAAACCAGGAGGAACAGGCAGAAGGTCAAAAGAAGCCAATTTAGATTTTAAATCAGGAAAAACTTCCTAACATGCAGAGCTGTCCCAAAGTGGTGGTGTGTTCTCTGTCATTGGTGGTTTCCAGCCAGAAGCTAGATGACTGATTGTTAAATATCTTAGAGTAGGGAGTCCTATCAGCTACCAATTCCAAATAGACTTCAGCATACCAGGATTGATTCTTTATTTGCTTGTTTGCTAGGAGAGGGGGTTTAAAATGACATCGGATGAGGAGATGTTTAAGGCAAAAAGGAATACACTGCAATTCAAGACATTTTTATTGCATTTATAGTCATAGGTTTAGATCTGAGAAGTGTCTGTAGATACATCATCTGTCAAACTCCCTCATTTTACAAAGAAACTAAAGGCCAGGGAGGTTATAACTTGCCTAAAGCCAGAAACATAACAAGTGGCAGAGCTGGGAATTGAATCCAGATCTGTTCATTCCAAATCCAGTGTTTTTTTCCAGTGCTTTCTACTGTCTGTCATTTGGAAGAATTGGTGAAGGAATATATAGTGATAAGAAATATGTGAAAGGCTGCCACAAAGATGAGGGATTAAATTTAGTCTGTGTAGCTCTCTAGGACAGGACTGGGATCAAAGAGTTAAAGCTACAGAGTTAAGGGTGGTTCAGTAGATTGAGAGCCAGGCCTAAAGATGGGAGGATCTGGGTTTCAATATGGCCTCAGACACTTTTTGGAAGTGTAATCCTGGACAAGTCACTTAATCTGCACTGTTTTTCTGCCTTAGAACCAATACACAGTGTTGATTTTAAGACAGAAGGTAAGAGAAAGAAAGAGACAGTGACAGACATAATAACCCTGAAAAGATGCCACAAATTTTCAAAATCATGAAATAAATATTAAATTATGTTAATATAGTTTTGTTGTTTTGTGGTTTGCTGTACTGTGCTTCTTTTTGAGTACAGTGTATGCTATAATTCACTATTAACTAGTATGATGACTCAGTGGAACCAATTCCCTACCCATAAGGAAGTAGAAAACAATGCTGCATTTGAAAATGGAAAATCTAAGTTTAAATACTGGCTCTTCTTATTTATTTCCTACATGACCTTGGGCTTTACTTCAGTAGGTCTGTTTCCTCATCTTCAAAATGAAGGGGATGGACTAGATAGCTTCTAAGATTCCTTCCAGTTCTAAATGCTTTGATATAGGAACCTAAAAAATTTTGTCATGTTACTATTTTTGTATTATATGCTGCTTTGCTCATGCCTCTTTCCTCCTTTATTAGTATATATAATGAACTAGGGCACCTTTGATCACTGGCAGTTTAGGCCCAGGCAAAACAAATATTCAGCTGATTTCTACATTTTTAAAAACTGAGTTGGAGGAGAGAAAGCTTTTGCATGAAGACAATGCAAGGGTCAAAAGTTAATTCTACATTATTCAAAGGAACTCTTTATCAATTCTCATTATATAGTTTATGCATAATCAACTCCAGATTATTTGAGTCAATGGAGAGCAATCAATGGTATAGAATCCAAATTCATCCATATTTTCTTCCCAGTATTTTACCTGGAGATTAGTTTGGATTGATATAAAAATACTTTGCATTTAGGACAGAAAGGTTGCACAGTGGATAGAACACCAGGCCTGGAGTTGGGAGGACATGGCTTCAAGTCTGGCCTCAAACACTTCCTAGCTGTGTGACCCTGGGCAAGTCACTTAACTCCAATTGCTTAGCCCTTACTGCTCTTCTGCCTTAGAACTGATACTTAGTGTAAGAGTTTAAAAAAAATAGTTTGCATTCTCAGACTAGTCCATTAGAAATCTCCTAGGAAGGCATTCCATACAAATATTTGGGAGAATAACTTTGGATTAAAATTGAATTTGGGGGGAAAGAGGAAGAGAGAGGGAAAGAAAGAGGTACTATCATTATTCCCAGTTGTAGCTGAAGAAGTGAGGCAGATACAAAAGACTTAAAAGAGTAGTGGCCAAGGAATTTTGGAGAAGAGAGAGACAGGGATTGGGAGTGGGAGAGAAAGAGTAGCATGTATTAAGTACCATTATGTGTGGTACACTGTGCTAAGTGCTTTATAAATATTGTCCTATCTCATTTGAGTCTCTAAACAACCTTGGGAGGTAGGTACTATTATTATCTTCATTTATGAACTTAGGCCTTCCTGATTCCCAGACCAGTGCTCTATATTGTGCCATTAGAAGATAGGAAAGGACAAAGAAGGAATTCTGCTTATTCTCCTTTCAGCTGTAAAATATTCTGGCTCACTTACCTGGTGCACCAGTAAACATGGCAAAACATTCTCCCGTGGAAGCAACTGCGGACACCAGGGAGCGTCTTTTTTCAAAGTACAGTGACAGAATGTAGACGGTAGGGAGAAAGCAAAGGCAGAATCCGAAGCCTGTAAACAGATGTCAGAAAGTAATAATAATAACCAAGAAGAAAGGACACACTGATATCAAAGATCTCCCTTTTTCAAGAAAAAAAATTATCAGCTTTTCTAACCAGGTAATTCATTCTGGACAAGGAGATCATAAAGGATGGCATTTCATGAAGGTGTTATTAAGTGTGGTAGGTGTGAAGTAAATCACGTGAATGGTAGATACTTTATTGCCCATAGATCCAAATAGTTCCTTTTCTGCAAAGCAATTGCTCAATTGTACTTTGGAAAACAAATGAGTTTTTTGAAAGGCTTAATTTTAATCAGCTTAGGGAAAGAGCTCTTTGAAAAGTTTTTAAAAATCAGGCAGAATATTAAGTATACATACATACATATATATATATGCAAGTCATATTTAGAATGTTATTTGTTTCAAAAGTAAGAAGATACCCAATTTCCAAATTTCTAGAGTCTTCCTCTCTATTCCCACCCCACAGAAATTTAAGTAGCATTTCAATACAAGGGAAGACTTACCAGAGACTACTCCAATAGTGATATACATATGAACAACAGTTTCTGAAAAGGATGCCCCGATGATCCCCATGCTAAGAAGCAGTCCTCCTACCATCACCACAGGGCGATGGCCAAAACGATTGCTCAATATTGTGGCTAGAGGAGCTACATTGAAAAAATATAAAGTCAAAATTTAATGCTTATAGGTGTGAATGCTAACTTGTTAGTTGTTTTAAGTCTTAAAATTGTATATAAAAAGTCAAATGAGTTCTATGAAATGTTCAAATTATGAAAGCTTGAGTAATTTTGTTATATATTCATGTCAAATGAATGAAAAGAAAACCATGCATAGTAAATATTCTAGACTGACATCTGCATTTGAGGAGGGAACAATTTTCTTAACATTTTCCCCCCTGAAAGTCATTAAGTTTTGGTGTGTGTAGCAGAGCAGCTAATCATTTTCTTGACATACCTACATGATAGTTTCATATTCTAAAAGGTAAAGGGACCAAAGAAATGGGAATTTTATTCTAAATCTAGTTCTTGCTCAAGTAGGAACTAGATACTGGGGTGGAAAACATGGGAGCCAAAGAATAGGAGGCAGACTAAGAACTGATCAGTTTATTTTAAAATTTGTGATAAAGTAGAGAAAATTTGGTAATGGTCTAACATGCTAATATTTCCTCTCCCCTCCCTCAAATTATCTTGTTTATATTTTGTATCTAAATATGTAATGTTCCTCTGATTGAATTTAAACTCTTTGAGGGCAAGGAATATATTTTTCTCTTGATGGAAATGATTTCAAAGTGTTTGGGAAAAGGATAGGTAGGAGTCCAAGGCCTCAACTGCTATGCAGGAAGTAAGCTCAGAAAGGATGGGGACCTCTCAAGAATGAAATTATAAAGAAAAAAATGAGAAACAAATCTCATAAGGAAGAAAAAAGGGAGTTGGATAAAGAGACCAAAGTGGATTTGGAAGGAACTCAACCAATTATTTTTCTTGTTAGTAGTTGTATCTTACTTTTCAGAATGCTTTCACGTAGATTTCTTTTTATTTATTTTTAAAAAGTTCTCTTGAAATATTTTTATCAGTCACCTGTTCAGACTCCAATACAACTGTCCCTGGTAACAAATAAAAACGTCTTCAGGTTTTTAAAAGACATATAGAGAAGATGGAAGCAAAGGCAGGTGTAAATATAAAAATCTATAAGAATAGTGCCATAAAGTGAGAAAACTCAGAAAGCTAAGAGTAACAAGAGATAATATGTTTGGGGGGCAAATGAGACAATGTCACCATCTTAATTCAGAGAGAAGGAAGAACTGCTTATTTCTTACTTTATGTTTGCATTTTCTGACAAGAAGAAAGATCTTTGGAATGGAAAAAGTAGAACAAAATGAGAGTAGGGAGTGAGTTAATAATACCCAAGAAAATTAAGGAAATTGTAAGAGAGTACCTAGATGCCTCATATGAATTCTGGTACCTAAAGAACTGGTAAATATGTTGGCCGAGTCAGTGATAGTGATTTTTGAAAGAACTTGGAGAATGCAAAGTCCTGTTTGGCTTTTGAAGCCCTTCATAACTTGGCTACTTCCTCCTTTCTAGTGTTCTTACACCTAGCTCCTCTCAAAGTACTCTGCAATCTATTGACACGAGCTTCCTTCCTATTCTTCAAATAAAATACTCCATATCTTCCCTATGTAGGTATTTTCAGTGGCTGTCCTCTCCTTCCTTACCTCCTCCTCCTGGATTCCCTGGCTTCCTTCATGTACTGGCTAAAATTTCATCTTCTGAAAATAGTTTTTCTCAGTCCTCCTTAATTTTGGTGTCATCCCTCTAAGAGAGTGTTGTCAGAGTTCCAGTGCCCAGAGGGCAAATTCAAGCTATCTTTGAACCTCTCTCCCCCCCACCCCCCACTTACAGGAGGGATTGCTTTGGGTGGCTTGGACAGAGGGATGGAGCATGCAAAAAAATGTCCTCAGTTGCTGGGAAGGGGGGGGGGGGGGACAGAGCAGCTCCCTGAGTCCTGGCTTTTCACATGTGCCATGTCTTCACCAAAGGGGGCTCTAAGATCATCTCCAATTTATGTCTGTATTTTGTTTGTATGTAGTTTTTTGCATATTGTTTCTCCCTTATCCCCTGTCTCCCCTGACCTCCTTGAAGGCAGGGCTTGTTTTACTGTTTTGTTTTTACATTTCTTTGTATCATTAGTACTCAAGTGCTTGGCACTTCAGTCCTCATCTCTCACTTCTGCAGCATTTGACACTATTGCTCACTCTCCATGAATACTTTGTTCTATCTGGGATTTTGTGACACTCATCTCTTCTCTTGGTTCTCCTTCTTCATGTTTGTTCAGGTCTCATTTTCCTTTGCTAAATCATCCCTAACTTACAAATTGTAGCTGTATTTCAAGGTTCTTTCTGGGCTTCCCTTTCTCTTCCCTTTATATTTTCTCAGTGACCTCATCAACTCCCATGGGTTTAATTATCTTCTCTGTGTAGATGACTCTCAGATCAGAATATCCAGTTCCTCCTGAGAGTCACTCCCCACGTTCCTAATTTACCTATTGGAAACTTCCAATTAAGTGACTTTAGTTCAGGTCTTCATCTCTCATATGAGCTATTGCAATAGGCTGCTAATTGGTCTCCTTGCCTGAAGTCTCATTCCTCTTCAATCCATCCTTCACACAACTGCCAAAATGATATTCCTAAAAAGTAAGGATCACACCATTCTTTTGTTCAAAAAGCTCCAGTAGCTTACTCCCTCTTGTCTCTAGGAGCAAATACAAACACTCCTCTATTTGGCATTTAAAACCCTTCAAAATATGGTTCTGAGCCTATCTCTCCAGGATTCCTGAATATTCCTACCTTTCATAGACATGGTTTTGACAAACTTGCTGTTCCTTAAGTAAATATTCCATCTCACATATTGGTGCCTTTGCATAGGCTGTTCCTCCAGGCCTTGCAGACTCAAGCATTATGGCCTATATGAGATCTTTTCTGATTCCTTCAATTTCTACTATGTTTCTCCTCCCACCAAAACCAACCCCCCCCCCCAACCAAAACACAATAATATCTTTGTATACATTTGGTATTTACAAACATATATATGTATTCCCTTGGTATATTTTAAATTCCTTGAGGGCAAGGACTACTTGCTTTTTGTTTTTTTATCTACAATGCCTAGCACAATGCATGGCTCATAGTAGGTGTTTAAATCACCATTATTTGATATTTTCTTATGAAAAAGGTGGGGAAATGTGGGTCTGTAGTAGTATAATTAGGTGGATTTAGAATTTTTGGCCATTTTCATAAAGTAATTCATAATACTTGATGTCTATGTGGAAAGATATCTCCAGGGGAATATTCATGGCCTTTGACTATTTAACATTTTTATCAGTGAAAGAGATAAAAACACAAAGAGTATGCTTTACAAATCTGCAATTGACTCCAAACTGAGCACTATTAGACCAGAGGTGTCAAACAACAGCCCACAATGTTGATGAGTACATTTGAACCAGACTAAAACGTAATTGAGAAATTCTCAACAAAATAAATACAAATACATATGGTATTATCTAATGATAACAGTGAAAACCTCAAAAGATAGGTTAGAATATTAGGATGAGTCTAATAAGATGAAATACAGGGATAATAAAGGAAATATTTTACCCTGGGATAAAAAAACACCAACTTCACAAATATAGAGTGGAGTGGTTAGATGAACTGCAGGTTATCTAAAAAAAGTATCCATATTTCCCTGAACTGAAAGTTTAATATCAGTCAGTGGGGTGACCTGGTAGCCAAGAAAGCTAATGTGACTTCAGGTTGCATTAAGGTGTATGCATAAAATGCATACACAGCATCTAAAAGAAGGAGGTGCAAGCCCTGGTCTGAGCTCTAGTTCTGGACATCACATTTTACAAAGGATGCTGATAAGCCAGAAAGTGTCCAGAAAAGGTTGACTTGTTGAGTCAGCTTATTGAGGGTGTTGTTGGATAAGGGGAGAGGGGGTTATTTTTCAAATATAGGTTAAATAATTGGCTCCTGAGGTCCCAACTCTGAAAATTCAAGATAAGAAGTCTTCCTTCCATTCTTTGCCTGAAGATCTTCAAGGAGCCCATTCCACTTTTGGATAGCTCTAATTGTTAGGAAGTTGTTCTTTCCATCAAGCCTTAATTTCCTTCTCTGCATCTTTTAACAATACTCCTACTTCTACTGTTTGGGACCAAGTAAAACAAATTTAATTTCTTCTCATGATAGCCTTCCAGAAATCTGAAAACTGCAATCATAGCCCAAGTTCTCTCTTAAGTGTTTTTGCTTGATTCTGGTTATGGCATGTTCTCTAGACCTCTCACCTTTCTGGTCACCTTCTTCATAGTGCTCTCCAGCTCTTCACTGTCTTTCCCAAAGTATGGTTTCCAAACTGAATACTACGTTGAGGTGAGGCAGCTAGGTGGTACAGTGGATAGAGTATAGAGTCTGAAGTAGGAAGACTCGTCTTCCCGAGTTCAAATATGACCTCTGTATGACTGTGGGCAAGCCATTTAACCCTGTTTGCCTAGGTTCCTCATCTGTAAAATGAACTAGAGAAGGAAATGGAAAACCACTCCAGTATCTCTGCCAAGAAAATCCCAAGAGTTCTTGAAGAGTCAGACACAACTGAAAAATGAGTGAACAAAAACAGAATATTGGTGTGATCTGACTTCATTCAGGACACAGTACTTCTTTTAAGGTAGCCCAAGATAGCATCATTTTTATTGTCATATCACCTGATGGACTCATATTGAGCTAATCCACTATAAGTCTGAGATCTTTATTATAAAAACTCTTACATAATTATGCCTCTCTCACCTATACTTGTAATGAAAGGGAAGTGGAAACAGCTGTGGAGTTTTCCATAAGTTTATTTTGGGCAGGATCCTTATTTGTAAACAAACTTCACAACTGGAGCAGATTGAAGACAATTAAGATAGGGTTTCTGGGTGGCAGTAGAAGGGGGAGGAGGGTCGAAAAGTGTGGAGGGAAATCAAAGGATAAGTGACTGAGGATACAAGAGAGAAGCTGAATGAATAAAAGCCCAAGAAAGAAAGCCTAAATAGAAATGTAGCACACAAGCATATAAATCAAGAGACACAAAAAGAAGAATGAATAAAAAATTGCAAGTTCATAAAGTAGAGTGAATCAAAGCTGAAAAAAAAAGGTAAAAAATTCTGAGAATGATTCTAAGATCACAGAATGATAGCAAGAAATTCCAAAATGGTGTAAGAGAGAAATAAAACTGTTGGAAGAAAATAGTAGTGGAATTAGATTGAAAAGATAGAGCTCTAAATGAAGAATTTTATTTTCAGCATAGTCCATCATTCTAAACTCTGGAAATATTTTTAGGTCCTGACTTTTTGGATTCTAGAGAGCAGGAACTATGTCTCATACCCCCTCCCCCCAAGTGTCCTTCACATAGTAGGTACCTGATTTTTTTTAATCAAGTAGTAGAAAATAAGAAAATTCAGTCAAAATAGAGTCAACTGACACAGAACATGAGAAAAGCTTAATTATGCTTAAGATTTTCTATGATCAAAACTATTTTGGTTTTGGCTTGGTGTTTAGAATTTTGTATTTACTTAGAACTTACCAATATAACTATTTTAAAAAATATACCTTAAAAGTATTTTGGCTTTCTTTTGCAAAATATATTTAGGGGTAGCTAGGTGACTCAGTGGATTGAGAGCCAGGTCTAGAGATGGGAGGTTTAAATCTAGCCTCAGACACTTCCCAGCTTGTGTGATGTTAGGCAAGTCACTTAACCCCACAATTGTCTACTCCTTGCTGCTCTTTTGCCTTAGAACCACTATATAGTATTGATTCTAAGAATGAAAGTATGGGTTTTTTAAAAAGTATTTTTAAATTAATATTTTTTTAAAAATCAACATCATGGGCCAAATTCCCATTACTTCTCTCTCAGGCTTTGTTGCTGTTTGAATGTTTCTGAAAATATCTGGCTTATGTGACTAACGTAAATAATTTTCCATTTATCTTTACCAGTAGATGGGAGCTATAGCTATAGATATCAAAAAATAAACAAACGGATAAACCAAAAATTCATTTGGCTTCATATTATACCATTTTTCCTCCTCCTTGAGCACTTAACTTCCTAATTATGTGTCTTTAGGTTGACATTAACAGTTAACTTAAACCAATATTTACTATGACTTATTTGCAAGGTGTCATCTTCATCAAGAGGCAACATGATAGTTGGAAAAGGAATTTGTTTTCTGTTGGTTTAAAAAAAAAAGGTAACATCAACACATAGAAACTTCTTGTTGACAATGCGGTTGTCCTTAGTGATAGAAGAGATTAAATTCAATCCTTTTTCATCTGAAACCTGAGTAGAGCACATATTAATTAGCTTTCGGAGAAAACTAACCTTTTGGTACTTGGAAATATCTTCACCATAATCTTAATTATAGCTGGATATGGCCTTACGTCAGCTCTCTAAAAATCTTTACTTTTCAGGTGAGGAAACAGAGACCTCAAAGAGATGACATAATTTGCCTCCTAGAAGTCACATAATTAGTCAATGACAGTTCTAGATATGAGATGTAGGAAGGTGAAGTGATTTACTTGCAGAGCTATTAAGTAGTAGAGCTAGGATGTGAAATCGCAGTCTCTGATTGTAAATCCAGTGGCTTGTTTCAAGACAACACACTGCTCTCACTATGGATCTACTGATCTAACCCAATGAGGCATTTCTATTTAATGAGATTCCTTGAGACACTAATGGAACAAGAAAGCCTTTAACATGACATGTTTCTATGTGGTTGAATTTTTAGCAAACAGGGCAAGAATTGTTTGCTGTTGTCATATGATTAGCAATAGAGTGGAGAGTTCATTTACACATGTTGTTCCAACCCTATAACCTCAAAAGAATAACCTTCACAGCAGTAACTCAGCCTGAACCTTCTTCCTCCATCTTATAATAAGCAGAAGACTTATTCTAGAACATTAAAAAAAAAAAAAGGAAGTACAGATGGTGGTGAAGAGGAGGAAAGGCAAGGTGGAGCCAGTTGAAGGAGTCGTAAGTGGTTCCTATATCTAAGATTAAGATGACCAGAAACCCAGCAAGGGTCTATTCCTTTTTCTCAGTGGTTACTCTGGACAGAAAATCAATTGGGTCCCTATGTATTTCCAATGCACAGGATCTGAATATGCTTAACCTTGGGCATTAGTGCATCAGTGGAATGGAAGCTGAAGAGTAAGAAAGGAATCCAGAGAAAAGCTAAAATTACAAGTAAATAAATGAAAAACAAAAAGTTTAAGAAAGGTTGAGTAGAAATAAGTCTAACTCCCAATAAATAAAACACCAGGTTGGATTATAAAGACAGAAGGGAAAATGCATCAACATCCAAGAAAGGGTGTAACACAAGGGGGTGGGGGAAGGAAGAATTCTAAGAACTTCATGTATAGAACAACAGTAAGAAGCTTCAGAATTGTTCAAAACAGAAATAACACTTTTAAAAGATATTAGTTTGGAAATTAGGTCATAATCAATTTTCAATGCAGAATTAAAGATGAATAATAAGATGAGGATTTTTTTTTAACCCTTACCTTCCACCTTAGAATCAATACTACGTATTGGTTCCAAGGAAGAAGAGTGGTAAGAGCTAGGCAATAGAGGTTAAGTGACTTGCCCAGGGTCACACAGCTAGGAACTTTCTGAGTCTAGATTTGAATGTAGGGCCTCCTCTCTCTAGGCCTGGCTCTCATTCCATTGATCTACCCAGAGGCCCCCAAGATAAGGATTTTTTTATCACAAAATGCAGAATTTTTCATAGAAGTTGAGGCATTGAAAAACAAAATGACAGATTTTTAATTAAGAAATACAGAAATGGAAGAAAATTTGGCAGGAAAGAAACAAAAGATAATAACTTTGGAAGAATATATGAATTCTATATAAGCCAAATTGATTGAACTTGAAGACAGGATATAAAAGAGTAACTTAAGGATCATAAGTTCCCTGAACTATTGAATACAGACAACAATATTCAAAGAAAACAAAACCTAATGATCTGTATATAAGAAACCCATCTAAAATAATGACATGTACAGAATGAAAATGAGAGGCTGAACAATAGGTGTGTACATATAATATAGACATGTATACACAAATACCAGGAGATTCCAAAAAGAAGGAATTGTATTTCTGTTTTCAGACATCAAAAACAAAACTTCAGAATGTCAAGGGAGGTAAGCAAAGAAACTATATCCTGCTTAATGGTTCTGTGGATAATGAAGCAACATCAATATTATACATGTGTTCACTAAATTCATAAAGAAAAAGTTAATGACAATTTATAGACTGCCAGCAAAGGAAAAACTCTTTAAAAATATCAAAGAGTGAGGCACAGCAGAAAAGGCTCCACCAAAACCAAAATTTAAAAATGAAAGTGAGAATTACAAAAGCAATTAATATAAAAATGGAAGATAATTGAAATAAAATTGATACTCCAATAGCTTTACTTCCTTGAGGTACACAGGAAAAATAAAAAAGGAACAAGCATGATTATTACCCATGAACAAAGGATTAGAATTGTGAGTGAGAAACTCCCTATCCCCTTTTATGATTACAGTAGTATTGGCCTTTATGATCATTATTAATTTAATTATTAGTTTTGAGTGAATAGCCAAAGTGATATATTTACTTTAAAAAAATTTTAAGAATTAGCTAAGAAAGTTACAGTTTAGGATGGTATCAAATTTTGTTTACATCCTTTGACTGTAGGCCTATTACCAAAAAAGTTACTACCAAGCCCACAATGGCCTGCTTGTTTCTCTAAACTGCTGACTCCTAATATTGTAAATAAAAGACACCAAGAGTGTAAAGGCCTTTAAAGGTCAGCAATAACAATAGCCTTAAGTTACCATCCGAAGTGATGGTTAATCAGCAGGTGTGTCACTAATTAAGTACTGCCTATGTGAAAAATTTTAGCATCTTTTCCTTTTTTTGTATCACTGTCACTATGTCCTAAGATTTCTCTCTATAAAAAAGGCCATCTCCTAAGGCTTGGGGTCTCTGGTTCTGATAGGACCAGGGTCCAGTTTTATTGTGATGTAGGTCTCCTCTCAATAGATCTATTATTTAGCTTGGAGTTCTGTATTGGTGATAAATTTTCACCACAGAATTCAGAATAAATTAGAAGGATATAAAAATACAGACGGCAAAGTAAATGAAAACTTCTTAATAAAGGGCTCTGCAAAAGAATATTTTATAAGTGAAGAAGCTTGGGCAAGGGTTGAAATAAAATTCAGAATTAGGCTTATCATATACAATCATATAAAAGGGAAGGATCAAAAGAAGGCATAAAATAACAAAGTAATTAACAGTTTAAGTAAATTAAAGGAAATTAGGATAGACTAGGATAGAAATTAATCACAGGAACAGAGTGTTGAGTTAAGCAAGAAAGGAGATAAAAACTAAAATGAATGAAAGGAAACAGACCTGACAGTTATAATCTCAAATATGAATAAGAAGTATGCGGGATGGATAAGAAAACAAAACCCAGTGATGTGCATACAAGAAAAACATCTAAAAATGAAGACATACAGAATGAAAATTAAAAGCTAGAAAAATATGTATTATACAAACATATACATTTTAATTTGTTTTATGTATATATAAATGTATCTTGTATTTATATTGTGTGAGTACACACACAGAGACACATCAGACAATTCTAAAAAGAAAAAATTGCACCTCCACTTTCAGACAACAAAATTAAAATTCAGAATGTTAAGAGAAATAGGGAAAACATATCTTGCTTAATGGTTCCATGGACAATGAAGCAATATCAATATATGTATATTATATAACTGGCATAACATTTAAGTTCATAAAGAAAAAGTTCACTAAAGATTATAATAATGTATTAATTGTAGAAGATTGTAATAATCTTCTCTTAGAGCTGGATAAATCTAGGTCAAAGATGAACAGAAAAGAAAATATAAAACTGAACAGAAGTTAGATTGAAAAAATAATGTGCACTTCTCAACACAACATGGTACTTCATGGTACGAAAACTTCATATGCTAGGACATAAAAAGTTATACATAAATTTTAAAAGGTAGCAATATTAAGCATATGATTTTCTGGACATAATGTAATAAAATCATTTTTTAATGAGAAAATAAGGAAATGATAAAATTCCTAAATGGAGAACTAATACTGTTGTCCTGAACAAATAAATCAGTTAAAAGACTTTTAACACTGACAGTTTATCTGTTAGATATTTAAAGAGAAAGAAATAAAACTCAAAAAAATGAGTAAGATGAATTCATAAAAAATAGGAAAGACAAATTATCATCAGAACATTCTATATAGTTATTTACTGACAAAAACCAACCATTTAAAGAAGAATCTCAATATAACCAAAATCCAGGATTTTAATTTAGATTTATCATAGGGATGAAAGCATGGTTTGACATTAGGGAAACATCATAATCCTGGGCCACCTAGTTACCTTTTGTTTTTATATCTTAATTTTGAATTATATCTTCCCTTTTTCTACCCAACAAACCATTTCTTATAAAATTAATTTAAAAAAAAGACATTATAAGAATGCTTCAGAAAAGGAAAATCTTTTCAGCAAAAGACAATCATTACATTTTGGTTTGTGTAATTTTCTACCCTCATGATTCACTATCTCTTCAATTAAAGGAGAGATTGGTTTTTTTCAATTCTTCTATAATACCTTAGTCATTACAATTACATAGTATTTAGTTTTTTTGCATTTATGTTATACTGTGCTATTTTCTTGGTTCTGTATTAATTCAGTTCATAAATATCTTCCCATGTTTCTCTAATTATTTATACTCATTTTTCTCACAGCACAATAATATTTTATTATATACCAAAATTTTTTCAAGCATTCCTCAAACAGCACTCATTTTCCCCCAGTTCTTTACCATCGCAAAAAAAAAATAATTCTGCTATGAATATTTTGGTGTATATTAGGTATCTTTCTCCCCCATCTTTGAGGTACAATAGTATAGGAGACAGAATGTTGCAATTGGATTCTGGAAGCCCTAATTCAGAATCCTGCTTCAGATACTTAATACCTGTGAGACACTGGGCAGGCAGGTCACTTATTTGTGCCCCAATTTCCTTATCAATAATGGGAGGTTGTTGGAGTCAAGGGCCACTGTGGTCTCTTCTAATGTTAAAGCTATGATCCGAAAATCTAAGTGTAAGCTCTGAGTCAGAGTATGGATATTTTACTATATTTTTAAGCATGATCCCAAATTCCTTTCTAGAATGGTCAAACCAATGAATCATTTCCATAATGCTTTCACTGCCTGTTTTTCTAGATGGAACATGAAATCTTTGCACTGTTTTGATTTGCATTTCTCTTATTATTAGGGAGTTATAACAGTCTTTCATATATTTACTAATAGGACAAATTTTTCATGTGAGAATGTTTTGTCCATGTCCTTTGACTACTCATCCATATGGGAATCATAGCAGTCCTTTTAATGTTAGTAAAGAAACAGAAAAAAAAAAGTAGATGTCTATCAACCGAGGAATGGCTAAACAAACTGGTATATGAATAGATTGGAATATTACTTCACTGTAAAACTTGGCAAACATGAGGATCTCAAAAGAAACATGGGAAGATGCTTATGAACTGATGAATGAAGGAAACAGAACTGAGAAAACAATATACACAATTATTACAAAAATGCAAATAAAAACAATAAAAAGAAACTGAGCATTGTATAATTATAATGAGTAATGTTGGCCCTACAAAGAAAAGAATGTCATTCCTTCCATTGGACAGTTAGGACACCATGGTTGTGGAATGTTGTATATATTGTCAAACAGCAGATACTGGTTGGTTTTATGAAAAAAAATTTTTTTTAAATCTTTGTTACAAGGAAAGGCTTGTTGGGTAGGGAAACAATGTATTTAGAAATAAATGTAACATAAAAAAGGAAATGGAATAAAATTTTAAAATCTACTGTTTGACATATTCAGAAGGTATATTCAAAATGAAAAAAAAATCTGATAAAAAGAGAAAAAGGAATTGATCCAGATGGGAATGCATAAGAAAAGATTTGGCCCTGCACTGGTAGAAGGAACTTTCATTTTGGTATGGGAGTGGGGGAGCAGGAGAATACACTGATGAGATAACAGATCATAGCATCAAAGGCTAATTATGATTAAAATCTTGGGATCCACTAGTTCATTTATTCAAAGAACATTCTTGAGTGCCTACTATATATGCCAAGCATTGTACATACAAAGATGTATACATTCCAAGAATAGGAGTGCCTTTGTAACAACAGGGTGGAAAGATGCTATATGCAGAACAGCAAAGCAGGATACTTTATGCTATTTTATAATGCAGGATCTAGGTAGTGTAGTGCAAATGTCACCTCACTCCCAAAGCTAGGAATTCTATATTCTTGCACTTTGTATACTTATCCATCTTTGCATCTTTCTCTCCTCTCCTAGTAAAATATTTTTTATGACATACTTGAGTGGGTATTAGAACCATGGTCAAACCATGGCTAGAGTATTAAGTCCAGTTCTAGGCAATACATTTTAGAAGGGACATTTATAGTTAGTGATAAGCTGGAATGTGTCCAGAGGAAGAGGACCACCATTGTGAGCAGAATTGGAAAAATTGTGTCATTTGAATATCAGATGAAAACTAGACAAATTTATCCTGGAGAAGAAAAGACTAAAAGGGCTGAGAGGACATGATTACTATTTTGTAAATATCTGAAGCACTGTCTTTGTGGAAGAGTGAGAAAAAAGTAGAAAGATCAATGAGCAGGAGTTAAAGGAAGGCAGAGTTTCTAAGATGGGGAGAAACTTGTAAGTAGAACTGTCTAAAGCTGAAATGGGCTCCTCTAGGAAATACTAAGGCAATTATCTGTAGTTCCACTCTTTGTAAAGATTTGAGAACTACCTGCCAGAGATGTTATAGATTCTATTCATGTTTTGGGTAGAAGTTTGACTAGATGACCTTTAGTCCCTTCTGATTCTAGAGTGATTTTAGCCTTTCAAAGACCAAATTAACTGAATGCTACTAGCTCTAGACTTGTGTCACTAGACAGTATGATAGAGACATGAAGAGAGGTTTTGCAGGCCTTGTGGACCAAGATGCAAAGCTGGAGACCTAGCTCTAGCTGTCAATCATGGAAGGTTCCAACGGAATGTTCCCAGGAGTGGCAGTTGGGATTTGCTGGTCAGACTGAAAAGAGAAACTTGGCTTTTGGACTTCGTCTCTGACTTGGAGTCACACTCTCTCTCTATCTGGAGGTTGGAAAAGCTGGCTGAAAGATTCTTGTGAGGCTGACTTGATTTTTGGGGTTCTATGACTTTGGACAGTTGAAATTGACAAGAAGGAACTGGCTGACTCTGGTGGGGCTGACTTGGTTTTTGGGGCTCTCTGACTTTGGGCAGTTGAAGTTGACAAGAAGAAGAAACTTGGCTTTTGAGTTGGTGTTCTATTTTGAGAGTTGACCTGGTCAGGAGAAACTTAAGAGACTTCGAGCCATCAGTAGGGATCAATAGGCAGACCCCAGAGTAAACCTCAGAGCATTCCCTTGTAGGGCAGTAGTCCCTTGTGTACCAGTATCCCTGGGTGGCATCCCTCAGCATTTCTCATATC
This sequence comes from Monodelphis domestica, assembly GCF_027887165.1. NCBI lineage: Eukaryota > Metazoa > Chordata > Mammalia > Didelphimorphia > Didelphidae > Monodelphis > Monodelphis domestica. Next base: position 224,592,575 of record NC_077228.1, on the reverse strand, counting down.
TACCTCCATTACAAATAAGCAGCATCAGGTTCTTGTAGCAGCCTCTCTAGTCAAAGCCAGAGAGAACAGCAGTCATTGTAAGAAGAAACAATTTCCCCTCAGTTTACCTCTCTATTTCAACAAGCAACCGGTTTCCTCAGTTTCCTTACTCTATTTCAATAAGTAACAGTTTTCCTCAGTTTAATATTATTCTATTTCAACATACATTAAAAAAAAACTGTTAAATTGATCAAGGGACAATCCTGGTGATCTAGATTTTTTACTTTATTTATGACTCCCTGCCTTTTCTTCTCTTATCCTCCATGTTTGGAATATCTTTTGTTAAATACTTGCTAAAAGCCTATCCATCCTTTAAGATCCAGCTTAAAATCTTCCCCCAATTGGAAACAAACATTCCATCATACCAAATGATATCATACAGAGCTTTAGATCTAATGAATTAATGCTTTATTTTATATTACAGCTGCTGTTTGTGTATACATTATACTGTCCTCTCGATATCAGATTATTTTATTTCTCATAACCTTTTGTAAATAGTAGGCACTTAATACAGGTCTATGAACTATTAAATTAACTTCTCTAAAGTTTAAGTTATAATGGACAGTCATGCTCATGAGCCCCAGTTACAAAGAGTACCTAAACAGGTCAATAAAAAGACAAACTCATTCATGATATAAATTGAAAGATGTACTAACCTGTAAATGTTAGCACAAACACGCAAATTGATATTATCCATGAAATTCTGCTGTTGGTTTCCTTAAAACTGTCCCTTATGTCATTATAGAAGACACCAAATAATTTGATGACACCATATGTAAGTGCTTCAATCAAGAAAAATGCAAAAGCCACGACCCAGCCCCATCCTCCATCAGGCACTTGAGAATAAACATTTGCACCGAAACAAAACTTTCCCTTCTGCGTCATTCTTAATCTGAAATAAAAAGGAAAAATAAGGTTTCTTAACACAGATGGCCATGAGGAAGGCTTAAACATTCTGATGCTCCTTACCAAATTTTATAAGAACAAACACAATCACTTGAATTTTCTTAATGTTGCTGTGAAGCTAAAGTCATATGAAGCTAAGAGTCATATATCTTATGAATACATAGCTCTAGTCTGATAAATGATCTTTGAACCGTGCTAGAAAAATGTTAGCCAAATATAATAATAGCTCTAATAGCTAGCATTTATACCACATGAATATTTGTAAAGCATTTTATATGCTCTTTCATTTTATCTTTATAACCATGTTGGGGGCAGGTTCTATTATTATGCCCATTTTATAGATGAAAAAGTTAAGTCGAGAGAAATTAAGTGTCTTGCCCCAGGCCAGAATTTATAAGGCAGGATATAAATAAGATCTTGCTGACTCCAAGTCCATCATCGACTATACCACTTTGGCTGCACTAGAATAAGTAGATTTAAGGGACCTCAGCTAGTAATTCATATTATCACTTGGAATGATTTTGCCATTTTAAAGTTCTTAGAAATGATATAGGAATTATCAGTTACAAAAAATTCACAGGTAGCCAAGATAAATAAAACATTGGATCTGAAGCTCTGTAGTCCTGTCTAATTACATCTTAAAGTCTTGGTGCCCATAGGCTGTCTTCAATGCAGTTCACTCAGCTGGCATTTATTAAGAGCTAATTCTTTGCCATATATGAAGCAAAGCGCTGTAGATAACAAGACAAAAAAAAAAAAAGAAAATCAAAACAGCTTCCTTAGTGGGTTTAAATTCTACTGTCAATTTACTTTATAACACATATTGCTAGGGATTTTTCAGGGTAAGATACCAAGGACAAGTCAGCCAAAAGTATTTATTAGTCACCTATTATGTGTCAGGTTCTGTTCTTAGTGTAAATGATGATAATGATAGTAGCTAACATTTATATAGGACTTATTATGTGCCAGGCACTGTGCTAAGTGTTTTACAATTATTCTTTATCCTCAGGTTACTCACATTCCAATGAGGAAGATGACATGAAAATAACTACATAATAAAAGAAATATACAGAGAATATAGAATGTATTCTGAGAAGGAAGACATTGGGGAAAGAACTGGGAAAGTCTTCCTGCTGAAGGTGGGATTAAACAGTAAATCAAAATTTATTAAGCATCTACAATATGCCAGGCACTGTGCTAAGAGCTGGGGATACAACGAAGGCAAAAGGCAGTTCCTCCCCTTCAAGGAGCCCATAATATAATAGTAGGGGGAAGAGGGAGACAACATACAAACAAAAATATACAAGTAAGCTATATAAAGAATAATTAGAAAATAACTATAAGAGGGAGAGGAGTAGAACTAAGAGGGGTTTGGGAAAGACTTCCTATAAAATATGGAATTTTACTTGAGATTAATAAAAGAATCTAAGGAAGACAATAGGCAGAGGTAAGGAGGGAGGGCATTCCAGGCATAGGAAATAGCCAGAGAAAATGCTTAGAGACAAGAGATAGTGTCTTTTTCAAAGAACAGTAAGGAGGATCAAAGAAAGATACATGCTAGGAAAGGTAAAAGGGAACTAGGTTTTGAAGGGCTCTAAATGCTAAAGATCCTGGAAGCCACTGGAGTTTACTAAATAGGTGAATGACAAGAATTAGATCTGGGTTTTAGGAAAATCACTCTGGTTGCTGGAGAATGTAAAGACTAATAAGTAAAGACTACCCAATAGACTATTGCAGCTATCTAGGTGCTAAGTGATGAATGTAGCAGAGTGATAGCAGTCAGAGGAGGGGAAATATTTCAGAGATATTGTAAAGGTGAAATAGCTAGGCCAATAGTAAATGGTCATGGATGACTCTTAGATTTTACATGGAGGGACTGAGAGGATGGTGTTGCCCTCTAAAGTAAAAGGAAAGGTATGGGAGGGTTTGAAGGGAAGATCATGAGTTCTGTTTTGGACCTGCTTAATTTAAATATGTCTCCTGGACATGCAGTTGAAGATGGGAGATTGGAGGTAGGCAGATTAGTTGATAATCACCAGCCAAAAGATGGTAATTAAATCCATGGGAGATGATATTACCAGAGAGAGGGTGATTAATTATGTCAAAGGCTACCAAGAGGTCAAGGAGAATGTGGATTGAGAAAAGACCATTAGATATGACAAATGAGAGATCATTAGTTACTTTGGAGAAGGAAGTTTTTAGTGGAATAATGAAGTCTGAAGTCAGTTTTTAAGGGGTTAAAAAGAAAATGAGAGGAAAGTGGAGGTACCGATTAAATAAGATTGCCATTTTAAATTTAGCTTCAAAGGCAGAAGAGATAAAAAAACAATAGGGGAAATGAAAGACTCAAGTGAGGGTTTTGTTTTGTTTTTTCAGGATTGGAGAAACCCAGTGCTTATAGGCAATATGGAATGAGCAAGGAAAGTTTGAATAAGTGAAGGAGTGGGGATTACAGAAGGGCTAATCTTTTGGAGGAGATAGGATGTTATGTATGCAATTATGTGAACTAGTAGAGAGGTTAGCCTAGGTAAACCATAAGGCTACCTCATCATGTGAGAATGGGCGAAAGAGGGGATAGTGAAGCATTTGAATGTGAAAGGAAATGAGGAAGAGGGGAGAACATGGAGCTCATGGTGAATGGCCTCATTTTTTTCCTATAAATTATGAGGAAAGTTTTGTTTAGAGGTTGCAGGTATAGGGTGTTTTTTTCAGTTAAGGAATTAAGGAGGGAGGAAAAGGATTGCAGAGAGTAGAATGAGTTGATGTAGAATGAGCTGAATAGAATGAGGCAAGGTATTGAAAGATTACTACGAGGAGTGAGGTTTGCTGAACAAACAATAGAACAGAATAGCTATGTGATTTTTGAGCTGAGCCATAAAGAATCTAGAGAAGAAGCTAAGAGGCAGAAATGAGGAAGGACAGGCCTTTTCTACCCAAGGTGCTGTCCTAATCATCAGGAAATAGGAAAGCTTTACTATGTTTTATTTTTAATTGTTGTATCTTCAATGCTAGGCACATAACAGGCACTTAAAAATATTTGTTGATTATTTACCAAAGAAATGATTCTAAGATTCTCAGGCTTTAGATTAATTTACCATATATGTTTGAAAAGGGGTTGATATTATTATTAATAAATAATATTAGGAAATATATATCCTAATGGCCTTCCCATTAAAGTTCCAAAGCTGCTTCTCCTTCTTCTCCATCTTTATCCTTACCTTCTGTGTTAGAATTGATACTAAATATTGGTTTCAAGGCAGAAGAGTGGTAAAGGCTAAGCAACTGGGGTTAAGTGACTTGCCCAGGGTCACACAGCTAGTAAGTATCTGAGGTCAAATTTGAACTCAGGATTTCCCATCTCCAGCTCTGGCTCCCTATCCACTAAGTCAACTAGCTGCCTCTTTCTAAACCTTCTTTTAAAAGAAAAAAAGTTAAAACTCATTTTTTATAGTATAAAATGCTTTAAGAAGCTTGTACTCTCTGTGGTAGAGATCCTCATTTTCTGATGTGTTTGGCTTCAGCCTACAGATTTATGACAGAATAAGTATTTCACTGGCTTTCTTTAAAATACAAAGAGGTTTGAGATGAGTAACCCTCTGGAAGGACTTTACAGCCTCTCTCAACTATTCTTCACATTACAAAGTTATTTCTATATAGCTAACCACGTACCTTCACAGATATGTTTTATCTTTATGCCTGGAGTGTCCAAAATAAAGTTAGTTGAAATCCTGAGAAAAAAACATAGTTAACCAGGGGATCATAGATTTAGAGCTGGAAAGCATTTATTTAAATTAATTTATTTAGCCAATTCACAATAATGTTTTTAAATGAATAAAAATAAGAATACAAAGGAAAGCTGATCACATGAGATCTAGCACAGGAGATCTAGATAATGAGATCTATTAACTAGTCATTTCAGAGTAGTGATTAGTGATAATAAATGCAACAACTGTAATGTGGTATGAAAATATTTGTGATTGGTGACAGAGTAATAGTTCCTGCTAATACTTTACTGTGGTTTGTAGCCTCCATTCATAATTAAAGGAAATGCTAATTATCAGAGGTTAATGAAAATAAAGATGTAATTTTTTTTCTATCAAGTTCATCTCGTGGATCCAGTCTATCCACAGTTTAGGACTCCATGGATCCCAAATTATGGACCCCTGATTTAGTCTAACCTTCTTATTGTACATAGAAAACTGAGGCCCAGGGAAACTAAATGACTAGATTAACACCACACTAATTAACACTAGATTAACAGTATTTAGTAGTGAACCTGGGATTCAGATTTAGGTACTCTATTTCAAATCCAGGGTTCTTCCCACCTCTACCTTGACTCATAATTCTCTGAAAACATTGAGGCATTCACTAAAAGTTCTCTTTTCCACTCTTTCTCAACTTATATCACTAAGATTAGCCTTCTGCAACTATTTTCTTCACTCCTTTCACATTTTGTGGCTGAATTCCTTAACACTACCTTTGATAATTCCTTTCATCTTAACTTTTTGCAGTAGCTTATGGTTTCTGATCTCATCAATCACCTGAAATTGCTCTTTCCAAAGTTAAGGGCTTGCCAAACCCTCAAGCCTGTTTATCTACCTTTGGTGTCCACCTGGTACTTAACTCTCACCTGGGGATCCAAGAGCCACCCAGATAACTGGGATGCACCCAGATAACTGTCTTGGCAGATGGGCTAAACCAGTTTGAGAGTAACCAATAGGTCTCAAAGCTACCTATGAGTTAAGGGGATGTCTACCCCATGTATGTGAAGATTTCCCTCCAGCAGAATGAGCAGAGGAGAACAATTAGTTCTAATGGCCATAAAGGCAGTGGAAGCTGCCACTTAGAGCTTGGCCAGAAAGACATCAAAGATGGCCAAGGTCATCAGTAGTCTTGACTTTTGTCACTCTGTGATGTCATTGGCCCTTTGAAAAGGAAAGACAAACAAAAATGATCTCTTAATTACCAAACTTAATCCTACCCTTCTTGACCTTTGCACTCTTCCCCTAGGAACTCTCTCCTGCTTTTGGCTATACATCTCCCTCCTCCTACCTGTCTGATTGTTCTTTTTCACTTTCCTTTGCCTAATGTTCATCTAGGTCAGTGATGGTGAACCTTTTAGAGACTGAGTGTCCAAACTGTACCCTCAAGGCACATGTGAGCTGCCCACTTACTCCAGACAGGAGAGGGAGGAAGTACTCCCATTAGGCTGCTGGGCAGAAGGGCATGTGATGTGAGAAATGTACTCAGGCATTGTGGAGAAGGGGAGGGGAGCAGCTCCCTCTGGCACGGATATAGAAACACCAACATGGATCTAGGTTGTCTGCTAACTGTAGGAAATATCTCGACAATTAGAGTGATGAAAATTATAAATCCACAAGAGTTCATAAAGTACTTACTTAGGCTTTAGGCAATGTAAACTACTAGGAATACATAGACAAAAATGAAATAGTCTCTTCCCTCAAGGAGCTTATTTATACTTATAATAGTATAAACATCTTATATATTTTTTTCTATACTTCTTAGTTTTTCATGTGCCCAGGTTCAGTTCTAACCCAGGCCCTGCTATTAATAATAGAGATCACATTTCTGTGTTCCTTTAGTTTATAAGGCCTTTCCCTTACAACAAAAGGCATATATCATCACCCTATTTTACTACTGAGAAAACTGAAAGATAAAATAAGTAAAGTTTAAGCCTTGGTCTCTTTATTTTAAATCTAGTCATCTTTCCACTTATTCATAACACCTTCTATCTTCTAACCTTGGGCAAATTAAGTCACCTCTTTGAGCCCTACTTTCTTTATCTATAATGCTAAAGGGTTGGAATGGGTGATTCCTAAATCCTTCTTCCAGGTGATCTGTTTTTAATTTGATCCATTATGGGATTATGACTGCCTAAAATACTCAGGAGTAGTTAGAAGGTCTTCAAGGAAGAGAAGACCTGAATTTCCAAAGACAATTTCCAACAACTTCCCAATGTTTCTCAGTTGGCTGGTTTTACTTAAATTGAAGGAATTTGGACTTCAAGTCATGCTCCACCTTATCAACACATATTTTGGTGCTCTTTGAGTGTGAAGGACAACAACCAACCAACTCTGTCCTTCAAATTAATATAATTAAGCCTACTGAATCAAAGGTGAAAAGTGGTTTACCTCAAAAAAATTTCTTAATAAATTGGGTGCAGCTAATGACTCTACTTCCAACACTCACTAGCTTGGGTAACCACTGAGTTCCTTAATCTTTCTGAGCCTCAGTTTCTTCATCTGCAAGAAAAGGACAATACCACCTATAATTCATAATATTGTTGTGAGAATCACCTATAGGTAACTTATTTAAATCATTTTGTGAACTCAGTAATGTTCAAAATTGAAATTATCTTTCCCCTCCAAACCCTTCCCCCTTTCCCTAACTTCCTTATTAATATCAAGAATAACATCACCTTTCACTCCTCATTCCCCATCCAATTAGTTGTCAAGTCCTATCATTTCTACCTACATAATATCTCTCCTCTGACAATGTCACCACCCAGGCTGAGGACTTATTGCTTCATTCCAGGCCTTTAATAGCCTGCTCATTATGATTCTTGCCTTGAGTCTCTCCCCACTTCAATCCTTTTTTCATTCAGCAGTCAAATTAAACTTCCTAAAACATGTCTGAGCAATACAAACCTCCCCCTCTCCAATTCAGTCAACTCCTGTGTTTCCCTATTGCCTCCAAGATCAAATACTAAATGTTTCCCTTTTAAAGCCCTTTATAACACAAGCTCCCTTCTACCTTTTCCATTCTTACACTTTATCCTCCTCTACCTTAAAGCCAGCTCATTGAAATCAGAGATTGTTTTTGCCTGTCTTTGTATCCCCAGAGTTTAGAATAGATATTGGCACAATGTAGGTGCTTAATAAATGCTGAGGTAACATAGCATTGCATTATTATTAAAATCAAACTAAATGCAAATGACATTCACTATAAAACTAGGTAGGATTCCATAGAAAGCATATTTCTTTAAACTGAAATCATGACTATGTGAGGAAGTACAAGGTCCCTTACATTCAAGTTTATTTAAAATAGGCATACTAATTGATTCTTCTCATAGAGATGATTCTCCTCCATTCACAACATCAGGTACCAAATTTTATTCCAGAAGTTTCTGCCCTAGGCTTTTTTGTGACTGAGTAAATCCTTGCTGACAGAGGTATGGATGTAATCTGTAGTCATGAAAGAGAGTTGCCCTTTTTTTGATGCTGATGTTTTTCAGTGACCAAACCCTCTATTTTGGTTTCATGTGGAAAGAATACTGGCTTGACCTTAGATTTATTTTAGGGGGTCTTAGATTTATCTTGGCTCTTATACTAAATTGCTATGTGACCACAGACAGTAGTCATCTTTCTTGGGGTTAGTTTCTTCATTTGTAAAGTAAGGGGTCTGGATTAAATAGTTCTAGTTTTGTTTGAGTTCTAAGTCTAGTTAACATGATGTGATATGACAGAAAGAACACTGGTCCAGGAATCAGGCAACATGGATTCTGGTCTTGGGATTTTTCTAACTCATTCATTAATATTCTCATTAAAAAAAAAAAAGGAGACTGGAATAGGTTATACCTCAGTCTCTTCCAGCACAGTGTCCTAGAAAAAGTATTGGCTATGGAGTCACGATTCTGATTCCAGACTCTGCCACTTATTAGTTAGTTGTGTGACTGGACAAGTCATTCTCTCCGAAATCCAGTTTTCTCACTTCAAAAATAGGGTGAAATCAGTTGTTTATTTACATGGATTACTTCGTAGGGTAATTCTAAGAAAAGCATTTAGTAAACCTTAAAGTAGTATAAATTATCAGCTATTATGATAAGCACCATGAATTTACAAAATGAACTAATCATTGTGCAGATAGTTTTGGAAAGTAAAGGACTGCCCAAACTTGTTGACTCAGAATAAAATCACAAAGCACAGAAGAAAATATAAAGTGAATGTATAAGATAGATTCCTAAGCTTAGATCCAAAAGTTTGGATAGTTGTTGAAGATGTTAGAATTGTTTATGACAATAAATAGCATTTAGCTTTTGGTTTCTTTTTGCTGACTATATACTCTTAATTCCTTGAAGATTATTAAACTGTAGGGGCAGCTACGTAGGGCAGTGGATGAAATGCTGGGCCAGGAGTCAGGAAAACTTTAATTTAAACCCGACTCTAGATATGTGACTGTGGACAAATCACTTAATCTGTCTGCCTCAGTTTCCTCAACTTTAAAATGGGGATAATAATAGTACCCGCTTCCCAGGGCTGTTGTGAGGATTAAATGAGATAATATTTGTAAAATGTTCAGCACAGTGCCTGGCATGTAGTAGAAATTAATATAAATGCTTATTCCCTTCCCCCTTATTAGTAAATTATTGGAGTTGGAAGGGACCTTAAAGGTAATTTGGTGCAACCAGTACCTGAACAAGAGTGCCTTCTAAAACACACCTGCCAAGAAGTAATTCATCCTATGCTTGAAGACACACAGAGCTGGGGAATCATTAATATTCTCATCACATAATGTACTCTTATTGAGGATGAACCACCTCATCTATTACTGTTTACCATTTTGCAATTTCAGATATTTGAAGCAAATTGCCATTATTTGAACAAGTTACTTTTACTACTGAAATTATTTAAGATCAAAGTCTCATTTTCCAAAAAAGTTTATGGTTTTCACTTTCTGAAGCTCTCTTGTGCCATATTATGTTTAATTACCAGTGGATAAAAGATGATACCTTTACTAGGGACAACAAATAGTAGTCTAGTTTCCTAGAATAATTTCTATGGAGTTAGTTGAATTTTTGTACATGAGGATAGATTTTGGAAGAAGACAGTACTTCCCCATTACACTTCTCTCTACAGGAAAAAAAAAAATCATAGATACCTTAGAGTAGGGGTTTATTAATCTGGTGTCAACTTGTTTAAATAAACAATTATTTCAATATAATTGATTTCCTTTGCAATCCTATGTATTTTGTTTCATGCATTTAACATTATCCTGAGAAGGGAGATCTTATTGGATTCACTAGAATCAGTCATGTATCCTCTAAATCACAGCATCTATCTCCCAGAGTTGTTTTTGAGGATCAAATGAAATAACATATATATTAGAATGCCAAAGTGTCAAAGATACAAAATAATGTTAACCTATCCTAGGTTATTTTAACAAAACCCAAGACTGAGTAACAATTTGGATGGGAATCTTAATTTTATGTGTTTGTAAATTATGCCTGTAGTGGGGAAAGAAATTTATCTGATCACTTACGACTCAAAATATGCCTCAAGTACTTAACTTGCTTGGTGACTTTGGGCAAATTAACTAACCCCTCCTGGTTTATTTCTTCATCAATAAAGAATGTGAATAACAGCATTTGTCCTATGTATCTCACAAAGTAGTTAAAAGTGCTTTGCAAGCCTGAAAGTGCTATATAAATCCCAGCTATTACTAATAGTATCAATACAACACAGTACTCTTTAAAGAGCATTGATTTCAGAAGTCCTGGTTTCAAATTCAACTTCTGGGGATAGGTAGGTGGTAAAGAGGGTAGAGAGGCAGGCCTAGAGTTGGGGGGGACCTGAATTAAAATACGGCCTGAGACCCTTCCTAAGCTGCTAAACTCTGTTTACTTAGCCCCTACCTTGTTCCTAAGACAGAAACAAAGTTTTTTAAAAATTAAATTCAATTTCTGATGCTTACTACTAGGAGACCTACTTCTGAAGTGTGACCTTGGGCAAGTCTCTGGGCTCAGCTTCCTTATCTGTTGGACTAGATAGCTTCTAAAATAATTTTTGGCTCTAGAGTGTGGATTAGCCATCTTTTCCAGTTCAGTTTTATAGTCAAGAAAGATTAGAAAGGAATTGTAGGGTAGCAAGTAATTGTGTGATCCTGAATAAGCCACTGAAGAGGAGAGATAGAATTGGCTATAATTTCAATTTAATTCAACAAATAATTGTGTAATGCTAGTCCCAGAAGATACAAAGGTCAAAAAAAAAAGGAATCCTGGTCTTGGTTCTTAAGGGCTTACTTTGTATTGGGGAAGATAAAACATATATGTAAATAAGTAAATACAAAGTATCTAAAATATTTCACAAAGTAACTCAACTTGGACTCTTTCATTTTGTGACCTAGTTAGTAGCCTAAAGTTTCCTTGGTGAATAAAAAGAAGTGGCTAATTGATTTCTGTGATCCAGTCCTTCCAGATCTATTCCCTGAGCATAAAATAGGAGTAATAACAACAATCTCCCAAATTATCTCAATCTCTATGAAATTAAGTTCTCATACACACAATCCCTCCACTGAGTGAAATCAGTTGCTTACTTCCTAAGATGATTCTAAGAAAAAGCATTTGGTAAATCATAAAGTAGTATAAATTATAAATTATCAGCTATTATTACGACAAACACCATGAATTTACAAAATGAACTAGCCCAGATAGTTGTGAGATAGGAAATTGAGGTCCTCCTAAGTGGCTTATTCAGGGTCTCACAGTGAATTACTTGCCACCCTAGAATATTCCTTTCTAGCAGACAAACTCTTCACTCTGTAGAGCCAAAAATGATCTGGAGGCTATATCTAGTCCAACAGATAAGGAAGCTGAGTCCAAGGTAGAGTAAGAGATTTGCCCAAGGTCACACTTCAGAAGTAGGTCTCCTAGTAGTTAGCATCAGAAGTTGAATTTATTTTTTTTTTTAATCTTACTTTCTGTCTTAATAACAACTCTAAGGCACTGGCTAACTTTAAGATAATATTTTTCAGAAAGATGCAGAGAAACAATGATATAATACAAACTACTTTTTAACTCTTTCTTGAGGGAATAAAAATCTCATGACAAAAAGGGCTGATCAAATTCTCTTTCTAGTGAATATACTTGAAATAAGTGATCATTCTGCTGGGGCTTAGAAATATGTTAAAACATTAAATTATACTGTAATAGTAGTTGCTTACCACATTCGACCTGTATGCATTAAAAAGGCACAACATTGATTATTCCATGTTAGCAGCTTAGTCTTGAGTAATTTCGGAAGTTTTTAAAGGGCACATATGGAAGTGCTTAGTAGCAACTGATATAAGCTACAACTCAGCAAATGTGTCGTGTATTTCCATTCTTTTTAAAGGTGTAACCCTGGAGAACAGTTTGCAACAACTTGTTCCAGGCCATAGTTGTAAAAAACTAGTCTGTACTTAGGTGAAGTCCACTTGTACAAAAAGTCCAAACTGTACAGTAAAAAATTCCAAACCTTTCCAAAAATGCTGCATAAGGACCACTGAACTATTTGACAGGAACTCATTCTCTTACTAGATCATGATGCTGTTGCCCGATCCAAGAATTTAATTGTGTTCTTCGTGTTCTCCTTGGAAGGATTTCCATTGAGGAAACTCCTTGTTTGAAAACCGCAGAAATAAAACTCTGGAGTTAGTGGCTGTCATTAAGACAGAAGAACTTGCTTTTCCACTTGGTTGCACTGTTTATTTACATACAGTATGTCTCTATGTTGGAAAAGTCTTAAGTGAAAGGAATCTCAGGACTATTCTACATCAGCCATGCAAGATGTATCCCTGACTAAAATATCATAGAACAGTACCTTCTACGCCAAAGTGGTTTACTTCTAAAGATTTTACCATAAACTGCTGTTATAGAAGAATAACCATCATTATTGGGGGGGAGGGCGACATTTTTTGGTAATACTTTTACATTCTCAGTGTAGAAACAGACTCAGCTGTAAATTACTGGTTTTAAATTTTAAACTTCGCAAACAAATTTCAGGTGGAGGACAATGGTTCCAATTAATTCCAATTAGTTGCTTCCCAGGCTGGTTTCTCACTAAAGTGTACATTCAATGTTGCTAGCCACCTATGTCATTTTTTATTTCTTCTCTGTTGAACATAAGGAAATAACCTATTTCCTTTAAAGTCATCCTTCGCAAAACAGCTGTGGCACTTGCCGGCTACGGCAGTGGTTTACTGCGGGTTATGAGCAGGGGAGAAACAGTTTAAGTTGGAAGAGGAACCCTGCAGTTACAGTCAAGGATAAGCTTTGACAATCAAAATACAATGATTGGAGAATGCAGGGAAAACTCTGTCCCGACCAAAAACAAAACAAAACAGTCAGGCGTTATAAAGTATAAAAATAAAGTATATTATAAAGTAATTGGCCTTGAAGCAGTAACCTTACTTTCTTGGGACAGCATGGATCTGCGCCCTAGCTGTGTGCCGTGAGGAGTCACTGTAAGGTGCCTCTGACATTCAGATTTTGATGACGTTCAGGGAACTTCATGCAGGACTCTGAACGCAGAGCCAAAAGCCTGCAGTCACCAACTCCCACCGAGGCTTAAGCCCCTTCCTTGGGGTGGGGGTGGGGGGGGGGGAAGACACCTCAGTCAAGACTTCGATTTTAAAACATTTTTTAAAGAACCGACAAAAAATTAGGCAAGAGCTATTATAAGATAAGCTAATGTGCTCTCTGTCCTCAAACAGGGAAAGAGCTTTCTCTCTCCAAATTGTCAAGGGGGAAAAATATTTTCATCATAACCTCTCCAAAATGTTGGTGTTTTCCTCCGTGCGTCCTATTCACCCGCCACCCCCCTGCAATAAAATAAATACACAAACTTTGAAACGCGTAAATAATAAAGCAAACTCACCAAGTTAGGAGAGAAGAGAATAAACCCCAAAAGGTTCTCAATAAGGCGGAGGCTTGTCCTCCCCCTCTTTATAAGCAGCTCAACATGAAAAAGGGGTTAACCCTTTGGGGCCCAGAAGAGCCGGTTTGTTAAAGTTGATCCTGTCCGGTTTGAAAAGAGAACCTGGCGAGTTCCCGCTACCCTCCCCTCCCCACCCCACCCCCCCAGTCCGGCTGCCTGCCAATTTCCTTATCTCCCACACCTAGGACAGGAGCATTCCCAACCCCGACCACACCCTACTCCCTCCCTCCCCAACATCGATCCCTTCTTCCCCTTTTCGTCCGTATGTCGGTCCTCCTGACTCTCTCTCAGATCTATGCCTATCTCTTCTCTAATACCGGCTTCAGCCGGTCTCTGCCGGCCTCGGGGCGCGCCTCCGCCGACCATGTGCTGCAAGAGGCAGTGCGCGGGGTGTGCGTGGGGGAGGTAGAACTGGCGCGCGCGCGCGCTCGGCCCACTTGGAGCCGTAGGACGCCGAAAGAGGGGTGCACCCGCCCCTTCCCAAGCAATCCTGCAAACGATTTTCAGCCCCCCCCCCCTTTGCTGCTCCCGAGTTCCATGCCCCCGCTTGGGGTTGTGTAAGGTAACTGCATCTCTGTCCTCAGCCAGCTGTGCCGCGGAGATGGCAGCGACAGCCTCGGTCCTGTTTAGCGGGGAGGGGGGTGGGGTGCTTCGCTCGGTCTCTCCCTCTGGCTGTACTGCGTATGTCGGTTGCACACCCCCTGCATCTTCCCACCCCGTTTCGAAGGTGCCGCGAAAGTGTTTGCCCTAGCTCTGCAGAATCCCTTTCCTTTCGTGCCGTAGAAAACCAGAGGATAAATTACACCTTTGCTCATCCCTAGCCCAAAGCACCGGTAGCAACGCACGAGTTTGGTAATTACAGAAGGAGAATGGAGATGGGCTTGTCACTTTCCTTTTAGGAACCTGCGACCACCGCCCCTCTTCTCCCTAGGTAAAAGATACGCCAAGATCATATAGCAGTCTTGGCAAGCCAGCTCTTTAGAGCCTCCTGTCCCAGTCATCCTCCCCCTCCTGCTTGTGGAACTGAAACACTCTTGTGCGAACAGGAATTGGGGGCGGAGGGGAAACGGGGCTGGGGCTTGGTGTGGGGTGGGGAGCCTAGGGTCCTGCGCAGCGCTCCCGGTGGTAATGACTGTGATCGCCACTGTGGCTGTGAAGACTTGGAGCCGCCCTTTGAAAAACAGGTTCCTTCTAGTTTGGGTGTGAGGCGCTTGCGGCTCCTTTAAACCCAGGTTCCTCTGGTCTCCCGTTCCCTTCCTTTTCCCAGTTTCATCAATCTGTAGATCCCCGCTTGGATCCTTAGCCCCACCCTATCTCAAGGAGTAGGGTCCCAGCTTGCCCCAAAGGAGCGCAATCGGTTGCTTTGCCTCCGGAGTTGCCCTGCCGCAGCCAGCGTTACGTTGGGAGGGATGAGAGAAGCCGAATGCGCAAAGGCTGAGTCAGCATATTGCTCGGTTTTCAGTGCTAACCCCACCCAGCTGGGAGATAGGTGGCTTATCCTTGACTAGAAAGTTTACAGGAAAGCTCTAATATCTTGTCGAAAGGGCTATACCAGACCTTTTTCTTTGGTTTTGAGCCACTCTTTCCCTCCTCGACCCCCCCCCCCCCCCCCCAGTACAGAACGGCCCTCAGTCAGAGTATGATGAAGGCACACGTTTTCTAGAAAGTACAAAGTATATATGCATCCTTTTCCATATATGGATTACATGTATTTATACAAATGATACATAATGCATGCAATACAAAGTAAAAAAATATGTATATATCTATATCTATATCTATATATTTGGTCAACATGACAGGAAGTCTTCAGTGAGTACCCAACAGATCTTTGCTTGGCCCTGTGCTGTTTAACATTTTTGCTTATGACTGATAAAGGTATGCTCATCAAATTTGTAGATGACTAAAAGCAATTTTGTGAGGGATAACTAAAACTGGATGGCAAGCAAGAACCAAAGAGTTTTGGACTGACTAAGGCTACATTCAGTAGGGATTAATTTAAAGTCACATTTGGGTACAAAAAAAATCAGCTTCACAAGTACAAGTACAAGATAGGTAGGCATCAGTTGTTTTGGAAAAGATGGAAGAGGGAATCCTAGTAACTACAACTTCAATATGAGTTATCTATGATACATTAGTTCCCCATAAAGCAGATAACATCCTGAAAGGTATTTGATGAGAGGCAGAACTTCCAGGAATAGGAAGGTGATATTCCCTCTGTGCTCCAAACTGTGAGACCTCTTATGGAGGTTCAAATTGTGCTAAGGACAATGATGTAGACCTCTTCTAGAGAAGGGCAACCAATATGGTTAAAGATCTTGAGTCTATTTCATGTGAAAATAGAATGAAAGACCTGGATAAGAGAAGACTTGAGAAGAAGAATGAAGACTTCATCATGTCTAAACTAGATGTCCTCAAACCCTTCTCCCCCTTTCAGTTTATATTTCTTTCCCACTGAGCTCAGAGAGGATAACAGGGTTGCCTGTTGACTTTCATTGTATTCCCAGTACTTAGCACAGTGCCTAGCAATAGTAAGTGCTTAATAAATGTTTTTTGATTGCCTGGATAGCTGTGTATTTTAAGAGATGTCATTTGGAAGACACATGTTCTACTTCTACTATTTGGTCCTGAAGGGCAGAGCCAGGAGTAGTGATTAGAAATTACAAAAAGACCAATTTAGGCTTGAAATCAAGTATATTGAGCATTTACCATGTGCTTAGGCACTGAGGATATAAAACAAGAAAGTAAGGGAACTAGAAAGTAAGGTTAAAGAAGAAAGATACGTTCATGGAAGCCAGGCAGCCAGCGTGGAGGTTAAAGCAGATTCATCTGGTGATGGAATAGTGACTGGAGTGAGCCAGAAATGGAACGTGAACCATGTGACTGGGCCCTTTCTAAGGATAAAGCAGTTCTGCATAGTTACTCACCAATAATTGAGTTGGCCTCAGGGTAGGATTGTCCCCAAGGTGCTGGTATGATGGTGGAGCAGAAGAGTTATAGTAATGGAGGGGAGAATTGTCCAAAAGTGGAAAAATCTGCTTTGGGGTTTGGGGGTGGTCACTATTTATTCCACTCACTTCCATGGAGGTTTTCAGACAGAGGCTGGATTACCATTTGCCAGATATGTTATAGTGGGGTTTTCTTTAGCTATAATTTGGACTAGATAATTCTTTGGTACTTGTAAAAGAATGTCAGCACCATGTAAATTTGAGGTCCTCAGTAGTTCCGGACCCTAGTTGTAGCTTTACTTGATTCTGGGCCTAAAATGCTCTTTAGCCTCCTCACCTCTAACTACCAATTAAGCCCATCAGGGTTTTATATCTATCTGTAGAATACACTGAGAAGATGTCCTTCAAATCTTGCCCAATGAAACCAACTTTAGCTAAGTCAACCATCTACTTTTCTGCAGATTAGACTTTCTAATATGCCTAGAAAAAGACCTTCATCCTTAGGGATCATAGCAGTGATGTTTGGAGAACTCAACAACTGAAAAATGTACTTTTGGGGTTTAGGGAATAGTTGTAAAGGGTGAAATTGTAGCTGAGACTGAATGTATAATTAATTTTAGGTTGCCAAGGATTTTATTTATAAAATCCTAATGAAAAACACAATTCAGCTGGAAATTTTATGTTGATTTTAATTGATAGTAGAGAAGATTAAGGAGGAGGAAGAAGGAAAGGAGTAGGTCTTCTCCCCCCCACCCCCACCACCTGGCTGGTACCAATCGGGGAGATTAGGAGATAAGGTTTTGGAGTATGAAGGAGGAAAGAATCAGCCTGACGTCCAAAGGGGCTCAGCTAAGATGCCAGAACCTGAAATCATCTCCAGGGCAAAACTCACCACTGAACTCAGACAATAGCCATCATCATGCCAAGATGTCCTAACACCTAGCACACTGCCAGCCAGAGTCGTCTCTCTGGGGAAAGATGAAGAGGCAGGAAGTGACGTGCCTTATGCAGTTTTACATCACTTTCCTACGTCTCATCTGTACCAATGATGACTTAGCTTGACTTAGGACAGCCCAGAGGTCTGTCCTTTTTTTTGCACATGTCCTTTGAAGGCCATTTCCAGATAATTAAATCTTGAGTTTGATTCAGACCTTCCTAATCTTGTTAAACTAAGAAGGGTGGAGAATGTAGAGTTTCCCAAGACCTGATTCTGTTATTCCAAGTAGCTCCATTGTTATTGATCAGGAAATAGCTAAATCAGATCTTCATAAGAATGGTCTGATTAGGGTGGAATAGTTTTAAAATTCACATAGTGGAGAAGAAATTTAGCAAATTAAATTTTAATTAAAATTCCTCCTTGCCATTTGATTTCTTTTAGATCCCAGAAACCAAAGTTAAAGTGCTTGGGTATATAATGAATGTTCATTTGATGTCTAAGTATGTGTAATATAATGTCACTCATAGTGTTATGATAGGATTTTTGGGTAAGGGGAACACAAGAGGGAAAAACATATAAAAATCTACTTTATTGTTTTGGAAGGGAAAGGAATAAGGGTTTAGGGATTTACGTATTCTTATTCTTATTTAAAAACTAACTATGCTAACTAGGTTACTAAACTAAAAGAACTTAACAAAATACCCAAAATCACAGCAGGGGTTTAAAACCAGTTAGAGCCAGGATCTGTTGTTGTTAGATGTCCAAGCAAGTCCTGATGTCCAAGTGAGACTGAATGCTGCCAGCAGTTAGTGTGGAAGAGGCATGAAGGAAGAGAGAATTTTATGCATGCAAAACAAAGTAAAGGACCTCAGCTGTCAATCAAGAAATAACATTCCAAATAGAATGTTCCCAGGAAAGTCAGTTGGAGAGTCAAGCCAGGCTGAAGAGGGAAGAAGCTGGGAACAGGTCCCCTGTTAGCTTTTGTCCTAGGCTGAAAGTGTCTTGGCTTTGGAGAGGGGAGGCAAGAAGAAGGTTTTGTGTGGCAGATGGTGGTAGTTGAATCTGAAGAACTGATTGTATTTTTGAGATTTGAGTTTGAAGGAAGAAGAAAGAATATTAAAGTTGTCCTCTATCTCCCTGACAGACTTTGTGTCACAGCTGTGACAGGACTGACATTTCCCAAAATCCTTCTAACCCTCTTTATAGACTAGGGACAACCTTATCCCTCTCAACTCATCTTACCTCAGTCCTCCATCCTATTGTTCCCAATAAATCCCCTTACTTGAGAAAGGAAGAGAAAAGAGTGTTTCCTTATAAACCTCAGAGTCCACTCAGGGGGGAGGGGTGAAGCCAAGGGCTTCAGAAGAGGGTGGTGAAGGGATTGAGGGAGGAGGAGGGTAGTAAAAATATTAATCAATTAGCCATCAGTAGTGATCAATAGGCAACCCCAGAGTATCCCTTCTAGTAGCATTTCTCTATCTCTCAGAAATATTTCCATCTCCTTTACAACTAGGCACCCTCAGGTTTCCCCTAATATTTCTCTAGTCACAAGCTGGAGTATCTACATTTATTGCAACCAGAAATAGTTCCACAGATTATCTTTCTATTACAATTGGCACCTCGAAGTCTGACTGAACCCCACAATCCTTTGAAAGGCACATTAGTAAAGGAAAAAATGTTTAAACAAGTTGTTTGTGGAGTTGTGATTGCTGTCATTGCTTGTTTCTGGGTCTACCATATAATGTACAACAGAATGACCCATATGATGGTGGAATCTATTGATTATATAGGCAACATAACAATGTCTGTTTTGCAATTGCCATTCCAAACAGACCCTATACTCTGTAAGGTCCTGGCTCAAGTGTATGTATGTATGTATGTATGAGGAAGTTGAGAGGAAGGTATCAAGAGGATTTCCCTGTGGTGAACTGAGGAAGGATTCCTGTATCTAGTGTATTAGAAATAGGATAATCTATGGAGAATATTTCTAGTTAAAATAAATGATATACTCTGGCTTGTTCTCATTGTCACTTTCATTTTCCTTAGGTACACTCTCCGTTTGCCCATTGTCCTTGCCCAAAACCTGATCTAGCCCTTTTTCCTTAATCAACTGCTCAAACACAGTCTTAATCATGCTTTCCAGGTTATCAATAGCTAGTATCTTTTCTGCCTTAAGGGGAATCACAAATATAAAGATCTACTTTACTTTAGAGTTTGAAGGATAGCCATAAAGAGCACATACACTTGTTATGCTATGTTATTATATACTATAATACATTACCCAAAATATAAAATCATTAGTCCATTTATCCTGTAATCCTCTTCATTGCAAATTTCACAAAGTCTTTTAAATTTTTAAGTTCTCAGTCTTTCATCAATGTCCATTAATTCCTGAATTCTCCTCTTCATCTGCATTGTCCTCTTCTATCCTCTTCCACAGGAATGGTTCTCTCCTTACTGATCTTTTTGACTGCAGACTCAGTTTGACTAATGATTCTATCTTTCTGCAATCTTTTCATTTCCTTCTTCAATGATTTGTACATTTTCATTATTTATACCATATGCTAATTTTATATGTGAACAATGATACCAAGAATCTCTACCCAAAACTTTTACTGAAGATGGAGAAACCAACATGATAGTTTAAGGACCTAATCAACTTTCCTGTGTTACTGATGTTTTAGTAAATTTTTTTACATATACCATATCTCCTGGTTCATAATTATGAAGAGAATGATCCAAAGGACCAGTTTGAATTAATACTCCCATTTCGTGTAATTCTTTTAGTCTTTGTTGTAAAGCACTTAAGTAAGAAGCAAGTTGACAGTCTCCTCCTAAGAGTGATGTATAGACTGTCTTATAAGTTTTTGTAGTGGAGCATGTCCAAAGAGCATTTCATAGGATGATATATGCAAATCTACTCTTGGCCTCTTAAGTAAGTAAAACAAAACTATGAGAAGAATCTCTGGTCATTTGAGATGAGTTTCAGCACAGAGCTTCCCTACCATAGTCTTTATTTCCTTATTCACGTGCTCAACTTGGCCTGAACTTTGGGGATGATATGACACATGATATTTTGGTGTTATTCCTAGATTTTCATAGACTGTTTTCAGGATGTCTTGAGTGAAATGGGATCCTTTATCAGAGTCTATTGTTAATGGTACTCCAAATCTAGGTATAATCTCCTTAATCACTACTTTCACCACAAAGCTAGCTGTATTTGTATTTGATGGAAAAGCTCCAGGCCATTTAGTTAATATATCAACAATTACCAAGAAAAACTTGTATTTCCCAGTTTTTGGCATGCTGATGTAATCAATCTGCAGACTCTCAAATGGACAATATGCTAAAGGTCTACCAACTAAACCTTTCTGTCTGAATGCTCCTTGATTGAATTTTTGGCAAACAGAATAGCTTGAGCAGATCTTATTTGCTACAGTACTTATTCCAGGAGCAACCCATTGCCTCTTTATGGTGTAAATTACAGTTTGACTACCAAAATGACCTTTTGTGTGATCAAGAATGACTATTGTCTTTGTGCAGTTTCATCTACGGTGTATCCTCATGTGGCTTTGGAGTCCAAAGGTCGAGGCGCAAAGTTTGTGGCACATGGGGCATGGGACGCCAGTTGTTACGGGAGGTGTGGTTGTGGCCTGGTGTCAGCGTTCACGCGCAGCGGCAAGACGTCAACGTCGCTCATTTTCAAAGGTGATGGCGGCATGGTTAATGTGGGTTCGCCAGCTGCTTCTGACAGAGGCAGCAAGTTCTAGTTGCTTTGGTGTAATGCCAGCCCACTTCAAGTTTGACTTTAGCTGATCCTTGAATGTTTTCTTTGGTCGGCCTTGTTTCCTGAGTCCAGCTGACAGTTCACCATAGAGTACCTGTCTTGGTATTCGCTGTGGGTCCATGCGGATGACGTGTCCAGACCATTGTAGCTGGGTTTTGAGGACCAGGACTTTGATGCTGGTGGAGTTGGCTATGTCGAGGACTTCCTGGTTGGTGATTCGGTTCTGCCATTGGATCTTCATGATTGACCGGAGAGAGTGTTGGTGGAATTGCTCCAGCTGTTTCATGTGCTTCCGGTACAGTGTCCATGTCTCACAACCATACAGGAGCGAGCTGAGGACCACTGCGTTATACACTTTGAGCTTCATCGCAGTGCTTACACCTCTGTGTTGGAGGACTTTGGAGCGCAGCCGCCTGAGTGCCTGGCTGGCCTTTTGGATCCTGGCATTAATCTCGTGGTCTAGGGACCCGTTGTTGGCGATGGTGCTGCCCAGGTACTTGAAAGTGTTGATGTTAGAAAGCTGCGTGCCATGGATTGTAATGCACGGCTGGTTAGTTGGCCTCCCTGGTGCAGGTTGGAACAGCACCTCTGTTTTGCTGAGGCTGATAGTCAGGCCAATTTTCTTGGTGGGTCATGAGAGCACAGTCATCTGTGAAGAGAGCTTCCAGGATGAGTCTCTCTGTTGTCTTTGTTTTTGCAGTCAGGTGGCGAAGGTCGAATAGTGAGCCATCCAGTCGGTATTTGATATAGATGCCCAGGTCTAGATCCATCACAGCATGTCATAATACTTGGGTGAAGTATAGGTTGAATAGTACTGGAGCGAGGACACAGCCTTGTTTCAAGCCATTGGAGATGTTGAAGCGATCGGAAGTCTCTCCACCAGATAGGACTTCCCCTGTCAAGTCGACTCGACATAAAAGAGCTGCATCAGTTTGACGAATTTTGCTGGGCAACCAAGCTTGCTAAGGATCACCCACAATGCGTCCCTGTTCACTGTGTCGAATGCCTTTGTCAGGTTTATGAAGACAATGTAGAGGCTCAGGTTCTGCTCAAGGCATTTTCCCTGCATTTGCCTCACCGTGAAGACCATGTCGATGGTGCTGCGATCTGTTCGGAAGCCACATTGTGATTCAGGCAGGTTCTGCTCCGTCACCGAGAGACTACCACTACCAAAATGACCTTTTGTGTAAATGGCTTGACACAAATAGGTATACAGGTCTTTTGGTAACAGGCTTTCCTGTATCTGTTAACCATATACCATTTTCTTTTCTAGCTCCAAACTTCTCTTTCCATTATTGTATTTCTGAGTCTACATAACCTTTTTCTAGATCGTCAGATTTTATAGTTGATAAGTTAATAATATAGAATGTTTATTTTATGTCTAAGTATGTGTAATTTAATGTCACTCATAGACTGTGTTGATTTTGCACACAGTGTGCCACAAATGGGAAGAAGATGTTTGGTGAACTTCTGGAAAGGCAGAAATAAAGAGTGTCACAGGATGGACAGGTATGGATGGCTTTGGCATCAAGAACATTGATTTTCATTGTCCTGAAAAGTCAGTAGAGATTTCTACTAGATAGAATTCCACATGAAGCAATCCTTACTGTATAGAGTCCAGTCTAGGAAAGCAGACTTCAGTCAATGTTACTTCTACCACCACTTGGTTGCAGGAATTCAAGCAATCTACCTTTACAAAGGAGATGCAGATGCCTCATTTTCTCTAGCACTTAGTTTGGTAACTAGCTCATAGTAGGAACCCCAAGCAACAAATTCTTGTTTTTGTTATTGACTTAAAAAAGGAGATGTATACTTCAAGTCCTAAGGTCTGATAAATGAACTATTAAGGATAAGATAAAACTGAAAAGAAAAGCCAAAAAGCTCTTTTAAGAAGCTATAATAGAAGAAAGGATCAAAGCCAATTAATTCTATTTTGTTTTTCTTTTGTTTGTTTTCTTTTTTAAAATGACTTTATCAGTCATTTTGATCAGTGACTGATAAAGTGTCAAATTTTCAGATAAGGAAGATGAACCTTTGTATTAGAAATGACAAAACAAAGTTGACTAGCCAGGTCTTGATAAACAAGATAAGTAAGGAGATAATAGGAAGGCAATTAATTTCCCTTGATAAATCCAGATCTCCTGGCCCAGATACACTACACTTTGGGTTTGATTACTAACTGATTTCATTGATATTTGAAAAATCAAGGAAAACTGGCAAGATACCACAAAGAATGGAGGAGAGGTACCTCAATTTTCAAAAAAGATCATAGTTTACAAACTTATTCTGTGAGCTTGACTTTGATTCTTGGGAAACTTCTTATATGTATCATTTTAAAAAATGGCTGTAAAACATCTAGTTAAGGAAGCAATAGTTACATAGATTTCCTGACTCCATCAAGAATAAGTCAGGTTAGATATCCTCATTTCCTTTTTCTGATAGGATTTCTAAACTAGTAGATGAGTGTATAGGTATAATTTACTAGATTTTTGCAAATGCTTTGATAAAGTATCTTTAGGTAGCTAAGAGGTGTGGTGAAGAGAGCACTGAAGCTGGAAATAAGACATAGGTTTAAATCCAGATTCAGTCACTTATTAGCTATGTGACCCTGAGCAAGTCACTTAACCTTTGCCTCAGTTTTCTCAACTGAAGAGAAAATAGGGATAATAATAATACCTACCTTGCAGGATATCAACCTGGAAAAACAAAGAACCAAAACTAAAGCAGTTAGTTACAAAGAGCAAGCCTTTAATCAGGACAAGGGAGACAGAGTTCTTACAGCTACCATGCAGAGTCCTAAACATACACCACACAGAACCATGCTTTGGGACTCTGGGAATAATGTCTCTGGGAAAATGCTCTATGAATGGGATTGATTGTCCATCATGGGAATTTCCAATGAACTGAAGAACTTGGGGTCCTATATATACTCTGGAGAATGAAGGAAAGGAAGGACAATTGATTGGCTTACTTGGGAGGCTAGGGTGATTATCTCTATTACTCCTATGTAGGGTGCTTAATGAGTGTTTGATGGCTTATTGTTCATTGGGTGACAAGGGTCATTCTGAGAGTTCCTTGAAGACAAGTTCCCAAGGAACAAAGGTAAATTTGGGGGTTTCAGAAAACAAGGTCATCCAAGGGTCATTATGAACATTAAATGAGATAATAATTGGCAAGTATTTAGTACACTACTGGCATATGTTAGTGCTATCTAAATGTTAGTTATTATTATTAGTAATAGTTAACTGCTATTTTGTGTAGAGGATATGTAGAAAGATGGATTAGATGCCTATATAATCAGATAGATTGAGATCTAATTGGATGGGCTGAACTCAAAGAACAATGACTCAATGTCACCATGGCAGGAAGTCTCCTGTTGAATATCTAAGGCACTTGTACTTAGTGCTGGACTGTTTAACATTTTTAATCAATGACTTAAACAAAGGCACAGATGGCTTGCTTATCAAATTTGCAGATGAAATTAAGCTGTGAGGATCAAAGTATTAAATTCATTCTTTTGTCCAAATCAGAATATAATATATTTGAGAAACATTTAACAAAAGAAATGCAGTTATAATAAAAAAAATGGCTTAAATCAATGTATCCCATAGAGATCCTTTGTTCAGATTTCCCATTTCTGTTTGAGTTTAACACTGCTGAACTGAATCATCCAGTCAAGATCCAAAAGGATTTTTGAGAATCTAGAGAAGTAATGGAGAACCTTTTAAAGACCAAGTGCAGTGCCCTGCCCTGCTCCAAGAGACTTGAGTGCCATGCTCCACCCCCCAGAGATTGAATACCCCACCCCACTTACCCCAGACAGAGGGGAAGTGCTCCTATTGGGTTGCTGGGCAGAGAGGAGGGTGACTCAAGCATGCAGAGAGGGGGTGGGGAGTGGTCCAAGTGCTTCATTCCCCTCCAGCTATGTGCCCCACTATGAGCTATGCTCCCCTCAATCCTAGCTCCTTTTCAGCCTCACCATGAGAATCACCTTTGCCACAGACTCAACAGGCTGCTATCTGGTCTGCATCCTCACATGACATATGAACCACCTAGACGGAGGAGGGAGGAAGTGTTCCCATTTAGAGGGTGATGTGAAAAAAATGTCCTCAGGAACATGGAGAGGGGGAGGGGAGCAGCTCCCTTGAGTCCCTCTGGCTTTCTAGTAAGGATGGCACCCATGCCCACAGAGAGGGTTCTGTGTGCCCTTTCTGACACACATGCCATAGGCTCACCACCATGGGGCTAGAACATTGGGCAGAATTTAATATGATAATATCTAGTAGGCATAAATGTGAAGTCATGTATTTTATGATAAATAAACAAATAACCTTACCAAGTATAAGATAGGGGAAGCATGGATAGTTGGCACTTCTGAAAAAAATCTTTGAGCTTTATGTGGGTCAACCTGGGATATGGAAGTTAGAAAAGGCCAATTTTGAATTTCTGTCTTGGGTCTGATTAAGCTTCCAAGAATAGGTAAGTGTACTCTGAGTTCATCACCCTTTATCTGTATTATGTTCAGTTCTGGCCACCATAGTTTATGAAAGGCAGTAATAAGATGGAGAATATTTGGAGAAGGCAGCTAGGATGGTCTTTAAACAGAAGCTGGATGATCTCTTGTTAGAGAAGTCATAGTGGGGATTCCTTGGAAGGGAATTTATGAGATTCTCTAGTCCAACTTTTATTTTCAGATGAAGAAATTGAGCCACATAAAGGTAGAGTGACTTGTCCAAGGTTATATAAGTATTAATGGTAGAGCCAGGCTTGTAACTACAGTCTTATGACTCCAAATCAAGGGACTTTAGATCAAGTAGACCTGTGCCATTTACTAGCTGTGGTGTAAATTACTCCACTTCCTTGAGCTTTTATTTTCTTAGCTAAAGGTTATAAGACTTTTATTACACATCTCCTATGATGGTTGTGAGGTATGAAAATATTAGCCATTCTATAATGGAACAAAAAGAAAAGGGCTTAATTTAAAACAAAGTTCTGAAGGTAGTTCTGAAAGAAGATTGTTCCACCAAGGTTCTTAAATATTGGATTGCATTTCCACTGGAGATGATTTGGGTCCAGGGTCACACAGCTAGGAAGTATCTGAGGCTGTTTTGGAACCCAGAACCTCCTGACTTTCTATTCACTGAGCTACTTAGCTGACCCCTGAATAGAACTTTTAAAATATTAAAAATCATTGATCTCTGGAATAGAAAAGAATTTATATGCTTTTTATGTATATATAACACCTGTACAAAAAAATGAACATATATTAGGATATAAAGTCCTCCCCAAAAAGGTAGAAAAGAATATATCATTTATAGGTCATAATGCGATAAAATTACATTCAATAAAAAGCCATTTTTATTGTTCTTTCGTTTCAGTAATGTCCAGCTCTTTGTGACTCAGTTTGTGGTTTTCTTGGAAAAGATGCTAAAGTGGTTTGTCAGTTCTTTCTTCAGCAGGAATTTAAAAAATTATTAGGGACTGTTTTAGAGACTAGTTCAAGAGAATCTGATGGGTCAAAGAGTAATTTGTAGAAATAATAGTAATGAGACAAAATGCCTTCTCTATGGGAGGCAGCAAGAACAATTCTGAGAGGAAAAATCCCCAACTAAAAAACAAAGTAGAAATTTTAGAAATTAAGGAAGAGAATAATAAAATTAAAAGGAAAAAAGGACCATCAAATTGACAAATAAAAGAAGTAATGGTTTTTCTAAATTTAAAAAAAATTAATAAAATATATTGTTAGATCATGCACTTAAAAAAAGGGGGACTGACCTCAGACACTTCCCAGTTGTGTGACCCTGGGCAAGTCACTTGACCCCCATTGCCTAGCCCTTACCACTCTTCTGCCTTGGAGCCAATACACAGTATTGACTCCAAGATGGAAGGTAAGGGTTTAAAAAAAAAGGGGGGGGGGAAACCAAATTCTTTTTCTCAAGGAACTCAGAAGAGTATCATGGAGAGCCAATGAATTAAAAGCATATCCTGAGGAAAGATGGTCAGCAGTATCAATTGATAAAGAAGGCTGAATAGGTTCAAGATGGAAAAAAGGTCAATGAATTTAGCAATAGATTATTAGTGACTACGTAGAAAACAATTTTATACCAATGTTAGAGGATATAAGCCAGTTGCAAGAAGTTAAGAAGTGAGTGGGAGGTGAGAATATATAGAGAAAGACTGTATGTAGAATGCCTTCTCCAGGAGTTTTGTCTATGAAAAGGAAAAGACATATAGGACAATGGTTTGAAGGATAATAGGATCAATTGGAAGTTTTTTTTTTTTTAATGGGGCAGATCTGGGCATATTTCAAGGCAGACTGAAAGGAATCAGAGAATGAAAATTTTTAGAGGAGTAAGAAAGAGGCAAGAGAATCAAAGGTTGAAGATAGTGAAAAGATGAACTGGTTAACAAAAGGAATAAGATTTTTAAGTGAGAAAATCGAGGACAGAATAAATGGTAAAGACCTGGAAAATAGGGTAGGATGGTGTGAACAGAGGTCAGATTGAGAATGGAGAATAGATTAGGAGGTACATAGTTGGAAAAGATGGTGTATCAAAAGCACTTCCAAGGGAAAAAATTATGAGGAAAAACAAAGTAGAAATTATAAAAATTAAAGAAGAGATGAATAAAATTGAAAGCAAAAAGATAATTGAATTAACAAAACTAGTAGCTTAACTGCTTTTCTAAAAATAAAATTAACAAAATACATAAACATATCACTGGATTTTTAAAAAGAGAGGAAAACCAAATTCTTTGCTTTAGAAAGACTACTTACAGAACTCAGAGCAATAGGTTGGAAACAGGAATTTGAGAGCACATTGAGAAGGAGATGGTAGTCAACAGAATCAATTGGTAAATTTCAGTGTTATGGATTGTGGAAGTAGAATATTTACAAGTGATAAAATCAGATATATGTTCATCTTTTGTGTGACTGAGGGTGAAGGTACAGGTTATAGTATTTAAAGAAGGTAAAGTGGGAAACAAGTGTATTTGAAAATATATCAGCATCTAACATGTAACAGGTTCA
Organism: Monodelphis domestica; assembly: GCF_027887165.1. Lineage (NCBI taxonomy): Eukaryota > Metazoa > Chordata > Mammalia > Didelphimorphia > Didelphidae > Monodelphis > Monodelphis domestica. Next base: position 224,564,218 of record NC_077228.1, on the reverse strand, counting down.
ATAGCTTGTCTCTCAAAGACTATATTGTTACATTCACTTTAAAAGGCAAGAGATTCTTGAGATTAATAGCTTAATTGTCATTCTGAATAGATTGTGTACTACTTGGCTGAAGAGAGACTTAAGTGAGGTACTGGGAGAAAGGATGCAGAGAATTTCTTTCCTGAGAGAACTCTTTTTAACTCTTTATCTCATAAAGAAACATTATGAAGAGAATTCTTGAAAGTCTTTGCTATCCTCATAAGTGAATGGTGAGACTGTGTTCCAAAACTGAGAAGTCAAGAATAACAGTAACAGAGATGACTCTGGTTGTCATCTTTCTCATAGTTGAAACACTGTAAGTGCCCATTACTTGATACATTGTTAATAAATTATATAGCCAGTAATTTTTATATTTAAGCATATGCGATTAGGGATTTTGATATTTAGAGAGGCTTGAGCAACTGTGGGGAATGTGGTTTTTATGAAGCAGTAAGTTAATTTACTAAAGGCTAAAAGGCTCAGAGAGCCTCTGCATTTTTAGAAATTGATACAGAAATACTCAAACATATCACTGTATTACCTTGGAGAAGTGGTGCCAGATTAAAATAGAAATGAACCCACCAATCCAAACAAGAATCCTTGTGGTCTGTGTATTGGCTTAATTTTAAATCATAAATTTATTTATGTTTTATTGTATTTGTATTTGTTTTGTTAAATATTTCCCAATTATATTTTAAACTGGTTTGGCCACGTTTGAGAGTATTGTGGGCTGTATATGACCTGAGGCCCAGATATCTGACACTTCTGTCATATGGTTAGTGTGACAAGGAAATCACTTTAAAAGACTGATATATACTAATTTAAGGTCGCCAAGGAATTCAGCTATGTAATTCCTAAATGAAAACTCAAGTCAGCCGTCAACCTTTTATAGAGTTTAATTACAAACAGGAGGAAGAAAGGAATTAGAGATATAGAGAGAGAGGGAGAGAGAAAGGGGAGAGAAGGGAATAGGGCTTAAATACCCCTTCTGTTTAGGCTGGGCCAAAAGGCCCAAGCCCTTAGATAGCTGAGGCAAAGAAAGGAGATCAGTCCCTATTACTCACATGACCAAAATGGAGAAACAGTCTCAGGGGCCTCCACCTCCAGCTTCCTTCAGAGCAGCACAACCTCTCAGAGCCAAAAAACTCTCCAACCAACCACCCCCTCAGTCCTCAGACCCCCCTATCTTTAAGGAAACCATCCAAGTTCCCTCCCCTCAGTTCTCACATCTACCAATCACTGTCCATCATTTTCCCTGTGCCAATGGTGGCTCTAGCTTAACCCAGGACCGCCCAGAGGTCTGTGGCTTTGCACATGTCTGTTGAAGGTCATATTCTCAAATAATTAAATCTTGATCTTTTGCTACAGCCCTTCCTAAATCCTGTTACCCTGAGTAGGGTAGAGATTGGAATAATTAAATTTTGATCTATGCTGCAGCCCTTCCTAAATCCTGTTAGGACTGAGTAGGGTGGAGATTGTAATTTCCAAGACCTGATTCTGTCATTCCAAGTATCTCCATTGTATCAATTCTAAAATCAATCATGACTCAAAGAAATTCCTGTTCTATGCTTAAGCATAGGTCAAAGTCCTTTCCATTGTTCAGCAAAAGGTTTCTGTCCTAAAGTAATCTTAAGAAGGGAGGAGGAGGAACCTCCCATGCCAATGGGGTTCACATTCCAATAGAGTTCCCACTCTCAATAGGAAATTTTTCAAGTATGAAATTTCCCAATGGTGAAATTTCCAACATTTATAAGTCTAAGAAATTTTAAGGTTTACATTAGGGAGGATGAAAATTGATATGGTATTAACTCAAGTATTAGGCTTTGAACTATGAGGCTATATATGACTATAATCAAGTCTAAAACTGCGGTAAGTAAGAGCAGGCTTTGGGGTGAAAAGGAAAACTTTGAGCTATCTACTAAACTCTTTAAGGAAGAAGGACAATGGCCTTTGGGTTAGTGGATAAAACAACCATCACAATCTGGATTGGATGATATATTAAGATGGAGTGACCCTTACAAGTACAGAGTCTACTGAGTGAAAATGGTAGGAAAAGGACTTGTTAGTTGCAGAGAGGAGCAAGAAGCTTGCTTATGTATTCCCTCTTCTGGACCAGTGTTTTGCAGACATGAGAGTTGGTATATGCTGTACTGGAGATGGTATCCAGGAATGTGGTATCCTCTGGAGGTATCCTCAGTTTTCTGTGATTGTAAGGAGATAAGTTTGGGAGAGGAAGAAGTGTATTGGAAAGGGTACTTTTAAAATTGTAAAACAAGAGTTTTTCTACAGGGCACAACATATAATATTCTCAAAATATAATATTCATTTATTTTTAATTAGAGACTAGTTAAGAAAAGACAGTGCACTTAGGGAATGCCTTTAGTTAAAGGGTAGAAGGAACAAGAGAAGTGAAAGGAGGAAATAGGAAATTAAGAGGATGACATATAAAAAGCTTATGCAACCTTGTGTAGACTTGGGCAGATCATTACCCTCTCTAGACCTATTTCTTCATGTGTCAAGTGAGAGTGCTAAACTAGGTCCCTAAGATTCCTTCAAGTTCAAAATTCTATTTCCTATGATTATTCATTTTCAATTATCCATGCCACTGCTCCATTTAGTTACTAAGGATAATTGGGAATTAACTGCCAAAAGGAAAAAAAAATTGTACCACTTCCTCAAGTGACTATCTTATATATCTTCTACCAGTCAAATTCCTAGAAAAAAAGCTGTACTGGTCTCTATTTTCTTATCTTATTCATTTCTTAACCCCTTTTCAATATAGCTTACACTCTCCATACAGGTGATACAGCTCTCTGTAGGGTTACCAGTAATCTATCAATTGCCAAATTTTATGACCTTTCCTTGTTCCTTACGACTTTTTTACTTTTCTGTAGCATTTAATATTGAAATCCTCCTTCTTTAGTTTTCATGACTCTTCTTATTGCTATTCCTGTCTACTTTTTCTCAACTGACTCCTTCGCAGAATCATCATCTTTGTCTCATTCTCTGTTGTAAAAGTTAAAATTATGGTTGAGACTGAATGTAATAATTATTTTGGTTGCCAAGGATTTTAATATTTTATTTATAAAATCCTAAATAAAAATAACCAAATTAGCTGGAAATTTTATGGTGATTTAATTGATAGTGGAGGAGATTAAGGAGAAGGAAGAAGGAAAGGAGTAGGTGTTCTCCCCCTCCCTTCCCTGCCTGGCTACCACCAGGCCAGAAGATTAGGAGATAAGATTTTGGAGTGTGAAGGAGGAAAGAGTCATCCTGAACTCCAAAAGAAAGGGCTAAGCCAAGATGTCTGAACCTGAATCAGCTCCAGGGCAAACTCACTGCCAAACTCAGACAAAATAACTGCCACCACACCAAGATGTCAGAACACCTTGCACGCTGTCCTACCAGAGTCACCTCTCCAGGAAAAAAAGGAAGAGAGAGGAAGTGATGTGCCTTATATAGATGGTTTTTCGTCACTTTCCTGCATCTCATCTGTATCCTTATAGCTTAGCTTGACTTAGGACAGCCCAGAGGTCTGTCTGCTTTTTTGCACATGCTTGTTGAAGGCCATTTCCTCAGATAATTAAATCTTGAGTTTGGTTCAGACCTTCCTAATCCTGTTAAACTAAGGAGGGTGTAGAAATGCAGGGTTCCCAAGACCTGATCCTGTTAGTCCAAGTATCTCTATTGTTATTGATCAGGAAATAGCTAAATCAGATCTTCTAAAGTATGGTCTGATTAGAATGGAATCGTTTTAAACTTCAAACTGTACTTGGGTATTAAAGGGTTCTATCTTGAGCCCTCTTCTTGTCCTCAACTTTTTCTCTTAATCTTTTCATGGATTAAATTGTTGTGTCTAAACAGGTGACTTCAGGCCCATTCTCTTTCCCACTCTTGTCCAATTAGGTGGCCCACAGGCATCTCAGATGGAATATATTTTAAAAAGATCCCATTATCTTTGCCCTCAAATCTATTCCTCTTCTCAGTTTCTCTTACTTTTGTTGAGGGTATCATCATCATCCTATTAGTAACCCCAACTATTAAACACTTCTCCTTCCTTTATCCCTCACATGCATTCAGTTGCTATGTCTTATGAATTTTGCCTTCATAATATTTCTCACATCTTTCTCCTCATCTTTCATACCAAAACTACCCCACTTGAGGCTCCTTCCAGCAATTGCCTGAATTATTGCAATAGTTTTCTAATTGGGCTCCTTACCTCTAGCATTGTCTCTTTTTAAACCATTTTCTTTGTAGCTACCAAAATGATATTTTCAAAGCACAGATCTTGCCAACTCACAATCTGCTCAAGAAGCTCTCCGTTAACTTCAAATTCCAACCAAACTGCCCTGCTTACTGTTCCCATGACACATGCCTAGAATGCCCTTCTCACCTCTTAGAATCTCTAACTTCTTTCAAAGCTTAGGAAGCCTATTTTGATATTCCTAGTTGCTAGTGACTACTCTCTGAAAATTCATTTGTAGATTTGTTATTTTAATTCTCTGTGTACATAATGCACTCCTCCAATATAATGTAAGTTCCTCTAGGGCAGTGGTTCTCAACCTGTGGGTTGCGACCCCGGTGGGGGTTGAATGACCAAAACACAGGGGTCGCCTAAAGCCATCGGAAAATACATATTTCTGATGGCTTTAGCTGCTGAGAAATCACACTACTTTACAGCAAGATCTAAGAAAGAACGGGGACCCTGCTGCCTGCACATTGTACTAATATTAGTTACCTACCAGCAGTCCTCCCCCTATGAAGGCAATGGATTTACCCTGTTGCCTGGAGACCAGACTCAAACAGAGACCCAGAGAGAGCACCTGGGCGCTGACTCTGGAGGGGTTAAGAACAAGTCCTGGAGCGGATAATGGAGCCGAGTAACCCCAGCAAAGTGAAGCTTCAGCTCGAGCTGGAGGGAGACGACAGGAAGAAGAAGGCAGCATCTGCGGATCCCCTCCCCTGGCAGGACTTACCTCCCGCCCCAGCACTCAGGCTGCCTCCTGCTGGATTAATTTCTCAACATATAATTAAATATTGTTTTTGTGATTAATCACTATGTTTAAATTATGTTTGATTTGTAGCAAAGAGAATACATAATGCATATCAGGTATTTACATTCTGAATCATAACTGTAGCAAAATTACAATTTTGAAGTAGCCACCAAAATAATTTTTTGGTTTGAGGTCACTGCAACATGAGGAACTGTATTGTGGGGTCACAGCATTAAAAAGGTTGAGAACCACTGTTCTAGGGCAAGGATATGTTGTTTTTGTATTTACTTAATTTGTGAATAATTGTATAGGATTAGCTAATTAGATAAACATACAGGTTGATAAGTTAATTTTATCCCACAATCATATTTATGGGTTGCAGGATAAAACATATGAGAGAATTGAGTTTCCCCCTTACCCCTTCATCCTAAGACTGCCTTTGTCCCCATGTCTAGCCTGTGACACCATTTCTAACTTATATTTCTCCCCTCCTTCATTCATTAAATATTGTGTCTTCTATGTGCCAGGCACTATTCTAGGTACTGGGAATTCAAAGAAATACACACTCAAAAACAGCCCTTGCCTTCAAGGAATTAAAATTCTGTTAGAGGAGTGGGGAAACAGCATATACACAGAAAATTAAATACAAATTATAAACAAAGTAGGACACAAATAATTTCTGGGGGAGGATCAGGAGAGGGCACTAGTAATTAAAGACAACTTCTTGTTGTAGGTGGTACTTGGACTGAACTTTGAAGGAAGTTAGGGATTCTAACATGCAAGGGTAGGAGAGATATATTCTAGGCAAGGGGGATGTCTTGTCCAAAGGCATAGATATAGAAGATAGAATGTCATATAATGAGAACAAGTAGGCCAGTTTAGCTGGAACTAAGAATGCATGAAGGAGAGTAATTTACATGGAAAAGTAGAATGAGGGCAGATTGTGAAAGATTTTAAATATTAAATACAATGCAGTGTTGTACTCACTTTCATATAAGCTCTTCCAAAGTGATATATACTACCACGATATATGAACCTCAATGTCAATAGTGTCGGCAATTCCTCTCCTTTTGGCCATTCATGTGAATACATTTTTTGTAAATATATTTTATTTTACCTGATACATGTAATAATAATTTTACACATAAGTTTTCTTAAGTTATATGATCCAAATTCTCCCTTCCCTTCCCCTTCCTGGAGATGGTAAGCAATTTGATCTGGGTTATACATGTATTATCATGCAAACATTTCCATATTGTTCATTTTTATAAGAGTACTTGTATAAAACCAAACCCCCATATTAAAAAAACAAACAAACTAAAGTGAGAAATAGTATGTATTTATCTGTATTCCAACTCCATCAGTTCTTTTTCTAGAAGTAGATAACATTCTTTGTCAAAGGTCCTTCAGAATTGTCCTAGATCATTGTATTGTTGTGTAGCTGTCTTTCACAATTGATCATTACACAATATTGTAATTACTATATACAGTGTTCTTCTGGCTCTTTTTATTTCATTCTGCATTAGTTCATGTAGGTCTTTCAAGCTTTTTCTGAAATCATACTCTTCATCATTCTTTATCACACAATAGTATGCCATCACCATCATATACCATAATTTGACCAGCCATTCCCCAATTGATGGACAACCCCTCAGTTTCCAATGCTTTGCCACGAAAAAAAGGGCTACTATAAATATTTCTGTATAAGTAGGGCCTAACCCCCTCCCCCACTTTTAAAAAATTTCTTTGGGATACAGACCTACTAGTGATATCACTTAATCAAAGGGTATGCATTCTTGTATAGCCCTCTGGGCATAGTTCCAGGTTGCCCTCCAGAATGATTGGATCAGTTCACAGCTTCAGTGCATTAATGTCCCAATTTTGCCACATTCCCTCCAACATTTGTCACTTTCCTTTACTGTCATATTGGCCAATCTGACAGGTATGAGGTGGTACCTCATAGTTGTTTTAATTTGCATTTCTCTAATCAAGAATGATTTGGACATGTGAGTAGATTTGATCTCTTAGAGAATGGTGATCATGACATTGCCCTCCCAGGCAGGAATTTTATAACCTTTAACCCCAAATGTCTGTTGCCTCCAGTACTTAGGGCATCCATGTAGGGGGTGAAGGCAATAATCTTCAAGTAGCTGCTCATTGATCTTTGAGGTGTGACAAGGAAATCACTTTAAAAGACTGATATATATTAATTTAAGGTCGCCAAGGAATTCAGCTATGTAATTCCTAAATGAAAACTCAAGTCAGCCGTCAACCTTTTATGGAGTTTAATTACAAACAGGATGAAGAAAGGAATTAGAGATATAGAGAGAGAGGGAGAGAGAAAGGGGAGAGAAGGGAATAGGGCTTAAATACCCCTTCTGTTTAGGCTGGGCCAAAAGGCCCAAACCCTTAGATAGCTGGGGCAAAGAAAGGAGATCAGTCCCTATTACTCACATGACCAAAATGGAGAAACAGTCTCAGGGGCCTCCACCTCCAGCTTCCTTCAGAGCAGCACAACCTCTCAGAGCCAAAAAACTCTCCAACCAACCACCCCCTCAGTCCTCAGACCCCTCTATCTTTAAGGAAACCATCCAAGTTCCCTCCCCTCAGTTCTCACATCTACCAATCACTGTCCATCATTTTCCCTGTGCCAATGGTGGCTCTAGCTTAACCCAGGACCGCCCAGAGGTCTGTGGCTTTGCACATGTCTGTTGAAGGTCATATTCTCAAATAATTAAATCTTGATCTTTTGCTACAGCCCTTCCTAAATCCTGTTACCCTGAGTAGGGTAGAGATTGGAATAATTAAATTTTGATCTATGCTGCAGCCCTTCCTAAATCCTGTTAGGACTGAGTAGGGTGGAGATTGTAATTTCCAAGACCTGATTCTGTCATTCCAAGTATCTCCATTGTATCAATTCTAAAATCAATCATGACTCAAAGAAATTCCCGTTTTATGCTTAAGCATAGGTCAAAGCCCTTTCCATTGTTCAGCAAAAGGTTTCTGTCCTAAAGTAATCTTAAGAAGGGAGGAGGAGGAACCTCCCATGCCAATGGGGTTCACATTCCAATAGAGTTCCCACTCTCAATAGGAAATTTTTCAAGTATGAAATTTCCCACATTTATAAGTCTAAGAAATTTTAAGGTTTACAATCCCCCTGATGATCATTGGGAGACTAGTCTCCCCGTTGATCATTTAACATAATGATTTTGTAGTTCTAAATTCACTTCTAACTAAAGATATACACAATATTCAATTTTCTAAGAGAAATTAGAATAGTGAGAGAGGAAATAGAAAAGAAAGCAAAGCCAATGTTTTGCTAGGCGCATTGACAGAAAGCCAAATTAGGGGCAGTCCCTTTTGGCATAAATGTGTACAGTTACAGTAAATGTTCAATCAAAAGTTCAGTCCAATCAATCACATCCAAAGTTCATTCTTGATCTTCTTGATGAAGTGTAGGTTTTAGGCATCTTTCTGCAACAGTTCATTCTCTGGATATAAAAGTTTCAAGCTTCTTTCTTGAAGATCTTTTCTCAAACAGAATCAAAATCTTTGAATTTTTTATAACAGTAAAATCTTAAACAAAATTCTTGGATTTTTATAAAAATACAATCTCAAACAAAAAAATTCAAAAATAAAAAAATTCTTAGATTTTAAATTAAAATACAGAGGGAAGGGACAACAAACATTCAAGTCTGGTCATAGAAACAAAATTTAATATAGTCCAACTTTCTCACTCTTGAGATGAAGAAATAAGTAGGGAAAAGTGAAATTACTTGCCCAGGGTTATGTAGATAGTAAATGAGAAAAGTTTGGATTTAGAACAAGGTAATGATTCCAAATCCATTGCTTTTGAGGGTCACAGCTAAGATGGCCACAGAGTAGCAGGAACTGTGAGACTCTCATAACTGATCTCTACAACGCATCTCAAAAGGACAAAAATCAAAATCAGATAAGTAAAAGGTCTCTGCCACAGGGTGCAGACTTGAAGGTAGGCAGTATTTGGGCATTTCCATGCTATAAGAGGGTAAAATTGCACCTACCAAAGTGTGAGCTGATCACCCCTCCTCCATACCACCTACAGCTCCAGAGTCAGAGCAAGGACCAGGCAATTTCTAAATTCTTGGGGGTGAGGGAAGAAGGGGGGCTGAGGGCACCACAGACTTACCCTGAGGGCAGTGCAAGGCCTTGGCAGCAAGACTCTGGACCTGAGGCTGAAGAGCGTGGAGCCTGTACAGGAGATAGGGCAGAAATGGGCTGGGCACAACAGACCTAATGTAGACTGGAAAAATAACCTCAGGACAAAACCCTTTAAAGCTCTCTACATTGACCTTGGATAATTCTATGGAGAAAAAGAGCAAAATACAGAAGCAACAACAGAGAGTGACAAACAAGCATATATACCCAACCTTTAAAAAAAGAAATGGAAATTGGTCACAAGTTCTTGAGGAACTCAAAAAAGGATTTCAAGAACCAAGTAAGAAAGATAGAAGAAAAATAGGAAGAAAAGTGGGAAAAAGGAATGAAAGTAATTTAAAAAAGAAAAGAAAACAGTTTAAGAGACAAAATTTCCCACTTGGAAAAAGAGGCACAGAAATCAAATGAAGTAATAAGCAAATTGGAGACTAAAATTGACCTGCTGGAAGCCATGCAAAGCAGAATAGACCAAACCGAAAAGGAAAAACAAAAGATCAGAGCTGAAAACCAGTCTTTAAAGATTAGAACTGGGCAAGTAGAAGGTAATGATCTCACAAGACAGCAAGAATTAATAAAGCAAAGTCAAAAGAATGACAAAATAGAAGGAAACATGAAATATCTTATTGAATAGACAAACTGACCTAGAAAACATATAGGAGAGACAATTTGAGAATCATTGATTTACCTGAAAACCTGGGAAAAGATAGAAGCCTTGACAACATATTACAAGAAATTATCCAAGAAAACTTCCCTGATATTCTTGAACAAGAGGGCAAAATAGACATCAAAAGAGTCCATAGATCACCCTCTACATTAAATCCTCAAAAGACACCCCCCCGGAATGTAATTGCCAAATTTAAGAGCTTTCAAGTCAAGGAGAAAATGTTGCAAGCAGCCAAAAAGAGACAATCCAGATTTCAAAGAGCCCTAGTCAGGATTACATAGGATCTGGCAGCCTCCACACTAAAGAATTGCAAGGCTTGGAATATGATATTCAGGAAGGCAAAAGAATTGGATCTACAACAAAGAATCACCTACCCATCAAAACTGACTATATACTTCCAGGGGAAAGTATGGGCATTTAACACAATAGAAGATTTCCAAGCATTCCTGACAAAAAGACCACAACTAAATGGAAAATGTGATGTCCAAATGCAAAATTCAAGAGAAACATGAAAAGGTAAATAAGAAAGAGGGGAAAAAATTTTAAGGGCTTCAGCAAAGTCAAATTATTTATATTCCTATATGGAAAAATGATATTTGTAAATCTCAAAAACTGTTTTCACTATCATAGTAGTTAGAAGAATTATTCTTAGGTAGATGTTGGGGTACTCAGTTGTTTGAGATGATATGTAAAAAAGGGGGGAGGGTAGAAGATGGCACCAAGAGAAATTTGAAGGAAGAAGAAAAATAGGATAAATTATACCATAGCCCTATTCGGTCTTTCTGTTTACTCAATCCTATGATCTGGATGAGCATCAAATTCTAAATATTCCCTAATTGGAACCCTATGGACAGTAGCTCAGACAATCTACTTCGAAGTTACACTAGCCATTATTTTGCTTTCTATTATACTCGTTAAGTGTTCATTCACCCTAAAAAATCTAATAATCACCCAAGAAAATATATGATTAATTATAACTGCATGACCTTTAACTATAATATGGTATATCACAACACTAGCTGAAACAAATTGAGCTCCATTTGACCAAACAGAAGGAGAATCAGAACTTGTATCAGGCTTCAATGTTGAGTACACTGCAGGACCTTTTGCTATATTTTTCTATTTGAATATTTTATATTTGATCCTAGAGTTGATCAGTGGAATATCATGGTCTGACTAGCACTTTAGGAAAGCTAGGATGAGGAAAGTGTTTTGGAGGAGAGAGTATGAGTTCTCTTTTGGACATATTGAGTTTGAGATGCTTACAGAACATCTAATTCAAGATGTTGAAGAGATAGTTGATGATGTACAACTGAGGCTCAAGAAGAAGGGCTGGACACATTATAACTTTAATTGTTACTCTGTTGTCAGCCAAAACAGTTTTCTGTCTGTTCCCATATGTGACATTTGATTTGTATTTTTACTTGCCTAGAATGTTCTTGCTCCCAATCCCCAATTTTGGGAACCCCTATCTTCCCTTCAGCACAAATGCTATTTCTTACAGGGAACCTTTCCTGATGTTCCTAATTCTTTTTTTTTTCTTGGATAATTTTATTATAGCTGCTTACTATGAAATGAAGCCCCTACCGGGGCTGAGCTGGATACCAGAGGAACATTTAGTGTGATAGGCAAGCAAATTTCTATGCCCTCTTCTTTTTTTTTTATAATATATTTTATTTGATCATTTCCAAGCATTATTCGTTAAAGACATAAATCATTTTCTTTTCCTCCCCCCCACCCCCCATAGCCGACACGTAAATCCACTGGGCATTAGATGTTTTCTTGATTTGAACCCATTGTTTGTTGATAATATTTGCATTAGAGTGTTCATTTAGAGTCTCTCCTCTGATATGTCCCCTCAACCGCTGTATTCAGGCAGTTGCTTTTCCTCGGTGTTTCCACTCCCATAGTTTATCCTTTGCTTATGAATAGTGTTTTTTTCTCCTGGATCCCTGCAAATTGTTCAGGGACACTACACCGCCATTAATGGAGACGTCCATTACGTTCGATTATACCACAGTGTATTAGTCTCTGTGTACAATGTTCTCCTGGTTCTGCTCCTCTCGCTCTGCATCACTTCCTGGAGGTTGTTCCAGTCTCCATGGAACTCCTCCACTTTATTATTCCTTTTAGCACAATAGTATTCCATCACCAACATATACCACAATTTGCTCAGCCATTCCCCAATTGATGGGCATCCCCTCGTTTTCCAGTTTTTGGCCACCACAAAGAGCGCAGCTATGAATATTTTTGTACAATTCTTTTTGTCCATTATCTCTTTAGGGTACAGACCCAGCAGTGCTATGGCTGGATCAAAGGGTAGATATTCTTTTGTCGCCCTTTGGGCATAGTTCCAAATTGCCCTCCAGAATGGTTGGATCAGTTCACAACTCCACCAGCAATGAATTAATGTCCCTACTTTGCCACATCCCCTCCAGCATTCATTACTTTCCTTTGCTGTTATGTTAGCCAATCTGCTAGGTGTGAGGTGATACCTCAGAGTTGTTTTGATTTGCATCTCTCCGATTATAAGAGATTTAGAACACTTCTTCATGTGCTTGTTAATAGTTTTGATTTCTTTATCTGAGAACTGCCTATCCATGTCCCTTGCCCATTTATCAATTGGAGAATGGCTTGATTTTTTGTATAATTGATTTAGCTCTTTATAAATATGAGTAATTAAACCTTTGTCAGAGGTTTCTGTGAAGATTTTTTCCCAATTTGTTGTTTCCCTTCTGATTTTAGTTACATTGGTTTTGTTTGTACAAAAGCTTTTTAGTTTGATGTAGTCAAAATTATTTATTTTATATTTTGTGATTCTTTCTATGTCTTCCTTGGTTTTAAAGCCTTTCCCCTCCCAAAGGTCTGACATGTATACTATTCTGTGTTTACCCAATTTACTTATGGTTTCCTTCTTTATGTTTAAGTCACTCACCCATTTTGAATTTATCTTGGTGTAGGGTGTGAGGTGTTGATGTATTCCTAGTCTCTCCCACACTGTCTTCCAATTTTTCCAACAGTTTTTGTCGAATAGTGGATTTTTGTCCCAAAAGCTGGGATCTTAGGGTTTATCGTATACTGTCTTGCTGAGGTCTCTTGCCCCCAGTCTATTCCACTGATCTTCCTTTCTGTTTCTTAGCCAATACCAAATTGTTTTGATGACTGCTGCTTTGTAATATAGTTTAAGGTCAGGGACTGCAAGGCCCCCATCATATGTGTTTTTTTTCATTATTTCCCTGGATATCCTTGATCTTTTGTTCTTCCAAATGAACTTTGTTATGGTTTTTTCTAAATCAGTGAAGAAGTATTTTGGTAGTTCAATGGGTATGGCACTAAATAGATAAATAAGTTTGGGTAGGATGGTCATTTTTATTATATTGGCTCGTCCTATCCATGAGCAGTTAATGTTTTTCCATTTGCTCAAGTCTAGTTTTAGTTGTGTGGCGAGTGTTTTGTAGTTGTGTTCATATAGTTCCTGTGTTTGTCTTGGGAGGTAGATTCCTAGGTATTTTATTTTGTCTAAGGTGATTTTGAATGGGATTTCTCTTTCTAGTTCTTGCTGCTGAGCTGTGTTGGAGATATATAGAAAAGCTGATGACTTATGTGGGTTTATTTTGTATCCTGCAACTTTGCTAAAGTTGTTGATTATTTCAATTAGCTTTTTGGTTGAATCTCTAGGATTCTTTAAGTAGACCATCATGTCATCAGCAAAGAGTGATAACTTGGTCTCCTCCTTGCCTATTTTGATGCCTTCAATTCCATTATCTTCTCTAATTGCTACTGCTAGTGTTTCTAGTACAATGTCAAATAGTAGAGGTGATAATGGGCATCCTTGTTTCACTCCTGATCTTATTGGGAATGCATCTAGTTTATCCCCATTGCAGATGATATTAGCTGATGGTTTTAGATATATACTGTTTATTATTTTTAGGAATGACCCTTCTATTCCTATGCTTTCTAGTGTTTTTAATAGGAATGGGTGTTGTATTTTATCAAATGCTTTTTCTGCATCTATTGAGATAATCATGTGGTTCTTGCTAGTTTGCTTGTTGATGTGGTCAATTATGTGGATGGTTTTCCTAATGTTGAACCAGCCCTGCATCCCTGGTATGAATCCTACTTGATCATGGTGAATGATCCTTCTGATCACTTGCTGGAGTCTTTTTGCTAGTATCCTAATTAAGATTTTTGCATCTATAGTCATTAGGGAGATTGGCCTATAGTTTTCTTTCTCTGTTTTTGACCTGCCTGGTTTTGGAATCAGTACCATGTTTGTGTCGTAAAAGGAGTTTGGTAGAACTCCCTCTTTGCTTATTATGTCAAATCATTTGTATAGTATTGGGATTAACTGTTCTCTGAATGTTTGATAGAATTCACTGGTGAATCCATCAGGCCCTGGGGATTTTTTCTTAGGAAGTTCTTTGATGGCTTGTTGGATTTCAATTTCTGATATGGGATTATTTAAGAATTAGATTTCCTCTTCTGTTAGTCTAGGCAATTTGTATTTTTGTATATATTCATCCATTTCTCCTAAATTGGTGTATTTATTGCCATATAATTGGGCAAAGTAATTTCTAATGATTGCCTTAATTTCATCTTCATCGGAGGTGCTGTCCCCCTTTTCATCTTTAATGCTGTTAATTTGCTTTTCTTCCTTCCTTTTTTTAATTAGATTGACCAGTACTTTGTTTATTTTGTTTGTTTTTTCAAAGTACCAGCTTTTTGTCTTATTTATTAAATCAATAGTTCTATCACTTTCGATTTTATTAATTTCTCCCTTAATTTTTAGGATTTCTAGTTTGGTTTTCTGCTGGGGGGTTTTAATTTGATCGCTTTCGAGTTTTTTCATTTGCATTTCCAATTGATTGATCTCTGCTCTCCCTTGTTTGTTAATATAAGCATTCAGGGATATGAATTTACCTCTGATTACCGCTTTGGCTGCATCCCAAAAGGTTTGAAAGGATGTTTCGCCATTGTCATTTTCCTCGATGAAATTATTAATTGTTTCTATGATTTCTTCTTTAACTAAATGGTTTTGGAGTATCATATTGTTTAATTTCCAATTGGTTTTAGATTTGGTTTTCCATGTACCATTACTGATCATTATTTTTATTGCCTTGTGATCTGAGAAGGCTGCATTCATTATTTCTGCTTTTCTGCATTTGTGTGCTATGTTTCTGTGACCTAATGTATGGTCAATTTTTGTGAATGTGCCATGTGGTGCTGAGAAGAAGGTGTATTCCTTTTTATCCCTATTTATTTTTCTCCATATGTCTATTAATTCTAATTTTTCTAAGATTTCATTCACTTCTTTTACCTCTTTCTTATTTATTTTTTGATTTGATTTATCTAAATTTGATAATGGTTGGTTTAAGTCTCCCACTAGTATGGTTTTATTGTCTATTTCTTCCTTCAATTCTCCTAGTTTCTCCATTAGAAATTTGGGTGCTATATTATTTGATGCATACATGTTGATTAATGATATTTCCTCATTGTCTAGAGTCCCTTTTAACAAAATATAATTACCTTCCCTATCCCTTTTGATCAGGTCTATTTTTGCATTGGCTTTATCAGATATCATGATTGCAACGCCTGCCTTCTTTCTGTCAGTTGAGGCCCAGAAGGTCTTACTCCATCCTTTAATTCTGACCTTGTGGGTGTCTACCCACCTCATGTGTGTTTCTTGAAGACAACATATGGTAGGGTTTTGGATTCTAATCCATTCTGCTATTCGTCTACGTTTTATGGGTGAGTTCATCCCATTCACGTTCAAAGTTATGATTGTCATTTGTGGACTCCCTGGCATTTTGATAGCCTTCCCTAATTCTAACCTTTTCTTCTTTGGCTCTACCTTTTAGTCCAGTGATTTACTTTGAATCAGTCCCCCTTGTCCCCTCCCTTGATGTTTCCCTTTTTAGTCCCTCCCTTTTTGTTCCCTCCCTCTCCCCCCTCTCTTTCCCTCCCTTTTTGTTCTCCCTCTCCCCCTCCCCCCCTTGGTTTTCCCTTCTCCCTACCCTTGTTGGGTAAGATAGAATTCAAGATCCCAATGGATCTGGATGTTTTTCCCTGTCAGAGTTGATTTCCCTGAGATTAAGGTTTAAGTAAAAAAAAAAAAACCCTCTCTTCCTCTCCTTCTTATAGGAGTTTTCTTCCCCTCCCCTTCCCATGTGAATCTTTGTGTAGGAAAGATTATTCTATTTGGTCTTTCTTTACCCCTATTTATACATTACATTTTCCCCACATATTAGTATACATAGATTGATATAAATGTAGTCCTTATAGAAGAGAGTTTGAGTAAAAGAAGAAGATAACATTTTTCCCCTTTCCTTAATATTTACCTTTTCAGGTATTCCTTGCTCTTTGATTTTCGGTATCAAACTTTCCACAGAGCTCTGGTCTTTTCTTTGCAAAAAGTTGGAAGTCTTCTATTTTGTTGAATGCCCATACTTTCCCTTGGAAGTATATAGTCAGTTTTGCTGGGTAGTTGATTCTTGGTTGGAGACCCAGCTCTCTTGCCTTTCTGAAGATCATGTTCCATGCCTTACGATCATTCAGAGTAGAACTTGCAAGGTCTTGTGTGAACCTGATTGGCATTCCTTTATATCTAAATTGTCTTTTTCTGGCTTCCTGTAGGATTTTTTCTTTTGTTTGATAGCTTTGGAATTTGGCAATTACATTCCTGGGAGTTGTCTTTTGGGGGTTTAGTGTAGAAGGTGTTCTATCAGCTCTGTCAGTGGCTGTATTGCCCCCTTGTTCTAGAATCTCTGGGCAATTTTCTTTGATTATATCTTGTATCACCATGTCGAGTTTGGTGTTTATTTCTGGCTTTTCTGGGAGTCCAATTATTCTTAAATTATCTCTTCTCCCTCTATTTTCCAGATCTATCACCTTGTCGGTGAGATATTTTATGTTCTCTTCTAATTTCTTGGTGTTTTGGCTTTGCTTTATTAATTCTTGCTCTTTTACACGATCGTTGTCTTCCAGCTGCCTGATTCTGGCCTTTAAAGCCTGGTTTTCCTTTTCAGTTTCATCACACTGGTTTTGTAGATGCGTGAATTTCTTTTGCATTATTTCCAACTTTTCCTCCCAGAAGGCTTCCATCTTTTTGGTCATTTCTGATTCAAATTCTTCATGGGTTTGTGGTGAGTTTCCATTTCCTTTGGAAGATTTTGGAGCATTTTCTTGTATATCTTCTATCTCCTCTGTATTTTGTATTTTGGCTCCATAGAATGTGTCCAAAGTCGCCCCTTTCTTCTTATTTTTCTTGGTATTTTGGGGCTTCTGTGCTTCTGTGGAGTTTGCCATCTCTGAATGTGGAGGATTAGCTTTTCTTATCTCTGTCTGGTGTTCAGAGGCTTTAGTCCTGGGCAGATTGTCAGTTCTATGAGGTTTCCCTGGGTTAAATTGAGTATGCCTCACTGGAACTGGAGTGGAAGGGTCGGACCAGGGGGCCACACTCTCCCCCGGCTCTCTGGGTCGGGTTGCTTTCCAGAAGTTGCCTTCAGAATAGCTGGCCGTGAGGCTGTTTCGTTGGCCTGCGGGGGGATGAGCTGCGGCTTCCTGGAGCTCCGAGGTCTGTGACTTTCACTGAGACTTGGATAGCAGGATCCAGCCTGTAAGGCTGTCTTGCCCGCCCTGATGGTTGCTATTGTTTCAGTCAAGCCTGCTCTCTGCGGGAGGGCAGTGACTTTCACTGGGACCTGGATAGAAGGCCCTGAGGGTTGTTGTTGTTTCAGACCCTGCTCTCTGAGCGGGGCGGGGCTGCGGCTTCCCGGAGCCTTGGACTCTGAGCTCCTACCCCTTAGGTCCACGTGATCTCGGGTTCTGGCTTTTGAGGGGGGCCATACCTTCTGATCCAGGTCCAGGTCCAGGAGGAGGATTCCTAGGGTCTATGCTGTTGATCGTCTTGAATTTCGGCGCCTTAGGAGCTTATAGTTTGAGATCGGTCGGGAAGGGTTTTCCGGAGATCTGAACTTTAGCTTTCTCTAAGCCGCCATCTTGACCGGAAGTCGATGTTCCTAATTCTTAATGTGATCCTATTCCCTAAATTACTTTGCATTAAGTTTGTATATATTTTGTGTGTGTGTGTACATATTTACATTGTTTTGTTAATTTCTAGAATTAAGAATTGTTGATGATTCAGATTAAACTTAAAAGTGTTTGTGAATTCATTTTTTCTCTGAAGAGTCTTACTTATTGTTGAACATTTACCAGCACACCTTTTTATTGCTCTGTAAATATCACTTGAATCCAGCAAGAGTATAGTAGAAGGCTCAGGGAATGAGTTCAACTGGAGGCCTAGTGACTATAGGAGGAGAAGGAGAAGGAGGAGGAGAAGGATATGTTCCATTTACATAGCACTTTAAAGTTTACAAATTGCTTTACATCCATTATCTCATTTAAGCCTCACAACACCACCTGGATGTACTTGAAAACACTTTGTCATTTTATGTTGTTTTAGATGAAAAAGTGCTCTTCTGAAAATGCCAATGGTAATCTTGTTAAGCTTAGGTCTGTTTGATTATCTTATCACTTAAAATACCCATATATAGCATGGTTGTTTGCTCTTTGTTCATTGGTGAATCTGCCATCTCATCCATATGTTTACTCCCTCTGCTGATGTCACTTGCCACCCCTTATACAAACCTTTATGTCTTATCTGATGTTTATCCAAGATTTCTGTAAATCTTCACAGAGAATCCACCCAGTATGCTAAAGGCCTTCATAAAAAAATACTTTAATTTTTTGTTTTAGTTGATGTCTTGTTTTTAGCCTCCTTATAGTTTCCCCCAGTATATCTTCCCTTCCCCACACAGAGCTATGCCATATAACAAATGACATTTTAATGGTTAATTTGTTTATTCATCATGTATTCTTTTTTGAAGTAATATTTTATTTCCCCCAATTACATGTAGAAGCAATTTTTAATATTCATTTTCTCACATTTTGAGTTCTAAATTATTTCCTTCCTTCTCCTGAGATAGTAAATAATTTGGTTTAGGTTATACATGTGCTATCATGTAATAATACTTCCATATTCATCCTTGTAGAAGAAGATATATTACTAAAAAAATTATTGAAGAAAATAAAGTGAAAATAGAATGCTTCAATCTTCATTCAGACTTCATCAGTTCTTTCTCTTGTGGTGGATAGCACAAATAGCATTTTTTAAAAGACAGAAAAGAAAGAAAAAATGAGCACAACTGAACAATGAATTACAAAAATGTGAAAATATGTGCAATGTACATACTCATGGACCTTTTACCTTCATCAAGTTGGTGGATTGGGAAAGTTCTCATATCTCTTCACTCCAGCCCTGGTTTGTAATTTTGCTATATTCACTTTTGATTTGTATGTGTATGTGTTTAATTGTTCTTTCCAATTACATTGTGGTAGGCATTGTATGCATTGTTTTCTTGATTTTGCTTACTTCATTCTGCTTCAGTTCATGTAGATCTTTTCCGTGCTTCTCTGTATTCATCTCATTCATTATTTCTTAAAGCTCAGTTATACTCCCTTACATTTGAGTGCCACAATTTGTTTAGCTGGTCAGTGTAGTAGTTGCCACTGTGACAAGGAAATCACTTTAAAAGACTGATATATATTAATTTAAGGTCACCAAGGAATTCAGCTATGTAATTCCTAAATGAAAACTCAAGTCAGCAGTCAACCTTTTATGGAGTTTTTAATTACAAACAGGAGGAAGAAAGGTATTAGAGAGAGAGAGAGAGAGAGAGAGAGAGAGAGAGAGAGAGAGAGAGAGAGAGAGAGAGAGAGAGAGAGAGAGAGTGGGAGAAAGGGAGAGGGAGAGAGGGAGAGAAGGGAATAGGGCTTAAATACCCCCTCTGTTTAGGCTGGGCCAAAGGCCCAAGCCCTTAGATAGCTGAGGCAAAGAAAAGAGATCAGTCCCTATCACTCACATGACCAAAATGGAGAAACAGTCTCAGGGGCCTCCACCTCCAGCCTCCTTCAGAGCAAGCTTCTCAGAGCACAACCTCTCAGAGCAAAACCTCTCGACCTCCTCAGTCCTCAGACCCTGCTATCTTTAAGGAAACCATCTCAGTTCCTTCCCCTCAGTTCTCACATCTACCAATCACTGTCCATGTCTTCCCTGTGCCAATGGTGGCTCTAGCTTAACCCAGGACCACCCAGAGGTCTGCCCCTTTGCACATGTCTGTTGAAGGTCATATTCTCAAATAATTAAATTTTGATCTATGCTGCAGCCCTTCCTAAATCCTGTTAGGACTGAGTAGGGTGGAGATAGGAAGTTCCAAGACCTGGTTCTGTCATTCCAAGTATCTCTATTGTATCAATTCTAAAATCAATCATGACTCAAAGAACTTCCTGTTCTATGCTTAAGCATAGGTCAAAGCCCTTTCCGTTGTTCAGCAAAAGGTTTCTGTCCTAAAGTAGTCTTAGGTAGGGAGGAGAAGGACCCTCCCTACCTAATGTTGGAAATGGGGAAATTTCCAACATTCATAAGTCTAAGAAATTTTAAGGTTTACACCACATAGGCATCTATTTTGTTTCCATTTCTTTCAATCACAAAATTCTTTTCAATCCAATGCTTTTCTATCATGAAAAATGATGAAATAAATATTTTGGTGTATATGTGAGTTTTCTTTTTATTAATTACTTCTTTGGGGTATATGCCCAGAAGTGGAATTTCTGGCATAAAGGATATGGACATACCCTCGTATTCACTGTATTATAATTCTAAATTTCTTTCCAAATTAGTTGTACTACTTTACAGCTCCATCAACAATATAGTAGTATGTGTATCATCCCACAACCCTTCTAACTATTTCCTTTTTTTGGTCATCTTTGCTAATTTGCTGGTTGTAAGGTATATCCTTGGGGTTATTTTGATTTGCATTTCTCTTATTAGTGATCTAGAGTATTCTTTTTTATAGTTGTAGATACTTTGTAATTCTTCTTTTGATAATTATTTGTTCATATCCTTTATGCTGTTGATCTTTTTTCACCTTTTTCAGTGTAATGATTAAGAATTTGGAGAGCCTGGATTCTGGGTAAGAAGACCAACTTATTGAGTAGGCTAGCAATAGCCAGTAAATCAATTGATCAATGATCTCTCTCAGTGATCAAAGACCAGAAAGTTCCATTAGGTGGATCATCAAATACAATTTGGGAAGCTCATTATTCAGCCCTTCTCTAAAAATCCCAGGAAATCTTTGATTTGTGAATAGCCAGCCCATCATACTTTCAATCCCTCCTCAATTCCTTGTAATGGAGGATAATTATATGCCTGGTATCTGTGATCAAGTCTCATCCAGTTATATGTGATGTTCTCTATGTATCCCAATGGAAATTCAAGAATTCGATTCTGCTGCTAACAGACATATCTGGCTTAAACTGATTTTTATTTACTGGGCAAGATAAAATTCAAATTCTCACTTTTCTATTTATCACCCTACAGTGGGAGAAACTTCAGGATGGACCATTCTTTGAGCTTTGTAGAAACAAAAGAATGAATACAAAGGTTGAGGGATGAATGTAAGCCTTAATTCAAAATTCAGAAATAGGAATAATTTAGCATATTATAAATAAATTCTCTTACCACCAATATGTACCTCAAATATGCTTTTTACATTACTTCCCACAGATATCATGGATATAGAATACTTATAACCTCATCATCCACTCTTCTGTGAATTATTTGCAATTTTCTTCCTTTAGAGGTCATGATGAATCAGGCATACAATATCACTAGGAAGGTTTGTATGAAAGAAATGGATCTTTGAGATTGAGAGCAGTTTTCAATCATTGAAACCACCATGTAATTTCCCACATCTGATCAAGTTCTGTCTCCTCTTAATCAGTTCTCTATCCTTTCTCTTCAGGTGGTGATATAAAATTCTTCCCCAAAATCAAAACAAAATTCATTGCTTCAATTGTAAAAATGGCTGCAAACTTTACAGAACTTTTAGAAGCAGGTATTTATGTGTAATGGAATTGACTAAGTAAGCCATCTTCACAATTTCCAAAAAAAATTTTGAGAGTGATTATCTTGGGTTGTTCAAGACCTAGGAACACCTGATTCTATTAGTTAAATAAGAAGTTCAGGTTGACCACTCAAGTTTATTTTTGGTGGGTCTGCTTTTCATCAGTGTAGAACACTGATGTGGATATGACTTCTATTAGGTCATATCTGACAGTGACAGTCTTCGAGAGCTGCCAGGGGCTCTGAGAGTCAAGACACTTGTCTATGGTCACACAGGCCTCAGATACTTTCTAGCTTTGTGACCCTGGGCAAGTCACTTAATCCAAATTACCAAATTTTCCAAAGAGGATCAGTGACATTATGGGGTTACAGTTTAACTTGTGTGAAGTGTATATAGTTGCCATACTCCACTCTTTCTGTTGTCTGTCACTTCCAGAGAGAACTCCATCTTCTCCAGGGCCAGTTAGCTCTTCTCTTATTTTCCATCATCCAGCCACATTCCGGAAGGAGGAGACAGCCTCGTCCTTGTAGAAACTATACATCACTATTCAGCAAAGTTTTCTTTTTTTGAAGTTCAATCCATCCTTCTATATCATTCTATCCAGACTGTTCCTACTATTCATCTACCAGCTTCCACATTACTCATGTCTTCCTTTATAATTCTACCCCTGCCTTTATACTTAGAGACTTCACTATACATGTTGCCGGTCCCTTGAATAACCTAGCTTCCTAGACCATCAGCCCTCTCAGTTTCCATACCCTATGTAATCTTAGTAAAATGGATGAATAATTACATGAAGATATAAATTGCCCAAATGAACAGAAGAGGAAATAGAATATTGTACTTAAATAACCCCATTAAGCTATAGCTTAATCTAATCAGGATCAATGCAGTTATATTTGGTATCAAACTCTACCTTTAAAATTCAAGGCTAATCTTAGGGAACAAGAAAGAAGAGGGGGGCAGCTGGGTGGTTCAGTGGATTGAGAAACAGGCCTAGAGACAGGAGGTCCTAGGTTCAAATCTGGCCTCAGACTCTTCCTAGCTATACAGTATTGGTTCCAAGGCAGAAGTTAAGGGTTTAAAAAAAGATTTAAAAAAAAAAAAGAAAAGGGGGTATAGGCCAGCATTAAATTCTTATAAGATCTTCCTTCGAGAAACTTCTTGCAAATATTTTTTTCTAGGTCAGCAGCTTATTTTCCCATTTTAAATGCATTGACTTGTGTGTGTGTGTGTGTGTGTGTGTTTATGTGTGTGTGTGAGTATGTGTGCACACCCACACCCATTTATAAAATTCCCCATTGAGTAGTTAGGTAAAATTAACAAGACTTTAATTAGAGCTAAGGTATAAGAATAAGAACAATTGGTCCAAATTATTTCCCCTAAAAATCTGGGACACATTTTCCCGCAGATACCTATGGAATCTAGAGGAAAGTGTGCTCAAACTTAGACAGAGACCACATAGAGCAAAAAGGGATCTCATAGGTCCTCAAAGGATGGAAGTCCTTTCCTCCCAATGATACTAATGAAGCTCCCTTTGGTTAGTGTAGCTCTCCCCTGGGCCCTGGTGAAGAGGGCCCTCATTGAGTCTTCAAACTGCCCTTTCAGAGGCCACACAAGCTGCCTTTCCTCAGCATCATTTGTTATTTATCCAGTTTGTTCCATGATATGGTCATTAGGGATGGGTTTGTCTGATACCCTGTGTGTGACATTCCCCCTGGGCTTCCTCCCTGCCCCCTCACTGCCCTCTTCTAGTCAGACAATGATTCTCAACCCTTCTCTGATAAACATAGTCCTAGAGTCAGTTCTCATTCTTTTAACCAATTCCAATACTTTTAATTATCTGATTTCATTTAATGACTTCATTTCTTCCCAACTTTATTAATTAGGTTGGTCTCACCTAGTTTGTACCTTTAATTGATTATATGATTCAAAATGTAAGAATTATTCACATCTGTTTTACACAATTGATTCCAAGTAGCTCAATCAAAGAGGTATTTTCACCCCATAAATGTATTGTTGTTTAGTCATTTCACTCCTGTTGACTTTTCATGACCTCATTTGGGGTTTTCTTGGCAAAGTTTCTAGAGTGGTTTGCCAGTTCCTCCTCCACCTCATTTTCTAAATGAAGATATTGAGACAAATAGGATTATGTGACTTGCCCAGGGTCATACAGCTGAGACTAGATTTGAACTCAGGTCTTCCTCACTTCAAATCTGGCACACCTATCTACTGAACCCAGGTGTCCTGCATTAGGGTATAGAAAACATTTGTAGTTACATTAATTTGAGATGACATACTGTAAAATACTGTGTATATATCAAGGCATGCCATCCAGATTCATTTCAGATTTGAGTTGTATAACTTCAGCTAAATCCTCCTTATTGAGCTATCCTTTTTAGTTATTCCTTGTTAACATTCTGTCATGCTACCCATGATAGCTGTTCTAAACCTTTCTTCACGCCTTCTATATCAGCTTGTTCTTGTCTCTCAGCAGATTTCTATTTGATTAAGAAAATTGAGACCAGCTACCATGAACTCCATTATTTCCCAGTAACTCAAAACCCTTCTACATCTTCATTTGTCTTTTCCTCCTTTAATTCAGTCTCAGAGGAAGAGATAATCCTTCCTATAGTTGAAGACCAACTCCTCTACTTATATTCTTAATTTCATCCTTGTACATCTTCAAAAATGTACTCTATTGATCAAATCCTTGACTATATTTCTTTCTTCAATCTCTTCTTATCCACTAGCTCCTTCCAAATATGTCTGTGCTTCCATAACCCTTTTAAAATGACATCATTTGACTCATCATACTCTCAAGCTGTCATCTCTCTCTTTGCTAGTGTCCTAGAAAGTCATTGATACTACCTCTACTTTTTAACTACCTATTCATTTCTCAATCCCTTTCAATCTAGTTTTTTTTTAATTCATTACTATACTGACATTGTTCTCTTTAATGTTGCTAATTACCTCTTATAGACCTTGGATAAATCACTAGTCTAGGCTGGATTTTAGTTACTTTGGAAAATGAGAGGGATAGTCAGGTGACCTATATAGTTCCATTCAGCTCTAAATATGTGATCCTATGATGGTCCCAACTGTTAAATTTAATGATCTTTTCTCAATGCTCATCCTTCTTGACCTTCTGGTAGCTTTTTATACTACTGACTACCTTTTCCTTTTAGAAACTATGGAAATTATCTTCTCCATTGGCACAGCTGTCTGGTGGTTCTTCTCCTACCTGTCTGAATCTTCCATTTTTTTTTCTTTCATAATTCTAGTTTCTAGTTTTTCTAGTTCTAATCCTCTTTCTCTTTTTATCTTTTTTTTCTTGATCCAAAGGAGTATAGGTATTCCTCAAGCTCTGCCCTTTGTCTTCTTTTCTCTTCCTTAGGGATCTCATCAACTCTCATAGGTTCAATTATCTCTGCAAAGATGACTCCAGGGCAGAAATATTTTGCTAAAGCTTTAACAATAGCTCTCCTGGTGAAAAAAATGTACCCAGAGCACACTTTTAAATTTAATCTGAATTATTAACATTTTTTATCACTTTCTTACATTTAGACAATCAACAACAACAAAAAGATCAAGTCCTGATTTGTAGTGGTTGCCAATTTCTGATGTGTAAATGAAATACTGAAAATTTAACAATCAGCTCTTATGGGCCTCTTGGAGTTGGGCCAGCACACTCCAGGGTCTCCAAATCCAGCCCTCATCTGCCTCTTGAACTTAAGTTCAACTTTGTCAAATTTCTGTGGGATAGCTCAAAGTCAATATGTCTAGAACAGCTAGACAATAATTTTTTTTATTGGAAAAGCTATTCAAATGCATTTGGCTCTGGTGATTTAGCCTCTATTTAGTAATAATTATAACATCATGTAATTGTATTGACCTTTTTTTTATTATTCAGAGGCCTCTCTCATCTATTGATCTTTATCCTTGCAATAGCCAATAAATATAGGAAAATAGCCATCATTTTACAGTTGAAGACTTTGATACTTATAGAGTTGATGAGATAATTTGCAAAAGGTTACAAAGGCTGTTGTTGTTCAGTTGTTGCAGTCATGTCTGACTCTTAGTGACTCTAGTTTCTTGGCAAAGATACTAGAGTGGTTTGCCATTTCCTTCTCCAGTTCTTGACTGATGTACAACACAGGCCAGGGTTAAGGGCTTGCTTAGAGTCACACAGCTAGTAAATGTTCAAGGCCAAAGTTGAACTCAAGAAGAGAAGTTTTCCTGATTCCAGGCCTGGCACTCAATCAACTGTGCTACCTAGCTGCCTAACCTATTAAGGTGGTTAGTGGCCGAACCAGATTTTCAATCTAGACCTACTTCCAACCCAGTGCTTTTTTCACTAGCAATACTCATTGTGATATGGTATTAGGCTTTGAGGAACACTTACCTCTTGAGCTATTACTCCAAATCACACTGGAAGATAATCCATGCATTTCCTCACCAGGTTTCTCTGCCTTGCCCTTGACAATTCACAGGAAATTCCTGCCACATGATTCCATTA
This sequence comes from Monodelphis domestica, assembly GCF_027887165.1. NCBI lineage: Eukaryota > Metazoa > Chordata > Mammalia > Didelphimorphia > Didelphidae > Monodelphis > Monodelphis domestica. The sequence continues at coordinate 224,537,863 of NC_077228.1, read as the reverse complement.
TGACAGTACTGATAAGCTGTTAGAGCTTGAAAGTTGACCAACTATCATATGCCACCACTGGATTTCTTTCTTTCTTTCTTTTTTAAACCCTTACCTTCCGTCTTGGAGTCAATACTGTGTATTGGCTCCAAGGCAGAAGAGTGGTAAGGGCTAGGCAATGGGGGTCAAGTGACTTGCCCAGGGTCACACAGCTGGGAAGTGGCTGAGGCCAGATTTGAACCTAGGACCTCCCATCTCTAGGCCTGTCTCTCAATCCACAGAGCCACCCAGCTGCCCCCCACCACTGGATTTCTAACAAGACATTCTTAGATGTTATTGTTCAGTGACTTATTTGTGGTTTAGTTACCACTCTTATGTGATCCCATGGAATTTTGTCCAATGGGGTTTTCTTGGCAAAGATATTGTGTGGTTTGCCATTTCCTTCTCCAGTGTGCCCCTGTTTTGCAGTTGAGGAACTGAGGCACATAGGAATTAAGTGACTAGTCTAGAGTCACATAGCTAAGGGTCTGAGGCCAGATTTGAACTTACATCTTGATTCTAAGACAGTACTCTGTCTACCAGTTCAAATTAGTACTAACCAGAAAGGGCTTCAGAGCATGTAGTGGTAATATTTGGGACACAAGGCGTGGATCCCAAGGGTGTTTTTATGTAGTTTGACATAATTTAAGCAGGTTTGGTAGCCTCTTTTCTTGATTTTTTTAGTAGACAATTTAAATCCTTTTAACAATTGTATCAGTAAAACTGATTGGCTTTTTGTTGCTTTTAGCAGGACAGACCTTCATGAAGCTCTTCAATCTCAAGAACTAATCAACTGTTGGCAACTCTTAGCCCTAGGTCTTGTGGAAGTAAAGATTGAGGTCTTCTTTCTGAGGGAGCTTACAATCTAATCTATTTGGAGAGAAAGATCATCCCTAGAAAAGAGCACAATTGTAAAACAGTACATAAAGGTGAATGGGAATTAACAGAGTACAAAGTAGGAAAGTTCTGATAAGATAAGGAAAGGAAACCTCTTTCTAAGTAAGAAGATCTGGGTTTCTATGTCTCAGTTCAAACATTTACTAACTGTGCAATACTTCAACTGTCATAAGACTAGCAAACTCCCACTTGCTTCTTTCTTACTCATGACTTTTTAAAGTAGAAGACTACCTAGTTGAAACCTTCTCTCCTCCTTTCTTCTGGTCCCACTTCTGAGTTCTCTCATCCAATCTGCTTTAGCCAATATATACCACCCTGAGCCCTAGTCTAGAGCCTTCATCTAGAAAACAATGAAAAAGAAAGAGAAAAAAAAAGCAGTTCATCAAAACTAAATGATATACCTACTGAGTCTGGCAGTAAGTGCAGTTGGAACTCTCTATTCTATTTTCCTAAAACTTCTGTTCCTCTTACACCTTTTCCTCTCACACTCTTATTTTGCATTACATAAATCTGGCTTTTCAAAGAAGACACTATTTCTGGTCATGATGCAGATTCTCTCCTATCTCCTTACACCCAGATTTCTTTCCTCTTTCTTCTCCAAAAGTTATTTTCATTTTTCTTTATTCAATCAAAATACATTAGACAATACAAAAGAAAATAAAAAATGTAAAATGAAATATTTGTGCTTCTGATCTCTTAGACCAGTGATTCTCAAGGTATAGTCTATCTTGTAGGTTCCAAGATCCTTTCAAAGAGCCTGTGAAGTCAAAACTATTTTAATAATAACACTAAGATATTTTAATTTCTGATTTAGTAAATGCCAGTAGATATAGTTCATAAAACCCCAAAACTTCTTAGAGATCCTTGATTTTTACATGTAAGGGGTCCTGAGATTAAAAGATTTATCCCAGCTGTGTGACCCTGGGCAAGTCACTTAACCCCCATTGCCTAGCCCTTACCACTCTTCTGCCTTGGAGTCAAGACTCCAAGACAGAAGGTAAGGGTTTAAAAAAAAAAAAGATTTAATAACCACTGTCCTAGCACCTGGAAGTTCCCAGAGAATGCCTACAATGTAACAGTTATAAAGGTGTTTGATTCTAGTAGGTTTGGTCATCATGTTAAGACTCAAAGATTCTGTAGGAACTTTGGACCTGGAACTCTTCATTTCCTCTTCTGGCACGTGAAAATAGTTTTGTTGGCAACATATAGGAAGGGTAGTGATTTGTGTGAGCTTTTTAAAAATAGCCTGCTTTTTAAATTGAATTTACTGTTGTTCAGTTATTCTTTCATCACTTTTAAGTCTTTGTGACCTCATTTGATTTTTCCTTGGCAAAGATGTAGAGATGTAGTAATTGTAGAGATGAGTAATCTGAGGCAAACAGGCTTAAGTGACTTACTCAAGGTCACACACAGCTAATAAGTATCTGAGGCTAGATTTGAACTCTGGAAGATGAATCTTCCTGACTCCAGGATGAGCACTGTATCCACTGCACCACCTCTCTGTCCATTGAAGTTACTGTATCAGTTAATTTTTATTTGTCTCTCTGGAGTTCTCCAAGTAGACCAACATCTCATCTGAAAAGGTGATCAGTTTACTTCTTCTTTGTCTATACTTGTTTCCCATCAAACTGCTTTTGACTTTCCAGACTTCAACATCATCCAGAATAACCATCAACCTCTGTGGCTACCTGACTTTCTTATACTTAAAAAAAATAAATGAATGAATGAATGAATAAATACATCCCCTTTCCTTCTGTCTTGGAATTGAAATTAAGTTTTGGTTCCAGGACAGAAGAGCGTTGAGGGTTAAGTAGCTAGGATTAAGTGACCTGCTCAAGATTACACCACCTGGAAATCCCTGAGGTCAAATTTGAACCTAGGACCATCCCCACCCCCACTCCCATCACCAGGCCTGCCTCTCTCTATCCACTGAGCCACTTAGCAGCCCCTTTTTTACCTTTTTAACTGTACAGGAATCCTTCACCCTATTGTGGGAGTTACATTCCAGACACCTCTGCCATAGGTGAAAATCCGTGAAGTAGCAGGAGAGCAAACAGATTCTACAGTCACTGATCAGCGCCCAGGATACAGAACCCCACCCCAGGAACATCATCTCTGTCTCAAGTTGGCAGGGCTTTCCCGAGGGGGTCAGAAAATGTAGCCTGATGCCAAAGGGATGGAGCAGGCTGGCCAGCAGGAAAGGGGCAGTCAGAGCAGCTGAGCTCCTCCATCTCCCTGGCTAGCTGGGCACGATAGGGAAGGCCCCTCTGTCCCTGGGCCCCATTAATAGGGGCCCTGAACAGCATCCCTGGTGACTTCTCGATGAGAACTGATTGGCTTCTTCTTCTTTCCCCCTGCTCTGGCCTGCTCCCCCCATCCCCTCTGGCTTCTCTACTCTCAACACTCCTTGCTCACCTACATTCTGGCTTCATCCTGCCTCCCCCAGGATCCCCCCAGCACCTGTTCCTTCCCCCCTCTTCTCCCTCTGTGGGCAACCTCCCAGATCGGGTGAGCCCCTGCTTGGATCCCTCCACCCTCAGTTCTTGCCCCAGCCTGGCTGTGTCCACAGGCCTCATTCCTCTTCGTGGTGAGCTCACATCTGAGCCCTAGCTTCCCCCTCTCCCACCCCCAAGATGGGGGGATTGAACTCCAGGTGCCAGGGCTACAGGCCTCAGTACTCCAGTCAGCGTTCTGTCCACTGAAACCCCCTTCCTGCCCCCGAGCTCATCTTCATCCCAGTGGTTTGGACAGAAAGGTGTTCTCCCTTCTCAGCCCTCCTGTGCCCCTTGTCCTGTGACTCAGTCCTGCTGTCCAAAGCACCTTGCCTGGGCTCAGCTGCTCTCTTGGTTGGGCTGTGGGTAGGGGGTAGTTGCTGTTGGATTTTCCACCCAATAAACTGGTGGTTTCTTGACCCCCCCCCAAAAAAAAAAAATTCCGCAATAAAGCAAAAACTCCAATACAGAATTAGATGATTTCAAAAACTCACAATAAAGTGAAGCTGCAATAAGTGAACTGTGATATAGCAAGGGACAACTGTACTTCTGACTTTCCAGATAAGCACCTTTCCTCTGCAATGATTACCTTTAACACTCACTTTTTATCACTTTTGTGTATAGTCTTCTCCCATTAGATTGTAAGTAATTCAAGGGCAAGGAGACTTTTTGCTTGCATTTGTTTCCCAGCATTTTAGCATGGTACTGTCATGTAGTAAATAAATCTATATTGCCTACTTTGCCCTCAATGTCTTTTTCTTGTTTTCTTATCATTAGCATTTCTATCAACCTATCAAATAATAATGATGTTAATAGACATCTTTGTTTTACTGGTGATCTTACTGGAAAAGTCTCTAGTTTTTCCCCATAATATATGATTCTGGATTTTGATTTTAAATAGATACCATTTATCATAGTAATAAAAGGTCCACTTACTTCTATGCTTTTTAGTCTTTAAAAACTGAACTTAGCAGAAATGGGTGTTGTATTTTGTCCAAATCTTTTCTTGCATCTATTGATATAAACACGTGAGTCTGATTATTTTGGTTATGAGTATGATATGTTATTTTTGTAGTTTTCTTCATATTGAGCCATCTTTCCATTCCTGGTATAAAAACTAATCCTGTTACTATTTTTTGATATATTGCTATAATCTGTTTGATAATATTTTATTTAAAATTTTTGTGTCAGTATTCCCTTGGGATTTTAATCTGATGTTTTCTTATTTTGTCTCCCCCTGGTTTAGGTATTAAGGCCATATTTATGTCATGGAAGGAATTTGATAAAGTCCCTTCTTTTTCTATTTTTGGAAATAGTTTATGAAATGTTGGAATGAAATATGGTTTTAATGTTTGATAAAATTTTGATAACATTTGATAAAATTTTAATGAAATTTACTTGTAAAGTTATTAGTCCTGAGCTTTTTTTTTTTTTTTGGTGAGAGTTCATTTATGGCTTGTTCAATTTCTTTTTCTGAGACTGGACTTTCTAAATTCTCCACTTTTTAATCAAGGCATTTTTTATTGTGTTTTTTTTTTTTCAAAAACACTCAGCCATTTCATCTACATTGCCATTGTTTTGCATTGTCATTACATTGTTTTTTGCAAAATATTACATTGTTTTATTAACATAATATGAGATAAAAATATTTTGAATATTTTCTTTTATTGCTTTTTCATTAGTTGTGAATTCCTATTCATTTTTTGATATTGACAATTTGGTTTTCCATGGCCTTTTAAAAATCAGGCTCGCTAATGGTTTATCAATTTTATTGATTTAAAAAAACACTTTCTTGCTTTATTGATCAGGATTTTTTTGTTTTCAATTTTCTCTCTTTGATTTTTGCAGAATTTCAATTTTTGTGTATAATTTTTCAAAAATTATAATACTTTACTATTTTAGTTTTATATCCAACTTATTGATCTATTCTTTCTCACTTTTGTTATAAAAATCTTTATATATATATATATGTGTGTGTGTGTGTGTGTGTGTGTGTGTGTGTGTAAAGTTTTTTTTCCCCTGTAAGGACTATTTTGAATACATTCCCAAATTTTGGTATGTTGTCTCATTGTCATTTTCTTCGATAAAATTATCTATTGTCTCAATATTTGTTCTTTGACCCAACAACTTTCAGGATTAAGTTATTTATTATTCAATTATTTGTAATGCTTTCTTCAAGGGTCATTGGCATATAATTTTATTTTTGTTTTTCTGCATTTTGGGGGGAATTTTTTTATCTCCTAATACATAGTCAATTTTTGTATTGTACATACACTACTGAATAATATGTATACATTTTCTTTTCCCATCCAGTATTTGCCAAAGATCTAGATATCTAATTTTTCTAAAATTCTATTTGGGTTCTTGAGTATTGTTTAATTTTGTATTAGGTCTGAAATGAGTACATTTTATATAGATTATAAGAACATCTTATATTAATGTGTACATATTATTTTACTCCATATTTTTCTCTCTAAAGTATTCAACTTTTCTTTTAGGTATTTAGGTACTATCCCATTTGATAAATATAAATTATGTGTTAATATTTGTTTTCTTTTTTCTTAAAAAAAAAAAAACACCTTACTTTCTCTCTTAGAACCAATTCTATATATTGGTTCCAAGGCAAAAGAATGGTAAGGGCTAAGCAATGGAGGTTAAGTGACTTGCCTAGGGTCCTACACTAGAAGTGTCTGAGGCCAAATTTCAACCCAGAGTCTCTCAGATACCTAGATTCCCCATCATATTTATTCATTTTCTAAAGTATTTTTCAGTATAATGTAGTTTTACTTTTTGTAATTACCTTTCATAATAACTTTTTATAATTAATTGTATTTTTATTGTTTTTTTAATCTGAGAATATGATTTCTATTCCTGTTTTCTTGAGTTCTGCTGAAGTAGAATAGATTTTGCTTCAGTCCATTATCTAAACCCTATTTGAACCTTTTATATTTCCAGTGTTATATTTCCAGTTTTCTTCCGGTTCCAGCACGTTATTAGATTATACTTTCTAATCTAGTCTATCATCTTCAACTTTGCAGGTGAGTTCTTCCCATTCACTTTCAGAGTTATGATTGTTAATTGTGCATTTTAATCTATCTTACATTTTCCCCCTTTTCCCTTCAATTCCTTGTTTACTAAGAAGTGGATAGCGAGTTTGCTTAGCACTAGTGACCTATACCTGATGCAATCTGCTTCTTTTTCCCCGTCCCTCTTCTATTCTTTTTGCCCAAACTCAGATACCAGGCTCTTACTCTTTGTTTATTTCCTTTTACATCATCCTTCATGAGCTAAGAATTTGGAATTTGTTTATGTTTAATCTCACCTTGAATCCACTCTTTCTTTCCCATCGCCAATTCCCTGATGGTTTCTATATTGAGTTAAATGTATTTTTATACCAAGCTCTGTGTGTGTGTGTGTGTGTGTGTGTGTTCTACTCTCTTTTGTCTGGTTACATGAAAGGTAATCTCAAGTGACAGATGATTTCCCCAGCCTTCCTCCATGTTTATTTAATCATCTTGCATACCTTGATTATGACAGATATTAAGTTTTACTACCTTCTTCCTCTTTTTCCATTTTGGGCTTTCTTTCTGGAAGGGATTGATAATTTCTCTATTTTCACATTGCTTTTCAATTTCTAATAGCTTTGGTTTGTTTTCATGCCCTAAATATCTTCCAACTCCATTCATCTGCCACAATGGTCCTTTGAAAGCACACATCAGCCTTTTACTCAATAAATTCTTCTTCCTGATTACCTCTAAGAATAAATATAGAGTACTCTTTTCCTTTTTAAAGCCCTTCCTACTTTGGTCTCTTTCTACTTTTGCAGGCTCCTTATATTTTCCTTCCCTCCATGTACTCTACACTTCAGCAGTACTAACTTTCTTGCTGATCATCACACAACATTATCTCTTTACTCAGTGACCTTTTATTGTCTGTACACTGTTTGGAATGTTCTCTCTCTTCATCTCTGCCTCTTATTGGCTTCCTAGGATTACTTCAAGACTCAGCTCAAATTTTCTTTCAGTTGAAGCTTTTCCTGAACTTCTCCTCCCCCAACTGCACATACCTTCCTTCAGAAATTAGAAACCTTTCATATATGTGTCTTTTATGTACTTAAGTTCCATGTTGTCTTCCTTACAGAAAATGAGATTCTTGAGGGAAAGGAATATATTTCTGCATTTTATCTGTATCCCCAGTGCTTAGGATAGTGCCTATAGGAAGTACTTAATAAATTCTTATTGATTGATCATTTCTTAAAATAGCATATGCTATTTCATAGTTGTTTTTTTGAGGGATGCAGTTTTCACCTAGTTTGATGATTCTTATGTTTCATCTCCTTGACTTATATTCTTGATCAGTTGTTAGTGAAAGGAAGATTTTTTTCTTTTTTTTCAGTTTTCATTATTTTGATTTTATTTTAGTATTTGTCATTGTCTCATTAGTCATTGTTTCATTTGGTTCATTCTCATTCTTAGGGAGTTTGTAATTAGGTAACATTTTGTAACTCATGTATTGAACTATTTATTTTCATTCCAAATCTTTTCCCTTGAGCTGCTCTCATTTGCTTTCTTATTCTTTCTTCTAGTTCTCTTATGTCATTTATAGCATAATTGAAAAAATTCTTGCTTCATTTTATTGTAAAAATCCTACTTGACTTTGTTGTTACATTTTGTTTTTATGAGATTGTGACATTATTATCCTAATCCCTTTTTTCATACAAGTTAGGCCAGTTTTTCCTTAAGTAATATTTTTTGACACTTGCAAAACTTAGGGGAATAAAGGCTCCAACTGCTGCCATCATTTCCTCATTACCATCATAAAAAGCATCCATGAAGAGCTCCAGGGGCACTCTGATGCTTAGGCTTATGGATCATCATGAATAGTATAGTCAAAGTAACTCAGCTCAGCTGAACCAATTTGAGTTATCTTCAAAGCTTATAATTGTTGAATATCCTCCTGCCACGGCTAAGTAAATCTCATTTTGTTAACTGTTGAATGACCTATGAGTGTCATATTTTGTCTCAATAGCAAACCCAAACTATTGGGGGACTAACTTGAGTCTGGTTTAGCCCAGAACAATTGGTATGGTCTTGTAGGATTGGAACATAATGAACTCTTTGATGTTTTATCTTTATTTTATTTTGATAACAAATTCCACATAACTTAAAAGTTATATGATTCATGCTGTCTCTCTCCCTTCTTTCCCCCCCCCCCCCTTCCAGAGTTGACAAATAATATAATCTGGGTTGTACATGTATTATCACTCAAAACATATTTCCATACATAATGAGCTCTTTGTTGTTGGAGATGAATAGTGAATTGGAAGGTGATCCTGGATAGACTTTAATGCTTTTGGTGATGCTGCTTTGGTGCTTGTTTCCTGTAAGTCACCATCTGCTACTAGGAGATTAAAGAATAAACTGCTTGTTGCCATTCATTAAGAAGATGATATAGGGATTGCCTTTAAGAGCAGTAATTTGAAGATAATTGAGGTAAACTGTGTCTTAAGCTTTTCAGTTTTATTGGGTCTTCCAATTTGGTCAATTTAAAACTCCTTCACTTCTACAAGAGGGATTTCTTCAGGACTTAGTTTACCTTTAAATCAACCTGTTAAAACTATAACAATTTAGAACTTCAGTTCAGCCCTTGCAAATACTGGATCCCTTTGTTTTGCTAATTCTCATCACCCCATCACCTGAGGGAATATTTCCTGAAAGGGAATCCATTTGAGATTTTCTTGGCAAAGGTACTTGAGTGGTTTGCCATTACTTTCTCCAGCTCATTTTACAGATGAGGAAACTGAGGCAAACAGGGTCACCTAGCTAGTAAATGTTTAATGCTGTTTTTGAACTCAGATGTTCCGGGCTTCAAGCCTGGAACTCTGTCCACTGTGCCACCTAGCTGCCCCATTTAAAGGAGTAACATTTGTTTATATTATCTTTGGAAATCACTATACACTTTAACCAATAGTCCTCAGTCCTATAATTGTATATGGACATGTAACATGAAGGACCCTAATAGTGTGAAAACGTAAATCAAGGTAGGTCTCCGGGATTTTTGGATTAACAACTGTGCTTTAGAAACTGAGTGTTTTTCTGTGTTTTAACTTGATGCAAGCATCAGGAGGAAGTTCTTGAAAGGACAATACAGAATTCTCCCCAAGAGCCTAGAGATATTTCTGGAATTGGGGATATGGGAACATGTGCCAATTGTATCCCGCTTATTTAAAGGCAGGCAGGGGTACTGCATCAGTTCAAAAAGTTTCCATTGTCAGCTCAGTACTGTGAACTGTAATTCTCTCAGGAGATTCCACTGAGGGACCCTTGAAGAGTAAAAATTCAGGTCTCAGCAGTGTATAGTATTTTCCCATCCCCAGCAGAAATAGCTGCTGCTTGCACATGGGCACTAGAGCACTTGTACTTGTCCAGGGTCACACTGCTAGAATGTTTCTGAATCTAGATTTGAACCCAGGACAGACATCTCATCTCTAGAGGTATCTCTGGCTTTGTTGTTGTTTTTTTCTGTTTGTTTCTCTCCCCTTCCCCCCACCCCCATTAAGAGGATAGAGTGAATAGTAGCACCTATAGAATCTAAATTCCTTCTGAACATAGATGTAGTAGCAGCTCAGGACTACAGTAGTTTTCTATAGAGAAGAGTAGTCAGGTCTGCAAGGTAGAGCAGAGTCATGACCCAGTGGTATCAGAGCAATTGGGCTCACATCTAAAGCAACACAGGCTTAGTGAAAGGCAGAAGGGCTTAGGGTTAAGTAGTGATGATTGTTCTAACCTATCAGAGGGCTACTAGCACTTGGCCCTTGCAGAGTAGGTAGATGGCAAAGATGTGGAGGGATGAAGGCAGGGAAGAAGCAGACAGACAGAAACCCCATCAATAGCAGATACTAGTGAATAGAATTGTGGTCCTCAGAGGCAGCAAATAGCCTGGGTAATGAGTAACAGTTAGAGATGTGATTCCTAAAGGCTTAGACAATGAATTAATTCACTCCTATAATGATATTGCAGTAGTAGAAGAGTACACAGGGTATTCCCAGCAGTAAGAGTCAGGCACATTGTTGTAGATTCCTGACTCCATTTCAGAATCTGAGCTATGGAGCTTGAGGCTATCTGCCCCAGTTTGTCTTCCTCCCTCCCTCCTATCCTCCCTCTCCCCTCCTCCCTTTCTTCCTCCCATCCTCCTCCCTTACTCTTTCCATCTTTCCCTCCCTCCATCCTCCCTTTCTCCTTTTCCTCTTCTCTTCCCTCATCCTCTCTCCCCCCTCCCTCCCTCCCTCCCTCCCTCCCTCCCTCCCTCCCTCCCTCCCTCCCTTCCTTCCTTCCTTCCTTCCTTCCTTCCTTCCTTCCTTCCTTCCTTCCTTCCTTCCTTCCTTCCTTCCTTCCTTCCTTCCTTCCTTCCTTCCTTCCTTCCTTCCTTCCTTCCTTCCTTCCTTCCTTCTTTCCTTCCTTCCTTCCTTCCTCCCTCCCTCCCTCCCTTCCTCCCTCCCTCCCTTCCTTCCTTCCTTCCTCCCTTCCTCCCTTCCTCCCTCCCTCCCTCCCTTCCTCCCTCCCTATTCCTCTTCTGTCTGGCTTTCTTTTTTCTGTTTGTCTCTGTCTGTGTGTGTGTGTGTGTGTGTGTATGTGTATCTTCTGTCTTAGAATCAATACTAAGTATCAATTCTAAGGCAAAATGGTGTTAAGAGCAAGGCAGTGGGAGTTGTTAGTTGCCTAGTGTCACATCATTAGAAAGTGTCTGAGACCAGATTTGAATGCAGGTCTTCTCATCTCTAGGCTCTCTAGGGCCACCTAGCTGCCCTATCTCCCTGCCCCTAGCCCCTCAGGGACAAAATTTCAACCTTTGCTCTAAGGCTATGCTTAACACAAGGATATAGGTGAAGGTCCTAGACTGGGTTCCCAGTATTAGAATGCTCCAGGGTCAGTGTGACACATTTGCATTTTCACCTTTGTTCCAGGGTCTTCTCTCTAAGTCAGGGCTGCAGGCTGCAGTAGTGCTCTTCAAGCTAGCTCTGCTAGTCAAATCCAAGGTCAAAGGTCAAATCCAAGGCCACCTACTCTGTGAGTGACAGTTTGTTGGCAGTTGATAGGATTAAACTACCTCTTCTCCACAGAAGATGATTTTGGATGATGGTTTTGAAGCTAAGTTGAAAGCACAAGCAGTGTGTGATTTGAGGGATGCTGTCACTTCCAGAACTTCAGGGCTTATCTGCCTGATGGTAGCAGATGGCCAGTGATTTTTTTCTGGTGTTAGTGAGGAAAGTGGACACCCTTCTATGTAATTATTATTATTTGGTTGCAAGAACTTTGCTGAAAGCAGGACTGATAATTTGGAGTCTGCTACTCCTGAGATTCTTGGGCTCAGCGTTCTATGCTGTCTCCATCAGGATCAAGGGGACATGATATCAAAGTAGTGCTGGTAGTAGTTTGATTTGTTTAATATATGCTGTCTTCCATTTCTCCCTCCAGGAGCTTTGCTTTTATCCTCTTTTTTGGTCCTACTTGCATGCTGCTGGACCTAGCTAGTAGTCAAAACGATTCCTGCCTACTTTCATTAAAAATTTGTTATCCTCATCTCAATTGGACCTTCATTGATGCATGATAATTTTTTTATTCTTGCCTAATTAATTCTCTATCTTATTACCCACAATAGCTGTCCTTCTCTTCTCCTCTCAGTTATACTACAGTGTCCTTTTTCTCTTCACTTGCATAGGAGTATCTAACATCCTACTTGTCTGAGAAAATAAAGGACATAGGCTTTGAATTCGCCTTTTCTCTTCTATTCTAAACATTGCCACAAAAGTTCTAATTTTTTTCTGCTCTGTTCTAGTCTCTGAAAATTCATGCCCTTCTCCTTGCCAAGGCTGGTTCCTGAAATTGTGTTCTTGAACTCATATCTTCACATCACCTCTGAAATTTTGCCTCTTTCAATAAACCTCTCTTGTTCAATTTCTTCTTATCTTCTGGATCTTTTTCTGCTTCCTACAAACTCATTCAAATCTCCTTATCCTTAAAATGCTTTCATTTAACTGTCATCTTGTTCTTGTTCTACATCTCTCCTCTCTTTCACAAATAACTTCCTAGAAAATACTATCTGTGCTCATTACCTCCATTTTCTTTCCTCTCATTCATTTATTTCCTTTCCAATCTGACTTTGTGTCCCAACAATTCATTGAAACCATCTGACTTTGTGTCCCAACAATTCATTGAAACTGTTTCTTAACTGATACATCTGATAGCCATTTTTCTATCTTTATTCTTCTTGATCTCAACAAAATCAGGAATCTATAGGAGTATTGCCTGTCAGACTACTCCAAAATCTCTGCTAGATGATTTCCTGTACACTGAGCATCTTTCTCGAAAATGATCCTTGATTATTTTCTCTTTCCAGTGGCACAGAAGATAGCACATTGGTTTTGAAATCATGAAAAGTTCAAATTCATCCTTAGGCACTTACTAGCAGCTATGTGACATTAGGCAAGTTACTTAAATGCTCTCTTTTTAGTTCCCCAATATCTAAAATAGAGATACTAACACCTACCTTACAGGATTTATGTGAGGATCAAATGAGATAACATATATAAAGTATTTCACAAACCCTAAAACTATATATAAATGTTAGCTATTATGTTATTATTCTATTTCTATGCCTTCTCTCTCAATCTCATTAATTCATGAATTTAATTATATCTGTAGAAATGATTTCAAAATCTATATTCATGTTTCTTAACCATAGCTCATCAGGTGCCTTAGAAAACCAACAAGATATTTTTCCAAGAAATTCTGTGCAACCTTATCTTTGTTATTTCAGTTGTCTTTAAGATTCTCAACCTTATTTTTGTTATTTCAGTTGTTTTTAAGACTCTCCAGGAGAGACTTGGATAAAGAGATGGCCCATGCAGGAGCCAGTATGTTTGGCCAGGACTAAAATACTGAAGCCTGTAGTCTTTGGAAGCTGATGAATATTTAACTCTCAATTATTCAACCTGGTTGTCTAGTCTTTGGATTATTCTTCTTAGAATCATATAATTTTAATTAATAGGTACCTCTGATCTGTCTAGGCTAACTTGGACATGAGGAGGATTTCTTACTGTAACATTTTTGAAAAGTGGCTATCCTCCTGAGGCAGCCGGTTATAATTTTGGACAGTTGTAATGTTTTTTTTTTTCTCATATCAAGTCTGAATATGTCTCTGCAACTTCTACCCGCTATTCCTATTTCTGACCTCTAGCTAAACAAAGTAATCTAAGCAAAACAAACCTAATCCTTCTTCCACATAACAGCTCTTCAGATATTTGAAGACAGCTTTACATATCTCCTTCAAGTCTTCTCTTTAGATTTTCAAGTGAAGCTTGGTTTGAGGTCCTTTGCTTCAACTTGCTTCTTTTCTGTTTCTTTCTACTTACAAACTAGTCATGTTCATTGGCTTTTCTAGCCCAAAGATGAGCAGCGAAGCAGAAAAAAAAATTCAAAAACACCTAGCTTCTCTGTTAAAAATATATGGCCAGGGAACATGCTGAAATTATTACTAAAACAGATATCCTCCCATGGTAGAAGTTCCTTGCCAAGCATAACTGAAGTAGTTTATAATCCTACTGGGAGAATCTGGTTTAGCAACCTAAACCTGTCTTTTTGAGAGATAGCAAGTGACTCAAGAAGCAAGTGATCCTTCTTTGTGCAACTTATTGTTTGGGATCATCAAGTTCTAGTGAAATCTGTTAAAATCCCTCAGTGTGCCTTTTAGTCTTACCTTAAGGCCTTTTCTGATTCTTCCTAATCTGTCTGTTCTCAAAAGTCTCAGAGTCCTTCATTTGAACTCATGCCCTGTAACCATGTATTAAGTTAATGTCAACTCAACACATGATCTCACACATGATCTCATTGGATCCCTGTCTTGTCCATTATTAGTATTATTATTCCAATAGCCTTTTACTGTCTGCAGAGTGCTTTGTTTACAATACCTCCGTGAGGAAGCTAGATACTTAGATACTCTAATATCCAAAACCAATATCCAAAATGTCAGTGGATCTATGATTTCAGTGCAGGTATTCCCTCCAATGATCAATAATGCTTGTGTATCTTAAGTGATTCTTGCCCTTGGCCTCTCAGAAATTTGCCACTGAAAAATTCTACCTAACATGATGAGAATCTGAATTCTATAGTTTTGTATAGATACTAGTATATCAGCTAGGCAAATAAAACACTGAGCCTGGATTCAGGAAAACCAGAGTTTAAATCTGGCCTCGGACATTTACTAGCCATGAGACTGCGGCAAGACATTCAACCTCTGACTGCCAAGGTTTCCTCAGCTATAAAATGAGAATAATAAAAGACTTACTTCACATGGTTACTGAATAGATAAAAGGAGATATTTGTAAAACACTTAGCACAATGCCTGGCATAGGAATTGTTTAATGAATGCCTATTCCTTATTATCATCCTCATTTTGCACATGAGAAAAGTTAGTATCTTGAAGATTAAGTGATTTGCCTAGGATACATAGAATATTAGAGATAGAATTAAAACCCAGGTTTCCTAACTATGCTGTGAACTCTTGAAGACAAAAAATCTATTATTCATCTGTGTATGATATGTTCAGAACCTCCAGGAAAGCAGTGTGGTGTAGTGGAAAGAGCAGTTTCTGGGGTCAGAGGAACTGGGTTCAAACAAATTCTATCTTTGATGCTTACTAGCTGTATGAACTTTGGTAAGTTACAACCTCCCTTGGCCTCAGTTTCTTCATCTGTAAAATGAGGGAATTGGATGAAATGGTTTCTGATATCTTTTTGGCTCAATGTAATCCCATCCTAGTAGATTAGGGAAGCATATAATGGGTGCTTAATAACGGTTGTTGAATTGAATTGAAAAGTCAGGGAATAAAATTGTATCTACTCTGGCTGCATCTTTTTTTCCCCCTTAGTTGAAATTTCCCTCTTTTCTATACCTACTTTCTCTACCTCTATTTTTAATGAGATGTGTGGGAGGAATAAAGAGGTGTTGAACAAGAGGTGAAAAAAATGCAGAGATAATGATTTCTGAAAGTACCATAAGGGCCAGATTCATCTGGGCACCTGAGTACCAAGTCTTTAGCCTTGACCTTGACTTCCATCTATAAACAAGTAGCTTGTTTTTTCTCTTCAATAAAAAGTTGAGGACAGGAGAGGAAATTAAATTTTTCCCTAGGGAGTTGAATGGGGTGGAGGAGAACAGAGGGAGAGGCTAAATTAATTAGCTTATGTCCATTCTTTTCTAGTGATGAATATTAATAATTATCTTTTAAAATCCCCAAGAAACTTTATATTAGAGAATAGTAACAAGAAAACAATCTCTCTTTGTTCCTTTTGGGGGACTTCTTTCTCATGAAAATTTTTACCTTTAAAACTCTTATTTGCTTTGATCAACCTAAATGGATTACTGACAAGAAACTTTAGGATTCTAAACTCAGTAGATCTAATTGAATAATAATAATAATAATTTGTTATTTATGTAATACTTGTTATGTGCCAGGGATTATTCATAGTACTTTATAATTTTCTCACCTGATCCTCAAAACAACCATAGGAGGAAGGTGTTAATATTCTGCTCATCTTATGGAAGAGGAAATAGAGGCAAAGAGAAATGAAGTGACTTGCCCAGGGTCACACAACTAGTGACTGAGGCTATACTTGAATTCAAATATTCCTGATTCTAGGTCAAGTGCTGGGCTATCCACTTCAGGCTAGTTGCTTTTGAAAGAAAATGGGAGTCAGTCAGACCACAAGTATTTATTAAAAAGCCTTTGTGTGTATATTGTTGTTCTAGGAAAGAGAAATGTTTTTTTTTTCCTTCCTCCACAAATACTATTTGATTAAATTAAATTTTGAAAGTGTGGGTCTCATTTTGGAATTTGGAAAGATCTGCATTTCTCCATAATGGATTCACTGACTATCAGATGACTATGGCTGTTGTCTTGGAGTTTCTTTTATTTTGATTAAACATCTATCTGCCCTTTCTTTTAAAAGATTAAAGTTTATTCCTGTTTTTTGTTTTTGGAGCACATTCATTTCTTTATATATTCCTACCCAGGGAACCATTCCTTTTAAGAAAGATTATAAAAAGAAGAGGGGGGGAAGCAATTCAGCAAAACCAGTGAACACATCAACAGTGTCCAAAGTAGTTGCAATATTCAACACCCAGGATCTCCCCACTACTATTGAGCCTTTTAATAGCTGTAGAGCTAGTAAGGACTCAGAGGCTATCCAGTCCCATCACCTCATTTTATAACTGAGTACAGCAAGTGTAAAAGTTAAAATTAAATCTCAATAATAATATTATATTTTAAGAGATTTATTAATGATCATTAGAAATCAAGGAATGAAGAAGATACAAAATAAAGACCACGTGCCCATGGCTGGTTAGCCATTTTTAGCCATCCCTACTCACCATCATCTATGCTGATTCTACATCAGAGAGATGGAGCCTCCAAAGCCCACGCCCTTTATCCTCTGTCTACAGGAAGTATGTAATGACAGGAAGTCAGTGGGTACTTGGGATATGTAGTTCTTTTTTAGGGTAACAGATTTTCAGTTGTACACAAGTCTAAGAAAGGATTCTGATCCCACAGTCAGTGTTCCCTCCAAGTTGTTCTGATAAATCAGTTTTGGAATTATTTCTCCATTTACAGCACCACTAACACTGGAAAACTCCATTTCTCTTTCTCTTAGTCCATTTTGCGAAATCTAATGGCCCTTTCTCAGTCCTCATCCCTTTTGACCTGTCCATAGCCTTTAACACTTGTCAATAGTCTCTTCTCCTTGATATAGTCCTTTCTCTTTAGATTTTTATGACATTGCTCCCTCCAGGTTTTTAATCCTACTTAACTGCTCTTTCTCCAACTTTTTTGCTACCTCTTCATCCATGCCATTTCTATGAACTATAAATTTCCTTTAAGGTTCTATCCTGGGCCACCTTCTCTTCCACTTCAAAAAATTTTTTTAACTTAAATTCTGTTTTAGAATCAATACTAAGTATTGATTCCAAGGTAAAAGGGTGGTAAGGACTAGGCAATGAGCATTAAGTGACTTGCCCAGGGTCACACAGCTAGGAAGTGTCTGAGGTCAGATTTGAATCCTGTCTCTAGGCCTGGCTCTCAATCCACTGAACCATCCAGCTGCCCCCTGCCTTTAACTTTTTCAATGAGTAATTTCATCAGTTTCTATGGATTCAATTTTCATCTTTGTGACAATTAATCTTATTATTATTATCTATGCTGATATCTCTCTGCTGGTAAATCTACTTATTTATCTCTAACTTCTCTGCTGACTTTCAATCTTACTTCACCAACTGCCTGTTGGACACCCACTTCCTGCCCCAAACCTCCTCTTCCCAGTTTTCCTTTCTGTCTTCCAAGTCACTCAAGCTCACAAATCCTGAACTTCTTACTCTCACTCATCTCTCCCACCCCATATCCAATATCTTGCTAAGTCCTATCAAGCCTCCCTTTATAACATCTCACTTATAACACCCCCTTATCTCCTCTGACACTGCCATCACCTCGGTGTAGCCACAACTGTTGGCAATAATCTTCTGGTTGGTCTCTCTGCCTGAAGTCTTTCCCCACTTCAGGCTACTACTGTCTCTCTATTCTACTGCCTGACTGATTGTCCTAAAATGCAAATATGACCATGTTACCTCTCCACTCATTCAATAAAGTTCAGTGGTTTCCTACCAATTTAGGAACAAATATAAAACCCTCTGTTTGGCATTGAAATCCCTTAATTGCCTGATCTCCTCATACATTCCCAGGCTTCTTACATCTTACTCCTTTTGCCACTACATACTGTGTGTGATCCAGTGAGGCTGGTCTCCTTTCTCTTCTTTACAAGAGATACTCAATCTTCTAATTCTGAGCATTTTTACTGCCTGTTCCCTATTCCAAGAGTTCTCTCCTTCCTCATCTCCTTCTATTGCTTTCTCTGGTTACTTTCAAGTCCCATCTAAAATCTTATCCTCCTTAATACTAGTACTTTTCCTCTGTTGATTATCTCCAATTTATTTTATTACATTTATATTTACTTATTGTTTACATGCTGTTTCCCCCAGTAGATTCTGAGGGACTGCCCTTGAGAGCAGGGCCTTCAAAAAAATAATGGTATCCACAGCACTTAGCATACTGCCCAGCACATAGTAGGTACTTCTTAATCCATGTTTGTTGATTAATTAACTGTGAACAGTTGAGTTAGCTGGTTCTATAATATCAGATATGTATCTCCATGATACAGTAATGACTAATTATGACTAATCTGTCATAATGCCAGTTGTAGTAGAATTAAAATACCCATCTTTTTATACTCTAAGTGGCCTGCCTTCTTCTTAGTCCTGAATTTCTGATTTTAAATTGATGTCTTCCTATATCCCACTGCCTCTGCCTTACTGACCTTGTGAATAAAGTCTCCTTGATGTACTAAAGACATTGGCCTCATACTGATTCCATTTCCTACTCTGATCTCTTGTTTTTTGTACTCAAGGAGACGGAATTAAAATTGCTTATCTTAGGACAGTTTTTCTTTTTTTTTTTCTAGTACTTTCAAGTCTAGTCTGTGCCAGACTCATGATAATTTAGTTTTCTATCATCTCTTCAAATATTTTAGTAAAGGAGCCATGTCAGGTTGAAAAAGAGGGCACAGTTCCTTTTTTCAAATCCTATACTAGATGTAAAATGCTGCAACATGGTACAAGGGAGAAAGTTCAAATCCCAACTTGCCAGTTACCAGCGTGATCCTGGACAAGTGAATTCATGTCCCTGGGCCTTCGCTTGCTCATCTATAAAAAGACAGGGTTGGACTAGATAGTTTCCAAAGTCCTTTCTAGTTCTAGAATGTTAATTGTTTATTATTATTCCATGTTAATGAGCATATTTGCAAAACAATTTTATTTAATAGCATCATTATTACAAAGAATGATATCCTAGTGGAATTATTGCCCTTTCTACCCACCTCCTTCAGGACTGGTAATGTGTTTTTGAAAGATTTTTTTTTTCAGTCTTTGTGAATCAGGTCATTTGGAAATAATGTCATTATTATTTTAGAGAAACTGATGTACAGGTTAAATATTTGAATGGGGAAGAAAACATCTGTTGGCATGGAAAAGCCATTCTTTTCTAACATACTGAATAAAACACAGCTGTGCTGGCAGTTTTTAGTCTAATTTTCTTCTTCACTATGTATGTGAGTGAATGTGTGTTTGTGTTTGTGCATTTTCAGAAAAACTTTACAAAGAAATGAAGCACTCCACCATCTGGAATTTGAATCCTCACCCAATGTCCACTGCATCCACTAAGAACATCCAGGTGTTCTGCAGCTGCCTGAATTCATCTCATAGGGAAGCAGCACCCCAAGCAGCTGTGAGATTTGTTTTGCAGCTCAAATAACATTAGTTTGTTATTCTCACAACTGCATGGTGGAGCCATTTTCTAAGCAACCTTGCATGATATGGAAACTGTAGAAGAATTGGAGCCACTGCCTTTGGAATTATATGCCTTGTTAAAAGAAAAGAAAAAAGAAAAAAAAACCCTAGCTTTTTTTCAGTGGGCCCCATATGTAAACATCAAATGCCAGTGTAATGTATCCCTCTACCAGTCTGGTGAGTGATACGGTTCACTGACAGGAAAGACTAAGGCCATCTTGTGGGCTGCCAGTTTCCTAACCCCCCCAACTCCCAGAATCACAGTCTGTTAACTTCAGTTTTGGTGTTGCCACCATTGAAAAGGAGAAACCTTTTTTTGTGCTGCTCCTAATTCTGTCTTCTGGGGGGCTCTGTTGACATGAAGGTGAGTAGAAGATAGCCAAAGGAAAGGTTTGGAGTAACACCACCCACTTCTGCTCCAGATTCCTGGAATCCAGCCCTTTTAAGACCATGGAGGGACTTTTTCTGAAAGTTTTGCTGCTGGGTGCAAGTTTAACAGGGTTGCTTTTCTCTCTTGTGGATTTTCATTTCTTTTGGAAGACAGGCCTCCAGAGGCCTAATTTTATAATCATTTTGACTGATGATATGGGATGGGGTGACTTGGGGGCAAATTGGGCAGAAACAAAGGATACTCCACAACTGGATAGAATGGCTGCTGAAGGGATGAGGTGAGTCTTAAAAAAGATAATCATGTCTCTTTGTTGACATGCCTTTGGTTGCCTCATACTGTGCCTGGGTTTAATTAAGAGCTGCTAGAGATGCAAGGACCAAGTTTATTTATAGTAATTGCATGGTACCCAGTCTATCATCACTGTTATTGTTGTTCAGTCATTTTTTTTTCAGTTGAGTCTAACTCTTCGTGATTCCATTTGGGGTTTTCTTGGCAGAGATCCTGGAGTGGTTTACCATTTCTTTCTCCAGTTCATTTTATAGATGAGGAAACTGAGGTAGTCAGGGTTAGGTAACTTGGTCAAGGTCCTATAGCTAGTATGTGTTTGAGGATGGATTTGAATTCACTAGTCTTCCTGATTAGGACTTGCACTCTTATCTACTATGCCAATGAGTTGCCTTCATCACTGAGCACTTTATATTTGATATATGCTATCTCATCATGAAAATTATCTTAACATAGGCTCTTCGAATCACACACCCCCAGACAAAAAATGGGCACACAACGGCTCATATAAGGCACAGCTATTACTATAGATACATGTGTATATATAACTATAACTATACATAAGAAATGTATAATGTAAATAATAATGTACAAATTTCAAGTGCTTTATGGTTACAGATTATATTTCATTTGAGCAACCCTATAGGTAGTAGTACAAGTATTAGTATTTCTGTGTTACTGATATAGAAACTAAGACTCAGAGAAATTAAATAATGCAACTATTTTTGGGGTGTCCCTTAAATGTACCTGTCAATTTATCAAGTGCTGGCTCCAAATAACTTTTTTTAAACTACTACCTTCTGACTTGGAATTAATTCTGTGAATTGGTTCCAAGGCAGAGGAGTGATAAGAACAAGGCAATGGGGGTTAAGTGACTTGCCCAGGGTCACACAGCTAGGAAGTGTCTGAGGCCTGATTTGAACCTAGGACCTTCTCTCTAACTATTCAGTTACCTTCATTTTTTTCCCCTAATTTGTAAAATGGAGTATTAAAGGCTATTGACTCAGTGTAACATACTGTCTTCATAGAAATATTGATTAATTTTTTTAAGTCCCTAGTAGATTATCAGATAAATACTAATGAGAATACTTAAAAGCCATAGTTTTTTAGTCCTGTTTATTCTTTTCAAGTGTGTCCTTCTAGTATCCTTTCAGTCAAGCCCAAAGTGAGACCTTGGGAAGGCTCCTTATGCAAATACTATGTTTTTGTCTTCCTTGTTTTCCTCCTCTAACAAAGCATTCAAACCCTAGCAGTCACATGATAAATGTAAGGGAGACAACTGACTGGCAGTACTTATCTCATGTGGACAACTTTATATTTTTTATTAATTGGTTGATATTCAATTAAATTTAATAAGCATTTTTAAAATTTTTTATTGTCATGCAAAACACACTTCCATATTGGTCATTGTAGTAAGAGCAAAGTTGTACATAACCAAAACCCCTAAAATAAAACCATAAATACACTGATATGAAAAGTGATTCCAATAGTTCTTTCTCTGGAAGTGGATAGCATTTCCTTTCATAAGTCTTTCAGGATTTAACAAGCATTTTAAAAACACCTACTATGTTGTATGCTTGTTATGCTATTATGTGCCAGGCACTGTGCTAGGTTCTGGAGAGACAAAGGTAAAAAAAAAAACCAAACCTTTCACTTGAGGAATTTATATTCTAATGGAATAAAATATACACACTTATAATTAAAACAAAGTAATTTCAGGAGGTAAAAGTGTTTGAAGTCCTAGGAGATGGGGTTCAAGAAACTCCTCATTTATAATGTAGCACCTAAATTGTGCTTTGAAGGAAGCTAGTGATTCTTGGAGATGTGGAGATGAGGAGAGAGTGAATTCCAGACATGGTTTTTGTTTTGTTTTGTTTATATTTTATATTAGAAGTCATTGAGAGAGGGAGAGGGAGAGGGAAAGAAGGAGGGGGGGGAGGGAGATCCAATTTGATAGCTATATGGAGGATAGATTTCAGAGGGCAGAGACTAGGAGCAGAGAGGTGATGAAGATCTGTACTAGGATGGAGAGTATGAGAATAGAGAGGTGATTGTGATTCAGAAAACCATGCTTCCAGAACTGCTATCATTACTCACTTTTGCTAATCTCAAATGATCAAGACCTGCAAAAGTGATAATTTTGGGGGAAAATAACAGGCTTTATTACATCTTGCTTGCTTATGAAATTCCAAAAACTGATTTGAGAGTATTTAAACAAACATTTTCCTGTTAGTAAATGCAGAGGTAATAAATATAACATCAATTGTACTACATATTCTTGCATTTTCAAAGCATATTGGAATTTTTGCATAATAAAAGGTTGCAATTGCCCAAAGTACACAAGGACCAGGAGAGGCCATACAGTGCTAGGACAGAAAATGTTGCTCCTCCATTCCCTAAAGAAGGTGGCCAGGAATTCAGTGTGGAAGAAGGGAGGGGCAATGACTTTTCTCTTTTGAATTTAGGGAGGTTCAGGATCCTTGAACTTTTCCTGTTTGGGGCTGCTTTGCATCCATACCCCATGTAGTCCTCCTATTCTCTGCTCCCTGGACTCCTTCCTATCCATCCATCAATTTCTCTGTCTCCCCACACAACTGTCATGTTGCCCCACTCTTTTTAGTTAAATCTTCTAGTGTTGCCATGAGCCTATTCTCTTGAACCTCTGGCTACTTTATGCCATCATGAGAATATCAGACACTAGCTTAGGGAAATCAGAGGTCATCTCACACTACTATGAAACATTCATTAGAGAAAGACTTTCATGGGAATTATCAGACAAAAACCAAAAAACCAAATCCTGATGTCTCCAGATTGTTTTCCATTGTCTTACCTGCCAAAGTGCAGTTTCATTTTAAAAGCTTCATAGACAAAACTGAGAATAATCATTAATACTCTGAGATAATATCATTTGTTAGGAAGTAGAATTCTCTATTGAACTTTTCCTGTTTGGGGCTGCTTTACATCCATACCTCATGTAGCCCTCCTGTTCTCTGCCTCCCTGGACTCCTTCCTATCCATCCATCAATAATTGGATCTCCCTCCCCCCTCCCCCTTGGTCTCTTTAAAACCTTCTTTGTTTGAAGATAAAAGAATAGTCAGATCCCATTAAATGTAAGCTCCTTGGGGGTAGGGACTGTTTTCATTTTTTGTCTTTATAGGACAATGTCTGATAGACTAAATCCTTCATAATTGTTTTGTTAAATTAAATTGCCTAGCAAGGCATTTTCCCTTGCAAGAATTCTCATGTATTTTAATCTCATTTATCTTTACTGTATCAAGACTTTAAAAGGGTATCCTTAGAGGAAAGGGGACCAGTATTTGTTCTTCTGTTCTTCTCTACCATCTGTGAATCTTAAAAAACTACTCAGACTGTACCTTAGAAGATTTGATTTAAACTATTCCCTTATTGTAACAATGGAGATACTTGGTCTAACAAGTGTATGGGGTGCTCAGGGAGGGGTAGTATCTCTGGTATGGAGGGCTTGTCATGCCCTCCTAGGGCAGCTCTCTAGCCTCTGACCCCCACCTGACACCCAGCTTTCACTTGTGGCTCCCAGTAGCTGCTAGCATGCAGCAGCGGCCACA
Organism: Monodelphis domestica; assembly: GCF_027887165.1. Lineage (NCBI taxonomy): Eukaryota > Metazoa > Chordata > Mammalia > Didelphimorphia > Didelphidae > Monodelphis > Monodelphis domestica. Next base: position 224,513,747 of record NC_077228.1, on the reverse strand, counting down.
CCCTGGGCAACGGCTTCAACAAGCCAGCTAAACCTTGTGAGGGTAGCCATCGGGTCATCGACCCCTGGTGAACCAGGGCTTTGCTCACCCAGCATGTGAAGACTGCTTCAGCAGAACAGGTAGAAGAAACCAATAAGAAGGTTCAACAGCTGAGATGGCGACGCAGCAAAGCACTGTGGAGTGCTTAGGGCATGTTGGAGCACAAAAGACAACATGGCCATCCAATGCAGCTGAGGAAGTCTTCAGGTGTAACAATTTTTCATGCCACTGGACCCAGGCTTCCAATGCCGAGAGAGTGGGACTGTCTCTGTGCATCGACTTTTCCACTTAAATCTCTTTCACGCACAAGTATCTTTGTGCACACTCATCTATCCTAACCCCGTCCACCCTCTTCAATGTCATTCTTGGTCACCGAGAGACTACCACTATAGGTCTAACAAGAATCAAGAATGTATTGGGAACTTTTAAAATTACTCCACCCTACTCAGACAGTGCCTTAGGGGAAGATAAAGTTGTAAACTCCTGATTGAACAATGAAAGTCCCTAACTCATAACTTATAGTAAAGCTAGAACCTTAAGCTAGGTCCATTTTTAGATCTAATACAAAAAGGTGTTAAGTAGCTAAAGGCTAAATTAATCACCAAAAGGTCAAGTAACTTACAAAAGGCAAGCATAACAAAGAGGTGTGAAGTACTCAGAAGATATAATCTAACCAGAGAAGGTGTGAACTAAAGAGTGGTGAAAACTAAGAATGGGCAGTCCTGGAAAAAAGCGTCTACTGTGATTAGTAGATGTGAAAATTTAGGGGAGGTGACATAAGAGAAAATTTTTTTTTTAAAGGAAGGGTAAAAAGTCAGTTCAGGGAATTAGAGTTAAGGAGATTCAATGGAGGACTGGAACTTGCTTGGAGATGGTCTTGTGGTGAGTAATAAGACTGACTCGTTCTCCCTTAGGCTCAGGGAGGCCACTTTGGCTTAGGCCTTTAACTACTGCTTGACTCAGCCTGAGCCAGAGCAGTTTAAATTAATTCTCTCTCTCTCTCTCTCTCTCTCTCTCTCTCTCTCTCTCTCTCTCTCTCTCTCTCTCTCTCTCTCTCCCTCCTCTCTCTCTCCCCCTCTCTCTCTCTCCCTCCTCTCTCTCTCCCCCTCTCTCTCTCTCCCTCCTCTCTCTCTCTGTCTCTCTGTCTCTCTGTCTCTCTCTCTCCCCCTCTCCCTCCTCTCTGTCTCTCTCTCTCCTCTCTGTCTCTCTGTCTCTCTGTCTCTCTCTCTCTCTCTCTCTCTCTCCCTCCTCTCTCTCTCCCCCTCTCTCTCTCTCCCCCTCTCACTCTCCCCCTCCTCTCTCTCTCTCTCTCTCTCTCTCTCTCTCCTTCCCTTAATTCCTTCTCTCTTTATTAATTAAAATCTCCATAAATCCCTAGCTGACTTGGGTATTTTCATATTTGGGAATTTCCCATGGTGACCACTTATTTTAGATTTTAAGTCAAAACACTAAAATTATCCTAACACACCTTAACATTAAAAAGCTGGGACTTAAGGTTCTATTCCTACATTTTATCCTAGACAATTAATTTAGTCTGGATATGCCTCAGTTTATCTCTAAAAATTATAACTATACTATTTATCACATGTTGTTATTGTTCTGTCATGTCTACCTCTTTGTGACCCCATTTGAAGATTTCCTGGCAGAAAGACTAGAGTGGTTTGTCATTTCCTTCTCTAGCTCTGAGGAAATTGAGTAGTCAGTGACTTATCCAGGCCACACAGCTGGGAAGTGTCAGCAGCCAGATTTGAATCCAGGACCTCCCATCTCCAGGTCTGGCTCTATACACTGAGCCACCTAGCTTCCCCTCAACAAATATATATTAAGTGCTTATTGTATGCTAGGCACTACAATAATTGCTAGGGATACAAATTTTTAGGCATTTGAGACTTAGAACTGAAAGAGATCTTAAGATATTATCGAATCTATCTCCCTCCCCTCCCCAAGTATTAGGGGTTAACTGAGGCCCAGAAGTCACTCAGCAATTAAGTATCAAAGGTGGGATTTGAACCTATTTTTTCTCCTTTCCGAATCCAGAATCTATCCATTTTTGACGAATATAAATAAGGCAGAAACTGTTTGACTTTTATTTTTGCATACTTAGTAACTAGCACATAGTAGATGCTATAAAAATCTTTCTTGATTAATTGAAAAATATCTTGTAGGTGGAGTTGTGAGTTGACCCAACCATTCTGAAAAGTAGTTGGGAATTATATTTTTTAAATAGTGAGTACAATATGTATGTACTTTGACTTAGTGATTCAACTCAATGAGATTAAAGCCAGAAAGTTGCTATTAAACTCCAAAACATTCAGAGCAGCTCTTTTTGTGGTAACACAGAATTGGAAACAAGGTAGCCACTCATTGACTGGGAATGGATAACATCGTAGATACCCATTGACTGGGGTGTGGTTAAACATTGTACTTTAGCAGAATGTTACTGAACTACAGGAAAAGAAAAACATGAAGGATTCAAAAAATAATGGGACGACATGATCTAATGCACAGAGTAAAGGAAATAGAACCAGAAAACTTTATATGCAATGACTACAACAACATAAAATAGAAAGAATGACAATGAGTTGGTCCCCAAAGAACTGGAAAAAATACTCCCCCCTTTTTTTACAGAGGTGAGGCACTGTCATTGTCAAATATGGCAAATATTGCCATGTTCAATTCATGTGTTGTTTAATTTTGTTGAACTTTTCTTTCTTTTTTAATTTATTATAAGCATGGCTTGCTGGGGCAGGGGAATATATTTAGATGTAAAGGTCATGTAAAAATAAAGTATATCAATAACAATTTCAAATTTTAAAATGAAGGTGATAATATGAATAGTTTAAAGGAATTTAAGGAGAAATATGCTAAGTGCATTATTTCTACATGAACATGATTGATAGCATTGAAGTGGTTTTAGAGAATAAAGAACAGGACCAGTCCCAGGAAATTTTAGGAAGGAGCCCAACACGGGTGCTTCTTACTCCCTCTTTCTGAGTCTTTCCCCTGCTCTTGACTGATAATTTTAGGTACCTGCCCCCTTATTTATTTTGACTTTTTTTCCTCCAACTGTTGAGTGCCTTTTACATGCTATGCACTAGGACCTAGGATAGGAAGATGAAAATGCAGGGGAGACAATGTGTACACATACACGAGGCAACTAGGGACACGATGGATGGCTGCTAGCTCTGGAGTCAGGAATAACGGAGTTCAAATTGCTGCTCGGACTCTTCCCAGTTTTTGACTTGTTAAATGTTTGTTGGCTTGACCCTGGGCAAATAGCTCTTAATTTCTGCTAAACTCAGTTTCTTCATCTATAGAATGAGGATGATAAAACCTTTTTCCATGGGTTGTTGTGAGCATAAAATGAGAGAGTATTTGTAAAGTACTCTTATTATACAAAATATATACAAAGTAATTAGAGGAATTTTGTGTGGTGGGGAATGTAGGGAGGAAGGCAGTAATGCCTGAGGTTTCATTTAGAAGACATCATGGTATCCTCAACTTTCAGAATAAAATATTTCTTTTGTTCATGGACTATTGATTGCCCCCTTTTTTAGATGGAAAGCATCCTTTACAACTTGTATAAGTTGAGAGAGAATGGTTAACTAGACAGTGGAAATGGTAGCAAAAGATCCCAGTTCAAGTCCTAATATTTACTATGTGTGACCTTGGATAGGTCCCGTAACTTCTGAGTCTCATTTTTCTTTTTGTGAAATGGCAATAATAATGACATACTACCTATTTCACACCTTATTGTGATCAAATAAGATACTATACATTACAATTTTGTCTTCTAGATTGTAAACTCCTTGAAAAATAAGAATCATCTCTTTTTCATTAGTACCTTATTACAAGGTAGAGACTCTAGACTTTATAAATATTTACTGAAGTAATGGATGAGTTTTTCTGGAGAATTTGCTTAAAAAAAATCTTACCTTTTGTGTGTATTGATTCCTAGGCAGGAGAGGTAAGGGATAGGCTATGGGGTAAAGTGACACACTCAGGGTCACACAGCTAGGAAATGCCTGAGGCTAGATCTGAACTGAAGACTTCCTATCTGCAGACCTGTCTCTTAGTCACTGAGCCACTTAGCTTCCCCTGGAGCATTTTATAGTAAGATTCTAAAGATTAAATTTTTAAGGATGAAATTTCAGACATGAGTTAGGAGTAAAAAATAGACATTTATTAAACACCTTCTCTGTACCAGAAACTATAGTTACAAATACAGAAGTGACAGTCTTTCCTTAAGGAATTTATATTGTAATTGGGAGGGTATAAAAGACAATTTTGGTCTGGGGAACCACAGGGATGGTGAATAGAAGCAGAAGGCAGTTAATTGTACCAGCAACAAAGAGCCTCTTAGGTATAGTAGATAGAACACCTAACTTAGAGTTAGAAAGATTCCTTTTCCTGAATTAAAATCTGACTTCAGACCCTTAATAGCTGTGTGAACAAGTGAGCAAGTCACTTAACCTTGTTTGCCTCAATTTCTTCATCTATAAAATGAGCTGGAATAGGAAAGGGCAAACTTCTCCAGTGGTTTTGTCTAGAAAATCCCAAATGAAGTCTTGATACAACTGAAAAATGACTAAACCTCCACCTCCTTTTTAGTAGCAATGCTTTTATTGCTATACAAGTACTGTTTCTGGGTTAGAGGTAGAAGGGAGGGTGGGGAATGGAAAAAGGAAAGTGTAAGTTTCTGTCAGATGGAGAGAGGCCCTTGCTTAGCAGGCCCTGGTTTTAACTAAGATGAATTTGAGAAGCCTGGTCTGGGGCCAGTTAGATATAATGGGTTGTATTTAGTGCAGTTTCTTTTTTTTTTTTAAATTAATTAATAATATTTTTCCATGGTTACATGATTCATGTTCTTTCCCTTGCCTCTTTCCTTCCTCAAAGAGCAATTCCACTGAGTTTTACACGTATCATTGTTCAAAACCTATTTCCATATTACTATTTGCAATAGAGTGATCATTTAAAGTTGATATCCCCAATCATATCCCCATTGAACCACATGATCAATCATATGTTTTTCTTCTGCATTTCTACTCCCATAGTCCTTTCTCTGGATTTAGTGAAGTTTCAACTCCCTTATCAATCAGGATAGCACAGTTGGGGGCTGCTCTGGTGGCTCAGTGGATAGAGCCAGACCTGGAAGGTATAGCTTAAAAAAAAGAGAGAGAAAAATATATTACTAGAATGACCTAATATCAAAATAGCCAGGGGATAAAGAAATGATTTTTTTAAAAATTTCCCCTTTGAGGTCCCAAGATACATGACAGCACAAGAGAATTTTTCATTCCAGCAACTTCTAACAATTGAAAAGATAACTTCAAAATTCCCCTCTTATTATTTTAATGTCTAGTTTCTTATTTTTGTTTTGTTTTACATTCTATTTTCAGTCCTTAATTAAAGAAAGCCCTTGTTCTTTCAGTTGGTCAGTGCCTGCCCAGGTTGACTTGGAAAAGACCTTTTCCCTAATAATAAAGCCTTTTTGTTGTTTATTACTTCCTCCTCCCTTCCCTGCTTCCCTGCCCCTGTCTACAGTGGCATTCACTAAGAAGAGGTGAAATTCAAATTAGTTCATTTAGCAACTTAATCACTGCTTTTGAAAGGGAAGGAAAATTTCATTGATTGAAAGGTTTCTATTTCATAGGATGTCAAAATTAGAAGAGATGACAAAGAACATATAGACCAACAGCTTTATGAAGAACCACACAACTCAGACAAATGAAATGATTTAGTCAAGGTCACTTGGAGAAGTCCATCCAAAATTTGTACTGAACTCTTCCATGTCCAAGCATTATTTTTCCACAACATCATGTTCTCATTCATTTGCCTTACGGAAGATTATAGAATGATTATTTATTCAACATATTTATTAAGCATTATGCCTAAGGTATTGTTTACTAAGTATTAGGAATTCAAAGATGGAAAAGCATACTGTGCCAGCCCTCCAGAAGCTTCAGTTCAGGGGCAGGATAGAGGAGAAGATGGCATGGATTCAAAGAGTTGAGACCCCAGATGAGACACTGTTCTATAAGAGAAGAAATAGAAATCCCTGTACACTTAAGATCTACTTATAGGAATATTACTACTAGAGGGAAGAGACGAGTAGCTTCTTATTTTCATAAATTATTATTGCTAACTAGTTGCTAAACCCAGTTACTTCCACTACTAGAATGTAGGGCCTATCAGTATCTCTCTCTCTCTCTCCTTCCTTCCTTCCTTCCTTCCTTCCTTCCTTCCTTCCTTCCTTCCTTCCTTCCTTCCTTCCTTCCTTCCTTCCTTCCTTCCTTCCTTCCTTCCTTCCTTCCTTCCTTCCTTCCTTCCTTCCTTCCTTCCTTCCTTCCTTCCTTCCTTCCTTCCTTCCTTCCCCCTCTCCTCTCTCTCTCTCTCTCTCTCTGTCTCTCTCTCTCTCTGTCTCTCTCTCTCTCTCTTTCTCTCTGTCTCTGTTTCTCTGTTTCTCTCTCTCCCCCTCTCCCTCCCTTTCCCCGCCTCTTCCCCCTCCTCACTTCTCCCTCTCCCCTTCTCTCTTAGAATTAGTACTTTGTATTGGTTCCAAGGCAGAAGAGTGATATGGGTTAGGTAATGGGGGTTAAGTGACTTGCCCAGAGTCATACAGCTAAAAAGTGTCAGAGGCCAGATTTGAATGAAGGAACTCCTATCTCTAGGTCTGACTATCCACTGAGCTACCTAGCTGCCCCTAAATGATTTCTAAGGTCCTTTCCAGCTCTAATTTTCTTTGAATGTCCTTTTTTTTTGCACTCATTCCATACTTTGTAGTTTATTTCCAGTTTCTTTCCTTCCAGATTTGTGGATTTTCATGCTCCAGCTTCTACCTGCTCTCCGTCCCGTGCCAGCCTGCTTACTGGAAGGCTTGGGTTGCGAAATGGAGTTACCCACAACTTTGCTATCACCTCAGTGGGAGGCCTTCCACTTAATGAGACCACCTTAGCCCAGGTGCTCCAAGAGGCTGGTTACATCACAGGAATGATAGGTAAGCCAATATGTTTTATTTCTAGAATGAACTCTTTCCCTCCTCACCTCTGCCTCACAGAATCCCCAGATATCTCAAAGTAGATTTTGATCCTCTGAGTTATTAGGGCTCTCTCTCTCTCTCTTAGAATTAAACTACATTATTTATTTTTTTCTCAAGACAATGTACATTCCTTGAGAGCAGGGCCTGTTTCATTTTTGCCTTTGTATCTCCAGTGCTTGACACCTTTTGTATTAAAAGTTGGCTTGCTAATGTCCCTCTGTATTTTCTATATGAGGCTGGCCCTGTCATCTCAGCAGCAAGGTACTATAGCTTAGGGTCAGGAAAACTTGCATTCAAACAACACTTACTAGCTGGGGGTCCTAAACAAATCACTTGACCCCTTAGTGCCTCAATTTCCTCAACTGTAAAATGGTGATAATAATAGCATCATTTCACAGGGTTGTCATGAGAATCAAATGAGTTAATGTGTCAAAGTAACAGAATGCCTGGCATATGTTAGGTTTATAATAAATTCTTGTTCCCTTCCTCCTTTCCTGTCCCTAGTTCATGCCAGTTTTAATTCTGCCTTTTTTTTTTTTACTTTCCTAAGGAGAATGGTTTTACTGGAGTTTTGAGTCTCATAGTTTTTCTCCTTTCCCCTTTTCTTTCTTGGCTCTCTTAAAATAATATGAAATTCTTAACAGTATCTTGAGGGAACATGTGCTGTTTGGGGAACTCTTGCTTTCAGTTTCAGAGAGCTAGATTCAGTCAATTTCCTGCTGTCCCCCTAACTGACTTCATGGGGAGAGATTATGCTAACAAAACCAAATGCTTTGAGTCTTCATGTTGGTTGTGCTGTTTTGCTATCTTGTTTCTTCTAAAGGAACAGGATGTGCTCCTCAAAATGACTCGTAACTGTCTACCCTAAAAGGACTCTTCTAGTTTGCTAAGAAATAATTTTAAAGCAAATCAACCCGGTGTACCATTCATTGCTTTGTGTGAGACCAGAAAAATCCTTCTTTCAGGCCTAGTCTCCCCTCAGGTTCTTGTTAACTCCTCATAGCCCTTGAGAATATTGAAGCACTTTGCAGTTCAGGGATGGCAGGTGTGAAGGAAATGCCCCTATGGACTTATCTTCCTCTTTGTTACCCTTCATATATTAACCATGTTCAATGTATGGCAAAAGGGAGGAAGATGGTGAGTGTGAGGCGTCCCTGATACAGAGTGTGTGGAAATTTATTCTCTTTTCAGTAATTCATGTCAATTTAATGTCCCAGGGAAGAAGGAAATGGGAAGGGGACTGTGAACTTGTTGCCCTATTCCTCTGAATCCTCTTTATAGGGAGGGCAGAGACAACTTTTCAATTCATGGAATTCTTTAGGTTGCTCAATAGCTGACCTTTACTCCATTTGCTTTTCTGTTTGTTGAGTTTCACATCTTGTTCTCTCTTGCTATCTCCCAGTGGACCCTGGCTTGTGATCCTTAGAGAGAAGAACTTGCTTGGCATAGCTCCTTGTAGTACCTTTTGGTTTGCCTTTCTCAAATTAAAGGCTAATGGAGGACAGTCTGTTTCCTCAACTCCCTAAATGAAATGAGATTGTGAACAGGGAATCATGCTGATCACCTTTTTTTTCTTGTTTTCCAATAGGCAAGTGGCACCTTGGTCATCATGGCCTCTACCAACCCAATTTCCGTGGTAAGGATGCTTGGAAGGAGGTGGGGAGGGTAGTAATTATTTGAGGGAAAGAAGCTCTAGGAAAAAGATACAATGTCATTTAAAATCATTTTCCTGCCTTCACAAGAGAATTCAATGTTGTGTTTTTTTTTTCTGTGAGTTAATCTCACAGTTCATTAGCAGCCTTATTTCACTGTATAGGGGCCCTCCTACTGTTGTACAGCTTCAAGTCACCTTATTCCCAAATAACATTTTCTTTTAGCTGTCTTCTCTCTTCATGACTTTCCTATTAAAATGTTTCAGAATATGTTTATTCCCCTCTCAGGGATTTGTATGGTTAAAGATCCATACATTTTAGAGTTGATAATGTTAGGAATTTAGTCAAATCCTTTTATTTTATAGTTAATATGACATTTTCATGGAAATGATATTAAATTAACTGGTCCTTTGTATCTAGTGTTGCTTTAATTTTCTCTTGAGTGCTCTATGGCTCCTTTCCCTAAAGTGATCATATTGTTTGGCATCATGGTACAGTGGAAAGAATGTTAGACTTAGTTTTGGAAAGACGTGGGATCAAATTCTGCCTCTGATAATGACTTAGCTGTGTGACTATTTGCTAGACACTTTAACATATCTGAGTCTTAGTTTCCTTGTTTGTAAAATGGGGATAATATAACTCTAGTATCTACCTCATGAAATTGTTGTGAGGATAAGTAAGATAATGTAAGTGCAATACCTTGCAAACCTTAAAATATAGATAAGTATTAGCTATTATTATTATTAACTGCTGATGACCCCCATTCACTCTATTGAATGTTATCATAAAAAAAACAACAACCTTGTTTCAGAGAGTTGGAAGACACCTTGGAAATCATCTAATGTAATACCTTCATTTCATTAATGTAAGAGAAAGTAAGATTTGTTCCCCCAAATCCCTACCCAGTTCACTTGATACCAGTCATAGGATTTAATCATAAATAATGAAATTTTGATTTGTTAATGAGGTGTTAACACCCTCTTAACCCTTTTCAAATTATGGAGACCTTGCTGTCTGAGTCAGGAGGGAACAAACAATCATTAACTTCCCCTCCCTGCAGTGACCCTTAGAAAAAACAGTCCAGTGAGTTTGAAGCAGTTGAAGAGAAACATTAGTTAGAGAAGAACAGAGATCTTTACCGCTTAGTAAGAGAGGAAGGAAAGCTCTTGCCATCTGTATCCATCAGCCATGGTACTTAGCAATGGAGCTACTTAGCAAGAAAAAGACTGCATCCAGAAACCAGTTTTTAAATTTTTATTGAATTTTATTTTTTCAATTACATGTAGAAATGATTTTTTGATGATTATGCTCTGACATTTTGGCTCTCCTCCTCTCCCCAAGGCTGTAAATAGCTGACATAGGTTATATCCCATCAAGCAGTTTGAAAGAGTCCAGGCAGCACTCCCTAGAGAGAACTAGTTAAAAAGAGATATTCAGTGCCAGATGCATCTTCAAGGAGGGTGACCCCTGGTAGCAGGGAAGAGAGTTGGATCTGGATTTCAGAGAACTAGCTCTGGCCATTGACAGTTGTACTACTAGAGGACTACACAAAGAAAGAAAGGTCTTTGAGACCCAACAATAGTACCAGAAGAGTGAGTAGCCTTGGCCACATGTATTCCCCAGGTATATGTCTCACTGCGATTATACTTGGAGTTTATGCTACTCTTTCCACAAGTGCTGAGTGTATTTATAACAGTGTCACCTCAGTTTTATTTTGGGGATGGTTTACAGCTGTTGTTCTTACTATGCCATATTTGTAAATGCTTTGGCTTTGAGAAAATTGCATTAACTGCCTATCTATTAAGGGGAAGCTCACAGGTGAGGATGGAGATCATGAGCTATAGTTTTAGAAATAGGTTTCCACAGGGTGATTCTAGAACCTGAGGCAGCAGGTTCTAAGAATCTTACCTGCAAGTCTGAATTAGAGGGAGTAACCCGGAATGCTACAATAATACATGTTGAATTGAATTGAGGACACTGAGGCCCAGAGAGGTAGTAGTAGAAGCAGAACCAGAATCTAGATATTTCCTGATTATAGCCCAGTATTTTTTCTACATGTCCTTTCTTTTTCTTTTCTTTTTTAAAATTTATCTATTTATTTATTAATTTATTAAAAAAAAAAAACCCTTACCCTTTCGGCTTAGAATCAATACTGTGTATTGGTTCCAAGGCAGAAGAGTGGTAAGGGCTAGGCAATGGGAGGTTAAATGACTTTCCCAGGGTTACACATGTAGGAAGTGTCCGAGGCCAGATTTGAATCTAGGACTCTAGGCCTGATTCTCAATCCAAGGAGTCACCCAGCTGCCCCTACATGTCTTTTCTAATCTTAATTAGGTGGAGTCTTTTCAGTCTTTAACTCCATATGTCTTAGTTTCTCAATATTTTTCTGTCTCTAAACTTTCCTTCCCAGTCCTCATTGTGTTTCAGGGCAGGCTTCTATGACATCTTCTGGTTCTTTTTATCTGTCTTTTACTATGATCTGCTGTGGGGTGGTCCAAAGAGTAGTGGAATGAGATTTTAGAAATTTGAATTCTAATCTTTAGTTCTGTCACTAATGTGGGGAAAGTGGTTAATGTGACTGGGGTAAAGTCATTTCATCTGGCCTTGTTACCATAATCTCCTTATCCATGAAGTCTTTTAGTGGGGAGGCAGGAAATCCACTGGATGAAGCACTGAAATAGAAAACCTCAGTTTCATCAACAAAATAAAAAAAATTATTTTAGATGATTTTTGAGCACTCATCCAGTTGAAAGATTCTCTAACCTTATTATTTCCCATCTCTGGACTCATTCTATCTATATGCTCCTACCCCATAGACATTCATCCAAAAATATTCTTTAAGTATCTGCTATGCTCTAGAGGAGATGCAAAATTTAGTGAAGTAATCCTATGAAACTTACTGCTTCATAAGAGAGCTAGTGCAGTGGATAGAGCACTAACCTTAGAATCAGAAAGACTTCTCTTCCTGAGTTCAAATCTGGCCTCAGACAATTACTAGCTGTGTGATCCTGGGCAAGTCACTAAACCCTGTTTGCCTCAGTTTCCTCATATATAAAATGAGTTAGAGAAGGACTCCAATATCTTTGCCAAGAAAACTGTAAATGGGGTCTTGAAAAGTTGGAATATGATTAAATAACAACAAAGCAACAATCTAGATAAGTATATGATAGATGATATTCTATGGTGAATTTGTTAGAGAACTGCAAGACAACATTATGGGAAGTCTTTTGGAGAATAGAATTATCAGAACTGAGGAATCTGGGAAGTATTCATGGAAAAATGATATTTAAAAGGAGGGTAGGAATTCAACAAGCAAAAAAGGAGGGAGGCATTCTAGGGTTAGAGAACATTATGCTCAAAGGAATAGAGGAAGCTCAGCATATTTAGAAAAAAATGTAAAGTAGTTTGGCTACAGAATAATGTACATGCAAGGGAGTAATATAATAAATTTGGAAAGGTAGGATGATTGCTACTAGGAGTGATGCTAAAGTGGAAAGAGTACAGTATGATCTGAGTTCAAATCTCTTAAATCTATGAAACTATCATCTTCAGTCTATTCCTTACTGGTTGTGTTACCTTGATTAAGTTATCCTTTATCCTCAGTTTCCCTATGTTCAAGGAGACTGGAATTTGGAGCTCTAGAGCTACTTCTACATCTGATTCCTATGAGATTATGAAGGTCCTTGAATGTCAAGTGTATTAGGTCAGGGCTGACCTATCCGAGTTCAAGACTGGAATAAAACAATATATTCAGAGCTCATCTAAAAATTGACAAAAGGACCTTTACTTGGCCAGAGCAGGGGAGAGATATTTACTGAAGATACAACATTGATTCAGAAGAATACAGCTTTCCAGTGCTAGGACTGGCTACACTGCTGGTCTGCTGTTCAGAAGCCTCAGAGACCAGCCAGAACTCTTCATGTTTGTTTGTTTGTTTGTTTTGGAATCAGGCAGTCAGGAAGCTGCATTGATGGCATGGACCTTACTCTACTGAGCCAAGTCTCAAGGACTGTTTCAATGCCTTTTAAGGAAAAGAACTAACCTGCTAATGGCATAGTGGATAGAGTATTGGAGTCAGGAAGACCAGAGTTCAAATCTGTTCTTAGACACTGACTAGTTGTGTATCTCTGGGCAAGTCACTTAACTCCTGCCTGCCTCAGTTTCCTCAGCTATAAAATGAAGATAATAGTAGCACCTACCTCTCAAGTTTGTTATGAGGATTAAATGAGATAATATTTGTAAAGTACTTAGCACAATGCCTGATGCATAGTAGGTACTTAATAAATGCTCATTCCCTTCCTACTTTCCCTACCCTATAATGGCACGGATGGAGGTACAGAGGGGGATTCTATATCACACCATGCATTGGAACTTTCTTTAGAAGACAGTAGGAAGCCACTGAATATTCTTCAGCAGAGGAATGACATGACCAGATTTTTTAATACAAAAGACTCCTATCACACTCTGGTAGGAATGGGAAGGAGAGAGCAGACACAGGAAGACCTGGGAGGAGGCTATTGCAATAGTATGACTAGGTAGCAAGGAGAACCCATACTAGGGTAGTGGCAGTGAGAATGGAGAGGAGGCTACAAATGCAAGTAATAACAAATATCTATATTTATCCATATCCACATATAGATATGTATAGCTATAGATATATATGCTTTATCCACGATGTGGAGCATGGCATGCCCCTGGAGTAGCTTTACCCAAGTTACTAAACATCTACTACCATTTTAATGTCTGTGAGCCCACCTTGTCTCTAATAATCATAGCCCTTATTTATCTAAAACCTGTATGCTTCTTTGCCTCTTTTATTTCACATTAGAACTCCAGTAAGTCCAGTAAAATTCAGCAACCATTTACTAAATATTTTTAGGGATATAAACATTGATATGACACCACCCCCTTTCTCAAGGAGCTAATTATCTAATGGAGAAAAGAGTAAGAAAATGCATATAGAGAACTATGTATGATAAATACAAAAGAGAGGCCACAGTAATGTGCTCTGAAAAATTTGAGGGGGATATAACTTTCAGGTGAGTTTGGAGCAGAGAGAACTTCTTGGAAGACATGATCAAGTTGACTTAGAAAAGTTCAGAATTACAGGGTCTTTGAGTTGTCTCAGAAGCTAAATGGTCCAATCCATACCTGAATTCTTAAAAATCTCCTCAACAACATACCCAAACAATACTCCCTTAGACTTTTATTGAAAACCTTCTATAATGAAGAACCCAATATCTTATGCCTAGAAGTGTTGAGGGACTTCAACAGATGGAGATGTAGACAGGAGCTTTGTTAGAATACATGAATAAAAAGACAGGAATGAGAGAGGATAAGACAAGAGTGTAGGAGTATTTTGTCATTGATGCCAAGAGAAGAAAATGTCACTATGAAAGATATGATCAGCAGTATCAAATGTTTGTACAGAGGGTAAGATGGGGGCAGCTGGTTGGCTCAGTTGATTGAAAGCCAGGTCCAGAGTTGGGGTGTCGTTGGTTCAAATCTGGCCTCAGACACTTTCTAACTGTGTGACCCTGGGCAAGTCACTTAATCCCCTTTGCCTAACCCTTACTGCTCTTCTGCCTTAGAACCAATACACAGTATTAATTATAAGATATAAGGTAAAGGTTAAAAAAAATAAAACTAAATACAGAGAGACCATTTTATTTTGTGATAAGGAGATTATTTATATTCTTAGAGAGAGCTATTACAGAGAAGTGGGATTGAAGTCAGATTGCAAAAGCTGAGGAGTAAATGAGTATTGAAGCAGTGAGCATAGACTACTTTCTAAACATTTGACAGTGAAGGGATGAAGGAAAAGAGAAATAAGATGGTCACTCTCCAAGGTAGTAGAACTGAAAAATAGACAAGAGTCAAGCTATTGTCTTTATGATTTGAAGCCCAGAACCCTATCCAATATACTAAAAGAAATGATGCTTAAAAGCTAGAGTGTCTTTATAATTCTGGTCTCAAAAAAGAATTTCTTATCACAGAATTCTCAGGGAGCCTGATAGAATATTCCCCTGTTACTTTCTTGTTACAGAATTGGCTATCCTTTAGTCTAGGACACATCCTTAAATCAAAAGTACACTCAGTAAACACTGGCTGTTAACACCAGCTTTTAATGGAGTTCTGCCTCACTGACTATTTCACAGTCTAGTGATATTCCCCACTGTATCACTTTGTTTCTATCCTTAGAACTAGGGGAAATGGAAACCAAGGTGTTTCTGAAGAGAGGCGTACTTTTCTAAATAGGCTTGGCTTTTTGGAAGGAAATTAATGAGAAGGAATGATTGGTGGGTTTCACATAGGAAGTAGGAGACAAAGTTCTGGGATAGTTAGGTGGCTCAGTGGGATAGAACACCAGACCTAGAGTTGGGAGGACTAGAATTCAAATTTGGCTTCATATACTTCCTACATATTTGACCGTAGGCAAGTCAATTAACCCTGTTTGCCTAGCCCTTGCTCTTCTGTCTTAGAGTTGTCACTAAGACAGAAAGTAAGTTTTTTTTTTTTAAGTATTGAGTTCCCTATAACTGAAAATCTTCAAGGAGAGGCTAGATACTACTTGTAGTCTTATAATTTTATAAAGGAGATTCTTGTTTATGCTATGATTTTTGTTGTCCCTTCCAATTCTGGGATTCAGTGAGGGTACAGTTTAATGAGTTTAAGGAGCTTGGGCCTGATGGAGGGGTACATTTTCTTATAAAACTGTAAGGATTGAGGAGAAGTAAGGATATTTAATGGTTTAAAGATAGGAGAAAAGTTGAAGTCAATTCATAGCATTCCATTTCCTACCTCAATGAATGGAAAGCTCTCCCTTTACATGGTAGAATCCCTCGGGTTTTTAAGGATTGAGCTCAAGTCTTACTTTCTGCATAGTGTTTTTCCTGATCCCTCCACTTATCAGAGCTCTCACAATTATATTGTATTTATTTATGTGTTGGGGTTTCCCCCTTAATTGAATCAACCATTCAACCAAAAAACAGACTAAGTATTAAGGAATTTTCTTATAATCTTATCACAATGTGTCAGATAAGCCTTTAAGGACTCCCATCTGAGGGAGGAAGCAGCTTCAGGGAGTGTCATCCTCTCACAATAGGAAGAAGTGCTGGCTATGGACTCAACAAGGGCATCAGCCCTTGGAGTTCAGCATATTGTTACAGAGGAAGTCCAATTCCAAGTCTGTCATTTTTTGGTCCTTTGTTTTCAAAGAGGACCAATGACATCAGAAGGTGATGCCTTGACTTGCCCTAGAATTGGGTTTAATTCAGAGTTGCACAGTCAACAGCCTCACTCCTTCTTCTAGAGTTGTCCAAGTTTAGTGGCAGGACAAATGTCAGGATGCCTGGAGATGGTTTGGGATGTAGTAGATGACCTCAGTATCTCTGATGTCTGACCAAGCTTTAAGCATTTCACAGTGCCTGCTTCCATTGCCTTTGGGGTCATTGGAACAAATTGTTCTCATCTACTCATTCCACTGGGGGACGTCTATATATACCTGGGGCAGGCATCTCTAATTTTCTGATAGGTTTGAAGCCTGTTGGTTATCTTCAATCTAGTTTCACCCATCTTCCAAGAAATGTGGCTATTGTGCATGCTACAACTTCTTGGTGAGAAGTGGACGCCAGAGGTGGATGAGTGGCCCTGAAAAGGACTCAGCCAGCCCTCACACCATAGATGCTAGTCCTCATAATACTGGGATTTCATAAGGAATCTCTACTCTCTTTCAGTAACCTCTGGGGTACATGAGAACACAGAAATGAGAAAAAGACTTCCAGTAACCAGGAGTTCTGAATTACCCCCTTGCTAATTGTGTCCTCTACACACGTGCCTCACTACTTTTGTATTTTAAGTTTGTACTCACCCTTTCTCAAGGAACTCAGTGTACTTGTGGGAGAGTATAACCCAGGCTTCTGGGAAAGGAGGACAGGAGACAGCAATGTTTGATAGCAAATCTTCTTCTTATACCATCTCAGTGCATACTTTTTATGAAAGCTAGGTAAATTTAACTGACTATTATTGGGAAGCAATTGGTAGCAAGTAGGGGCACATTTGAACAGCAATAGTGGAAATTCAGTCCCTTAAGATTTACTTGAAGGGATGTCTGGGTGGCTCAGTGGACTGAGAGCCAGGCCTATAGACTGGAGGTCCTGGGTTCAAATCTGGCCTCAGATTTGTGACCTTGGGCAAATCACTTAACTCCCTTTGCCTAGCCCTTCCTGCTCTTCTGCCTTATAACCAATACACAGTATTGATTCCAAGATAGAAGGTAAGAGTTTAAAAAAAAAAAAGAGCAGTATTGGGAGAGTGGTCTCAGAAGGGATGTAAATATTTTGTATATGCTTATATGTGTACATTTTGTTTATGCTTAGTAGAATATTAGCTCCTTAAGGGTAAGGATTGTTTTATTTTTACCTTTTTATATACTGTAACTGGCACAACATAGGTGCTAAATAAGCTCCTTGACTTGAATTCATACCTGATAGCCTTATTCTTTTCATTAAAAGAGGTAAGGGGCAAGAATTATGGAACAATAGGGCAATGAATATCTAGTGTGGGAAATTTCCAAAGATATTTTCCCTTTAGATTAAGATCATTGCTTTAGGTCAGCCCTAGTCAAAACAGTTTGGTTTCCTTTCCCTCTAGTTGAAGGGATAGAAGCAAAGCTACATGGAGAGAAGATGGCTAGATTGTGAAGAGGTTAGTTAAGGAGAACTCCATTATAAGCTGGTGATGAGCTTACACATTTGTAACATGGGAATTATTATTATTCAAATTTTTACTAAAATGGGAAGTAGCAACTGCTTGGGCAAATTTCAAATGCAATAATGCATTTTGAAAACCTTAAAAGTTTACAAAAGTGTGAGTCATTATTGTATATATTTAAGCCTCATCTATACATAAAAACAAAACCAAGTGAAGAAGTATGTAAGTCTTCTGGATATGCTAGCTTTGAAAGATCACAGTTTCATAGACTTAGAACTAGAAGAGACTTTAGAGGTTATCCTGACTTTTAAAACTTCATGAGGAAAGGACCAGTGAAGCAAAGTGCCTTGCCCAAATAAATAGAATTTGAATCCAGTTGCTTTGACTCTAATTCCAATACCCTTTCCACCTTATGTTGTTTCTTCATGTGCATAGATGCCTCAAGAAAAATGCTTGTGTAGGAGAGAAGTGTGGAAGAGTGTGTCTTAACATCATTGGATTTTGCTTTGTGAATAAAGATGTAACTTAATGTTAATATTTTGAATCTGGAAAATGAGGACTCCATAAGTTCTTTCTTGCCAGTTCTTCCAGATATGTGGGTTAATTCCTTACTTGCAGAATGCTGTTTCCAAGTTTGCAGATTGAGGCTTACAACCAGAAGCTAGCAACATTTTTCTTTGAATACAAGGAAAGGGATGTTAATCAAATCCTTTTTAAATTGCATACCTTGTGCTATTAAATTATTGGGAATTAAAAATCAGGAGGTTGTATGAGAATGTTGCTGCCATGGCTGCCTATGACAACACTGCTCTGACTTGGGAGGCTAACCTCATTTCTTTGACCATAGGTTTCAGTTACTACTTTGGAATTCCTTACAGCCATGACATGGGCTGTAGTGACACCCCTGGCTACAACCACCCACCCTGCCCAGCTTGCCCACCTGCAGTGACTGTATCAGAAAGGTAACATCAAAAACAATTATTAGGTATCTGTCTGCATATGCGTTCAGAGCAATTGAATTAAGTCATACATTCTTTCTTTCTCTCTCTCTTAAAAAAGCCTTAAATTAAATCTTAGAATTGATATTTAAAAAAAAAAACACTTGATATTAAATATCTATTCTGAGAGGGAAGCATGCTAAGGGCTAGGTAATTGGGTTAAGTGACTTGCCTAGGATCATATAGTTAGGAAGTGTTTGAATGCCAGATTTAAACTAGGACCTCCCATCTCCAGGCTACCTATCCACTGAGCCACCCAGATACCACCATATATACCTCTTACTGCTTACTGGAAGAAGGTAAACAATGATGGTGTGAACAGAAACCTTGGCGCTTAAAAGTTCATAGGGAAAAAAAAAGGAAAAATAAAGTTCATAGGACCATTTACAAGGTACATCACTCAATTCAAATGACTTATAGTTCAATTCAATTACCAATTATTGAGTCCACCTTTATGTACCAGAAACTGTCCTAGGAACTGGACATACAAAGGCAAAAGTAAAAAAATAGTCCTTCCTAGAAGCTTGTATTTGACTTGGGGGAGTGGAAGGATCTATATTCAAATATATGCAGGTTCTATACTAAGTGAAAAAAAAAAAGAAATAATATAACAATTTTCCCTATACCTATGCACATTTCTTTACTTTGGGGATTCCGTGTATATGTTTGTCTAGTTGGTCAGAATCATAGGATGTAAGGGTTGGAAGAAATCTTAGAGATTTATCTCATCTACCTCCTCATTTTATAGGTCAGGCAGTTTGGAGAAATTGAGTCACTGCTATGATCTAGTTAAGGCAGCCTACTTGCTTACTTCTTATATATGACCCTTCTATTTCTTGCATTTATGTGTTTGTGTGGATTTATCCCTATGCCTGAATAACTCCTTAGTTTCTTTCCTGAGCCCACCCATTCTCCTCTTAATACTTTATAGTTATTTAAAAAAAAGCAAACAATACTTGTGCTTTTTGTCTTAGAGTCCATACTAAGTATAAGTTCCAAGGCAAAAGAATGGTAAGGGCTAGGCAATGAGGGTTAAATGACTTTCCCAGAGTCACAGAACTAGGAAGTATCTGAGGTCAGATTTGAACCCGGGACCTTCTGTCTCCAGGCCTGGCTCCATTGAGCCACCTAGCTGCCCCTTTTGTACTTTTTTTGGTGTATGTGTTATTCCTTACTCCAACTGGGGAGGGGTAGGACTTTTTTTCATATTTGCCTTTGTAGGTCCAGCACTTAGCACCATGTCTGAAACATGGACGTGGGCTCAGAAATTGCTAGTTGAATTGAATGATATGCTTTTCCTTGTAAATGGCCCCATGGAACTTTCAAGCTTCAGGGCTGTTAGTCACTTGATATAAACACTAAATTCTCAGACACATGTGATATGACCGTTAATCTCCTTTCAACAAAAAATGAAGCTAAGCAGACAAATTTGTTGGCTGAGGTCTTACACAGAAGTTCCCAGAAGGGAGAGAATTTCAGTGGAGTCATGATTATGAATGTTTGGAATCCAAGGAGGCCATACATCATTTTCTCTGTTTTTCTTAAGCTTGGTCCTTGGTGTTATTCTAGCTGACTTTTAGGTCTCCTTCACAAAGAATGAGATCCAATTCCAAAATTTAGTTGCTGGGATGTATGTGTGTGTGTGTGCATGTGTGCAGAATACCTGACTCATGAGATTGTTGCCAAGAAAGTGAAAGCAGGAAAGGAAAATAATCCAAATGATAGAAGCAGCACGATATAATAAGAAGAGTGCATGATTTGGAGTCGAGAAGACTTGAGTCCAAATCTACTGTCACACATTCACTAATTTGTGACACTTAACTTGTGATGTTTTTTCTACCATAAAATGGGGATAATAATGGCAGCCACCTACTTGGGTTCTTCTAAGGATCAAATGAGAAAATAATTGTAAAGAGCTTATCACAGTGCTTAGTACTGTGCTAGTCAATACTTTATTTTAAACCCTTCCTTTCTGTCTTAATAACAACTCTTAAGACAGAAGAACAAGAGTAGGCAAATAGGGTTAAGTGACTTGCATACAGTCACACAGCTAGGAAATGTCTGAGATCAGCTTTGAACCCAGGAACTCCTGATTCCGTCTCTGTCCTCTGTGCTACCTAGCCACTCCATACACTTAATAAATACTGTTTCCTTCTTTCTTTTCTTACCTTGGGACCATGGACAAATAATTTCCTTTATCTAGAACTCAGTTTACTCCTATGTAAAAATGAACTGGGACTAGATAGTCTTCATGATCCCTGCCAGCTCTGACATCCTATAATTCTGTGATTGATTGTTCATCCAAAAAGACAGGACCAACAATAGCAAACTAGTGAAGAAGAAAGCATTTATCCCATCAGCCTGGAAAATTGATCCACTTGCTTAGGAGGAGCAAATGCATCTTCCCGAGGGAGTAGAGGATGGGAAGTTGGGGACCATTTTAGGCTTGGCTGTTAAATATCTTGTGTTTATTTACATGGGTAAATGAAAATGCTTCTTTTTCATAAGGCTACAGAAGTACTTTGCTTACTACAATGTGTAAAGTAAAGGTCTCTGGTCTCTCTACACAGCAGCCCTGGGGAAAATTGTTACCTGGATGTGGGCCTTCCTTTGTATGAAAACCTCCTCATCGTAGAGCAGCCCGCGAACCTCATGAATCTTGCAGAGAAATTTGCAGAGAAAGCTATTGAGTTCATCCAGCAGGCAAGGTAGGCAAGCCACAACAGACAGACAGACAGACAGACAGACAGACAGACAGACAGACACACACACACACACACACACACATCGGTATATGAACTTATATATATTACTTTGAAATTTAAGGGAAGATCCACGATCTCTTTGGTGTGGTAGGTATTCCCCTGCAATGACTCACTTCTGGGGATCCCCTCATCTTAGTAGCTGGTCTTCTAAGTTGGTCTGGCCAAAAAATACTTCTTCACTTCATGGCTATCTTTGTGCTTTTGTTACAGCTTCTTAAGCTGGGCTGGGTTGGGCTAGGCTTTTTATGACAGACACACAGAATGTTGTCTAGTCTACACCCAAAGCTTTTCTGGCTTATTAGAACCTCTCCCAGGTTTACCCTTTTGCTGTTGCAGCCTTCAAGAAAACAGGCCACCTCCCTACCCACAATTACCAATACCAAGGGAAACCTCCCTTTTGTTAAGAAAACTGAGGTCAGAGTGGAGTCCATTGTGCTAAGCATAATTTTTTACTTGGTACACTATAAGTAGAGGTAAATCCAGCTAGCTTTTGGATGGTAGAAATGGTTCTGAATCAGGAACTGGGTTTGACTTCTAGTTCTGCCACGGGGAAGTGAATCTTCTTTCCTGGGTTCTTTTTCTGTAAAATGAGGGAGTTGAACTAGGTGTTTTACAGTCTTTTCTAGTTATCATGGTCTATGATTTATGCTTATTCTAGGAGAAAGGAGAGGCTGCCCACAGAACCCCCACACTGTGTACTTCTAAATACTCACTATATATATATATATATATATATATATATATATATATATATATATATATATATTTAAATACTTGCCAATATATGGAAAAGTGAAAATACTTATTCTTGGCCCTTTTATCACTCAGATCTTCTGTTGGTGAGCATCAGTTAGACTGATAAGAACTTGAGCTGTTCTAGGTTGCTGCAAGGGAATCTCATAGATAAGAATGGGAGCTTTTTGAGGGGAGGGAGGGGTTCTTGGTTATCCTCTGGGAGCATCCTTCAGAACTACTGACTGGATTGTACATTTTGATAAGCAAGGGTTATCTCAGTTCTTTTTGGGTCATAAAAATTCCTCATTCCAATTTTCCTTTGACTGAAAGAGTTGATTTAAGCACATGAGAACCTGAGGGGAGAAGCCCAGATAGCCCCAGAGATTGCAGCTTTATGATTATTAGGACCCTTGGAGAAATATTCTGGTTTCAAAGGCTATTATTGCTAGGCAACTTCAGAAAACGTCTGAAATGAGCAACCACATCTCCCTAGGAGAATGGAATGTGGTTTTCTGGTAAAAACAAAAACAAAAAATCATGTTGGGTTTGGTTCAAAACTTGGTAAGTGCTAAATAAATGTTTGATATATCAAATAGTTACAAATAGAAAGCTTTTTGGAACCTCCAAGTTCCACAATATTGAGAAGAAAAAAGAAATAAAATTCATAAGCAATAAGGGAATCTTAGAGATAATCAAATCACCATCTCCACTCACTCTGTAGAGGATATCTATGGTCACAGAAATAATTAGCTGCAGGACAGAGATTAGCACCTGGTTTTCTTGAATCCAGTGCTCTTGCAATTTCAAAATTTTGCCTTGACTTGATGAGCTATGATTTTGTTGTACCTGAATACTTTATAGCCAGAGTGTGAAGCCATTTGTTTTTTTCTTCCCTATGTAAGGAAGAAATGCTTTGTTTGGGGTAAGAGTGGTGGTGGTAGTGAGAGTATGCCTTCAGCTAGGACTACAGAGTTGCTGGGTCAAACAATACCAAGGAATTAATAGATATGACAAATGAATCTTGTTGACTTTTTACTTTTTGTTATTTTTTACCTACTTTCTCCACTGATATGAGATAACCATCCCTCCATGATTTGGGAGAGATGGCCTCAGAATTGTTATCACTTTACCAGCCAGAGATAACAATAACAATAATAAAACAAAACTAGATTTATATGATGCTTAAAAGTTTGTAAAGTACTTTACAAATATGATGTCATTTAATTCTTCTAATATTTTAGGAGGTAGTTTTTATTATACCCATTTGCAGATGATGAAACTGAGACAGTTAAGAGGCTAACTGATTTGCCCAGGGTCACACAGACAGTATTTAAGGTCAAATTCGAATTCCAGTCTTCCTGTTTCCAGGTCCACTATGCTACTTAGTTACTCTTTAAAAAAATTATTTTGTTTTGATAACACATTTCCACATAAGTTTTCTAAAGTTATATGATTCATGTTGTCTCCCTCCTTTCTTCCCTCTCTCCTCCCGGAGCTGACAAGCAGTTCAATCTGGGTTATGCATGTATTATCACTCAAGCATTTCCATATTATTCATTTTTGTAAGCAAGTAATCTTATAAAACCAAAACCCCAAATCATATACCCAAACAAATAAGTGATAAATCATATGCTTTCATCTGCATTCCTACTCTAATAGTTCTTTCTATGGAAGAGGATAGATTTCTTTTTCATAAGTTCCTTAGAATTTTCCTGGATCATTGTATTGCTGTTGTTAGCAAAATTATATTTGATTGTTCCTGTGCATGATGTTCTCCTAGTTCTGCTTATTTCACTCTATATCAGTTCATGATAGCTCTTTCCAACTCTTTCTGACATCATCCTGTTCATCATTCCTTATAGCTTAATAGCATTCCATCACCATCATATGTCACAATTTGTTCATCTGTTTCCTAATTGAGGAACATCCCTGTAGTTTCCAATTCTTTGTCACTGCAAAAAGTGTAGCTGTAAATATTTTTGTGCAAACAGAACCTTTCCCATTAAAAAAAAATCTCTTAGGGATATAGACCTACTACTGGTATTACTTACTGGATCAAAAAGTATGCATTTTTTAAATAGCCCTTTGGGCATACTTCCAAATTGCCCACCAGAATGGTTGGATCAGTTCACAATTCCACCAGCAATGCATTAATGTCCCAATTTTGCCATATCCCCTCCAACATTTATTATTTTCCTTTACTGTCATATTGGACACTCTGATAGGTGTGAAGTGATACCACAGAGTTGTTTTAATTTGCATTTCTGTAATGAGGAGGGGGTTGCTCTTAGTTAAAGAACCTTTGGTCACATACATGCAGTGAGAAGAAGATTTCAGTGGTGTTTAACTAGTTTAGTTAAGTAAATTCCCAGACCTACCAATTTCCACAAGATCTGACAAAAACAAAATACTTGCACATAATTTACTTAAGATTAACAAAGGAACTACCCTGTTTCTTTTTCCTCAAGCTTTTGTCAAGCTAGGATGGTGGTCTGGTCTGGAAAAACTGCCAAAAGGTGCCTTAATTAGATAATAGGGAATATGTCAAGTACTGAAGAGATGGAGTTCATAGAATTTAGAACTAGAAGGAGACTTAAAGATTTTCTATTCCTAGAATCAGAAAGACCTCAGACATCTAACTCTGAGCAAGTCATGTGACCTCTGCCTCAGTTTCCTTATGACTACAAAATGAGAGTAATAATTAGTACCTTTCTCCTAGGGTTGTTGTGAGGACCAAATAAAATAATTATTATAAAGCCCTTAACACAGTGTCTAGTACATAGTGCTTAATAAATGTTAGCTATTATTTAGTAGTAGTAGTACTAGTAATACTAGTTGTTGTTGTTGTTCAGTCATTCAGTTATGTTTGACTCTTCATGACCCCATGGACCATAGCACTCCAAGCCCTTCTTTTCTCCACTATTTCCTGATGTTTGACCAAGTTACTACTATCCGTGGAGTTTTCTTGGAAAAGATACTGGAATGGTTTGCCATTTACTTCTCCAGTTGATCACCTTTTGCCAGAACTCTCCATTTTAACCTCTCTGCCTTGGGTAACCATGCAAGACAAAGCTCATAGTTTCATTGAGTGAAGCAAGTGATCCAGGAGGTGATTCTTAGTAGTAGTCGGTACTATATAAAAGCTAGCTATTATTAGTTTTATTATTTTTTAGTTCAATGCCTACAGATAAAGAAATACAGTTATAAAGAATTTACTTGCCCAAGGGTGTAACCTTTCCTAAGCAGTAAGTAGTCAAGTCTAGCCAAGTATTTATGGAACATTTTCTGTGAGCCTGGCACTGTTCTAAGTGCTGGAGATGAGAAGAAAGGCAAAAACAGTCTCTGCTTTCAGGGAGTCTGCACTCTAATGGGGGAAACAATATGCAAACTACTGTGGACATACAAAGTAGATCAGAGGTAATCTCAGAGGGAAAACTCTAGCATTGGGGCAGGGTGAGGGTAGGGATCTTGGAAAAGCCTCTTGAAGAAGACAGCATTTGACCTGAGTCTTGAAGGAAACCAAGAGATCAACTTACGGTTATTGCTTATAACCTAAATGAAGATCCAGCAAAGTAGAGTTAGAATGAGGTTTCAGACATGTAGAAAGAGAAGCAAGAGAGAACAGACAAAAACTCAGAGAGGATATCAAGAAGATTGACAATGGGGAGGTTTTTTGTATGTTTGTTTTTTTTTTACCCATAAAAATATATTTGATGTAGTTTATATTAGGGTCATAGCCTGCTAAAAATTCTGATAAATTTTTTTTTCAAATTTATTATTTATTTATTTTGAACATTCCTTTTCTTAAATTTTGAGTTCTAAATTCTTCTTCACTTCCTCCTACACCCACTGAGAAGGCAAGCAATATGATATCAATTATATATGTAAAATCATGGAAAATGCATTTCTATGCTAACCATATTTTTATCTTTTTTTTTAATTTGGAAGATTTTAGTTAATTAATTTAAAATTTAGAATATTTTTCCATGGTTACAAGATTCATGTCCTTTCCCTCCCCTGCCCCCACCCACCTCCTGTAGCCGACGTGCAATTCCCTTCTATTAGATGCTTCCAGCTCTTTCTCCAAATTGTAAAGTCTTGTCTGTCAGACTGCTAATCTCTTTCTCCCATTTTTCTTTCCAGAAGGTTTTTATCTTTTGGATAAGCTCCAATTTGAGTTCTTCCAGAGCTTGTGGATAATTTCCATTTTGGGAGGCATGTTTTGATTTTGTTTGGATTTCATCCTCTTTCTCTTCTTTTCCTTGGGTACTCCCGCCATAAAAGTTTTCAATAGTCACTCCCCACCTCCCCTTTCTTCTTGGAGGTTTGATTTTGGGCAGTGTGAGCCATTCCTTTGGTGGTTTTATTCCCCTTTCCTTTTTGGTCTGGGGCCTGGGTGATATGGGCGGGTTTTCTGTGATTTTAGGTTGCCTCAGACTAGTTCTTCCCAGCCTCCAAGGTTTCTTAGAGCGCAGGTCCCCGTGCTCAACACAACTGTCCCTGTGTTCAGTGCGCAACCACCCCTTTGCTTAGTGAAGCCTCTCCTGTGTTCAGCACGGCTGCCCCTGTGATCAGCCTGGCCTCTCCTGTGTTCCACACAACTGCCCCTGTGTTCAGTGCAGCTGCCCCTTTGCTCAGCGCAACCACCCCTATGTTCAACGCAGCTTCCCCTTTGCTCAGCTCAACCACCCCTGTGCTCAGCGCAGGATTCCCCCTAGAACCACTCTGAGAGGTCATTTCCTAGCAGTTTTTAGGTCCCAAGGATCCTGGTGTGCCCCCCCAGACAGAGACTTTCCTCACTCACTCACTGTCCCAGTGAGCACTCTGATACTTTACTCTGGTTTGGTGGGGGAGGTGTGGGGGGGGGGAGGGTGGCTCAGTTCACGTTTTTGTGCAAGCTTTTCCTCCTTCTTATAGTGTGGAAATGTTCAAACCCCACATACCTTCGTTTCTGTGGGATACTGGAAAGTCCCTCCGTTCTTCCAAAGGTGATTTTTATGCTCTTTTGAGGTAGTCTATTTCATTCGGTGCTGGGGAGAGGAAGCGATTCGCGTCTAGATTGCAGCCATGTTTACCCGAAAGTCCCACCGATGTGCAATTCCATTGGGTTTTACATGTGTCATTGATCAAGACCTATTTTCATATTATTGATATTTGCACTAGGGTGATTGTTTAGAGTCTACATCTCCAATCATATCCCCATTGACTCTTGTGATCAAGCAATTGTTTTTCTTCTGTGTTTCTATTCCCACAGTTCTTTCTCTGGATGTGAATAAGTCTCTCAGAATAGTCCTGGATCATTGCATTGCTGCTAGTAGAGAAGTCCATTATGTTTGATTGTGCCACAGTGTATCAGTCTCTTTGTACCATGTTCTCCTGGTTCTGCTCCTTTCACTCTGCATCAATTCCTGGAGGTTGTTCCAGTTCACATGGAATTCTTCCAGGTCATTATTCCTTTGAGCACAATAGTATTCCATCACCATCAGATATCACAATTTGTTCAGCCATTCCCTAATTGAAGGGCATCCCCTCATTTTCCAATTTTTTGCCATCACAAAGAGCATGGCTATAAATATTTTTTATGTCTTTTTCCTTACTATCTCTTTGGGGTGTAAACCTAGCAGTGATGTGGCTGGATCAAAAGGCAGACAGTCTTTTAGTGCCCTTTGGGCATAGTTCCAAATTGCCCTCCAGAATGGTTGGATCAATTCACAACTCCACCAGCAATGCATTAATGTCCCAATTTTGCCATATCCCCTCCAACATTTAATACTTTCCTTTGCTGTCATTTTAGATAATCTACTAGGTGTGAGGTGGTACCTCAGAGTTTTTTGATTTGCATTTTTCTAATTATAGGAGATTTAGAACACTTTTTCACGTGCTTATTTATTTCTTTATCTGAAAATTGCCTATTCACGTCCCTTGCCCATTTGTCAACTGGGGAATGGCTAGCCATATTTTTTAAAAAGCATTGAGAAGGAAACGAAATTGATGGGATCAGAATGGGCAGAGGTACCAAAACCATCTCTTTTTGCAGGTGACATGATCATATATGTGAAACATTCTAGAAATTCAACTAAAAAGTTAGTTGGAACTATCAATAATTTTAGCAAAGTAGAAGTATATAAAATAAATCCACATAACTCACCAGCATTTTTATATATTACTGACAAAGTCCTATAAGAAGAGATAGAAAGAAAGAGATACTCCATTTAAAATAATCACAGGTAGAATAAAATACCTGGGAGTAAAGCTGCCAGAACAAACCTAGGTATTACATGATATAATTATAAAACAATTTTTACACAAATAAAGTCAAATCTAAATAACTGAAGAAATATTAATTGTATGTGAATGGGCAGAACCAATATAATTAGAATGATAATCTTATATAAACAAATCTACTTATTCAATGCCATCACAATTAAATTACAAAAAAAGTATTTTATTGAGTTAGAAAAAATAATAACAAAATTCATTTGGAAGAATAAGAGATCCAGAATATCAAAAGAATTAATAAAAAAATATAAAAGAAGGAGGTATAGGAAAACCAGATTTTAAGTTGTCCTATAAATCAGTAATTATTAAAGCTATCTGCTACTGGTTAAGAAACAAAAAGGTAGCTCAATGGAACAGAAGAGACATAAAAGAAACCACAGTAAAAAGATTATAATAGTCTCATATTTGACAAAATCATAGATCTAGGTTTAGGAGATAAGGAATACTATTTGGCAAAAATTGCTGAGATAACTTGAAGCTAATTTTGCAGAAACTAGGTATAGACCAGTATCTTAAACCATTCACAAAGGTAAGATCAAAATGGATACATGATCTAAAGATAAAAGGAGATGATATAAGTAACTTAGTATAGGAAACATATTACCTATCAGATTTATGGATAAAAGGGGAATTTATGAGTCTATAAGAGATGGAAAGCATTGTGAAATGTAAAATGGATAATTTTGAATACATTAAATTGAAAAGTTTTTGCACAAATAAAACAAATACTGCAAAAATTAGAAGGAAAGTAGAAAATTTGGGGAAATTTTTTATAGCCCTCTCAGATAGAGAATTCGTATCTTAAAATATGTAGAGAACTTTGTCAAATTTATAAGAATAAGAGCCATCCCCCTAGTTGATAAATGGACAAAAGATATGAATAGATAATTTTTGGATAAACAAATCAAAGCAATATATAGGTATATGAAAAAGTGCTCTAAATTCCTACTGACTAGAAAAATACCAACCAAAACAACTCTCAGATATCATGTTACAACCATCAAATTGACTAAAATGGCAAATGGAGGGAATGTGGAAAAATGGAGACACTAATGCACTGTTGGTAGAGCTGTGAACTGATTCAACCATTTTGGAGAGCAATTTGGAGTTCCATCCAGACAGTTATAAAACTGTGTATACCCTTATATCGAACAATACCATTGCTGAATCTGTTTCCCAAGGAGATCAGAGAAAGAGGAAAGGAACCTGTATGTTACAGGATGTTATAGGAGCTATCTTTGTAGTGGCAAAGAATTGGAAAATGAGGGGATGCCTATTAATTGGAGAATGGTTGAACAAGTTGTGGTATATGATTGTGATGGAATATTACCATGCCATAAGAAACAATGAGCAGACTGATTCTATTTTTTTAAACTTGGAAAGAATTACATGTTAGAATGAACAGTGAAATGAATAGAATCTGGAGAACATTATATACAACCATAGAATTAATGATGGAAGAATAAACTGTGAATGTTACTTCTGGAAAATGAACATAAGTAAAGCATGAAAGACTTGATTTATATGTTCTTGGTCTCTGTTCTGATATCTTCTGTGATGTGAGGAGAGTAAGGAGGGGTTGGGATAGTTGTGGATGGGATTTATTATGTAGAGATGAAGAAAAATAAACACCTAGAAGATTTGTGAGTTCATTTGTATATTCTTTTTTTCTTTGAATATGGAAATGCTTATTTGGTTTTGTAAAATTTGGAATAATAAAAAATAAAAAGTAAAATAAATACAAAAGCAAGAAAAGTAAAGAAAGTGAGAAAATTATACTTAAATTTGTTCTCAGAGTTCATAAGTTCTCTCTCTGGAGGTAGACAGCATTTTTTCATCATGAATCCTTTGGAATTATCTTGGATCATTATATTGATCAATTTTAACCAAGTTTTTCACAGTTAATCATCATTACAACATTGCAGTTACTATACACAATGATTTCCTGGTTCTTATTTCATTTTATATCAGTTCATATAGATCTTGTCTTTTTTTTCCTCAAATCACCCCCTCATCATTTCACATAGCACAATAGTACTCCATTACAACCACAAACATCAACTTGTTTATCCTTTCCCCAATTGATGAACATCTCCTTAATTTCCAGCTTTTTGCAACTACAAAAAGAGTTGCTATAAATGTTTTTGTACATATGGGTCCTTTTTTCTTTTTCTTTGATCTCTTTTGAATACAGACCTAATAAGTGATAGTTAGGTCAGAAGGTATGCACAATTTTGTAACCCTTTGGGAATAGTTTCAAATTATTCTCTGGAATGGTTGGACCAGTTGGCTACTCCACCAGCAGTTCATTACTTATTTTCCCCTCATCCTCTCTAGCATTTGTCATTTCTCATAGGTGTGAGGTGGCATCTCAGAGTTATTTTAATTTGCCTTTCTTTAATCAATAGTGATTTAGAACATTTTTCATATGACTGTAAATAGTTTTGGTTTCTTCTGAAAACTACCTGTTTATATTCTTTGTTTGCTCATCCACTAGAGAATGATTCTTATTTTTATAAATTTGACTCAGTTCTACACTGAGTATATATTTGAGAACTGAGGCCTTCATTGGGAAAACTCGCTATAAAATTTTTTGGTATTTTTAAATTTTCTATGAAATTCTTCTAGCATAATGTAGTTTCCCTGATTATCTGTCTGTTTTGCTTTTGCTTTGTATGAGATCATGATTGCCAGGCCTGTCTCTTTTTAGTTTAGCTGAAACATATTAGATTCTCTTTTTGCCCTTTATTTTAACTCTGTGTGTGTCTTTCTGTTTTAAAAGTACCTCTTGTAAGCAACATATTGTTTAATTCTCGTTTCTAATCTAATCTGCTATTGGCTTTTGGGTAAGCTCATTGCATATATATTCATAGTTATGTTTACTATGTATTTCCTTACATCTAATTTTCCTCTGTTTCTCTCTCTCTGACTCTCTTTTCATCCTGCCCTTCCTCAAAAGTCTATTTTGCTTCTAACAATTGTCTCCTTTAATCTTGTTTTTATCCTTTTTATTCCTTCCTTTTATTATCTCTGTCTTTCTTCTCATATCCCATTCTCTTCCTATTTCCCTAATGGGTAAGTTACATTCTTCTGTACAACTGAGTTTGTGTATGGGTATATATATCTATCTTCTCCCTTTGAACCAATTCAGATGAGAGTGAAATTGAAATATTGCTCTTCCTTGTGCGCCTTTTATGTAAGAAAAATTTCCCCATTCTACTCCTCTTTTCCCCCTTCTCCTAGTGTATCCTTCATTCTCACTCATTCATTTATCCTTTTCTCATCTCCAACATAATCAACTCACACCCATAACTTTGTCTATGTAAATTCCTTTTAATTGTCCTAATAATAATAATAAAGTTCTTAAGAGTTAAATGTATCATCTTCCCGTATAGGAATATAGACAGTTAAATTTTATTGATCCCCTTAGGACTTTTATTTCATGTTTACCTTTTCTTGAGTCTACTGTTTGAATGTCACATTTTCTTTTCAGTTCTTTTTAATCAGGAATGCTTGAAAATCCTTTAGTTCATTAAATAGCTATTTAGTTTTTCTGGGTAGATTATAATTGGTTGTAATCCTAACTCCTTTGCCTTCAAGAACATCATATTCCAAACCCTCCACTTATTTAATGAGGTAGCTGCTATATCTTATGTGATCCTGACTACAACTCAGTGAAATATGAATGGTTCCTTTCTAACTACTTGAAGTATTTTCACTTTGACCTGGGAGCTCTGGAATTTGACTATAATATTCCTGAGAGTTTTCATTTTGGAATCTCTTTTAGTAGTAGGTGGAGTCTATCAACTTCTACTTTACCTTCTGGATCTAAGATATTAGGGCAGTTTTCCTTAATAATTCCTTGACATATAATGTCTAGGCTCCTTTTATTATGGCTTTCAGGTAGTCTAATACTTCTTAAATTAGCTCTCTTCAATCTATTTTTTAGGTCAGTTTTTCTGATGTGCTATTTCACATTTTATTCTACTTTTTCATTCTTTTGACTTTATTTTATTATTTATTTATATTTTTTTAAACCCTTACCTTCTGTCTTGGAATCAATACTGTGTATTGGCTCCAAGGCAGAAGAGTGGTAAGGGCTAGGCAATGGGGGTCAAGTGACTTGCCCAGGGTCACACAGCTGGGAAGTGTCTGAGGCCAGATTTGAACCTAGGACCTCCCATCTCTAGGCCTGGCTCTCAGTCCACTGAGCTACCCAGCTGCCCCCTATTTTATTATTTCTTGAAGTCTCATGAAGTCATTAACTTCCACTTGCCCAATTCAAAGGAATCATTTCTTTCAGTGAGCTTTTGTACTTGTTTTTCCATTTGGCCAATTCTACTATTTAAGGAGTTCTCTGTTCTGGAATGGGCCATTGGGAGAAATAAGGGGATAGGATTGAGGTTAATGAGGAGGAAGTGGACAATGGGGTTTGTATAATTACAGCTATGGATTCAGAATCACTGCAGTGGGGAGAGTATGATAAGTTGGAGTATGCTAACCATCGAGGAATGAATTGGGCCAATTATTAGTACCTGGAGAATAGTTAGACTCTTCAGGGCCCTTCCTTGCTCTTATGGTGGTAGATGGTAATATTGATTTTTGATTCTTGTAAATCCCAGGATGCCTGACTTGCAGTATTCAGGTGTAGGTGAAAGACCACTTTGAGGGATTCTGAGCAGGAGGGAGAAACTGGAAATTCAGTGTATCAATTTATCTAATTTGGGAATGACCTTTGTAGAAGTCCTGTGTCCTAAGCTGATACATCAGAAGATACCTTAGAGGACAGATAGGTGGACTGGATTTAGGATTGATACTGAGCTTCTGGAGAAGTCCTGGGGGTAAAGACAGTGGACACAGAAAGTCAAATCAGATCTTCAGTTAGTTAGGGCTTCCTGAGAATTTCCAGGTGTTAGGAGGCCACAGGTGGGCAGGACATATCTAGAGATATAGCACAGTGTATGAGAGTCAGGATTGTGACTCAAGATCTTTGATGCCAAATCAAGGTCTCTGTTATCTGTATGATAAGTTATTTAAAAATTAATTAATTTTTTTTATCATACATTAATAGGCATAAAGGCAGCTGGAGTAACTTTATCATTGCAAGTATGCCTGGACTGAGGGGCCCTTTTCCTATCTTTTACTTGGATGTACAAGATGACATGTATAGAGGGAAAAGTGCTAAATTTGAATCAGAGAATATATAGTTTGAATTTTGAATTTATTACTTTTTTACATGTGTGATTTTAAGTTAGAACTAAATGATTTCTAAAGTGTCTTTCAGTTCTAAGTTCTAGTCCCTTGATTTAAATTCAGATCAGTGGCTCCAAGATGAATATGATGAAGGCTAACCCAGGATTTGAGCTAGATTAGGCAACAGGCAGAATGCTGAGCTGGCAGATAATGGTTGGGGAAAGAATAAACACAGCAGATAGATTGCAGTGTACATAAATCTGAAAAATCTTTTCCTTAGAGACAAAATTTAGAAGGTCACAATGACTAGAAGACCCCCTTTTTTTTCCCTCACCTACCCTCTGACAAATTATCCTAAAACTTCCCTCTACATTCATCCTCCAGTCAGGTAGTCTAATTCACAATTCCTATGACTATTGGACTTTCCTGCCATACCTCTTCCTAACCCAACTGAAACCTACTCTGTATTTCATACTCTCAAAACCCTGCTTTAATCTCTCCCATAGGACAGCTTATTTGTCTGACCAGCTAATCTGTGCTATTATGTTAATAGAAAAACCCTCCACCCGCCACCTTTTCCTTAGTAAGATTTGCATGTATTTTATTTTTTAATTAATACATTTGTTTTTATTCCCTTTCTTTTTTAGAAGTTTTTTTAATTGATGTCTTATGTTACCCCAAGTACCTATATTCCTGTCCCACCCAGAGAGCCATCTCATATAATAAACAAAACTTTTTAAAAGAGGGAAAAAAAGTCAACACAACTGATTAATTCATTGAAAAAGTCCCAAAACATGTATAACCCTTGGGGATCTCCCACCTTCACAGAGGTGTGGGTTGGTGGAGTCTCTCCTATCTCTTTACTTGAATCATGCTTGATCTTTATAATTTTGTTGTTTACTTTTGATTTTTTGGTGTGTGTTTGTTCTTTCTATTTGTATTATTGTAATTGTATATATTGCTTTTTTGTTTTCTTGCCTATGCTGATATTTTCATGCTGTATAATTTCTTAGAGCACAGTAACATTATATTACACTCACATACCACAGTTAGTTTATCCATTCCTCAGGGATGGGTACTTATTTTGTTTTCAATTCTTTGTTATCACAAAAAGTGTGGCTCTAACTATTTGTATATTTTGGGACATTCTTCTTATCAATGGCTTTCTTGGGAGTATAAGTCCAGTAAGGGAGAGTCTTTGATTCAAAGAGTCTGAACATTATAGTAATTTTATTTACATAATTCCAAATTGCTTTCCAAAACTGTACCATTTCACAGTTCTACCAATAATGTATTAGTGTGCCCAGTATGTCCAACATTGACTATGGCAATTTTTGGTCAGCTTTTTCCAATTTCCAGGGTGTGACGTTAACCTAGAGGGTTGTTTTTATTTGCATTTCTCTTATTGTTAGTCATGTAGAACATTCTTTCATGTGGTTTGTGATTATTTTGAGAACTGTTTGTTCATATCCTTTGATCTTTTGGGGAATGGCATTAGTCTTATATTTACTAATCATTCATATATCTTGAATGCCAAACCTTTAAAGGTTTTTTTTTTAAATAGGTTTTAAAAAAGGTTTTTATTTTAAAATAAAAATTAGAGAGAAAAACTTTTTCCCATTTGACTACTTTCCTTCATATCCTAGTTGCTTTAATGCTATCTGTATAGAAGCTTTTCAGTTTCATGTAATTCCCTACTTATAAAGCTATGAGATATATAAGAACTGTTTCTCTTCTAATTTTTTATAGTATTATCTTTAATATTGTTATAATTAAAAGTCTCTGGAGACTGTATATTAATTTATAGTTATTTATTACTTAAGGTTAGAGAGAGAGAGAGAAAGATCACATGATCACCAGGCTACCCTAATTCCTAGTCTCTTTACAGACACTACATCCACATGCCCATCCCAAGCAGCTTGTCCACAAGTGACCAAGTTTCACACTAAGCCAGTATATGCCAAGTATTAAACATTCCAGAGAAGGAAGAGAGAGTGACAAATGTCCAGTAAGAGAGAACACTTCCCGTGTCCCCTCTCTTATAAAGCCAATTTTTGCCTCTCCTTCCAGGACTCTCTGTTTGGATGGGCTTAGCTTCAGTCTAGTTGTCCTAAAATTTGAGTCCTAAACTTGAGTCCTAAATTTTTGCCATGCTACCCTTTGTGTAGGGATGTCCCCTTGTATATGCCAGGACTCCAGCATGCCAGTAACTATGCAGACCTCTGGCATCCTCCCATAGTATGGGCCAAGTTGAAAGGTTGACTTGATACTGACCAAAGTGTGTTTTCAAACAGAATAAGGGGGTGCAATTTATATTAAATTCATATAATCTTCCCTCTGATTCTTTGGGAGATTAACATGTTAGTCTCCCCATTGAATCATCCCATATATGACATCTATACATTTCAAGATTATCTCCCCAGGGTGCATAAGGGCACAAAGTTATTATACATTTCATGGAGGGTCTAACTACAATTTGGATGTTTCTTAACATATCCATTTATTTTTTATTTATTTTTTTGGCAGCTAATCTTAAAAAAAATTATATAATTAATTAATTTAGAATATTTTTCCATGGTTACATGATTCATGCTCTTTCTCTCCCCTCCTCCCTTCCCCTTCCTATAGCCAATGAGCAATTCCACTGGGTTTTACATTATCATTGATCAAGACCTATTTCCATATTATTAATATTTGCAATAGAGTGCTCATTTAAAGTCTACATCCTCAATCATATCCCCATCAACCCATGTGATCAAGCAATTGTTTTTCTTCTGTGTTTCTACTCCCACAATTCTTTCTCTGAATGTGGAGTGTTCTTTCTCATAAGTCCTCAGAATTGTCCTGGATCATTGCATTGCTGCTAGTAGAGAAGTCCATCACCTTCGATTGTACCACAATGTATCAGTCTCTGTATACCGTGTTCTCCTGGTTCTGCTCCTTTCACTCTGCATCAATTCCTGGAGGTTGTTCCAGTTCTTGAGCACAATAGTATTCCATCACCATCAAATATCACAATTTGTTCAGCCATTCCCTAATTGAAGGGTATCCCCTCATTTTCCAATTTTTTGCCACCACAAAGAGAGTGGCTATAAATATTTTTTATGTCTTTTTCCTTACTATCTTTTTTGGGTATAAACCTAGCAGTTGTACGGCTGGATCAAAAGAAAGATAGTCTTTTAGTACCCTTTGGGCATAGTTCCAAATTGCCCTCCAGAATGGTTGGATCAATTCACAACTCCACCAGCAATGCATTAATGTCCCAATTTTTGCCACACCCCCTCCAACATTTAATACTTTCCTTTGCTGTCATTTTAGCTAATCTACTAGGTGTGAGGTGGTACCTCAGAGTTTTAACATATCCATTTAGAATGTATTATGGAGTATAATGTGAGATGTTGGTCTAAATCTAACTTATGCCACACTGCTTTCCAGTTCTCCCAGAAATTTTTATCAAAGTTATTTCTTCCTAGTAGTTTATATTTTCTCAAATACTAGGTTATTGAATTATCCTGTTTTTGATTGTCCCTTGATAATCTATTCCATTAATCTCTCTCTATTTTTAAACTTATACTAGATTATTTTGATGGTTGGTTTGCTGCTTTATAATATAATTTGAAGTCTGAAAGTGCTATTTCATTTTTGATTCTGCTTCTTTTTATCATTTCCCTTAATAGTCTAGATCTTTGTTGTACAAATTATTTTCCTGCATCAGTTCATATATATCTCTGTATGCTTCTCTGAATTATTTGTAATCATTATTTATCATAGAAGAAGAAATACGATTTATCACTTGTTTATATGGGTATATGATTTGGGATTTTGGTTTTAAAAGATTATAACAAAAATGAATAATATGGACATAGGTGTCAAGTGATAGTACATGTGGAATTGCTTGCCAGCTCCAGGAGCGGGGAAGGAAGAAGAGCGGGAGAGAGCATAAATCATGTAACAATGGAAAAATATTTTAAAATAAATTAATTAATTAAAAAATAGATAATCATTGTTTATTATGACTGAATAATATTTGGCTACATTAAATGTACCAAAATTTGTTCAGCTGTTTCCCAGTTAATGGCCACTTACTTTGCTTCCATTTCTTTGCTACCACAAAGATTTGCTATGAATTTTTTGGTATATGTGGGACCTTTCCTTTTGTTTTTGGCTTTTATAGGATACATGCCTAGTAGCAGAATTTCCAAGTTATTAGTCGGTTATTTAGTGCCTATTATGTACCAGGTACTGTGAATCTTAAAACTGCTCAGACTATACCTTAGAAGATTTGGTTAAGCTATTCCCCTATTGTAACAATGGAGGAACTTGGTCAGGTACTTTGCTCACCCAGCATGTGAAGACTGCTTCGGCCAAACAGATGGAAGAAACCAATAAGAAGGTTCAACAGCTGAGAGGGTGACGCAGCAAAGCACTGTGGAGTGCTTAGGGCATGTTGGAGTACAAAAGACAACATGGCCATCCAATGCAGCTGAGGAAGTCTCCAGGTGTAACGACTTTTCGTGCCAATGGACCAAGGCTTCCAACGCCGAGAGAGTGGGACTGTCTCTGTGCATCGACTTTTCCACTTAAATCTCCTTCATGCACAAGTATCTTTGTGCAAGGGTACATCAATAGATGATAATGCACAAAGACAATAGTCATTCTCAGTCACCGAGAGACTACCACTATACTATATACTATATATTTGGTCAGGAATGTAGTGAGAACTTTTAAAATTACTCCACCCTACTCAGACTGTGCCTTAGGGGAAGATAAAGTTGCAAACTCCTGATTTAACAATGAAAAGTCCCTAACTCATAGTCATAGTAAAGCTAGAACCTTAAGAGAGGTCTATTTTTAGATCTAATACAAAAGGGTGCTAAGTACCTATAAAGGCTAAATTAGTCACTAAAAAGTCAAGCAACTTACAAAAGGCAATCTTAACAAGAGGTGTGAAATACTCAGAGGTTTTTTTTTTTCTAACCAGAGTAGGTGAGAACCAAAGAAAATGAGAACTAAGAATGGTCAGTTCTGGGAAGAAGCGTCTACTGTGATTGGTAGATGTGAAAATTTAGGGGAGGTAACATAAGAAAAAAATCTCTTTAAAAGGAAACAAAGGGACAAGTTCAGGGCAATTGAATTCAGTGAAAATGTGAATTCAGTTTGGAGGCTAATTTCAGTTTGGGGTGGAAGAACCCAGCTTGAAGACGATCTTGTGGTGAGTGATAAAGACTGACTCGCTCTCCCTTAGGCTTAGGCCTAGGCCATTCTAGGCCCTTTCTACTATTCTCTCTCTCTCTCTCTCTCTCTCTCTCTCTCTCTCTCTCTCTCTCTCTCTCTCTCTCTCTCTCTCTCTCTCTCTCTCTCTCTCTCTCTCTCTCTCTCTCTCTCTCTCTCTTTCTCCTTCCCTTAATTCCTTCATTTATATTCATTAAAATCTCCATAAAACCCAGCTGACTCGAGTATTTTTCATATTTGGGAATTTTCCCATGGCGACCACTCATTTTTTATTTAAATCAAGACACTAAAAATTATCTTTACAATTTGGCCAAAACCTTTACATTTTTTGGCATTCACAGTCTTAGAAATCACATTTTCACAGTTACAGTACTTTGCCAAACTCTGGAGATACAAAGAAAGGCAAAAGAGAATCCTTGGCTTCAAAGTGCTCAAATTGAATGGAGAAGACAACATAAAAACAAGCTATAGATAGCATAAATTGGAAATAATAAACAGAAGAAAGGTATTAAAATTAAGAGAGATCAAGAAAAGTTTCTTGTAGAAAGTAGGATTTTAGCTGAGACTTAAAGGAATCAAGGGAAGTTAGGAGCTATTGCAAGTAGGGAGGGAGAGAATTCCAGTATAGGAAACAGCTAGTGAAAATACCCAGAATCAAGAGATAGAGTTTCTTGTGCAAGGAACAGCAAGACATGTCTCTGTTTCACAAAGTACATGGGGAATGTAAAGTACAAGAAGAAAGAAAATATGTGTATATGGGAAAGGTTAGGCTTTGAATTTCAAAGGATTTCTTAGGTGATAGGAAGACACTAGAGTTTATTGAATGGGGTGGGATGCAAGTTTGGGGGGGGTGATGTAACATGGTTAGACATATAGGAAGATCATTTTAGCAACCAAATGGTGTTTAGAATGGTATTTAGGGGAAAGGTTATGTCAGAGAGACCAATATGCTGACTCTTCCAGTAGCCCAGGTGATGAAATAATGAAGACCTGCACCAAAGTAGAGGCAAGCATCAGCGAAGAGAATATGTGTGACATCCTAAATCTTTATCTCTTGCATTCCTTGCATCTTCTAGCCATCACCGAAACCTGACTTTTTTTGATGATAAAGCCTCCTTGGCCACCCTTTCCAGTACTGGCTATCCCTTCACTCATTCCTCTTGACTTACTGTTTGAGGCAAAGGAGTTGGAATTCTCCCTGCTTCCCATTTCTAATTCTTCATAGAGCTGGGCTTTTACATCCCTATCTGAGATATTTGATGCCATTATCTTTTCCCACAATGAGCAGTGTCC
The DNA here is from genome assembly GCF_027887165.1 of Monodelphis domestica. Lineage (NCBI taxonomy): Eukaryota > Metazoa > Chordata > Mammalia > Didelphimorphia > Didelphidae > Monodelphis > Monodelphis domestica. The sequence continues at coordinate 224,473,810 of NC_077228.1, read as the reverse complement.
CTTCTTATCCTAGCCATCCTTATTTTGTTTATGCAATGCTTTTTAATAACATATAATTGAAGCTATCTATTTTAACTTTTGTGACCTTTATCTCTTGGTTGTTTGAGAATTTTCCTCTCAGCCATGCTTGTGGAATTTATCTCTATTCATTTTCCTCTTGCTTTTTAATGATAAGTCACATGTGTTTTAACAAGGCATTCTTCAAGATAATGGTTTTCTGTTCTACCCTGAGACAAAGGAAAAACTTGGTAGGAATATCCAATACCATGACATTCACGGAGGAGATGGAGGTAGACTATTGTAGAGGAAAGAATATTGAATTTGGGACTAGGGGATATATACCCACAACTACTACTTAAAATCTGTGTCATTTTTTTTTTTAAATAAACCCTTACCTTCTGTCTTAGAATTAATACTAGGTATTGGTTCCAAGGCAGAAGAGTGGTAAGGGCTAGGCAATGGGGGTCAAGTGACTTGCCCAGGGTCACACAGCTGGGAAAGTGTCTGAGGCCAGATTTGAACCTAGGACCTCCCGTAAATAATATTCTCCCGTCTCTGGGCCTGGTTCTCAATCTACTGGGCCACCCAGCTGCCTCCAAATCTGTATCATCTTAAGAATATTATTTACGGGAGGTCCTAGGTTCAAATCTGGCCTCAGACACTTTCCCAGCTGTGTGACCCTGGGCAAGTTACTTGACCCCCATTGCCTAGCCCTTACCACTCTTCTGTTTTGGTGCCAATACACAGTATTGACTCCAAGATGGAAGGTAAGGGTTTAAAAAAAAAAAAGAATATTATTTAACTTCTTAGAGTCTCAGCTTTCCCATTTATAAAACCATCCCATGGTATTAGGTATTTTCTAATGTCCCTTTCTATTTCTAAATCTTATAATATCTCCATTTGGGGGTGGGAGAAGGGTTGCTATAGAACAGTGTTGGTGAAAACAACACACATTCAGGGAGCTGCTCTGTTCTCCCTCTTCCCAGCACCCGAGTACATTTTTTGCATGCCCCATCCCTCTGTCCAGCCACCCAAAGCCAGTCCTTTTTCCTTCAACTCTCTCTAGTAATGGGGGTAGGGAGGCTCACAGACAACTTGAATTTGCCCTCTGGGCACTTGAACTCAGAAAAGGTTCTCCAAACTGGTAGAGCTTTTGAATCATATAAGGGAGGCAACTACCAACTCTATTCCTGTTTTTGAAAGACTGCATCAATTTTCTCGGGGCTTGTCATCCTTTCTGGTTGTAGAATGGATTTGGGGAAATATCTTCTCAAAATAGAATGTCCTTGACCCAAGGTTTTCCATGTCATGTCAGTAATTTTCCAATTTTCCTTGCTCAAAGACTCCCTGCCACTATAATAACATCCCTCTAGCTACCTCTCAATTACCTTTTTATTTTATGTTATTATCCTTTTCAAGTTGTCTGTATATTGTGACCTTAAAGGCTCTGCCATGATCTAAGGTGGGCCCCTACAGGTCCAGGGAACATTCTTTTGTGAAGTGCTAATTATTCACCCTGAAGAAGAGAAAGGCTGAGACATAATTCCATTATGGTCTTCAAGAGACAGTATGTTATGGTGGAGAGAAGGCTGGAATTAGAGTCATGAATTTGAGTCTGCACATCAGTTTTCTCATTCATTAAATTGAGGATATTGCACTGTCTAGCTTCCAAGATCTTTTCTAGTTCACAGATCTCAGGTTAAGAACCCCAAAATTAGAAGATGGAGACCAACTACTTTCTAGTTTTCCTTAATACTGAACAAAAGACTTAAATTAGAGCAAAACAAGATTAATCCTTAAAAAAGGACTCGTGAAATTTTGTAGTTATTAAATACCTAAACACAGACAAGCTTGACAAATTTTCACCCAGTTTTTATTTTAATTTTTGATTGATACCTTTTGTTTTTACCCAACAGTCACTTCCCAATGAAATATACATCATATTGTATATAAAACATTCTGTCTTGTCACAAATAAAAGAGAGGAGTATGTTTATCTTCTGCCACCTTGGGCTAGGCAAGATTGATCACTGACTTTTAGTTCTGCTGTCTTTTAGTGTTATTTTAGTCTACATTATTATTATCATTATGTACATTGTTCTATTGGTTCCATTTCCTTCCCTTGGCATCAGTTCATAAAAGCCTTTCTACATGTCTTTGAATTCATTGTATTCTCTCTTGCGGTGCAATAATGCCATAGACTGTTTAATTATTCCCCAACCTATAGCTATCTGATTTGTTTCCAGGTTTTGTTGTTGTTGTTGTTGTTGTTTGCTACTACCAAAAAATGATGCCATTTACTATTTGGGCATATATGAGACTTTCTATCTTTGACTTCTTTGGAAAACATGCCTAATCAGGAGATTACCATGTTAAAATATTTGAACAGTTTAATGACATTTCTAGTATAATTTCATTTGCTTTCCAAAACTATCTGCTTAATCTTTACTATAATCCTCCTAAATAGGCAATTTAGACATCATCATACCCATCTTAAGATGAGAAAACTGAGACTTAAAGTTCCTTTTAAAATCCTTTAAAAGGGGGCAGCTGGGTAGCTCAGTGGATTGAGAGTCAGGCCTAGAGATGGAAGGTCCTAGGTTCAAATCTGGCCTCAGACACTTCCCAGCTGTGTGACCCTGGACAAGTCACTTGACCCCTATTGCCTAGCCCTTACCACTCTTCTGCCTTGGAGCCAATATTGGCTCCAAGACAGAAAGAAGGTAAGGGTTTTTAAAAAATGAAAATAAAAATAAAATAAAATAAAATCCTTAAAAAAAAAACCCTGCCTTTTCAATGAATAGAGTAGGGAAAAGGAAGGGAGATCATTCAGAACTGAAAATAAAATTGGATTCATAAAGCATTTATTATCTTTCTTTCCCCCAGTCTGTATTGCTCCTCCACTGAACAATGATTCAAAACAAAAACCCTCACAACAAACACATATAGTATATTAAAACAAATTTCATTGAGAGTATCTCATTGATAATCCACCACCTCTCAGGCAGGAATTGATGGTGAGGTTCATTTTCAATCTTCTGTACACATGGTTTATGACTATATTAATTGAATTTCTAAAGTCTTTTTGGGCAGCTAGGTGGTGCCAGGCTTGGAGTCAGGAAGATCTAGGTTCAAATGTGGCCTCAGACACTTACCAGCTGTGTGACCCTGAATAAGTCACTTACTTTTGTTTCCTTTAGTTTAAATAAGCTGGAGAAGGAAATGGCAAACAATTTTAGTATCTTTGCCACAAAAACCCCAAATGGAGTCACAAAGAGTCAGACATAAATGAAAAATGACTGAACAACAAGTCTTTTAAAGTTGTTTTCTTTATGGCATCATGGTGAGAACTGTTCCCCAAGTTCTGCTTGTCTCACTCTGAAATGCACTGTATATTCCAAAACTCCTTTAAGTAAATAAATACATGAAAACATTTATTGAGAATCACAGAATATTCTAGCTGGAATGGAGTCCTCAGATATATCGAAAATGAAGATTTACTTCACAAAGGGATTAAATAAAGGGGTCCTAACTTGTGAATATCCCCTTTTGTGAGAAAAGACCCGTGATTTTATCAGTTCATAAACTTCCAATATGGGAGTTCATTTTTGACTTATTATTTTAGAGAACTGTCTGGTGCCAAGGGGTTAAGTGATTTGCCTGGGGTCATAAAATTAATATGTATCAGAGGCAAGACTTGAACTCAGTTCTTCCAGACTCTGAGGCCTGCTTTCAATCCATTTTCTCATTGTGCCTTCAAAATAAGATTCAGTTTCTACAAACACACAACATGTGACTTTTCAGATAAATATTTTTGATACAAAGGGAAGCATTAATTTTTTTTATTTGATTTGATTCCCACCCCCCAACCCCCATGGTTACATGATTCTTCTTGTCTCCTTTCCCTCTTTCCTCCTCCCTCCCAGAGTTGACAAGCAATTTCATTGGGTTATACATATATTATCAAAAAAAAAAGCCAGACAGACAACAGTATTTTCATTCCACATAATCTGCTTTTCTCTACCTATGCATATGGGTGGCTCACTGTACAGTCTTTTTTTGCATAGCCAGAATCTCTCTTTCACAAAATTCATGTGGTCTGAAAATGTCATCCACCTGCCCTTACCCCCATCTCCTTGAGTTATAGTAACAAAAATGTCTATGGGTTTTAGACAAGCTACAATTTATGTTTAGATAAAAGAAGAGTTCAGAAAGCATGTGGCTAGAAGAGATAGCTTGTTGAGAGGTGACAGAGGACAAGATATGAGAAGCCCCAGAGGTGCCAGGGAAGGGGAGGGGGAGCAATCTGGGAATTAATGATAAAGGACACTAATAAAAATTTATCAGAGAAACTGAAGGTAGAAGTATAAGAGACTGAGTTAGGGAAGGTAGAATTGCTGTTCTTGGACATTTTATATGGACTAGTGTCCATGAAAGAGAAAAATTTGGTCCCAAAGATCTCCTAGGCACAGTCTAGGGAAGAAGCTGAGTTGAGGTTTGAGCAGCTTTGAGAAGAGCCATTTGATATTATAGAGAAAATACTTGACTCATTTTGTAATTAAAAGAAATATATAAGAAAAATTTTTCAGACTAGGAAGGGGAGCTGGAAGCAATTTTATGTTAAATTGCACTAATCTAAATTGCATAAATAGGCAATATTTACCATAACAATTTAGGAAGGCAACATGATACCCTGGCAAGAATGCCACATTTGAGAATCCGAAAACCTGGGTTCTAATCCCAATTTTGGCAGTCATTAACTTTTTTGGGTCTTAATTATTATATGATATTAGATATTGTAAGTATTATTCCATTTTTATAGGGAGAGGATGTGCTTGCTAAAATTTACAGAGATGGTAATAATGGTAAGAGGTAGTATCAATTAGGACTAACAAAGTTGTACTAACTATATGAATTTAATGGGATATAATTACAGTGTTACAAGAAATGGTAGATGTAAAGAATTTTTTTTACTTAGTCTATAAACATTTATTGCTTATCTATAATGTGCCATTACTGTGCTAAATGCTGAGGATACAAAAAAGAGCAAAAAAAAGAGTCCTTGTCCCCAAGGGACTACAAATTAGAAACCCTTGAGATTCCTGCACACTCTAAGATCTCTTCTTTTTTTTTTTTTATAAAGTCAAATTAACCAATGATTTATCTGTTTTATTGTTTTTTCTTCATAAAACAATTCCTAGCTTTATTTTTTAAATAAAAATATCTTCAATTTTATTTATCTCACCTTTGATTTTGAGTATTTCCATTTTTTTTTAATTGGGGGTTTTAAATTTGTTCTTTTCCCAGTTCTTTTATAATTGCATGCCCAATTAACTGATCTGCTTTTTCTCTCTTGTATTGAGGTATCTCCTTAGAGATAGAAATTTCCCCCTAAATATTTGAATCCAACATATTTTGATATATTATCATCTCATTGTAGTTATTATACTTAAATCAATGATTGTTTCTATGCTTTGTTCTTTAGCCTACTCATTTAATTTCTAATTAATTTTTAAACTATGTTTCCATGACTATTGAATATAATTTTTATTGCATTATGGTCTGAAAAGGATGCATTTGACATTTCTGCTTTTCTGCATTTGCTTGTGAGATTCTTGATACTCTATTACACGATCAGTTTTTGTGAAGATGCCATGTACAGCTGATAAATATTCATTTTTCTTGAAATATATTTTCTAAAATTCGCCATCTCCTTAACTTCTTTATTTTTTTTTATGGTTGGATTTACCTAGCTCTGAATGGAGAAAGCTGTCTATTTCTTCTTGTATCTCATTTAACTTTTCCTTTAAGAATTTGGATGCTATGCCAATTGGTATATATATGTTTAGTATTGATATTACTTCATTGTCTTTGGTGCCTGTAGTAAGATGTATTTCCATGTTTATCTTTTTTAATTAGGTCTATTTTTGCTTTTCTTTTTCTTTGAGACCATAGTTGGTTCTTACCCCAGGATCATACACCTCTCCTTAAACCTCCTAAGTTTTCTTGAGATGGAAAAATGTCTCACCTTGACCTGTTGTAGGCTCTGCCCCTCCAGAATTCTATTTAAGGAATTATTTTAAAGTCGTTTAGAGGAGAATGTTGGGAGAACTAGCTGTTTCTTCTATTCTTCTGTCTTCCATCTCAGAAGTCATTGTATACCTGGAATGACTTTGGAGATTCCTAGATGTAAAGAATTTAGAGAAACAGGGGAAATCTTTTATGAATGGATGCATAGTGAAGTAAGCAGAAACAAATATACAGAATGACCAGAAAAACCTCGATGCTAAATTCTGTTGTAATTATAATGACTAAAGTGGTCATGAGGAAAGTATCTAAAAAATGTACCATTCTCCCTTTTTTGTAGAGGATTATGGGTGTAAAATATTACATATTCTGACAGATTTAATTAATTTGTTGGTTGGTTTTGTTGAGCTTTTTTTTATCCTTCTCTAATTAAAATTTTTTTTTGTTACAAGAAGTGACTCACTAGGTGGAGGGAAGAGGAATATATGAGGAAATGAAGGTGATGTATACAAATTTTAATAAAATAAAAAATTTTCAATAAAAAGATTTAAATCAATTACCCAAGCCCTAAGACCTTATGTGAACCTTTCTTAATAAAAAGCTCTGATTTTGGGCTAGGGCAGACCTAAATTCATATCCAGGAAAAGCCTGGCCCCCAAAAGGGAAAGCTAGGCTTTTTGTTATCTATCTGGTTCATTGCCCCAACACTGATTTCTAAGGGAAATCAATACAACAATGCTTAGATATGGTTCACATCTGTGATCTCTCTTATCAGGTATTAAGCGAGTTCCTTCTAAAAAATGTACTCAGTATAAAAAGTAGAGCTCATGTAGCAGGTGATTATTTATTCCTCTACCACAAAGTGCTTAAAATGACTCACAAATACACATTGACAATTATTTCAAACGTAACTCAATAGCCAATCACTATCATGATAATCTCCCTAAATGTAGAGGTATTTTGTAAGGACTACTGAACAGATATTTCACTTTTACCTCTGACCAATGCTATTTGTCCAACTAACAAATCTGGATTTCAATGCAAGCTAGAACATAATTTTTTTCCCTTTTTAAATTTAGAATAGTTTTCCATGGTTACATGATAAATGATTCACCTCCCCTGACCCCACCACTTTTTCCTTCCCCCTCCAAATCTGACAAACAGTTCCAGTGGGTTATTCATGTATCATTGTTTAAAACTTACAAGCTAGAACATAATTAAGGCTTTTATTAGTTCTTCCAGCTGCAGCACCTTCCTGGTAGTAGTGCATTTTATTCTTTTGAGAAGCAGGAGAGTTTCAGGAAGCAACTCCCACTGGACAATTAGGACGCAGGAATTCCTTGACTTCTCAGAGGACACATGAGGCATCTGTCAAGGATGGAAATGCCCATCTCTTAGGATCATTATTCTCTTATCTGTTCTGTGCTTAGGGAAGGAAGCACAAAACAGGAGAAGTACTCAGGGACTAGAGGCCTAATCTTGAAATTACTCTCCCTCTTCCACACCAGCTAAAAATCTAAAAGAATGTTGTCAGAGTCAGACTCAGTTAGATATGCTCAAAGGAGAGGGAGGGTGATGTGGCCTTTCTTTTCTTTTAAAACCTACTGAATTGGGTGACTTTTCTTGGTTCACTTGAGTCATAGTCAACATAGCCCCCCCCCCCCCCCCCCCAGTTCTGAGGACCAACAGGGGACTGTTTTGTCATCCCAAAGTGTAAGTCCTTCAGTCTGTGACAGAACATATATCCATCCCCATGGAGCTAAAACCCATGCTCCACAGAACAGTCCCTATAATATAAAAAAATGAAAAAAATGTGTAAGAGGGAGGATTTCAAGCCAAGTCCCCTGATTTTAAAGTCTTCTCTTTTTACTCTAATATATTGCTATTGTAATCACCCATTTCTGTATAATAGTATAGAGATCCAAACACACTCAAGTAAAAGGACCTTTTGAGGGGAAGGAGGCACTGAAAAGAATCCCAAAGGCAAGTTTGTTAGAAACATCTGCTCATTCCTATTCCCTTGAGCCATGGTGATGCTAGTGACATCTGTTTGACCACTGGGTGGCAAAATGGTCTACTTTTAGATGATTACTTATAATCCCATTTTTTCACATACTTTCATATAGAATCCTCCTCAAAGTAGGCCCTCAAGAAGGCATACAACTAGTGTGGTTTAAGTGTGGGTCTTCCTAGAACAAAAGAATGAACTAAACCAATGTTTTCCAATTTAAAACATATCACAGAATGTACATTATTGGAATTCTCTATCACAGACAAGTCAGCATGGTTCTCCAATCTCAGCCTGGCAAATCCTCATGGTTCTAGAAAGAGGTACTAGAAGGTAGGAGAATCAGAATCACCCATCTGACTGATGCTCTTTCTATCACATCCCTAAAAGGGTGCATCTGGTCTCTGCTTGAAGATTCCTAGTATGGGGGTAGCTAGTTCCTCCCAAGACAGCTCATTAGTTTTTAGACAGATCTAATTATAAGAAAAATCTTAGACAGGTCTAATTATAAGGAAAATCTTCATTAAATCAAGCCTAAATTTGCCCGTTTCCAACTTCCACTTATTGCTTTGCCATCTGAGGCCAAATAAAACAAAGCTGATGCTTTTTCTATTCAATAACCCTTCAAATATTTTATGACTGTGCTTATTCTTCACTTAGTCTCTCCCCCCCCCCCCCAGTAAAATGATCCTAGTTTTTTCAACTTACATGGTACTCTAATTCCTTGATCATTGTGGTTATCCTCTTTTGAATGAGCTGCAGGTTGTCTCTGTGGCTCTTAAAAAGTAATATCTAGAATGGAACCATATGCCAGCCAGATTTTCTTTTCCCTCATTGATGTTCCTGTGTCTTCCCTCCCTCCCTCCCTCCCTCCCTCCCTCCCTCCCTCCCTCCCTTCCTTCCTTCCTTCCTTCCTTCCTTCCTTCCTTCCTTCCTTCCTTCCTTCCTTCCTTCCTTCCTTCCTTCCTTCCTTCCTTCCTTCCTTCCTTCCTTCCTTCCTTCCTTCCTTCCTTCCTTCCTTCCTTCCTTCCTTCCTTCCTTCCTTCCTTCCTTCCTTCCTCCCTCCCTCCCTCCCTCCCTCCCTCCCTCCCTTCCTTCCTCCCTTCTTTCCTTCCTTCCTTCCTTCCTTCCTTCCTTCCTTCCTTCCTTCCTTCCTTCCTTCCTTCCTTCCTTCCTTCCTTCCTTCCTTCCTTCCTTCCTTCCTTCCTTCCTTCCTTCCTTCCTTCCTTCCTTCCTTCCTTCCTTCCTTCCTTCCTTCCTTCCTTCCTTCCTTCCACCTTAAAATCAATACTAAGTATCAATTACAAGACAAAAGAGTGTTAAAGGCTAGGCAATTGGGGTCAAGTGACTTGCCCAGGGTCACACAGCTAGAAATTATCTGAGACTACATTTGAAGCTAGGACCTCCAATCTACAGGCCTAGTTCTCTATCTGCTGAGCCACGGCCTCCTTGCTCTATACTTTTAAAGTTAGTTTTTTGAACCTAGGTATAAGACTTTATATTTAATCCCAACAAATTTTATTCTGTTCAAGTAGAGCCATAGTCTAGCCAATTCAGTTATTTTCAGATCATGACTCTGGATTCTTGAGAGCAGGGATTGGAGAGAGCCAGAGGGGAAAAGAATAGAATATAGTGGGAAGGAAAAATCATTTTTTAAGAGTTTCTAGATTAAAAAAAAAAAGATTTTTGGTAATAGAAGTTTGACAGACTAATAAAAATTAGCTTAAGTTTAATGGATTAGATCACATGATTTATTTTTATTAATAAGGGGATAAAGGTTCTCTTACAGATGAATGAAGTTTATAGCTAATTCAAAGAAATTTTTAAAATTAGACTTTAGAATATGTTATGAGTGGCAACATGGCATAGTGCCATATAAAATTCTTTTTCCAATATGCTGAGTTTAATTATGACTTTTTCTCAAGCTCACATGAAAATAACTTTATATTACCTGAGCACATATATGTCAAGTCAACAAACATTTAAGCAGCACTTCTTACATGCCAGGCACTGTGCTAAATGCTGGTAATACAAAAAAAGGATAAAAACAGTCCATGCTCTCAAGGAGCTCAGCCTAATGGGGGAGGGAGGGAACAATATTCTAATAATTACTTGTACAGGGCAAATTGGGGAAACCCTTGGAGAAAAGGCACTAGTATTCGGGAGAACTAGAAAAGGCTTTTTGGAGAAGGTGGGATGTTTGCCAAGACTTGAAAGAAGTCAGGGAAACTTAGAGGTGGATATGAGGAGAGAGAAAATTTTGGACAAGGGAAAAGTCAGTAAAAATGCCCCAGAATATAGAAAAAGTATCTTGTTTGAGGAATATCAAGGAGGCCATTGTCCCTGGATCACAGAGTATGTGGTGGAGAGTAAGGTATGAGAAGACTGAAAATGCAGGAAAGGGCCAGGTTATGAAGAGTTTTAATAAAAGCCATACAAGGTGATTGTGCTAAGGAGAAGGAGTGGGATTTGATGGGGAAAAATGATGATCTAAGAGCATTGTGGATAGCAGAGGGAAGGTAATTTTTTTTTGTTTTATTGGACATTTTTAATTAATTAATTTAGAATATTTTTCCATGGTTACAAGATTCATGTTCTTTCCCTCCCCTCTCCCTAACCCCTTCCCATAGCTGACATGCAATTCCACTGGGTTTCATGTGTGTCATTGTTCAAGACCTATTTTCATATTATTGATATCTGCACTAGAGTGATCATTTAGTCTACATCCCCAATCATATCCCCATCAGCCCCTGTGATCAAGCAGTTGTTTTTCTTCTGTGTTTCTATTCCCACAGTTCTTAGAGTAATTTAAAGTAATTTAAAATTTTAATACAATTTAAAACAAATAGCTCTGGACAATCCACAAACAGATAAGTGAAATTTGACTCTTTCTTCCATTTCTATTTCAGTGATAGTGGTCGGCCTTTCTTTCTGTACCTTGCCCTAACTCACATGCATGTTCCCTTAACTGTGACTCATCAGTCAGCAGACTTACCAGGTCAAAGGGTGTACAAGGATAGCCTATGGGAGATGGACAACTTGGTCGGCAGGATAAAGGACAAAGTTGACAGCATTTCAAAAGAAAACACATTCCTCTGGTTTACAGGTAAAGTAGTAAAAAGCAGTCAACCTAACCAAGATGTAATGGATAACCCAGATGAAAATTCTTGTTGCTACCTCCTAGAGGAAATGCCTAAATAAGGTTTACCTTTCATTAAAAGAGAGATCACTCATGACACAGTTTATATTCCTGTATTGCTTCGCTTCAGTTCAACAAACATTTATCAAAGTGTTACTGTGTGTTGGAGAAACTGTATAGGAGCTGGATATTGGGATCTCTCAGGCCAAAGCTGTAGGAACATTATAACTCAGAGAAAAAGCAACCAGATTGGAAGAGAACATGACATTTTCCAATGTTCTGGATTGATGGATGACCTTTGGTGGTTGCTGGGTCTCTCTTCATTGCTAAGAAATCACTTTGGCATTATGGATCAACATAGTCTTCAAGCATTCCTCGTCATTTTGTTGTGGGTTGCAGAGGTGAACCCCTGGGGTTTGGGAAGGATACCTTTTTCAAGAATGCAAGACTGCAAAACTTAGTTTAAAAATAAAAAGAGAAATTTATTAATTTAGAAAGTAATGTTGAGAATGGCCAGGAGGATAGTATAGGTGGAAGAGCAAGATGGAAGACTGCTCCTTGGGAGGACAGGATGGATGGAAAAGCTGTCCCCCAGTCAACATCAATTCTGGGGATTTTATACTCCTTACAACAGATGCTGTGTCATGGTGAGGACGTGACTCTAGAGTGGTAAACTCTCAGGTATTCGGTGGGGGGGGGTTTGGTCATCTGAACGGGTTCGGCCTGGAGACATAGGGGGGTGACCCTCATAAAGGATTCTTTAGTTTAGGGAACAGACAGATGTCTTAGATACAGCCTGATGGTATCGAGGGATAGCCTGGAGTTGCATCTCTCTGTCCATCTTAAATCTAAAGGATGATCAAAGGAGGATAATCCTCTCAGGGTTTTATAGGAGTTATTAGATGTTTGGGGTTAGGAGTCACAAAGATGTAAGGGAGCAAAGGAATTTCCCTGATAATAGTTTGTCTGAGTTTCTGGTGATACAATGCCCATGCCAATTTGATAATAAAGAATTCTTAGCAAATATTATTTTAAATTTGAGGTTGAGGTCTTTCTTTGACTGTTTAGAGGTCTAAAAGAGAGTTAGAAAAACATATAAAAGAAGTCTCAGTTCAGATATACCTAGTCTAGGGATAAGAAATCCATCTGTTTCTGAAAATAAATTAAGTTCAGGATTTGTATGATAGTGAGCTTCTTAAAGGGAAGAACCATATTTATTTATTTTTGAGAGGCCACATTTAAAGCTAAATACAATCGGTAATTTACAATACAATTGAATGCTCAAGAAATAGGAATGTGTTCTCCATCATGGATTAAGACAGTGTTACTTAGAGTTATTTTTCTAAAAGTAGAGATAGTCTGTACCTTCTCTTCTCTTGTTCAAGTTGTTATCAGTGTAACCTATCTGTGAGATTGCTGACTGGTGTTGCGGTTGGTTGGGCTGGGGAACAGATTTTTTTTTACCTCTGTGCGAAACTAATAGTTGCAAAGGGGGGTGAATAACAACTTTGGTTTCTTGTGGAACCATGGAAAGAGTACTTAGTTTAAGTTTGGAGACATGGAATTGAGTCCCAGCTCTGCCATTTATTGGCCATAGTGAGACTGATGACTTTGTGCAACTCTGCCTTCATTTAAATTTAATTCACACACAAGTCAAGATATAACCCCCATATGGTGTCATTGGCCATCTTTGAAAACGAAGAACAAACAACAACCACTACCATAGAAAACCTCTAAACTTTTAACTTCCTCATCTGTAAAGTGGGAGTAGGGGTTGGGGGTGGGGATGCTGTCACTACCTACCTTAGTAGGTTGTAAGAATCACCTAAGGGGGAATATATATTTGTGTGTATGTTTACATACATGTCAACCTAATTCAAGTAGAAGTCAAAGTTGGTGCTTTTGTTATTTAAAGTTTTAAATAAGTATATTTAAAGATATGTCTGTGTATACACTACATATTTATGTATATATGTATATGTTATATATAGATCTATAAATACATATATGTGTGCATATATGTGTATATATAAAGATATATACTAATACTGTATAGACAAGGTTAAAGACTATTTTTCAGAGAACTCACACAAGGCAGGCACTCACCTGGAGGTCAGAAGAAATGATATAAGGACACACTCCAACACTTTGAAGAACTTCGGCATTGACTGTGTGAGATGGGAGCTACAAGACCTATGTGCATAGCATACCCACATCAAAGAACATGCTGTGCTCTATAAGCAAAGAAAAATTGCAGTAGCTGAAAAGAAACATGAGATGCACAAATTTAGAAACATTTTTAGCCCAAATGTTTATTTGGGCTATTTTTGCTCAACATATAGAATAGCATTCTGAGCTCATATTGGTTGGATCAGCTGCAGTTGGGCACACTCAACCCCAACATAGTGATGTCATTTGGGTCCTTTTTGAGTATAAAGAACAACAACCAACCAACCATATAGTACAATACATACATATAAACATGTACATATGTATGTGTGTGTAGGAAAACTGTGGAGAACTCTGTGAAAGTCCAGTGTTGTTATTATTGACCCTGTTCACACCAGATATCTTCTGACTACTCATTAAGATTACCCAATGCTTTAAATAACAAAAGTACAGCCACTGACTTCTATTTGAATTAACTTGTCTTGAATGATTGTCATGGTGCCAAGGTTGTCTCAACTTTTATATCCTGTATCTTTTGCTTCTAGGGGACAATGGTCCATGGTCTCAGAAATGTGAGCTGGCAGGACATGTGGGACCTTTCACTGGACTATGGCAAATGAATAGAGGTAGGGAGTGGATCTTCCCCTTTATTTTGGTAAGAAGGGATTCATTTGGGATTTAGTGTGGTAGCTTATGCTGAGAAGCTGAGATTTCTGTCACTGGGATTCCAAAACACATTCTGCTCTCAATAAATATCACTCTTGTTCTAGTAACATGGCAGTAGAAATACTGGCCAACTTCCCAGTTGAAGAAAAGTCTGATTCCTAATTGACTTCTTTAGCATTATCTTTAATGGTTCTCTCCCATGAACCAAGCCTTCCATTCTAGTCAAACTGGTCTTGCACACAGAGCCTTCTGCTTTTCTGTCTTTGCACTTGGTCTTTCACAATTCTTTCTTCCACACTGCTCCCTAGCCCCAACTGATGCAAATCTTATTTATTCTTAAAGATTCAATTATAATCTCACCTATTTCATGATGCCTTTCCTGATTAAACTGATCCATTGTCAGCTCTTCACTTTTCCTTTCTCTGAATTCTATTGCTTTCTTTCCCCCATGACCTCTTGATGCTATAATATGTATTTTGAGTATCACAAATCAAGAATTAGTTGCAAATCCAGAGGAATTTAGAAGTATAGTAGATTTTTGATGATCCATGAACAAACTTTAAAATCCTGGACCTATTTACACCTACCAGCCAGTACCTTAGGAAGGTATGTTCCCATGTTACTTCTTATTGTACTTTTAGGAGGTAAAGACTAGTGTAAAGAGAGGGAAATATGACTTCCCTACTCCATCCTTATCAATTCAGTTGATACAGTCATAGGATTTAGTCACAGTTGATGAATTTTTAATGTGGCAAATGTAAAAATTAAAATTAAATCTCAATAATAAAAATATATTTTAATAGATTTATTAATGATTATTAGAAATAAATGAGTAAAAGGGATAAAATAAAAACCACGTGCCCATGGCTAATTAGCCTGTTCAAAACTCCCATGCTTACCACCACCATCCTTGCCAGCAAGCCAAAGAGGCTAGGACTCTCCATGTCACTACCTAATATCCCTTGTCTACAGGAAGTACATAACGACAGGAAGTCAGTGAGCTCCTGGGAAATGTAGTTCTTTTTTTAGGATAACAGGTTTTCAATTATACACAATATAAATATTAAAATTAACTGTAAAATTGTGACCATGCCTTTATGAAGTTCAAATAAGTTCCTTGATTGGCTAAACGAAAACCTATCCTTACTTCTGATGGCCATTAAATTGATTGAGTTATTAGGTATTATTATTATTATGTTATTATTAGGCCAAATCTCTTTAGAAGCAGAACTATTTTACCAATAAATTAGAGGAAGCAGAGATACTCTGTCTAGACAGACACAGATACAGGAAGGCTGTCACTTGAGGGAGAAGCAGCTTTGAGGAAATGAAACACCTGATGGTAGAGGAGGGAGATAAAAGTGGGAAAAAGCAGACCTTAGAAGCCCACCTGAGCAACATGGCCATCAGAGACATTGCACCCAAGGGGAGCTGCCAGAGGTCTGATGAAGAGGATTACCAGATTCTGTATTATCAGGAGTTGGACTTTGCCACATAGGTATTCCGCTGGGTGCCCCATTGCCATCATACTCTAAGTATGAATTCATTCTTTCTATGTATGCTGTATGCATTCTTGGTTTGGGGGATGGGGTGGATGTTTTGCCAGTACTGTAGTCTGTCATTCTAGCAAATGCCTTTGCTAAGAGCTAGTTGGGTCTATTGGCTGATTTTTAGTGGAAAGCATACAGGTAGGGCTCATGAGCTATAGCATCAATGGCGGGGCTCATAGGGTAGCAGCCATCTATTGTAGATCCGGCTGTTGAGCATGAATGCTAGTTTGAGTTGAGGGAGTATATCCCAGATGAAATATTACACTAATTTTAATAGTGAAATGGAAAATTGATTCTAAACTTTATGGCTAAGATAAAAAAATAAATGCTCTCTATTTGGTTTTAAAACTCTAATCTAGATGAGTCCTTTTGATCAAACTAGAGCTTTTGAGCTACCAGGGCTGAGATAATGTAGTGCAGTGGAAAAATCTATGGGCTAGGAGTCCATGGGAGTCCTGGTTCTATTGAGACTGGGCAAATCACTTACCTGCCCTGGAACTCTTTCTTGGTTGGTAAAGTGAGAAGGTCAGAAGAGATGACATCTAAAGCCAGTTCTAACTTATTTGATTTTTGGTTTTGTACCTGGCATAAATTGATGTAAACAAAGGGCTGAGAGAGATTGTGGGATACACAGGTATATGTGTGTTGTGGTGCTATGAATGCTTTCTCCAATGGTTCCAATTGTGATTCTTGCTTCCTTACAGCTTAATGATTATCATCCCTATCCCCAATGGGATAGGACTAGTCAACACAACTTCTTTGATGTTCTTATGGAAAGATAATAAGGAGCAGAGGGCAAGAAACTAGAAAGAAGAGAGCCTAGAGAATCTAAAGTTAATGGTTTATTTGTTTTTAGCATTTAGCAGCATAGATTTTTACAAGGAAACAAATTTCTTTAGTGTTCTAAGTGAGGAGTATGCACAGTGGAAATCTTGCTACTGAACCACCAATTAAATCCACTAAACATTTAAGACTCTACTAAGTATAAAGCACTTTGCTAAGCCCTAGGGATACAAAAATCAAAAACGACACAGTCTTCTTTCGGAGCTTATACTCCACTTGAGGGAGTGGGGAGAGGAGGGGCAGTCTGTAGGACAGATATCTCAGCTGGTCCCTTTTGTGGTGCATTTTTGAAACATAGACTTGGGGGATGTGTACTATGCCCACAGAAGAGGGTTTTTTTCCTGTGTTTGAAACTAACTGACCTGCTGAGTGATTGTACTGTACCTGCCCTGCTGTTCTCATTAGCACAAGGTTCTCACCTACAGAGCAGAAGTTAAAAATAACCACAATGTGAAATGTAGCAGCAAAGCATCCAGGTATATATCACTGAATTTATAGACTTTTAGAGCTAGAAGGGACCTTAGTGATCATGTAGTCTAACCCTCTAGTTTTACAGGTAAAGCCAGAGAGGGAAAATAACTTGCCCAAGATAATGTAGCTAGCATTGTTGTAGGGATGCAGACTGACTGTCAGGGATGACTGCTTCTCTCCACCATGCTTCCTTTTTGGCTGTGAAGAAAAATTTCCCTAATGTAATATAACATCCTGGCCCCTTGTAAAGTTACAGGAAGGCCTGTTCCTCTTTGAAGAGTGTGCTTTGCAATGTAAGAATGAGGGAGGCGGAGGTAGGGGTGAGGGGGAAGCCGGTAACTGTAGGGGAAAAAAATGTCTTGGCTTACATACAGACACAACAGTTTCCTGGAGTTTGGACTTTGAATGTTGTGTTCTGGGTTTGGACTACAGAGATCACATGTTTTTTCTTAAGAAATATTTTATTTTTTTCCGATTACATAGAAAAAAATTTTTAACATTTCAAAAAAATTTTGATTCCAAATTCTCTCCCTCCTTCCCCTCCCCTTCCTTGAGAAGGCATGCAATTTAATATAATCACATGCTTTTTGTAATTTTACTGAGTGTCCACTTTCACACTATGTCCCTCATAATGTGTTCTTTGGGATATGCAGTATTTTATTTTGGAGAGGGCTGGAATGTTACCCCCTGACTCTTCACAATGACCTGATGTTAGCCTGCCACTTTTCAAGTAGACTTTGTCAGAAACTTCGAGACCTAGATGAACTAACCCTTTAATTCATAAAATTTAAAGCAAGACGGTATCTCAGAGATCAATTGGTTCAAACCCCTTATTTTCCATGTAAGGACATTGTGATTCAAAGGAGAAAAAACACAATAGCTAGTTAATAACTTAATTGAGAGAAACTAGTTCTCCTGAGTCCCAGTAGTATTCATGTCATCTCCACTTCTCTCTCTCTCTCTTTCTCTCTCTCTTTCCTCCCCAATCTTCCCTTCTTCCCTTCTTCCTTTCCTTCCTTCCTTCCTTCCTTCCTTCCTTCCTTCCTTCCTTCCTTCCTTCCTTCCTTCCTTCCTTCCTTCCTTCCTTCCTTCCTTCCTTCCTTCCTTCCTTCCTTCCTTCCTTCCTTCTGGCTAGGCAATTGGGTAATAAGTGACTTGTCCAGGATCACAGAGCTAAGAAATTTTTGAGGCTAGATTTGATTTCAGGACCTTTCATCTCTGGGCCTGGTTCTGTCCAGTGAGCCACCTAACTGCCTCTTCCTCCATCCTCTATCCTCCATCTCTCTCTCTCTCCTTCTCCCCTTTTCTCTCTTTTTCTCCTTGCCCCATCTCCTCTGACCTTACATCCAATGCTTTCTCTGTCATACTTTGGTACTTCTTATTTCTCTAACTGAAATGATTCACTAATCATCCTATTTTTGCTTTTTCTCTCACTTCAAGCCTGTCCTAAATCAACAGTTCTCAAAGTTTTGGGTCTCAGGACCCCCTTTACACTCTTAAAAATTATTAGGGACCCTCAAAGAGCTTTTTTTTGTGAAGATTATACCTATTTATAATTACCAAATTAGAAATTAAAACATGATAGTATTATTATGAAAAATGTTGACCTATTCTAAGTTGTGCTCACACCTGCAACATCACATTGATTTCCCTAAAAGGGTCTTGAAGATCCCCAGATCATACTTTGAGAACCATTGACCTAGATGATTTTAAGAGGCAAAAGAAGTTAATGGAAGAGAGTTGGGAGAGGTACATAGCTGACACCTGCATAATAAAACCAAATTAGGTCTTTTTTTTCAATGTTATAAAATTTGAAAGTAACTCATTTGTATTCCTTATATTGTCATTTTTTGTTGTTTTTTTTTAAACAAAAAAGTATTGAAACTACAAAAAAGGAAAAATGTTTAAATGTGTTGCAAATACATTTTTAATTACCTAGATTTTAGACACCTGAGAAAGTACTAAGAATTTAAGTTGAGTGAATTCATTGTAGAATTGGAGGCTGAATCTTGGGGTCCTTGTTCTAGTCAGCTAGACCCGGTTTCATTCTCATTTGAATTTCAGCATTTCTTGGTGTGGTGGGATCAGAGATGAGATATTACTTAGAAAAACCCTTTTAGATCAGATGAAAGGGTGACTGAAGAGACCGTTTGTATTTTCACAATCAGGGGGACACAAAGTAATTTAGCCTTTTCTCAAAAACTGACCTGTTTCATCAGGCCGAGAGCTGCCTTGGCACTCAAGAACTTCATAAAGCCCCACTTTGTGCATTCCTTTTTGGCTACCTGATGAGGCAGCAACAGAGTACAGCTGATGTGATGGGGCAGGAGCCCTGATTTTGCCTTGTTGCCTCTTTGTGGGGTTGCCCAGCTTAGCACTGTGGCTTGTAAGAGGGATTAGAGGACTGGACCACATTCTCTCCTTGGTTTCTCTGGTTAGCTAGAATAGATTAAGAGGGAGGGGCCCAGAGCACTCTTTCTCAAGGTCAAAGGACAGAAGGTACAAGGACGAAGGCCCCTGGGCCCCTGGGCCCCTAGGGATTCATCTGGTAATCTTGGAGCATCTTTCTGGACTGCGGTGTTCTCAACTGTAAAATGAGGGGATTGGACTAGATGACCTCAAAGGCGTTTAGCCTGGGGTCTGTGAACTTTTTCTTAAAAATATTTTGAAAACTATAGTTCAATATTATTTGTATCCTTTGTAAGTTTATGCATTTGTTTTTTCATTTAAAAATATTTTTCTGAGAAGAGATCCATCAGTTTCACCAAGCTGTCAGAGGAGTCTGTGATACACATACAATGTACACACAGACACAGACACACACATAAATGTTAATATTCCTTGATCACTAAATATATAATAATCCCATGTAGCATATGACTTAGATTCTTAGGTTCAGGGTCCTAGGAATCACCACTCCTCCCTTTCCTGACACTACCCCCAGACCTAATTTCCTATTTAGTGTGGAAGTGATGACTTGTTTTTTCCCTTGTTTTTTCCCCAAGATGAATGCTCCTCTGTCTACTTCTTTGGCTTAATTTGAAGAACAGAATTGCTGTGCCTCCCCTCCCCCTCTCTGCATCTCCCAGTGATGAGGAAGCATTCTGTTGTATTTGTGTATTTGGCATCCTGCTGCGCCCAGGAGACCTTGACAGTTTATAATTTGATGCTATCAGGTTGTTGCGTAACCTTTCCCACTGGGAAGCAACATTCTGTATCCTGGGCTTTCCATCAAGCAGGAGGCTGGGCAGGCAGGCAGGGAAGGATGTGCTTGCTGCTGGGTGCATTAGCACTTGCAGGCTGTTGGTGATGCCTTTGAAAACGTTTGTCAGGTCATCTACTAGTGATTCAGAAAGAGAGAGGAAGTTTCTGAAAGAGATTCAGGAAGTCCAGAATGAGGTCTACTCCAGAGTATTTTGATCACATCGCCTATTCTAAGCTGTGCCCATATCCGCAACGTCATATTGATTTCCAAGTATATCCTTCCTCTTGCTTTTCCCAGGGAGTCACCCCTTGTAACAAAAATTTTTAAAGAATAAGAAAAAAAATCAGCTCAGCAGAAATAATCAACATATTAACCATATCTGACAGCATTCACTATTCTATACCTATAGTTCCCCCACTTTGCAGTGAAGAGAATTAGGTACATTTTCACAACTTTTCCTCACAGCCATACTTAGTCATTATGATTATACAAGATTCAAGTTCATTTTATTGTTAATTCCCTTTAAATTATGGCCATCTTGTGTGCTATTTTCCCAATTCAAAGCAAAACCATTTAAAGAAATGGAATGAGGGGGCAGCTAGGTAGCTCAGTGGATTGAGAGTCAGGCCCAGAGATGGGAGGTCCTGGGTTCAAATCTGACCTCAGACATTTCCTAGCTATGTGACCTTGAGCAAGTCACTTAATCCCCATTGCCTAGCCCTGACTGCTCTTCTGCCTTGGAACCAATACACAGTATTGATTCCAAGACAGAAGGTAAGGGTTATTAAAAAAAATAAAGAAATGGAATGAGGGTGAGGAACAAGCATTTATATAGTACTTGCTATATGCCATGCACTGTGTTAAGCACTTTAGAAATATCATCTCATTCAATCTTCCCAACAATCCTGGAAGTCAGGGGCTGTTATTGTCCCCATCTTTCAACTGAGGAAACTGAGGCAGATAGAAGTTAAGTGATTTGACCAAGGTCAGACAGCTAATAAGTGTCTTGTAAGGGAGAAAAGGGGTTTATTTATTTTAAAAAGGTTGGACTGGATTATATTTAAAATAGGGTCACCAGGAATTTATATTAATTCCAAAGAGATTTATTTGCAATTTATTTACAAGATATAGAAAGTGTGAACTTAGAAAATCAGAGAGAGGAGAGGGTAAGATATCTAGCTTAAGCACTAAGAATTTTTCTCTGACCCCTGGCTCAACCTGGGCCAGGGGAGTTTAGTCCTTAACTGGAGAGGCCTCAACCCTTGTAGCCAAGGCCCTGGGGATACGGGAAGCCTCTCTGAAGAGGATAGGTCTCTATTGAAGATAATCTCTTCAGAAATATCCAGGAAGAAGTCAGCTTTTTTCACTCATCACATGTCAGTCCAGAGGAAGAGATTTAAGAACAGCCTCACCAGGAATAGGGTCTCTGGTCCAGTCAGCAGATTCTTCTCTAGTCTCAACTCCAAAGAATGAAGAACTGCCTCTCACAAGAAGTTCTACTCCAACTAGAACTCCAAATAAAAACTGCACTCAGGAAGTTGTAACTCCCTTTTAAAGACAATTTCTTTTGCATCACTTCCTGTGTCTTCCCCTAATTTTATGTCTACCAATCACAGTTGAAGCTTTGCTTTAGGACTGCCTCAATTTAATTCTGATTCATCACCCACTATTGCACACATGGGTCACAAACCTCCCACTTAATGATTAAGTGGAATGTTTATACTTTTGGTGATTAGATCTAAAGGATCTAAGGGAACATCTCTCTATTCAACTTTAAGTAGGGTGTTTACACTTTTGGTAATTAAATCTAAAAATGGGAGGGGAGTTAATTTAATCTTCACAATCAGGGGAGAGTTAATTAATTTCATTTTCACAGTCGGGGAGAGTTAAATTTAATCTTCACAGTCTGAAGCAGTATTTGAACTCAAATCTTCCTGACCTGGTCAATCCTTTGAGAGCTTTGGTGTCATTTAGTTTCAGAGTAAGAAAAGTACCAACTAAATATTTTCCTCACCTATAAGACATACTATCCTTGGAAAGATTGGTCAATTAAAAAAAGATCCTTGCCTTCTCTCTTAGAATTGGTACTAAGTATTATTTCCAAGTCAGAAGAATGGCAAGGGCTAGGCAATTGGGGTTAGCTAACTTTATCAAGGTCATAGAACTAGGAAATATCTGAGGTCAGTGTCTCATCTCCAGGTCTGGTTCTCTAACCACTGAGCAACCTAGCAGCCTCAAGATTGGACACTCTTAGGAAACATGTGGAGAGGGGCACATGTGTGGCTAGGGCTCATATTTGGAGAAGCATCCAAGGAGGAGGGAACACCTGTGACTGAGAGCAACTCACATTTTTGATGCTCTAAGACAGCTGCTTTTTTATTTTTATTTTTTGGTCTGTTTCCTTGAAAAAAATTAAATGTTGGGGTGAGCTAAGTGCCACAGTGGATTGAGAGTCAGGCACAGAGATGGGAGGTTCTGGGTTCAAATCTAACCTTAGACATTTCCTAGGTGTGTGATCCTTGGAAAGTCACTTATCTCCCATTGCCTAACTCTTATTACTCCTCAGCCTCAGCACCAAAATACAGTATTGATTCTAAGGTGGAAGGTAAAGGTTTTTTAAAAATTAAATGTTCTTTTTAAATTATTAATTTTATCATTAACAAATAGAAACATTTCAGTTTATAAAGAAGAACAGAGAAGGATTCTATATGAATTCTATATGAAAACTTCTATTAGGCAGAACTTTAAAAAATTTTAATTTAATTTTAATGAGGTAGTAACAAAAGCTGTTTCTCTCTTCACATGATGTCATTGCATTGCCTCTGTCAGATCTATTCTCTACTAGTTTCTGCTAAATCACATAGTGCCCACTGGATGCCACTTTCATGGATTCATCCATTGCCAATACTGGACACTGCTCAGCTGGATGCAGAGTCAGTGCCACAGGGGGCTCCATTAGACAATGCTCTGTCATTGATATAGTCTGTGCCAGTTGCTACTGGGAATGGTCCCACTATGTGTGTAGTTATAGAGCTTCCATTGAAATCCTTGGGCTACAGTGTGATTTCTGCCTCATGAGAAGTGTGATCACTGATCAACCTTTTAGTGCAAAATCTTGAGCCTTAAAAAAACAAAACAAAACAGTTCCTTTAGAATAGCAGCTGTCCAGTAATGGACTAACAAAATCTTTTAGGAGAAATAAATCTTGGCTCCCTCCACTCCCCAACTCCAGTGAAGCGAATTGTCTTTTCCCCTTTAGAGTCTTGGTTTCTGAAACCTGTTACAAAAAAGATCCTCAGCCCAAGACACCAATCCCTTTAGGGCAAAAAGCAGATACCTTCCCAAGTAGCTATTGCTTTTGGATTAGCTCTTTTTTTGGATTAAGCCCTTTGGTCTCTGGGATTGGGGGTCTCCATGGACAACTTCATTATAGTTCAGGACAAGTAGACTGTATGCCTCTTGATTTTAATTTCTGAAGGCTAAATCTTACGGCATTATCTCTTAACCCATTGGAGAAGAAGGAAATGGCAAACCATACCCCACGGACAGTTTGGTTCCCAGTTCATAAAGAGTCAGTTACAACTGAACAACAACAAGGCAGGGAAGTCAATGAAGGCTTCATGGAATAGGCAGCTTCTGAGTTGGGCCTTGAAGGATGAGAAGAATTTTAGCAGATGAAGATAAAGAGGGAATGCATTCCAGAAATAGGGGAGCAGGCATCCATTCCATTAGCAAGAGTGATTGAGAGTGAACTTAAGACTTCATTTTTGAGAAGAAATGAGTTTTGGATAAAAGTAGGCATTACAAGACAAAAGTAAGATAAACATTTTCTAATACAAGCTGTATATAATCAAAATATGTTTCCTGAATTCTATGTATTTTTATATAAGAGATGAGATTTTTATTTTCAAAAAAAGGCAAAAAATCATTTGAGTTTCTACAAAAACTGGTTGTGAGAAAGAACAAAGCATTTGGAGAATTTCCTGTGTATTATGCTTGGCTTGAAGCATCAAAAAAGTTCAGTTTGCAATAATATGACTACAGATCAACACAAATGTCTCCTTTTTTCCTTCCCTCCCAGTCAGCTTAATTGTTTTCATTATTCAAGCTAGAAAATCATGGGGATATATGACTAAGTTATGTGTAACTGTGTACAGTGTTTGCCTTGGAAGGGTGCTTTGCACATTAACTGGTGACATTTTGGTCTCTCTGAACTGAAGGTGGGGTTGAGGGGAATGTTCATAGTTAATTCAATTGGTCTTCAAGACTTTTTGTAAACACAATTTAAACTTTTCCAGCCTCCTGGGTTCCACAGAGTTGGGTAATTGCTTAGTGATTCAAAATGTCTCCTTTATTTTAATCTGTGGAAATTCTTAGCTCATAAGAAGTCTAATAATCACAGTCCTATGGCTAAAGTGAAGCATCTTTCTGTTGCAATCATAAGCTAATGGCCTCCAACTTCTCTTGCAGGGGGAAGTTCAGCCAAGCAGACTACATGGGAAGGAGGGCATCGTGTACCAGCTATAGCTTACTGGCCTGGCAGAGTGCCAGCCAATGTCACCAGCACTGCTTTGTTAAGGTGAGAAGCTAAAACTGCCTTGCCACTGGAGCTTTTTAATTTGGAGAAATCATAGATGTCCTGCTAGCTGCAGTTTTGATCACATGGAAAAAGGAAGAGTGGCTTTGGCAAACATGGGTTGGGCACTTAGAGTCTCAAGCAAGCCAGGAGTATTTTGGAGCAGAAGCATCTCATAGTCCTTGGATTCCAATCCCCTCATTTCCCAGGTGCACAAACTGAGGATCAGAGATATTAAATGAATAGTTTAAAGTCTCTTGGTGACAATGGAAAAAATCAAGTCCTTGCCTTTGTTTTTCAAGAGGGAAGGTACCAAAGATACTTTTTATCCCACAATTTTCCCAAGGAAAGGGACCTAGTTAAGAAAGCAAAGTATTTTTAAGTACTTAATTTGACATACTAATTGAATATATATCCCAGTGCTACTGCAGTGAACAAAGTCAGTGGACTTAAAACCTGGCTTTTATAAAGGCACCGAGGAAATTCTAGTTTCCTTAGCATCAAGTAGGGCTGCATCATTAAAAGCTCAAAAAATTATAGAACTCCCAAAAGCATAAGGGTCATAGACTCTACTAGTTGGTCCTTAAATAAGTAGGTATTCTGAAATATGCCTCCTCAGTCTCTACTAGAAGATCTTCAGTAAATGGTTCTAATTATTTAGAAGTTTTTCCTAATATAAAGCCTAAATCTGCCTTTTTGTAACTTGAATTTGTAATTCAATAATATGTCTGAGTATCAACAAAAGTGTCTATTTCTGTTCTGTAAAGTTAGTTACAATAGTGTATGTCAATAGAATCATCCTCTTTTTTAAAACAGACTTATGACTACAACAATAATAATAGCATATTCTAACCAATATCTATTCATCATAGAGGATTCAGCCAGATTTCTACATGGCAGCATTTTGTCTACTGTTTGTTATGACCCTGAAATTAGAAAAATATAAAAATATATTTTAAATTCTTTATCAACTTATACCAAACTTCCCCTGAATCAGTATGCAAAGCAAGCCTTCCTTGATTGCATTAGCAAGGGTAAAATTAAAATAGACACCATCACCAAATTTCCTTTGTCCAGAGCCTTCAAATGAAATTCCTGCTTATGGTATACAGTAAAAAGAGCACTGGATTTAGAATTACATGACTTGAGTGAATATCCTGGATTTGCTGTGTAATCTGTGTGATCTTTGGCATTATTGGTCCTCAGTTTCTTCATCTTTAAAATGAAGAGTGGCCTGTATGACTTGCGAGGTCTCAAAGGGCTTTCGCTGGTATCAAACCAATCTGTATTATGATGAGATTATTTGACTCACATCTAAAAGATATGGACTAACTCTCAAACTGTTTTCCCCATAAGAACCCAACCAAAGTCATTGAAGGGAGTGTGGGATAATCTTAAGCAATGATCTTAAACAATGAGCTTTTGGAAAGATTGTTATATGCAAAAAGATTGTTTCTTTTAATTTAGTTTGGGCCTCGGGCTGAAGGGAAATCGCTGTAATCTCTCATGAAAAGGCCATATTTATTCAATTATAAACTTCTTGAAGTCAGGAGATGTAGACTTTTTTTTTTCCTTCTTGTATGCCCAGCACAATTCCTTGTACGTATTAGACACTTAATAGATGCATGTTAAATGGAATGATTTGCTGCGCAGCCAAACAGAACAATCTGCCCCAAACTAGATCCTACTTATTTTGAGGAAAGAACTTCATTTATTTAGCTTATTTTCAGAGAAGTAGAAAAAGAGAGAGAGGAACTCATACTTTTTTTTTAACTTTTACCTCCTTTTTCAGAATTAATTCCAAGTATTAATTTCAGCATTAATTCCATTAATTAATATTAATTAATTAATAATCAGTATTAATTCCAAAGCAGAAGAAGGGTAAGGGCTAGGCAATTGGTATTAAGTGAGTTGCCCAGGGTCACATAGCTAGGAAGTGTCTGAGACTAGATTTAAATACAGGCTCTCCTGTCTCTAGCCCTGGCTTTCAATCCACTGAGCTACCCAGCTGCATTCCCCCTCCCCCTCCAAACATCTTTGAAAAAGAATTTTTTGATACCTTTGTTATATCATTGTCTCTTCCCAGTGGTTTTTCACCCCACTCCCATCCTCACACCCTGTCCTTGTAATAAAAAAAAAACACAGCTAAGAAAACCAAACAACCCATTAGCCATATCTGACAAGCTATGCCTTATTCCATATTTGTTGTCCATCACCTCCCTGCCAAGAAGTGGCAAGTGGGTATGATTTATCATCCCTCGTCTGAAATGATGATTAGTGATCACTTAGAACAGAATTCTCATGTCTTTCAATATTTTTCTTTATCTGTTAGTAGATAGAGGCAGAAGGATGAGGAAAGGAGCTAGTTCCTTCCTCTTGGCTGACCACTGCCTTTGCCTTGCCCCATTGTGGGGTGGAATAGGGTTGGTTTTCTTCTATACCTGTCTAGGAGAAACAATAGAAGGATGCCTGAAGCAGTTAACTCAAAAATGCTAACTTTAGTTTGCTTGAAACCCTTCTTCTTACCAAGATTGACTTGGGTAAGGGGGCAGCTGGGTAGCTCAGTGGATTGAGAACCAGGCCTAGAGATGGGAGGTCCTAGGTTCAAATCTGGCCTCAGACACTTCCCAGCTGTGTGACCCTGGGCAAGTCACTTAATCCCCATTGCCTAGCCCTGACTGCTCTTCTGCCTTGGAGCCAATACACAGTATTGACTCCAAGATGGAAGGTAAGGGCTATTAAAAAAAAAAAAAAGATTGACTTGGGTACATTGGATCTGGGTATTGACCTTGATTCACACATTTCCTCTGCTTTTGGGATGCTATAAAATATAATTCAATAAAATTTAAAATTTAAAATCTAGCTCTGAGCCCCCATGCTGATAATATTCTCAGTAACTATGAGCATCTCTCTCCTTGGGTGTCATAATACCTACTTGTCTCCAAGGACACATACACAATCAATATAGTAGTAATAAAATCCACACAGGTTTAGAGAAAATCCATTTTTTAAAGGTGGGAAAACAGAAAGCAAATAGACTTAATGAACATAGATGAATAAAACCACCATCTGCTTTATTCCCTTGGGCAAGAAAAAACAAGAGGGTGGGAGAAAAAGGCAAAGGTAGAGAGTACAGAATACATCAGGTTTTGTCTTCACAGAAGAACGAGTGGAAATTTTTATATCTACTTGGCTAAGATTCATCCCTTATCATGTACCCTTGACACTGGAATCACAGAATCCTCTTCCCTTTTGTTTCCTCTAGCATTTTGGTTGAAGATGCTTGGCAGGGGTGAGCGATGGAGCTCCTCATATTCTTCCTTCAGTGTTCTCATGTATCATTACATTTCATTATTATTTTTCTTTTATTGTGAAGGGAAAGGAAGGCATTCTGTGAGACACTCACAAATCCTATAATCAGGATATACCAATGATTTCTGTCCTGATATAAAGGTATCTTCTAAATTCACTCTAACTTCTTATTTACCCTCAAAAGTCTGATTTTGGGGGGGCAGCTCGGTAGCTCAGTGTATTGAGAGTCAGGCCTAGAGACAAGAGGTCTTGGTTTCAAATCTGGCCTCAGACACTTCCCACTGACCCTGGGCAAGTCACTTAACCTCCATTGCCTAGCTCTTACCACTCTTCTGCCTTGGAACCAACACATAGTATTGATTCCAAGACTGAAGGTAAAGGTTTAAAAAAAAAAAGTCTGATTTTTAAAATCAGTTATCTCATACTATCATTGCAGAAAAGATTGAGGAATAATGACTATATCTGATTCTAGAAACTATAGCCCCTTGGGCCAAATCCAGATCCCTGCCTTTTTTTATGGTCTGTGAGCAAAGAATGGCTTAAAAATTTTTTAAATACAAGAAGACTTTATTTAAAAATTTAAAAACCATTTTTAGTTCTGTATAATTAAAAATCTGTTACCCTAAAAAAGAACTACATTTCCAGGGAAACCACTGACTTCCTGTTGTTCTGTACTTCCTGTAGACAGGGGATATTAGGCAGGGATGTGGGAGGGTTCCACCCTCTTTTTGGTCCTGTGGGGGAGGATGGTGGTGGTGAGTGGGTATTTTGAAATGGCTAATCAGCCATGGGCATGTGGTCTTTATTTTGTATCCTCTTTATTCCTTGATTTCTAATGATCATTAATAAATCTCCTAAAATACACTATTTTATTATTTGAGTTTAATTTTAATTTTTACAGTTCCCAGCAGGCTGTACAAAAGCAGATTGTGGGAGGATTTGGCTCAAGAGGCCATTGTCTGCTTACCCTAGCATTAGCAAATAATATAATTATATAGAATTGGTTAGATAGCCAGATTTGGAAGAGTAGTTGATAATGATTCATTATCATTATGATAGAAGTCTCTCTTGGAGCACTCCAGGGACCTTACTTGGTCCTGAGCTGCTTAACATTTTTATCAGTGACTTAGATGGTATTTTCATTATACTACCACCTCCTCTCCCCTCCTGGCACCCCCCCCCCCAACTGTGAATGCTTTCTTTCTTGAGTTTACCTACCATTTGCTCTCTTTATGTTTTATATGTATACAATTATTTCTTTTTTTTCTTTTTGATTATCACATAAGCTCCTTGAGGTCAGCCAAGGACCCTGTCTTTGCTTTTCTTTGTGTTGTCTATTTTTAAAACAATGCCTGACATGAGTACTTTAAAATGCCTATTGACAAAAAGATCTTAACAGGATAGAGTATGAGGCTGAATAAGGTGAAATTCAACAGAGATAAATATAAAAAGTCTTGTATTTGGGCACAAAAAATCCTGACAAAAGCAGTTGTTCTGAAAAAGATCTGAGACTTTAGTAGACTTCAAGCTCAATATAAAAGATTCTAGTGGGGTTGCCCAAAAGGCTCATTAGGATGAATAGCATCCCAGAACAGGCAGATTGTACAGTCCATTGTACTCTGACCTTAAACCTTATCTGGAAAAGTGTGTTCAGTGTTGGGCATTGATAAGTTGCAGTGTCTAGAGGTAGGCAACCGGGATTGTGAAGAGCCTTTAGTTTATGATATAAGATCAGCTGAAGGAAATGAGTTTGCTTAGTCTCTTTGGAGTAGAGGAGCCACGGGGAGATATGTGATGTAGAGAGGCACTTGTTCTATTTGGCTTGAGAAGACAGGACCAGGAGCAATGAGCAGAAGTTCCAAAGGGGCCCATTTTTTAATTTATTTTTTTAATAAAAAAATTAATTAAACTTTTATTTTTTAAAGATGTTATAGTAACCTCAATCAATTTTCTTAATGCTACTCTTTATAAAGAATTCAATTCAATCCTTCCAAGTTTTGCTGTCTACCACTAGCCTGATATTTTCTCTCTGTGGGTAGTATGCAACCCTGAAAATGTCATTTAACATCCCTTGGCCTCAATTTCCACATCTGTAAAATGAGAATTGGATTTGATACTATCTAAGATCCCTTCTAACTCTAAATCCCTTGAGTCTCTTATCTTATCTTTCATCATTACTTTTGAGATACCACACTGTCTCCCAGTGGGATACAATGCAGTTCTGTCCATCCCAAAGAGGCCCATTTAGATTGATGTCAAGAAAATCTTCCTAAGAATTTAAGCTTTCTGAAAGTGGAATGTCTTGCTTCCAGAACTAGTGGGTTCCTGTTCCTTGGAAGTCTTCAAGCAGAGTTTGACTGACCATTTGCCATGTATATCATAGTGAAGATTCCTGTGTGTATGAGTTGGATTAGATGGTCTTGGAAGTCCCTTCTAAATCTTAAATCCTATAATTCCACATTATTATTTTTTAAAGCTTTACCTTCTGTCTTATAATCAATATTATATTTTGGTTCCAAGGCAAGAGTGGTAAGGGTTTAGGTAAGGGGTTAAGTGACTTGCCCAGGATCACATAGCTAGGAAGTGTCTGAGCCCAGATTTAAATGCAAGATCTCCCACCTCTAGGCCTGTTTCTCAATCCAGTGAGCCACCTGGCTGCTCCCCATAACATCTACATTATTACAGTAATCACAAAATCAGTGGTTCTCTGGATCATGCCTATTTAGTTCTGCATCAAGTTCCTTTTTTATGTTTTCCCAAAATTCTTTGGTCCCTATATTAATTTTTAAAATATTTTTCTTATAGCACAATGATATTCCCTTACATTCATATGCCACAATTTGTGCAGCCTTTGCTACTCTGGCTTTCCTTTCTGTTCTTTGAGGAGCTCACACATTCATAGTCGGCTATATTTCCAATGTCCAACTCCAGCAAATTCATCCAGTTTTAAAAAGTAAAGGCTCATGTTCAGAGCCTAGCATTGTATCTTGCCTGTATCTCTTGCATTCAACAAACATTCATTGAACAGAATTTGAACTAGGTCAGCTCTGAGTTGGCCCTAAAAGAACAGAATCTTTCCCTACATCTCTCCCTTTACCCCTGTAAGATTAAAATTAATATCCAATAACTCCAAGTATTATATTTTATAAAGTTTATTAATAATCACATGAAGTAGAAGAAATAAAAAGAACAAAAATAAAATGAGTAAAATTCTCCTGCCTCTCACCTCACCCCCACATCCATAGCCTAGTTTCCAGGAGAAGTGTGAGGGGGAGCCACACAAAAATATATCCTCCCTATGTTAGCATGTAATGTGAGAAGGAACATGAAATGGTGGGAGAGAGAGTCCTGGGGTGCAAATCCTAATTACATACCCCTTATTCAGTAAAAGTGCCTGGTCTCTGGTCTCACATCTCTAATTTACATAGTATTTTTAATACATTTATTTACCTATCAAGATCTGGAAGCCTTCAAGACATTTAAATATATAAAAATAAAATGAAATCAACTAATAAAAGCCATGTACTACAAGGACTTACAAGCTTTGTATTCTGATGTGATTTCATGGAGCAGTAACAATTCAGTTAACTAAAAGTTTCCAGATAGAATTTTGATGTTTAGAATTGTTGATTACACCCATTTCTCAGTTTCACCCATCATATTCTAGGACTTTCTACCATTTTTTATGTATTCAGAAAATGCAAATCCATTTGATGTGAGCTCTAATGAAATAAATATAAGGGAGACATATTAATCTTATTATAATGACTACCTCCAACACCTTACACCTCTCCAGAACACAGATGCGTTATTCTTCCTAGGTGATTTGCTTTGCTTAGGTTGATAAGCTTATGAAGGAAATCTAAGGAATATTTTTGCTAATAGGTTGATGTGGTTGCTTTTCATTCATTGTCATGTCTGACTCTTTGTGACCCCGTAGGACCATAGCACACCAGCCCCCTCTATCTTCCATTATCTCCCAAAATCTATCCAAGGTCATATTTGTTACTTTCATGACTATCAGACCATCTCATTCTCTGCCATCCCCTTCTCCTTTTGCTTTCAATCTTTTTTAACATTAGAGTCTTTTCTAGTGAGTCTTATTTTCTCATTGGGTGGCCAAAATACTTAAGCTTCAGCTTCAGTATTTGTCTTTCTAATAAGTCTGAATTAACTTCTTTAAGTATTGATTGATTTGTTTTCTTTGCTGTCCAAGGTACTCTTGAAAATCTTCTCCAGCACCACAATTCAAAAGTGTTGATTTTGCAACACTCAGCTTTACTCATAGCCCAACTCCCACAGTCATAAAATACTATTGGAAAACCATAGCTTTGGATATATATTATCCTAGTTGGCAGTGATGGCTTTGATTTTTAGTATGCTGTCCAGATTAACCATAGCTTTCTTTCCAAGGAGCAAGCTAATTGAATGTCATGGCTGCATTCATTGCCTGCATTGATCTTTGAGCTTGAGAATATGCAATCTGACTCTGCTTCCATTTCTTCTCCTATTTGTGATGGGATCAAATGTATGACCTTAGTTGTTGTTGTTGTTGTTGTTGTTGTTTTACATTGAGCTTCAAGCCAGCTTTTACACTTTCCTCCTTTACAATTATCAAAGAGGCTTAATTCTTTTTCACATTTTGCCATCAGAGTGGTATCATCAGCATATGACCTTGTGGATATTTTTCCCTAGCAACTCTAATTCTGGATTTCAATTCATCCAGGATGGCATTTTGCATGATATACTCTCCAGATGAGTTAGAGAAATGAGATGACAATATGCAGCCTTGTTTGCCTTTCCTAATTTTAAACCAATCAGTTATTCCATGTTTGATTCTAACTCTTGTTTCTTGGCCTATATACAAGTTCTTCAGGAGACAAATAAAATCATCCAATACTCCCATCTCTTTGAGGACTTGCCACATTTTGTTCTGATCCACAGTTAAAGGATTTAGTATAGTCTATGAAGCAGAAGTAGAGGTTTCTGGAGCTCCCTTGTTTTCTCCATAATTTTGTTAATGTTGACACTTTGGTCTCTAGTTCCTCTGCCCCCCCCCCTTTTTTTTGTTTGTTTTTAGTCAATTTAGAACATTATTCCTTGGTTACAAGAATCGTTTTCTATCACTCCCTCCCCTACCTCCACCCTTCCTGTAGCCCATATGCAGTTCCACTGGGTATTACATGTGTCCTTGATCAGAACCTATTTCCATGTTGTTGCTGTTTGCATTAGGATGTTCATTTAGAGTCTATATCCCCAACAATATCCCGTTGACCCATGTAATCAAGCAGTTGTTTTTCTTCTGTGTTTCTACTCCCACAGTTTTTCCTCTGAATGTGGATAGTGTTCTTTCTCATAAATCCCTCTGAATTGTTCTGGATCATTGCATTGCCACTAATGGAGAAGTCCATTAGTTGTACCACAGTGTATCAGTCTCTGTGTACAATGTTCTCCTGGTTCTGCTCCTTTTGCTCTGCATCACTTCCTAGAGGTTGCTCCAGTTCCCATGGAATTGCTCCACTTTATTATTCCTTTGAGCACAATAGTATTCTATCACCAAAAGATACCACAGTTTGTTCAGCTATTCCCCAATTGAAGGGCATCCCCTCATTTTCCAATTTTTTGCCACTACAAGGAGCACAGCTATGAATATTCTTGTACATGTATTTTTCCTTATTATCTCTTTGAGGTACAAACCCAGCAGTGCTATGACTGGATCAAAGGGCAGACAATATTTTATAGCCCTTTGGGCATAGTTCCAAATTGCCCCCCAGAATGGTTGGATCAATTCACAACTCTACCAGCCATGAATGAATGTCCCGACTTTGCCACATCCCCTCCAGCATTCATTACTTTCCGTTGCTGAAAATGTTAGCCAACAATTGATTTAGCTCTTTATAAATTTGAGTAATTAGACCTTTGCTAGAGGTTTTTCTTATGAAGATCGTTTCCCAATTTGCTGCTTCCCTTCTAATTTTGGTTGCATTGGTTTTGTTTGTACAAAAACTTTTTAATTTGATGTAATCAAAACTATTGATTTTACATTTTGGGATTTTTTTTCCTAGCACTTGCTTGGTTTTAAAAGCTTTCCTTTCCCAAAGATCTGACATGTATACTATTCTGTGTAATTTACTTATAGTTTCCTTCTTTATGTTCAAGTTATTCACCCATTCTGAGTTTATCTTGGTGTAGGGTGTGAGGTGTTGATCCAAACCTAATCTCTCCAACACCATCTTCCAATTTTCCCAGCAGTTTTTATCAAATAGTGGATTTTTGTCCCAAAAGCTGGGATCTTTGGGCTTGTCATAGATGTTCTTGCTGAGGACACTTACCCCGAGTCTATTCCACTGATCCTCTTTTCTGTCTCTTAGCCAGTAC
The DNA here is from genome assembly GCF_027887165.1 of Monodelphis domestica. Lineage (NCBI taxonomy): Eukaryota > Metazoa > Chordata > Mammalia > Didelphimorphia > Didelphidae > Monodelphis > Monodelphis domestica. Next base: position 224,439,467 of record NC_077228.1, on the reverse strand, counting down.
CATATTGTTTTGATGACCACTGCTTTATAGTATAGTTTGAGATCTGGTACTGCAAGACCACATTTTTTTCATTATTTCCCTGGATATCCTTGATCTTTTGTTCTTCCAAATGAACTTTGTTATGGTTTTTTCTAATTCAGTAAAAAAGTTTTTTTAGTAGTTCGATGGGTATGGCACTAAATAAATACATATGTTTGGGTAGAATGGTCATTTTTATTATGTTAGCTTGTCCTACCCATGAGCAGTTAATGTTTTTCCAATTTTTTAGATCTAGTTTTAATTGTGTGGAGAGTGTTTTTCAGTATAGTTCCTGTGTTTGTCTCGGCAGATAGACTCCTAAGTATTTTATATTGTCTAGGGTGATTTTAAATGGAATTTCTCTTTCTAATTCTTGCTCCTGAGATGTGTTGGAGATATATTGAAATGCTGATGACTTATGTGGGTTTATTTTGTATCCTGCAACTTTGCTAAAGTTGTTGATTAGCTTTTTTACTTGATTCTCTATGATTCTTTAACTAGACCATCATATCATCCGCAAAAAGTGATAGCTTGATCTCTTCATTGCCAGTTTTAATACCTTCAATTTCTTTTTCTTCTCTAATTGCTACTGCTAGTGTTTCTAGTACAATGTTAAATAATAGCAGTGATTATGGGCATCCTTGTTTCACTCCTGATCTTATTGGGAATGCATCTAGTTTATCTCTATAGCAGATGATGTTGGTTGATGGTTTTAGATAAATGCTGTTTATTATTTTTAGGAAATACCCTTCTATTCCTATACTTTCTAGTGTTTTCAATAGGATTAAATGCTGTATTTTATCAAAGGCTTTTTCTGCATCTATTGAGATAATCATGTGATTTTTATTGGTTTTCTTGTTGATATGGTCAATTATGTGGATGGTTTTCTAATATTGAACCATCCTTGCATTCTTGGTATAAATCCCTCCTGAAAATAGTGAACAACCCTCGTGATGACTTGCTGGAGTCTTTTTGCTAGTATCCTATTTAAGATTTTTGCATATATGTTCTTTAAGGAGATTGGTCTGTAGTTTTCTTTCTCAGTTTTTCACCTGCCTGGCTTTGGAATCAGTACCATATTTGTGTCATAAAAGGAATTTGGTAGAACTCCCTCTTTGCTTATTATGTCAAATAGTTTGTATAGTATTCAGATTAGCTGATCTTTGAATTTTTGCTAGAATTCACTTGTGAATCCATCAGGCCCTGGGGATTTTTTCTTAGGGAGTTCTTGGATGGCTTGTTCAATGTCTTTTTCTGATATGGGATAATTTAAGAATTCTATTTCTTCTTTTGTTAATCTAGGCAATTTATATTTTTGTAAATATTCATCCATATTGCCTAGATTGGCATATTTATTGCCAAATAACTGGGCAAAATATTTTTTAATGATTGCCTTAATTTCCTCTTCATTGGAGGTGAGGTTTGCCTTTTCATCTATGATATTGTTAATTTGGTTCTCTTCTTTCCTTTTTTTTATTAGATTGACCAGTACTTTGTCTATTTTGTTTGTTTTTTCAAACTACCAGCTTCTAGTCTTATTTTATTAGTTCAATCTTTCATTTTCCGTTTTGTTAATTTCTTCCTCAATTTTTAGGATCTCTGATTTAGTTTTCTTCTGGGGATTTTTAATTTGTTTGCTTTCAGGTTTTTTGATTTGCATATCCAATTCATTGATCTCTGCCCTCCCCAAGTTGTTAATATATGAACTCAAGGATATAAATTTTCCTCTGAGTACTGCTTTGGCTGCATGCCATAGATTTTGAAAGGATATCTCATCATTGTCATTTTCTTCAATGAAATTATTGTTTCTATGATTTGTTCTCTAACCAATTTTGGAGAATCATATTATTTCATTTCCAATTAATTTTTGATTTGACTCTCCATGTACCCTTATTGAACATTATTTTTATTGTGTTATGCTCTGAAAAGGTTGCATTTATTATTTCTGCTTTTCTGCATTTGTTTGCCATGTTTTTATGACTTAGTACATGGTCAATCTTTGTAAATGTACCATGTGCTGCTGAAAAGAAAGTGTATTCCTTTTTGTCCCTATTTATTTTTCTCATATATCTATTAACTCTAATTTTTCTAAGATTTCATTCACATCTTTTACCTCTTTCTTATTTATTTTTTTATTTGATTTATCTATATTTGATTGTGGTAGGTTCAGGTCTCCCACTAGTATAGTTTTACTATCTATTTCCTCCTTCAATTCTACTAGTTTCTCCTTTAGAAACTTGGATGCTATACCATTTGGTGCATACATGTTGATTACTGATATTTCCTCATTGTCTATATTCCCTTTTATCAGGATGCATTTACCTTCCCTATCCCTTTTAATCAGATCTATTTTTAGCTTTGTCAGATATCATGATTGCAACTCCTGCCTTCTTTCTATCAGTTGAGGCCCAATAGGTTTTGCTCCAACCTTTAATTTTCACCTTGTGAGTATCTACCTCCCTCAGGTGTGTTTTTTTTGTAGACAACATTCATGGTAGGATTTTGGATTCCAATCCACTCTCCTATTTGTTTTCATTTTATGGATGTGTTCATCCCATTCACATTCAAAGTTTTGATTGTCACTTGTGTATTTCCTAGCATTTTGATATTCTCTCCTAGTTCTGTTCTTTCTTCTTTTGATATATCCTTTTAAACCAGTGGTTTACTTTTAATCAATCCCCCAATCCCCTCCCTTAATATGCTTCCATTTCTGGCCCCTACCTTTTTGTTCCCTTCTTGTTTTTTAGTGTCTGTTAAGTTCCCTCCCCCCTCTCTTTCCCTTCCTTTTTGTACTCCCTCCCCCTTTCCCCCTTAGTTTTCCTTTCTCACTTTGCCTGTAGGATAAGATAGAATTCAAGACCCCAATGGATCTAGATGCTCTTCCCTCTCAGAATGGATTTCACTGAGAGTAAGGTTTAAGTATTACCTATTAGCACTCTCTTCCTTTCCTTCTTATAAGAGTATTCTTCCCCTCCCCTTCCCATGTGTATCTTTGTGTGATAAAGATTATCCTTTTTATTTTATTTCTTCAAGTATCTCTTGGTGCCATCTTCGATTCCCCCCTCCATTTTTCTTTTTTTGCATATCATCTTATAGCCCTTTATGCTCCCAATCTCTTCCTGTGAATGAAAGCTGCCAGGTCTTGTGTGATTCTGATTGTTGCTCCTTGGTATCTCTTTTTGGCTTCTTGGAGAATTCTCCTTAGCTTGAAAGCGCTGGAATTTGGCAATTACATTCCTGGGAGTTATCTTTTGAGGATGTAGTGTAGAGGGTGTTCTCTGAACTCTTTCAATGTCTATTTTGCCTTCTTGTTCAAAAACATCAGGGTAGTTTTCTTGGATGAATTCTTGTAGTATGATGTCTAGATTTTTGTTTATTTCTGGCTTTTCAGGTAGGCCAATGATTCTCACATTATCTCTCCTTCTTCTGTTTTCCTGGTCTGTCATCTTATCAGTGAGATAGTTTATGTTTTCTTCTATTTTGTCAGTCTTTTGACTTTGCTTTATTAATTCTTGCTGTTTTGCAAAATCATTCGTTTCCAATTGCCCAGTTCTGGTCCTTAAGGCCTGGCTTTCTGTTATAATCCTTTGATTTTCTGCTTTAATATTTTGATTTTCTGCTATAATCTTTTCAATTTCCTTTTCAGTTTGGTCTATCCCGCTTTTTGTGGCTTTCTTGACCTTTAAACTGTTATTTTCTTTTTCAACTATTTCCCACTTTTCTTGACAGAAGGCTTCCATCTGTTTGATAAGCTCCAATTTAAATTCTTCAAGAGCTTGTGGACAATTTCCATTTTTTGGGAAGGTTTTGGATTTGTTTTAATTTCCTCCTCTATTTCTTCTACTGTAGCCTGGGTTTTTCCTCCATAAAAATTTTCCAGGGTCAATGCCTTCTTTTTTTTTTCTTGGAAGGTGTTTGTTGCTCCTGCACACAATTTGCCATCACTGTGGAGGTTTTTCCTTCCTTTTTAGTCAGAAATCTGAGTGAGATGGGAAGTCTCTCTGTGTATGGAGTTAAGGAGCAAGGATTTTGCCTGAGGCAAGCTCTCAAATCTACACAGCTTCCGCTGTTCACTGCCCTTCTTTGCGCCACCTTCCTGTGAGAGCTCACGGTCTGAGCTCCCCAGCCTTCCGGGGTTTCAGGTGTAGCTGTTCTCAGGGGTAGGTCTTTGGTGGTATTACTCAGCTCCCAAGGACCTAGAGGTGCCCCTTTCTCACTGACTGATTCTGGTGCACGCTGGCTCTGACTCTGGCTCCAACTCTGACTCCATAGGTGGGTGGGGGAGGGTAGATCAGCTCGCATTTTGATGGGACCTTTTCCACCATCTTATAGTGTGGAAATGCCCAAATCCCACATACCTTCAATGCTGTGCCCTACTGTAGTGTCCCTTCATTCTTATGAATTTGTTTTTTTTTGGTCTTTTGAGGTAGTCTGTATTGGTGGGTGCTGAGGAGAGGAAGAGTGTCTAGATTGCCACCATGCTTACCTGGAAGTCCCTCTGCTTCTTTGAAAACTAGCCAGCACTCTGGTACTTCTTGTTTCAGATATTGCTGAAGCCTAGTTTGCAGAATCTTAAGTATAAGCAGTGTGGGATAGTAGAAAAAGACCAAATCTTGACTTTTACTTGTTAGCCTACTTTACTTATTTACTTATTACCTTGGGCAAGTCACATCAACTCTCTGGGATCAGCTTTCCTATCCATAAATTAAGGGAGCTATGCTAGATGAAATCTAAGACCCCCTCCAGCTACATCCAATGATTTGCATGTTACAAGGTTATTAAGGGGAAGGGTTATGAGGAAAAGAACATTTGAACATCATAGGACTTACAGGGAAGGGGAAGAGAATAAGCATTTTTTAGAAAACTCTTCCCTTCCCTAGTGGAATCAATATTGTATATCAGTTTCAAGGCAGAAGAGTAGTAAGGGCTAGGCAATGGGGGTTAAGTGACTTGCCCAGGGTCATGTAGCTAAGCCATATTTGAACCCTCTTGGCTCCAGGCCTGGTGCTCTATTCATGAGTCACCTAGCAGTCCCCAGGAATAAGCATTTGTTAAATGCCTACTCTGTGCCAGGCATTGTGCTAAATGCTGAAGATACAAAAAGAGACAAAAGACAGATCCTATCCTCAAGGAACTCACAATCTAATGAGGGAAACAACCAGCTGATAAATATGTACAAATGAGTTAGATACAAGATGAATAAGAAATAACTAAAAAGAAGGAAGGTAACAAAATTAAGAGGGACTGGGAAAAATGGGGTATTAGTTGAGTAGTTAAAGGAAGCCAGAAGGTAGTTATGAGGTGGGGGAGCATTCTAGACATGGGGAACAGTCAAAGAAAATGTCTGGAGCCCAGCATGTCTTGTTTATGGAATAACGAGGAGGACAGTAGCTCTGGATCCAAGAGTACCAGGTAGGGAGTAAAGTCTAAGAAGCCTGGAAAGGTAGAATGGACTAGATTATGAAGGGCTTTGAACACTAAATGGAGGGTCTTGTCTTTGATCCTGGAGGTAATGGGGAGTCTCCAGGCTTCTTGAGTAATGGGAATGATGTGCTCAGACTTGAATTTCAGGAAAATCACTTTAGAGACCAAATGGAGGAGACTGGAGAGGAGAGAGAGTTGAGCCAGGCTGACCCACTAGCAGGCTACTGTTGTAGTCCAGGTATGAGCTTATGAAGGTCTGCAATGGAATGATGGCAGTGCCAGAAGAAGTAAGGGAGCTTATTAAAGAAATATTGCAAAAATGAAATCGGTGATAATCCATGTAGAACCCAGATTGCATAACTTGCCAGTTCTAGGAATGGGGAGGGAAGGAGGAAGGGAGACAGTTTGGATCATATAACTTCAGAAAACTTAAGTGGAAATTTATTACATGTAATTGGCAAATATATACACACACACACATATATATGTGTATATATATATTTTTTAATTAAATCAATAAACCTTGGCAACACTTTGAATATGGAGAGTATGGAGCTGAGGATGGCACCAGTTGCAAGGCTGAGGGACTCAAGGATGGTGTTGCCCTTGACAGCAATAAGGGAGTTGGAGGGGAGAGTTTAGAGGAAAAGATAATGATTTCAGTGTTGTACATGCTATGTTTAAGATGTTCTTTGGTCCATCCATTTTGGGATGTCTGAAAGGCAGTTGGAGTTGTTAGGATGGGAGGTCAAAGAATGTCTATATCCTATAAATAATAGAAATACAGAGTGAAAAGCACACCGTGTCAACTGAGACTATCATTAGACATTTTTTCTGACCTCCTAGCTCATTGCAAATCCTAGTCAAAAAGAGTAGACTGCTGAGTGACTCATCCACTATCTGTTTCCTTATAGTGTGCTCGACATCTTTCCAACCATAGCATCTTTGGCCCAAGTGAGCTTGCCCCCCCAACGACATTTTGATGGTCTGGACATATCAGAAGTTCTCTTTGGACACTCACAAACTGGACATAGGGTGAGTAGAATAACCTTTTGCTAAGTCTGAGACTACTCCCTTTGTGTGTATCATCCTCCTGTGAAATATGTTGACCTTCAGCTTTTTTTTTTTCCTAGAGATGCATTGCTTTATGCCATAGCTTTTGCTATTGTTTAGACATTTTTCAGTCATATCTGGAGTTTTCTTGGTAGAGATAGTGGAGAGATTTTCCACTTCTTTCTCCTGCTCATTTTACAGATGAGAAAACCGAGGCAAACCGTGAAGTGACTTGCTCGGGTTCACAGAGCTAAGTGTCTGAAGCCAGATTTAGACTCAGGTCTTGCCTCCTGGTCTGGCACTCAGTCCTCGGAGCCTCCCAGAAATAGACATCTGAAAAGGTGTATTTGTAGAAACTGAATCCTATTTTGAGTATATTAAAGACATTTAGTATATAAGGACCCCTGAAATGAATCCTTTTGGGAAATGAAAGATTTTCTGTGATTCTAAAGAATTCTATACATTGATTTACTTCAAGTATCATTTGAGGCTTCTTGAGCTGTTCTGTGATTTTTCATTTTAAACTTGGGAGCTCAAGATTTCTGTCTTCAGATAGCCATTAGGCTATCATCAGGAAGATGGACTAGCTTTATTCTGCCTGGCAGTCCTGAGTAGAACTAGAGGTAGTGACCTCCATGTAAGGAAAACTTCTTGAATGATTGGAGATGTCCAACAGTGGAACAGACTGTCTGAGGGGTAAGGGGAGGGGAGTGCTTGATCTTTAAGAAAAGGCATTGGATGGCCCCTTTTAGTCTGTTTGAGAGATTCATGTTCAGGTTCTCTGGATTAGATGGCCTCTAAAGTCCCTTCTAGGCACAGTGGATAGAGAACCAGTCTTGGAGTTAGGAAGACCAGTGTACCAAGCTGGCATCAAACCCCTACTGGCTGTTTGATCCTGGGCAAGTCACTTAATCTTGTTTGCCTCAGTTTCCTCATCTGTCAAATAAGCTGGAGAAGGAAATGGCAAAACCATGATAGAACCTTTGCTATGAAAACCGAAAATGGTGTCACAAAGAGCTGGACATGATTAAAGAAGAGCAAAAGAAGTCTCTCCTAAATCTGGAATTCTTTCATTTCTTCTCCCAGCTCTGTAAAGGTCCTGAAGTACCTTCTAGTTCTCTAAGACTGGGCTCCACTCACTGAGTGGTTTTAGGCATTAGTACTGCTAGCCTTCTAAAGCAATGAATGTCAGGATCTAGGGACTGACCCTATTTGATCTGCTTGATGCTAGGTATTTAATGAGTGGTCTGTCTTTCAAAAGACTCTCAAAGTAATGCCTGAGGGGAGGGAAGCAGGCAGAAAATGTCAATGCTTCTAACAGCTACATGGTCTAAACAGATAAAAGGCTGGATCAAAGTTAGGAAGACCCAAGTTCAAAACCTGCCTTAGAACACTTATTTCACTCTTTGATCCCAAGAAAGTTGCTTAATTTCCCTCAACTTCAGTTTCCTCCTCTGTAAAATGGGTCTAGTAGCAGTACTTTCCCAAGGTTGTTGTAAGGACCAAGAACAGTAACATGTAAAATGCTTTGTAAATCTTAAAGCACTATATAAATGCTATTCTAGATTTATTGTTATTATCTAGAAATTTCTATGAAGTTTCTATTTGCCAAAAGCAGAGGGGAAGCTGACTGAGGGAATTTTGTTTTTGTTGTTCAATCATTTTTAAGGCATATGTGACTCTTCCTGACCTAGTTTGGGGTTTTCTTGGCAAAGATACTGTAATTATTTGCAATTTCCTTTCTTCAGCCCATTTTACAGATTTTACAAAGCAAACAGGGTTAAATTACTCACTTGGCATCACAGGGCTAGTAAGTGTCTGAGGCCAGTTTTGAACTCATGAAGAACTGAAGGAATATATTTGCATTTATAAAAGCCCCTGTTACCAATTCCCTAGCTCAGGAACCAAAGAAACTATCACGATGGCTTGTAAAATCCTTGTATTACCTCCCTTTCCTGCCTTTGAGCTTCATTTTACAAATGAAATCCCTTGACTTAGAGAGGCAAATCAGCTCAAAACTTTAAGCAACAAATCATCTGGCCAGCTCTCCATAGCCTTACTTCCAAAATAGAATACTTCTGGTGGCAGGAATATAGGATTTTAGAGTTGGAAGGGACTTTAGGAAACGAGGAATCTTTTTTCTTAAAACCCCATCTTCTATCTTGGAGTCTTTATTAAGTACTGGTTTCAAGGTAGAAGAGTGGTAAGGGCTAGGCAATGGGTTTTAAGTAACTTATCCAGGATCACACAACTAGAAAGTGTCTGAGGCCAGATTTAAACCCAAGACCTCCCTTCTCTAGACTGGGCTTTCAATCCACTGAACTACTCAGCTGCCCTGAAATTAGGTATTTTAAAAAATTCATCTTCATTTTAATAACAAATTTCCACATAAGTTTTCCAAAGTTACATGATTCATGTTGGCTCCCTCCCCCTTCCCCCTTCCCCCTTCCCCCTTCCTGGAGTTGACAAATTCAATCTGGACTATACGTGTTTTATCATGAAAAACATTTCCATATTATTCATTTTTGTAGGAGAGTAATCTTATAAAACTCAAACCCCAAATCCTAAACCCAAATCAACAAGTGATAAGTCATCTGCATTTCTAGTCCCACAGTTCTTCCTTCACCTCTGGAGGTGACAGGATTCCTTTTCATAAATCCCTCAGCGTTGTCCTGGATCCCTCTTTTGCTTTTAGTGGCAAAGTCTATCCCGCAGTACTTTAGTTCCTGTATACAATGTTCTCCTGGTTCTGCTTATCTCACTTGGTGAGGGAGGTTTTGGAAGAAGTAGTGAAGCAGAGGGCATGCACAGAGTGGGTGGAACGTTTCCCTGGAAATCCAGCAAGTGCACCTGAATCCTGGGTTAGAATCCTGGGAAAATAACTGCCATTCGGGGAGCTGAGAGAAGACCCTGGAGAAAGAGACATCTCCAGTGTAAAATGGAGATTTGAACCCTAGACTTCAGTCCCCAGAAGTCCTTGGTATTTCCCAGAATTCCCGATAATCTCACCTTAGTCTCCACCTGGGCGAGATCACAATGAGTATTTAACTGGCTCTCTGCCTCACATGAGTCTCTCTACTCAGCCATTGCGATGGTGTAGTAAGTAAGCTAAGCGGGGACATTCTGAATTGGCTAATCAGCCATGGGCATGTGGTGTATTTTCTTTATTCTTTGATTTTCTAATAATCCTTAATAAACCTCACAAAATATAATATTTCTATTACTAGAGACTAATTTAATTTTTACACCAGGACCCAGATCTGACCTCCTGCGGGCCTTTCCTCTTGTTCTTGTGAATAACCCAGTTGATCCCTGAAGATCCATTTAGACTTTCAAACCGCTGCTACTCTGAAGAAGAAATCTCTAACAAGGCTGATCTGAACTGAACTGCTCAATTGGGGGGGGCAGAGGGGAGGGGCTCTCCCCTGGGTAGACCCAGGTCACACCTGACCTCCGACTCCATCACTATCTGTTTTTACTCTAGAGGCTATTTCCATAGTGGGCCTAGCCTAGGTTAGATCAGATTAGAAGGGGAGAACTGAGGCGGAGATAGTAGAGAGCATAGTCTTGGCTTGGCTGAGGGCCAGAGACTGTGAAGGGTCAGACACTGGGATGGAGCTAGCTTTATTAGTGCTTAGGGGAAATCCTGAGCCCCCCTGCCTTCTGCTGCCCTCTACCACCCCTACAGTAAGCCTGTTAGCATGAGAAGTGGAGGCAGAGGGATGGGCCCCCGGCCCTGGGGCACAGACGATGGTTGTTTTCACTCTGTGGCCCCGCTGGGTCGAGTAAAACCCCAGCCAACCGCTGATATCACCTTTACACCCTCTGCATCACGAAATCGAGTATCTTAATAGCTTCATTCGACAGAGAAGGAAACTCTCCTCTAGTGTCACATGAGGGTCTCTGCTAAATTTATTGCTCTTTGACCCTCACACCGAGATGCGTCGTATTTGTGGGCTCCGAGTGCTAAGGTGGGACAATGTCTCTCCACACCTCCCGGATCTCATCGGTGGAACCTCATGTTCACGTTGATGCAGTGGCCTTATTAACACCAAACCACCCGCCATATCCCCTAATGGACAACGGGCAACAGAGACCCAAAACTCGAGGAGGCTGGGAGAAGAGCTTGACTTCAGTTTTTGTTCTTATGATCGTGTGCATGTTGTGTGTCCTCATCTGGACATCGCTAGAGAGGGAGAAGGAAAGAAGTGGTAAGTGAGTAGAGAGAGACCACTAAGTGTCTGAAACTGAATTTGAACTCGGATCTTCCTGACTCCAGGGCCACTGTACCACCTTGCTGCTTCTAAGCCAAAAATGTGACTCCTTAGGTTCGGCAATCTAGACTCATGCAGACTGTCGAGATAGTCCTTTAAATATCTGACTGAAGACATCGATGTCATCCCTCCCTCCTCTGACAAATCTTTTCTTTCTAAATTATATTCATTTCTAGTTTCCTCTGCTGTTGTTGGTAAGATTTGGGTTTGCGGCTTCTCATCCTGTTTTGCAAATGTGCTTAAGATGTGGCACTCGAAACTAAATATGATACTTCAGACATTTATCTGCTATCAGCATGGATCTCCCTCTCTGGTTCTGGACAGTATTCTGCTCTCGACGCAGCCTTCCTGCTCCTCATTTTGAAACTGAAAATGACAATGGCATTATGATGTTATAGTAGGATGTATCTGAGTGCCAGCCTTACCACTTCCCTGTTTCAGGGTGTTGGGGGACGCAGGTGGTCCAAGATGGTTCAATAGCAGCCCAGCCCAGTTGGAGGCTGCCTTGAACACAGAAATCTAACTGGGAACATCCTAAGCTGGGCAGATGTGCATGAGATTGGCTTATTTTCCTTTTAGGAACACTGATTGCTTTTTTAGAAATTTGCTAAGCATGGGATATTCCTTTTCTATTCACAGCATGACAAAGAGGAAAATTGGGGGAGGAGAAGGCTGACTCCTTGCCTCATCCCTTTTCAGAACATAAATGACCATGTAATTGAGAAAGGCCAACTGCTTTGGGACTCAAAGTCAAAGATTAGTTCCAAAATGACTTAATGAGACAGAATGTACTCCCCCCAACACAGCTTTCAGAACAGAACAAGGGGCATGTGGCAAACCAGAGTAAGCAGGTGCTGAAGGAAAGCACATCTTCATACATTGACAGGAGATAAAGTTATTTTTAACAAGATGGGCTTCCTTAGAAGGGAAGTGTCCTCATGCAAAGTTCACTCTAAGCTTGTCATTCTATTACTCATAATGCATAGCTCTTAAGACACCCAGGATGTGATTGCTAGCTTTGCTGAAGTGCCAGGTTCTCTTTCTTAAGAAGGAAAAAGGAAATATGTTATTTGGCCCCCATCCTGGCCCTCCACAGGGGAGAAAGAAATGAATGTGTTTCAAGTTTCAATTTATTTTCACTTTTGGAAAAGGACTACATTAGTGTTACTTGGGACCCTTAAAAGCATTGAAGGTAATAAGTATATGTGCATCAGGCCAAGGAGTCAGCTGTGCTCTGTTGCTAAACTTAGTGGAACAGACAGTCACCACTTCAGCAGATGTTTCTGATTTGGGGGCCCAGTGGAAACTTTGAATCATATAAGCTCAGCGATGTATAGCCATGATGCGTTCCAGGCAAGTCTTTGAATGCAGAAGCCAAATCTACCATCACTGATCATTTACAAACCTTTCCTACTAAATCCTTCCTCCTTCTCTTGGACTAGGGAAAATTCCTTTTTCTATTTGCTTCTTTTTTCATCTGAGACCAGATGAGGAAATATTTCCTCAACACAAACAGCATAAAGCTTAGCTACAGATGAGTAACTCTGGGCTATAATAGGCTAAGGCTGAGCCCAAATCAAGTCTTTGATCTTTTTTTTTTAAGTGTGCCTGATCAGAAGTCACTGTGACAAAGGTTCTAAAGAGGAATCCTTTTTAAAAAAACCCTTACCTTCCATCTTAGAATGAATACTGTGCATTGGCTCTCAGGTAGAGGAGAGGTAAAGGCTAGACAAGGGGAACTTGCCCAGGGTCACACAGCTAGGAAGTATCTGAGACCAAATTTGAACCCAGGACCTCCCATCTCTAGGCCTGACTCTCAATCCCCTGAGTCACCTAGATGCCCCCTAAAGAGGAATTCTTAATGCAAACCTGACTTATAGGGCTACCTTTGATCTGATTACATGAAAGACCTTCACTAGAGATGGTTAAGAGCTGTAATTTACCGTGAGCAACCTAGAAAACTATCTAGGGAGAAGCTAAGTGGCTCAGTGGATTGAGAGCCAGGCTGTAAGATATGAGGTCCTGGGTTCAAATCTGCCCTCAGACACTTCCTGGCTGGGTGTTCCTGGGCAAGTCACTTAACCTCCATTGCCCAGCCCTTGTGAATTTCAAAATTACTCCATCCTATTCAGACCATTCTTTAGAAGATTGGATTTAGCTATTCCTGATCACTAACAATAGATACTTGAAATAACAGAATCAGGTCTTGGAAACTACATTCTCCACCCTACTCAGTGTAACAAGATTATGAAGGGCTGCAGCAAACTCAAGATTTAATTATTTGAGAATATGGCCTTCAACAGATATTTGCAAAAAAAGGACAGACCTCTGGGCGGTCCTAGGTCAAGCTTGAGCCACTACTGGCACATGTGAGATGCAGGAAGTGAGATAGAGAACAGCCTCTGGAGTTCTCGGGACTTCCTGGGAGGACTAGAGTTCAGTTCGAGGTTGGATCTTGAGGTTGGAGGAGCCCCACAGACTGCTTTCCTTCAGATTGGTCACGTGAGTGATAAGGACTGATCCCTTTCCCTGCCTTGGCTCTCCAAGGCCTTAACGCCAGCTTTGGCTCAGCCTGAGCTAGAGTGGTTCTGAGTTAAACTTCTTTCCTTCTCTCCCTCTTTCCTTCTCTCCCTTTTTCCTTCTCTCTCTCCCTCTAATATTTTCTTCCTCCTGTTGTAATTAAAACACCATAAAAATTTGGTAGCTGACTTGGGTATTTTATTATTTGGGATTTCCCTTGACGACCATTTAAATTTAGATTTTTCTCAGTCTCAACCATAATATTCACCCTTTACACACCCTTACTGCTCTTCTGCCTTAGAACCACTACACAGTTGTTGATTATAAGGTGGAAGATAAGGGTTAAAAACAAAATCTAAATGGACAGGCAACTGCTCAAACTCTGGGGAGGCTACTGTCCTTATGTTAGTTTCTATGTGTGGAAAAAACGGGAAAAGTGTTGCTTTTCCTTTGGCATCATGCCACTGCAATCAAGTCACTGGCTCCTCTTTCAGGTGCTGTTTCATCCCAACAGTGGGGCTGCTGGAAGCTTTGGTGCCCTAGAGACCATTCGTCTGGAGCAATATAAGGCCTTTTATATCACTGGTAAGATTCACTCTTCCTATCCTTCCACAGAAAGTTCTATCGAGGTAGGAGGACATTCTATTTCCCAGTCCCCTTTCCCTTCCACTCGCTCACAGGCTGTATGCCATGTCTACTCCACTGATTTTCCTAGCCTAGAATTTCTTCTGAAGCCAAACTTGACTCTTAATTGAGTTCTTTGAGATGAATGCCTTCCCAGCTCCCTAAATAACTTGTGCCCCTTGCTCTGAGTTGCCTTGAACCACAGGCCACTAATGGGCTCCATGTTTGTTCTCTGTACTTACAGTTATTTGATAGGAGCCTTTTACTCATTCTGCTTGATCTCACAGCAAGTTTAGGACTATTTTTTGCACTCTCGAAATTCTTTCACATACTTGTTTCATTTAATTGTTAGATCATAAATGGATGACCATTAGTTAGAAGCCTAGAGACGATTTTAAAGTTCAATTTACTTAAGAATAGCCTGCATTAACAATAATGTCTTAAAGGTCTATTTAGAAAACCACACAAACTCTCTGGGCTTTTTGGTTCAGTCATTGATTGAACTATTTAGGAATCAAGAGCTGAATCATTGTGGATGTCCAATCTCAGATCCATAAACTAGCTTCCAGTTTGGTGGAGCTTTTAAAGCAATTTCAATTTCAATCAAGTACAAAAATGACTGTTCTTGAGTATGTTGATGGATACAGAAGCATATGCAAAAAAAGCATTTTTAATATTTCTCTGAAGTAGTTGGTATAAGCTGAAAGAAATTTTAATGGCAGAACCTCATGATGATATTCTCAAAAACCTCAAAGTCACACAAGTAAGACATTCATTATACTGCTGCCTCAGATGAACTACTTATATCAAACTATTCAAGATATATGCAGCCTCTGGCTTAATATCAAAGCTAACCACTTTGCCATTGAGTCCTTAGCATCATAAAAGCCGATGCTTAGATGTGACTATCAAGAGGTAGCAAAACATGTGGTCTACAATATTACCATATATGCTTGAACCAGATTAAATGTAATTCCTATCTGATTTAACTGTGCTGTCATATCAATAAAAATACATAAAAAATAAATACATAAAAAATACATGTGTGTTTTCTAAGTCAATATGCAGCCCTCAGGGATCTTTATATGCCTGTTTTATGAACCCATTTCTATTTGAGTTTGATACCACTACCAAAACATATACATAAAATGAGCTTTAAACTTTTTAAAGATATTACAACTGAAATCTGTACACTCATTCTCATGTTTCCTGCACTCAAAACTTTGTATCTGGAACCACACCCTCAACAAATGAGGATATTCCCAAGAAGGGGCTTCAGATTAAGGTGACTCCAAAAGGCATCCTAAACAATGGTATTAATTAATAGCCTTCCACTAGTATCCTTGGAGGGGATGGTACTCCTTTGGACCTGTGAGTTCTGACATACTTATTAGAGAATTTGAGGCATACTCACTCACCACCACTCTAGCCTCTATAGTTTTGGTGCTTGCAACACTAGGCCACAAAAGAAGGATTTAATGGATTATTTTTCTTCCTCTCCTTTCTAGGTGGTGCAGAAGCCTGTGATGGGAGCCTTGGACCTGAACAGCATCATGAGCTTCCTCTTATTTTCAATCTACAAGAGGACCCTGCAGAATGTGCACCTTTAGATAGCAGCAGTACTGTCTACCAGAACATATTGAATGAAGTCATGGGGGCTCTTGTGGATGTTCTTGAGGATATCACAAGTGACAACATTTCAGTAGCAGATTATTCTCATGATTCTTCAGTGATCCCCTGTTGCAATGCACTCAAGATGGCTTGCCGATGCCAACTCTTATAGTTAACTTTAGTGTTTCAGTTCTGTGTGAAATAAATATCTGGGGGATTTCCAACTCAGTCCAATCTCAGAAGGACTCACCATGACAGTCAGTCATATTGTCTGCCAGCCTGATAGCTACGGAGGCCAGGAGGCATGACATGACATATGAAGGCTATTGACCAATTGAAGAGGGAGGAGTTTTAAGTTTGAAAAGCCAGTGCTGAAAGCTGGGTAGGCCTGTTTTTGCTCTGGTTCCTGTCCCTGGTCTGACTCTCTGAGCTGTCCTGGTAGCTTTTATCATTTGCATCTGGCAAGCATTGGCATGTTCCCCCTGGGATGGATCTTACTTTAAGTTAGAAATGCTGGAAACCTTATTTCTATCTTTCTTTCTCTTTACTAATAAATACTTATAAATTTAGTACCAAGCCTCCAAGATTCATTTTTATTTATAACAACTGGAGGCAGCCAGACGAAAAAAAGTCAGGTGGACCTCCAGATTTTCAGTTTTTAGGGCCTTTCAATTTTCTATCATAGTTTTCAAAACAAAACCTGAGATCTTGCTTCAAAAACACCATTTAGCATATTACAGGTACTGTTCTTTTTTTTATTAATAGATTTAAAATAAATTAATTCAAGAAAATAGCTGTTCTGGGCAGGCAGTTTGCCTTTGTAGAGACTAGAGACCAGAATGGTGCTCTACAATTCTAATGGCTCATTCATACTAGATTCATCCCAACTGGTATGTAGTCAGGATGAAAAAAAAAAAAGAAAAAACTAATTGTTGGAGTATTAGGCCAGAAGTATTCATTCAGATCCTTCAATAGTCAAGATTCTCTGTGGTTTTTATTTTTTAAAGTACATTTTTTATTTAAATATTTCTCAATTATGTTAAAATTTTTTTTAATGTTCATTTAAAAAAATTGAGTTTCAAATTTTCTTCCTTCCTATCCCCCATCTCTTGAGAAGAGAGATAGGTTATATGATACTGATTATATGAAATATTTCCCCATTCTCTGTGGTTTTTAGAAGACAGAACTGTAGTTCCAAGGTTTCTATAGTTCTTCCTGCTCCCAAACCCATAAAGAAAAATGAACAATTTGTATTCATTGTCATGATTTTATTACTGATCTCTTCAAAAGGTAATAAATGATTTTTTCCAGTAGTTATTGCAAAAATACTTGTCTAGGTAAAATAATCTGTGTGTGTGTGTGTGTGTGTAATATACGGTACAAAGAAATACAATTCAACAGGATTTTCCTCTATAAATACATTTGCACACAGCACAAATTTTAAAAGGATTCCCGTTTTATACAAAATTTTGATTACATACCAATATGGTTAAGTTAGCATTTACACTGGTTTTAAGATATTTTTAAAGTAATGTGCATATAATGTATACCACACCCAGTGAAAAACCAGGGCTGTGAAAGAAAACATGGTAAAAGTTTAAGAATATACTGTAGTTTAAAAAAAGTGGAGCACCTGGGGTTATTTCTTGCACCCACACCACACCCTGTGTCTGTCTCATACAAATCCAAATCCATTCTTCCACCTTGGGTTTTGTTTTGTTTTTTTCCAAAACCACCTGATACAAGGGATGTGCTGAATTCTGAGGTGTGCTTCTCATCATGACTGCTTCGCTTTGCCCTTCTGACTTCCACGGCACAAGATTATCTACCAAAATCAAAACAAAATGTCCTTACTCTTTCTAGGAAGAGGCTGTTAAGCAGGGTGTGTTATACAGACATCTGAGTCCATGCAGAGTCAATAGGGTCACGCTATGCTTGACTTGTTAGTCTATCCGTACATTAATCCCATACTTGAGACTATAGAAACACTACCCACCTTATTGCAGAAGTGGACTTTTAATAACTCTGGCATGATTCCAAGAAATTGTGATTCTAAATGTACACATACATTGATTCCATTTAAAAAGGCTCATCTTGGTTGTAAACACTGAATACACATTACTATTGAAATAACCAATAAATAAAATTAGTTCCAACTCTCTCATTTTTAGCTAGCTGTGTGGACAATATTCCACTCAACAGATACTCAGACTTATGTGCGATTGGCATGACAATGAAACAACTGTTGACCCTCTTGGACATAACAATGCCTTTCAAGGTTACAGCAGTTACCAATTCTGTATTGTGGGCCTCCATCCTGAAAAAGTAGCCTATCACTAGAAAAATATCTCCACAAGGCTAAAAACAGCCTTCCAACCCCCCACCCCCAAAGCATCCTCAGAAATCTAAGGAAAATCCAATTTTGTTCTAGTAAATTGTTAATTATGATCAACGCCAGAGAAAGGTTTTTCAGGCCCCTGATCTTATTAGGGCCAGTCAGTCCAAAAGCTTCCTGGATTAGTATCCTGCAGTTCTAAGTTCTGTCAATAATAAGCATATAGCTAATTACTATTCTTTAAGATCTTAAGTTTAGGATACAAAAATCATTTTAGCTTTCTGAATATTAGTGGAGAGAATAGTTATAGGCTAGATTAACAGAATGGGAAAGTGACTTCGCCTCTTGGAGGAGGTCTTCTTATTATGCAGTCTGAAGCACTCATTTAGGGGCTCCTAATGCTCACAGGAGGAAACTCATTCTCATCATCAAGACACACTGGTCCCGTTGCAAACTCATGTTCAGGGATAACCTCTCCTCGAAGCGCCCCACCATCCTCGGAATAACCTGGAAGGCCAGGAGAAACATGAGAAATGAAAAGTACCAAATTGTCACCATTTAACTCTCAGGAAGGTATTACAGAAAAGTGTCAAAAAGTCTGATGCAACTTCTTGCACTTTGGCTTGCTGGTATAAATGTATGAAAGAAGCTGCAGTGTATCAGTCAAATCTAGCTAACTTGCTATCAAAGGAGTAAAGCTGATCATCAGGAAAACAAATGTTATGTTTGTCAAACATAAAGGGCATCAGTTGTATGGCAATAAATAAGGGAAAGAGGATTTTTAAAAAAAATCCTTATCTTCCAACTTAGAATCAATGCTATATGTGCGTTCCAAGACAGAAGACTAGTAAGGACTAGGCAACTGATGTTAAGTGACTTGTCCAGGCTCATACAGCTAAAAAAATGTCTTGATGCCATTTTGAACCCGGGATCCTCCATCTCCAGGTCTGGATCTCTATCCACTGAGCCATCTTACTGCCTCAGAAAGAGTATTTTTTGGTAAACATCACCTTGGGAGGAATAAGTAAACATTAGAAATATCATACCACATCAGGCTGTTGCTCACCTGGCACTGTTGAGGACAAAGATGTTGTGCCTGGTCTGGCTACGGTTGCTGCGTAAGACTGAGGTAATGAAGGTCTGAGGTCATTTTCTTTATTCTCTTCTGTCTTTCCTGAGCCAAGCAAGCTAAATTTCATCAATTTGGGGAAAAAGAAAAAGGATATATTGTACTCAAAATGTTTTCAGAGGCAGAACCAGTTTGAACTGAGGCTATATTAACTTCTCAGAGGAGCGACATACATTTCAAAATAGCTAAGGAAAGCCTTAACAAAAATTAGCACCCAAGGAAGCAGCATTGTCATTTAAAATGTAAACACCCAGAGAAAGACATTATCATCATTCCTATCCACACTGTGGATTAGAAGAGATTATAGTTGGCAATAGAAGGTATTTAAGCACTACAAAAAGGTTTAAGCAGGAAAAGACATTGTGAATGACTGTTATACTTCAACCTCTGATTTCACTGGTCTGAATACTTTGTCTAAAGATACAGCTTACATCTCTGACTTGGTGAAAGTCCTTTGATAGTCTCTGTGTCCAAGGTTGTAGACATGCTGAATGGCTGACACATAAGTCTATCACTAGACCTTTACTGGAGCCTCTCCAGCTCAGGAAGACTTGCCAATGCTTAAGCTCCACAGGCACAGTCTCATGAGTCCAGTTACCAACAAGGTTGTCACTGGGGCAAGGTTGAAACATTTGTGAAGTTGCTAAAATGTTAAAAGAAAACTAAAGCATATGTAGACTCAGACCCACCCAACTCTGCACAATAAAGAGTTAGGTAATTCAATAAACACCTCTAATTGTGGATGACAATAAAGCAAGAACTCTGAAGTACCCTTAGTAGTTTCCAAACCTACTTTAAAGAGGCAGCTCTTCTAACACTTTTTGAAAGTTTGTCATTTTGAAACCAACCATTTTTACCTGTGGGTCTTGATTAAGATACACTCGCCTCCATCTTGAGGGTCCAAATTATAGATGTAAAGTCGTCCATCAGATGATATGACTAACAGCCGTGGCAATTTCTGAATACTAAGAGCAAATGAAAATGTGGAATTTGGTTGTTAACAAAGTTGTGCAAACAGGTCACCTTTTGGTGAAAAATCTCCTGGGTTCATGGCTAACATCTCCTTTCCTTACATAAAGAAGCCCCTCTGACACAAATGCTTCCTCAAAAAAGCTACTGTAATAATTAAAGAGTAACATTAACTCACAAATAGGGGCTATTATTCTTTTCACATGAGTGGGTGTCTCTTGGATGCTTAAAGAGGCAGCAGGCAGAGTTAGATCATCATCTTACTAGGATGGGTTATTTTAGTTCAGTGAACAAGGTCCTAAACTGTAAGATCTATTCTTAATCTCTATAATTTAGAGAACAAAGAGGGCAATGCCATACATACGTAGAAAGGGTACAGATGTTCTTCTGACCAGAGAAATTCAAACGCACAGTGGCAAAAGCTCTGTCCTGGTTCATCATATCTGATACTTGAGAAGGGAGGTAGTTGGTAGCAGCCATGAACATCTTCCCCATATAGCTACTCCAAGTTGAGGGCTCTTCTGACCCACTAGTGGGAACAATACAGATGCAATGATGTGTCTAAAATGCAGACAGAAGCACCTAACAAAGCACTAAGTCCATTAGTAGAGACAACATTCTACCTCAATAGTGAAAAGGAAAAAAAAACACAAAAAACCTACAAGGTCAAAATATAATTTGTAGTATTCATTGGGATGAGGTAAAAATTCTTATTCTGATGCGGTTTTATGATAGAATATCCTACATCTAACTGATCTTATAGGAATAAGACAGGAATAAGGGCTATTTGTCATTTAGACATTCCATGTGGATTCTTGGTTTAAATTGTTCAAAGATGTGTATACTCCAAAGAATTAATATTGAAAAACTTGTATCACAAAGCAGAGTAGGTTCTTAAGAGTGGGGGCAGAGCCAAGATGGCAGCTTGGTAGTAGCGAAAGCTGAAATCACTCTGACAATCCTTCCAAATTGATCTTTAAAAAACACTTCAAAATAACAGGAATTAGAAACCAACAGCAAGATGGAATGAGGAGGTCTTTCCTGCTGGACACAACTTGAAAGGTAGCAAAGGAACTTGATTTTCATGGGATAAGGGGAAACCAGAAGCAAATCTGTACACAAGAGTCCTGGCCAACCATCCCCCCCCACCTACTGTGCCAGGTTCCGCAACTGGACCTGGGCTAATTTTGGGATCCTGGGAGGTGGACTACACCAACAAAAGAGCATCTCAGAGCCACTGCTGGAAGTCCCACGTCCTGGCACCCGGCCAGCAGTGAAACATGGGAAGTCCATAGTGCTGGGCTGTTTCAAGCCTGCTCTGCTGTGGTGAAGACCTAGCCCCAGTACAAAATAGCTCACACTGCTAAGTCCTATAAGCCAGCAGCAGAGGAGACAGAAACAGCAAGGGGCTTTCAGAATTAACAATCCACAGGCAAAAAAGGCTGGGAAAATGAGCAACCACAAAAGAAACACTTAACCCTTGAAAACTTCTATGGAGACAAAGAGCAAACACAGAACCAATAAGGGATGGTGATATCCAAGAAACCACATGCAAAACTTACAAACAAAAACAAACAACAAAAAAAATGGGAATTGATCTCAAGCTCTGAAGAACTCAAAAAGGAATTAAAAAATCAAATAAGACAGGGTTGAAGAAAAATGGTCAGAAAAATGGGAAGAAGAAATTAAATTAATGCACAATAACAGCTTAAAAAAGCAAAATTGGTCAAATTTTGGAAAAAGAGGCAGAAAAATCCAATGAAGAAAAGAGTTCCAAGAAATGTAAAATGGACCAAATGGGAAAGAAGGATCAAAAGGTCATGAAAGAAATTCAGTCTTTAAAAATTAGAACTGGGCAAATAGAAGCTAATGACTTCATGAGACATCAAGAAACAATAAAAGAGTGAATGATAAAAGTGAGAATAAGAAAGTACTTTAAAAATGGGCTAAGCCTTTCAGTACACCCAAATTCATGGCAAAGGAAGAATATGTAGACCCTATGAAGAAGGTAGGAAAGGAATTACCTGAAGAACTAGAGGAAAGCTAGGACATTCATGTCACAGAAAAGAAGGGAGTGGACTTTCAAGAAGAAAGAAATGGTCACTAGTATTTATTGCTTCAAAGGAATCAAGAAGACTGAGAACTAAGAAAAAGCCATTCAATGTGATAATTCAGAGAATGTGAACAGAGGAGTTTTAGCAGAATGTTAGAGGCAAAAGCAGACTGTTAAGTCATATTGTCTCCAAGATGTCCAGACACATTCCTTCATATAAGGCTGTACAGTCTAAGAATATGAAACATCTTTTGACTAAGGAAGAGATGCACTGAAAAAGAGGTCAGCATTGTGGCTTCTGGGAAGTTTTCCAAATTTCTTGTGAAAAATATATATGGAGCTTTTCTAGAAAAGACTGGTTTTGGCAAGCCCTATCAAAATCAACCAGGTTGGTCAAGATATTAAACATTTATGTGCTTTAATTTTCTTATTTACTGAAGAAATGCTATGAGTATTAATTCAACACAGATCCTGGAGTTTCTCCTTGAGAAAAGGAATCAGTCATTTAAGACTATTATTTTTTGCTTCCTAATGCAGAGTCTTTGGAACAGAAGAGAAGGCAGAGGAAGGAAAAGAGGGGAGAGATACGGAGGGAATCAGGGAGAGGAGGAGAGGGGGGAGGGAGCCAATTTTGTTAAGGCTTTCAACAATTCCTTGAGAATTATGTTCTTGGTATTTATTACTAGACTGTTTAAATGCTTTCTGTTGTATTACATTCACCAGAAACAGTAGGCTTAAAAGGGAAAAAACAAGAGAAAGCCTTTAGCACAAGTCTGCGCACTCAAGAGATGCTTAACAAATGTAAGTTGATACTTACATTCTACTTGCTAAGAAATGAAGTTATAAAAAGTTCTAAGATGCTTTCAGCATTAACAACACTCTGCTCCTTCTGGCCCTGTCACATTCATGGGTTTTTCCTAAGTCTAGAAAGACAGATCTTTATGATCTTCACATGTTTCCATAGGCTAATTTTATCAAGAATAAGAGATATATCATATTTCTAACTTAAGGAAATAAAAAGTGGCTTTTATGCTAATCAAAGGCACTAACAGTCACTAGTTAGGAACCAAAATCTTCAGACTAAACCATGGCTTTTAAAAGTCTTAGTTTGAAAAACAAGAACTTGACAATGAGGACCATTTATTTGTAGAGGAATGTAAAGAGGATGTGGCTTTACCTAGCTGCCAGTGTTGATACCTGCCTGGAGGTAAGGTTGTCCAGTTTGAAGATGTGCACGGTTTCTGTGTTGCTGGATGCACAGAGGAACTGTGAGTCCATGCTGAAAACTAGAGAGTTGATAGTCACATACCTAGGAAGAAGGGAATATATTCATTGGTAAGGAAAAAGCTAGGGTAGCTATATAACCACATCTTGATGAAGGCAAAGGTATTAATATCATCTGAAATCATCTTATCCATAAGTCCTGAAATTCCAAGGTCAAATAATTCAATAAAGATGTTATAATCATGTCCAAAAGAACAGGAAAAATCATTCCTCTTCTTACTATTAGAGGCACCTTGCCTGTCTGCCAGATGTTCTGATGTCTTTAAATCTGACAGAATTCCAAATAAATGTGCTTCTTACGAGATAAACAGCAATCTGCATGGAACCAACACAACACTTTACTGTCTTCAGTGAATGTCATTAAGAATTTCCTTGGATCCTTTCTTGCCAATCCCTCATATGTACATATCAGAAAAGACTTCAATAGTCAGATTTTGATCAGTCTAAATAGCTTCTTTATTTTTGGTTCTACTATGAACTCATTGAGTAGAGCTTCTAGGTATACTGCTTGGTTATATTTGCCCATTTCTTGCATTCTCTAATGAAGGAGACATATATCCACACCTCCCACAACTCCTCCTTGGCTTCCAATTATTCGAGTGCATGATCCCCAGATATACTTTAAAATGGATTTTAAACTTAACACAGACCTCTTCATTCCTCTCCTAAACTCATAGAGTTTTTGTCCTTCAGGGACAGAGAACACCCGGATGACTGTGCCCTGGGGGAAAAAGACAACAAAGTTATCATTTCATTGCCATTAAAGGTTTCATGTAGATAATGCTCATTTTTTGGTTGCTTATTGACATCGCTTTTTGAGGCAAAAGCACAAAAAGTAAAAGCCTTTTTATCCCTGGGGCTGTCCACTTCTATTCCCAAGAGCCTTTCCCCAAACATACCTTGCTTCTTTCACAAAGCATGCCTTTTCTCATGCAACTGTTTTCTATATCTAGAATGTTCTTTATCTCTACCTTTGGAAATCTGAACTATCTTTTAAGGGCCCCAAATGCCCCCTCTTCCATGAAGCCTTCTCTCATTCCCCTTGCCAAAAAAGGGCTTCCTCTCCTCTGAAATACTAATATTGCACTTCACTTCCACTTTTATGGCATTCATTACATACTGCCTTATAGTATTGCTTTTTGCATAAATGGCAAAGCTCTTCTACTAGACTTGAGTTTCATATAGCAGGGACTGTATCATATTCATTTTATGCCCCTCAACTCCAAGCACAATACCTTTCCTACACTAGGCACTTATATATTTGCAGGTTGAATGAATTTGCTTGCTGAATGTGATATAGATATGCTAATATGTACAAGCTTCATTCTGAAGATTATCCTTGGCAGGGACAGATGCCAATCACCATGTAGCAATAGAAAGACTAGACAGTGCCACAAACTTCCCTCCCCACATCAGCCCATTCACCCTTTGGAAGAGGAAGAAGTAAGAAACAGCTAGTCTCATACCCACTCACTTTCTCAGAAGCACTGGCTAGTTTGGATCCCACAGAGTTGAAGGTGATGGCAGCAAGTGGACCATCATGGGCAGGAATTGTGCAAACTGTTTTCTGTTAAGGTCAAGGAATAAAAGGAATTTAACTTGGGAAGAAACAGAGCCTCTTTTTCCTTTATCTTCATCTTGGATTCTCCACCTATCTTACTGTACTGCCTCTACCATTCTCCCCTTTCACCCAGGCCATAAGGACATAAAATGACTTAAAACATTGGTTTTCACAAATGGAATTGGCAGCAAAAGGAAACAGCATATACCAACTCCAATTATAATCCTGTCTCCTCTCCTCTCTGTCAGACAGATGGACATCTAGCCAAGTCAAAAGATATTATTGAATACAAGTGTATATCTTTTTACGATATGCCACTGTCTCTGATCTCAGGTTCTTCCCAAAGAATCACTATGCTCCTAAAAGAAGGAAATATGGAACAGGTATGAATTGGTCAGAGTTATGGCACCACATAAAGCAATATGTCTAAGTGGTAATCAGCCCACCCATGGGCAGATGTCACAGTTAGCTTCTCACTCTGTGTCACAGTCAGGTTTGAATAATAGCTTGCTGGTTGGCCTGAAGGAGAACATCTTTTATCCCTGGCTACACACCTCACTAGAGTGGCTAGGGAAGCATAAAGATAAATATTATGTATCTTCTTTGTGAAGCTCTGCCCTTTCTCCATCAGTTTGCCTCATTTATTAAGCAGACAGATGGTTATACACACATCTAGAAAATTCAAATTATAGTCAACTTACCAGAGTATTTCCATCATAAAGTACAATCTCCCCAGTAGTCAAGCTTCCAGGGTAGGCAAGGTAAGAATTGGAATGGTTAATAGATAGGGCACATAAACCTGGTAAAGAAGATAGATTGAGAATGGAATTAAGTTAATTTTTAAGCAGCAATTTAAATGACCAACTACAGCATCACCTACTGGTGAGGAAAAGTGCTATGGGGACAGACATTTTCCAACCAAAATTCACTTTAAAGAGTAAATGCCCAGGAAAGAACTCATTGTTTGCTGAACTTTGGCCACTGGAAACAAAACTGACCTTTAAAAAAAAAAACCAACAAAACCCTTTCCTTCTGCCTTAGAATCAATATGGTTCCAAGGCAGAAGAGTGGTAAGGGCTAGGCCATTGGGGTCAAGTGATTTGCCTAGGGTCACACAGCTGGGGAAAAAACTAATCTTTTTTGAAGATAAGCAATTAGTTTCTGGAATTTTTAAAAAAGACTTTTATTCAGATTCCATCCCCAGGGGCTCTGAAACAACACCTGTTTTTCTCTTTCTTATTCTCCTTCATATACATTTACTGATAATAAACAAACCTCTTCTAACTAGCCACTGTGTTACACTGGTTACAGATGATTACACATAATTGGCTGTTAGCTCCAACTGGAGTCTGATGTAGTAGAGGGGAGAGACTAATGATAGAGAGATTGCCGATTTCTAAGACTAAATATTGTCCATAAGAAATGGGTGATTTCATAGGAGTAAAAAGTTTCTTTTAAGTCTACAATTAAAGAGGTCATGGAGATAACCAAATGCTATGTAGCCAACTCAGTGGATCAAAATAATTTATTTTTATTTAAATTTAGTATTTTAAAAAATATTGAATAGATGTGTGAAGTAGTGATTGGAGAGCTGGCTCAGAGTCAGGAAGGTATCATCTGACACATACTAGCTATGCAATATGACAAAGTGGATGATCATTGACTTGGAGCTAGAAAGACCTGGGTTCAAATTCTGCCTCAAGCACACTAGCTGAGTGACCCTAGGCAAGTCATTTAGTCTTTCTGTGCCTCAAGTTCCTCATCTGCAAAATGAAGGGGTGGTAGGCAGCATTAAACTTGCTGGTCTTTAAAGTTTCTCCCTGCTTTTGGCAAGTCACAACTACTCAGCACCCCACTGAAACTACATATGTTACAAAACAGATCTTAATCTGTTTTGTAAAAAGACTTACCTTATCTAGAATTCTCTATACCAATAAAGACCCAAGTCTAGTTAAAAACAAAAAACAACAAACCAAAACATAGAAGCACTTTGTTTCCAAGTAGGAGTATTCTTACAAGTGTTTATAATAGAAGTATATATATATCACATTATTTAATTCAATTAGTTAGTAAGGCCAAATTCCCTTTCCCCTCAACTACCAGAATTTGAATTTTTAAATATCTGGAAAAACCTAAATAGGCAGGTAGGTGGCACAGTGGATAGAGTATCAGACCTGGAGTCATGAAGACCTGGGTTCAAATGTGGCCTCGAACACTACCTGTGTGACCCTGGGCTAGTCACTTAACCCTATTTGCCTCAGTCCCCTCATCTGCAAAATGAACTGGAGAAGGAAATGGCAAAGCACTCTAGTGTTTGTTAAGAAAACCCTAAATGGAGTCATGAAGAGTTAGACATGACTGAAACAACTGAACAACAACAAATAGGCAGGTGAGAATGAACTGATCTAGTTGTCTAAAAGCCATAGCTAGCTGGTTAGTTATAAGTATTAATGTAAAGTTGATTTCCTAGAAAAGTTTACAGGGTAAAATATACCCTAATCTACTAATGAAAATACAAATACAAGAATAATTAAGTCACACATGGATTTGAACATAGCTTCCCTTCCTCCTGCATCTGGCGATAATCAATACCACAACTGTTCTTATTATCTATCAAAGATCAGTGGTAGGAAAATAACTAAGTTGGCCCTGGGATCTAAGTTATATGCAATGGAGGCTCTGCAGCAGTGCTACTGCCACTCCTATTAAGGGAGATTTCTTAATGAAGAAAACACCCATTTTTGCTCTTGCATCCCAATCATTCTTCTGATCCGTTACTGGCAATCCAAAGGCAACTGAAAGGAAAAGCAAAAAGGAGAGGAATGGCATTTGAGAATGGGAAAGGATGAAGAGGATTTCAGGAATAAAGCGAGATGAGTTTGGCTTAAAGAGGTGGGTTTATATAAGTGTGGGATAAATTTAGAAACCCTGTGGGGGCTGAGGTCAGATTTTGGAAGGCATTAAACATTAAGTTAAGTTCAGGTTTTGTCCAAATGGGCCAGTAAGCCTATTTTGTCAGTGTGCCAACTGAAGTTACTGAAGGTTTTGAATGGGGGAGTCACCCATTAAAGAACGTGTGTTTCAGAAAAAATAATTTGGTCCCTGGGATGAAAAATAATTTTGTCCCTAGGATGAATTAGAAATGGGAGGGACTAGAAGTAGGTTGCTATACATGTTGTAAAATGATTTTGGGAAGTAGTATTTCAAACCAAAATCTATATACATCATTTCCAAATTCAACAGATAAAGTAACAAGCAACATTTCCAAGGAAATGCAAGAAAACTGTAAGCCTTTCAACTAGGACCAAATTAAAGACTGGTACATTAGGGCCTGCTGAATAAAATCCTTGGTCTGTCAAACTATAGCAGGTAATAGTGGTCCCCAGGTAGAGGTTCTAAAATGAAGTCCCATCACTCTATTAAACCTTAATACTGCACTAAGACTTTGAGGACAACCTGCATCATTTTAAGTTGTTAATGTTTTACCTGTCCTAGAATATGTTGTCTGGAGTGTATTTTGTGTACAAGCTTTATAGGATTGTGAAGAGTTCCATTTTAAGTGTTCACATGTGTATTACATTTTTCAGTGACTTTTGGAAGAGGGCTTATAGCTAAAGGAGGAGTAGAAGACATTTAAGACAACAAAGAAATGCTATAAAGTAAGAGAAGCCCAAGAAGTAAATTCAGAAAAAGAGAATATCCTTAAAACAATTATAAGAAGAGCTTCGGAGGCCCAAAGACTAAAAAAGTAGCTAGAGGATAATAATCTTAATAAAAAAAAAGAAATGAGAATTTGGGAGGAAAAAAATTGAAAGCAGACTAAAGAGATTAGAACAGAAGGTGGAAAACCTCCCACAAATACTGAAAAATGAAATGGAACAAATAGTACTAAATGATTTCATATGACAATATGAAATATTGGAATAAAGTCAAAAGGTTGAAAAAATGAAATAAAATATCTATTATTAAGAACAACTTACTTGGAAAACAGGTCAAAGAGAGACAATATAAGAATTAGACTCCTTTAAAACCATGACCCCAAATCCCTCTTGATACTGTATTTCAAGAAATCATTAAAAAAACAAAACATCTTAAATGTATTAGAATTAGAAGCTAAAGCTACCTTCTGGAAGTTTGAAAAAACTTCAAACCCCAAACAGTCAGGAATGTCATGGATAAAATCCAAAGTTTTCAGGTCAAAGAAAAAAATACTGCAAGTGGCCAGAATGAAAGAGTTCAAGTACCAAAGAACTACAGTTAGGATAATATAAAATCATCTAAAAACTAGCAACAACTATAATGAAATAGAACATTTTGGAATACAATATTCTAAAGGGCAGCCAGTTGGATAAAGCACTGGACCTGGTATCAGGAAGATTCATTTCTGGTTCAAATCTGGCCTCATACACTTCTTGCCTGCATGACCTTGGGCAAATCACTTAACCCTGTTTGCCTCAGTTTCCTCATCTGTAAAATATGTTCAAAAAGAAAATTGGCAAACTATTTCAGTATCTTTGCCAAGAAAACTTCTAACTGGGTCATGAAGAATTAGAAATGACTGAAACCCAACAACAAAAGGTAAAGACCTACAACCCAGGAAAATTTGCCTTGCAAAACAGGTCATTTTATTGAGGAAAAAATGAACTTTCAGCCTTTCTGATCAAAATATCAGCATTGAATAGAATCTCTGAAATGAAAACAAAGGAAGCAAGAGAAACCTGGAAATATAAATATTTTTGAGCAAGGAGCAGGGGCTAAACAATGATAAAATACTTGGGTTTTAATAAAAGAGAAGAGACAAGCAACCTGGTTATATAGACTTTGTTTTGTTCTTTCAGGTGCTGTTTTTGACTATCTGGACTTAAAACACCACCCTCTCTACTGGTAGTTCATCCTGTAACTTCCCTCAGTATCTAGGCCTTCTAGGCTGGAAAAGCTACCATGCCTGCAAACTGCTCACTGGAAAAATCCTCTGCAAAGCCTTCTCCCATTAGCTCTTCCTGGAGCCTACCTACATTTTCTGCAAAGACCCAGGCCAGGATGCCTTTATTCTCCTCCTTACCCTGTGCTTTACTTTCTTGATTCCCACACCATACCTCTATGCTGGGTTTCTTTCCCATCTAGGCTTGGAGGAAACCCATAATTAGCTGCCGTGACATAGCTGAGGATCCAGCTAAGGAGACTAAGAGGAAGAAGTCAGATAGGTAGGAGGAGAATAAGAAGAGAACAGTATCATAAAACTCCAGAGAGAAATGAGTGAATGATAGTGTCAAAAGCTACACTGAGGTAAAGA
Organism: Monodelphis domestica; assembly: GCF_027887165.1. Classification (NCBI taxonomy): domain Eukaryota; kingdom Metazoa; phylum Chordata; class Mammalia; order Didelphimorphia; family Didelphidae; genus Monodelphis; species Monodelphis domestica. The sequence continues at coordinate 224,409,319 of NC_077228.1, read as the reverse complement.
AATATGAGCTCTGAGAAAAGGTTAGAGATCATATAGTAATTAAGATCACATATTGTGATATGTGTCTTGTTACAACATAGGTAATATGGAAATATACATTGCAGCCCCAGGTTCAAAGATGGCCTCAGACACTTCATTGTGTGGCCCTGGGCAAGTCACTTGATTCCAACTGCCTAGCCCTTACCTTTCTTCTGCCTTGGAACTGATACTTAGTATTGATTCTAAGACAGAAAGTAAGGGTTTTAAAGAAAAAAATTTAAAAATGGAGGAAGACTGACTTTCTCTGGTCTATTTAGCTCATCAGTTTCATTGACAAGAATGAAATTGAGGAGTTAGTGATGTTCAGACATGCATTATCATCATTTATTTATGGGTTAAAATAATAAAAATTATATGGGGGAACAGCTAGGTGGCTCAGTGGATTAAGTGTTAAACCTAGAGACAGGAGGTCCTGGGTTCAAATATGATCTCAGACATTTCCTAGCTATATGACCATGGGCAAGTCACTTAACTATTCTGCCTTGAAGCCAATACACAGTATTGATTTTGAGACAGAAGGTAAGGGTTTAAAAAGAGAGATTCCCCAATGACTTTGGAGAAAAATGTTTCAGTTGAATGATGAAGTCAGAAGCCAAACCATAGAGAGTCAAGATGAGAGTGAGAGGAAAGGCAGTAGAAGCACTTATTAGATACACTTAATCAAAAACTACTGACCTGGAAGACAGGTCAATGAGAGACAATTTAATAATTATATTCTCTGAAAACAATGACCACAAAAAATTCTGGAAACCTTATTCCAATAAATCATAAAAGAAAACATCTCAGATATATGAGAACTTTCTCAAAGTTGGGGAAGAAATGAGGAAGAGGAAGAACTTGTTATTTTGCATAAATGGAATGTTTAAGAAGACTACAAAGATGGAAGAAGAGATGGGGTGACAGCCATCTTATGACCGCATTCTTATCTGCCCAGATAAAGAATACACAGAGGCAGTTTCTTGTAGAAATACATTCAATTCAGAGAAAGGCAAGGAAAGAGAAGGGGAGAGGGAGGTATAAGAGGGAGAGAAGAGCCAAGGGGGGAAGAATTACAAGGAGAACAAACCTCACCTTTGGAGGATGAATCATTAAGTGGAAATTAAAAAGCCAGAAAAAATTTAAGAAACAGAAATCAGGAATCTTGGGTTTGGTGAATAAAGGGTACATAAAGGAATAAAAGAGACCACTTCAATAATAAATTTTTAGTGTTGGGATTCCTTCTCTTTCTCCAACTCCTTCTTTGTTTTTTAAAAAGTCCAGGAGGAAAAGAGGAAGAACTGTAAAAGGATATGACATGGGAAAATGAGCAATTGACACCATTACAGTGAATGTTAATGGAATGAATTCACTCATAAGCCAAATGAGAATGGTATGATAGATTAGAAAGCAAATTACCACTATATTATATATAACACCTTTGAAGCATAAAGATTCATATACAATTAAAATGAGGAGCCAAAGCACGATTCTTTACATGCTAAATAAGTCCAACAGAGCTGAGGGTGACAACCATCATTTCACATTAGCCAAGAGAAAAAACAACCATGGTTAAAGAAAACAAAGTAGGGAAACTACAGTATAATTAAAAGCACCATGAAATAATATTTACACAATATAGGCATAGAATGACAAAGCATTTCAGTTCTCAAAGGAAAATTTAATTTAATTATAAGGAGAAATAGAAGGAGCAAAACTGTAATAGTTGGACACCTCAATGTGCCCCTTTTAGATCAAGACATACTTTTAATAAAAAGGCAATGTAATGAACAGAACTTTAGAAAATTTAGATATGAGAGATCTCTCATCACCACTAAATGAGAAACAAAAGGGATATATCTTGCATGGTAAAGACAAAAACTACACATGTATTCATAAAGAAATGCAGAAAAGCAGAAACATTAGATACAGCCATTAGTGATGACATAAAATTACAATTAAAAAATAGGGGTAATGATGAAAGGATAAAAAATGTCAAAGAAACTAAATAATCCTAAAGAACTGGTAGGCCAAAGAACAAATGATAGGAATAGATAATTTTATCGAAGAAAATACAACAATGAGAAAACATACTAAAACTTTAAGGATGCAGCCAAAGCAGTACTTAAAGGAAAAGTAATATCTTTAAACGTGTCAGGAAAAGAGAAGGAACTGATTAATGAATTGGGCATACCACAAAAATAAAATTAGGAAAATGAAAATAAAAATTTTTAAAGAGATAAACAACATTGAAACAAAACACCTACTGATTTGATAAATAAAAGTTTCAAAAAATGAAAAATGAAAATGAAAGAATTGGGGAAAACTCAAATTTCCAATATAAAAAGGAAAATAATGAATAAAGAAGTTAGAAATTATTTCATCCAACTATATTTCAACAGAACTGATAACTTAAATGAAACATGAATATTCACAAGGAAATATAAAGTGCCCCAAACACCAGAATTAGAAATGAAAAATTTAAATGCCCCAATTTCATTAGAGGAAATTGAACAATTCATAAAGGAACTGCCTAAGAAAAATCCTTAGGCCCAGATGAATAGTCTGAAAAGTTAATTCTATAAAACACTTAAAGAACAATTTTCACTACACTACAATTTTGTTGTTTTTGAAAACAGGGAAAGATGGTATATGACCAAATTAATTCTATGAATCAAATATGATCCTGATATCTAAACTAATAAAAATTAAAGAAAAATTAAACCAAATTCTCTAATGAATAAATAAATGGGAAGGCATATGTTAAGCATTTTCTATGTGAAAGTGTGATAAACTCTTGGGATACAAATACAAGTAAAACTATATTCCTTCAAGGAACTTACATTTAAATAGGGGGGGAAATATAAAAAGAGGGGTGGGGTAAGGGAGGTAATTCAGAGAGAGTGAATAGTATGATTTGGCAGTAACTAAGAAGTGATGTGGCAGTCCGGTTCTCACCTTACAGAGCCCAGAGTTCCAGAGTCTAAATTACAGTGGGAAGAGGAAGAACGGGGACAGAGTAGTGGTATGGCTTAAAAATTATATCAGAATACAATTTCACTCTTTGAGCCACAGAATATCATGAGTTTCAGTCATTGTTACCAACGGTTTATGACCTTAATTTCTTTGTAGCCACGGCTTTTCATGGACCTCACGTAATTAATTATAGGTACAACTTAGGAAAAATCCAGAAAGAGATGGAAAACAATTTCCATTCAAAGTAACAATGTAAAGTATAAAATAGCAGAGAGTACTCTTACTGGAACACACATAGGATATGGTAGGGATAAATTACATAATGTTCTTTACAGAAATATAGACCTGAATAATTAGAGGCATTGACCGTTGGGCTATATTAATATAATAAAAATAATATAATTTAGATATTAAGACTCCTACAAATCAAACTCCTACCTACCAAAGGCCAACTTTATAGAACAAAGCCAAGTAATAATAAAATATTATAATAAATAAGCATTAAATATTTTTATACTTCATAACAGGCATGCAAGGTTAAGAAAGTTATGAAAAGTTGGAAGGGACCAGATATCAAACTATACTATCACACAGTAATCATTTGAATGATTTGATATTGGTTAAAAAATGGAAAAATTAGAGATAGAATGATGAATTCCATTTAAAATAACTGTAGATAATATAAAATATTTGGGAATCTATTTGCCAAGATAGATGGAAATTATATGAATACAATTGCATAACACTTTCCATTCAAAAAAGTCATATCTAAACAACTGGAAAAATACATTATTGCTCATGGGTAGGCCAAGTTTATATAATAAAAATGACAATTCTACCTAAATTAATTTATTTATTCAGTGCCATACTGTTCAACTTCCACAAATTATTTATAGAACTAAAAAAAATTAACAAAATTCATCTGGGAGAACAAAAGATCAAGGGAATTAATGAAAAAAAGTGAAGGATGGGTGGCCTAACAGTACCAGATCTCAAACTATACTATAAACAATCAAAATAAAAAATCAAAACAATCTGCCACTGGCTAAGAAATAGAATGGTAGATCAATGGAATAAATTAGGAGACTTTAGCAACCTAGTGTTTGATAAACCCAAAGATCCCAGCTTTTGGGTCAAGAACTCACTATTTGAAAAAAAAACTGCTGGGAAAACTAGAAAACAGAATGACAAAAAATAGGTACAGACTAATATTTCATATCATATACCAAGATAAGGTCAAAATAAGTATATGATTTAGAAATAGAGAATGATATCATAAGTAAATTAGGGGAATGTAGACTAGTTTACCTGTCAGATCTATGGAAAAGGGAAGAATTTATGACCAAACAAGAGATATCAATGTGAACATTATGAGAAGTAAAATGAATAATTGTGACTATATTAAATTTTAAAGATTTTGTACTCAAAAATGATTTAACAAGATTAGAAGGGAAACAAAAAACTGGAGAAAAATTTTATGGCAAACTTCTCTAATAAATGTCTCATTTCTCAAATATATAGAGAAATAAAGTCAAATTTATAAGAATACAAGCCATTCCCCAACTGATAACTCCAAATGGTCAAAGATATGAACAAGCAGTTTTTAGATGAAGAAATCTAAGCTATCAATAATCACATAAAAAATGTTCCAAATTATACCTAATTAGAGAAATGCAAATTAAAACAACTCTGAGGTACCACCTCATACCTATCGGATTGACCAATATGACAGTAAAGAAAAGTGATAAATGTTGGAGGGGATGTGGCAAAATTGGGACACTAATGCATTGCTGATGGAGTTATGAACTGATCCAGCTATTCTGGGGGGGGCACTTTGGAATTATGACCGAAGGACTATAAAACAGTGCATACCCTTTTAACCAGTAATAGTACTACTAGGTCTGTATCACAAAGATATTTTTTAAAAGTGGGGGAGGGGGAAGGGTCTATTTGTTAAAAGAAAATATTTATAGCCACCCTTTATAGCAAAGAATTGGAAATTAAGGAGATGTCCATGAATTGGGGAATGGCTGGACAAATTGTGATGGTGATAGAATACTATTTTGCTATAAGAAATAATGAAAAGATGATTTCATAAAGAGCTGGAAAGACTCACATGAACTGATGTAGAGTGAAATAAGCAGAACCAGGCACAGTAACAGTAATATTGTGGAATGATCAACTGTGAAAGACTTGGCTACTCTCAGGAATATAATGTTCCAGGATGATTCTAAAGGACATATGACAAGGAATGCTATCCATTTCCAGAAAAGTTGGAATGCAGATCAATGCATACTATTTTCACTTTATTTAGGTTTTTATTTGGGGGTTTTGGTTTTATATGAGAATTCTCTTTCAACAATTACCAATATGGAAGTATGTTTTGTATTATATATATATATATATGTATGTATGTGTGTGTGTGTGTGTGTGTGTGTGTATAACTCATACCAAATTGATTATTATCTCCAGGAATAGGGAAGGAAGGAAGGGAGGCAGTCTGGATCATATAACTTCAGAAAACTTATGTGAAAAATTGTTATCACATCTAGTAAAATAAAATACCAAAAAAAGTGGAAAAGTTTATCGGTGGAACAGGTTAGGTTTTAAGATATAAAAACAGGGAAGTGGACCGGGGGCTTGGCTACTGCCAGGCCGCTGAGCCGGAGCAGTGACCGAGAGTGCCGGGCAAGGCCCAGCTGGCCTCAGTCCCCCAGGCCGATCCAGCTCCAGGGGTTCCAGGATGCTGAACGTCCCTTCTCAGGCTTTCCCGGCCCTCGGCTCTCAGCAGCGCCCCGCCTCTGGGGGGCACATTGAAGTAACTGAAGAGGAACTTATAAGAGGTCATATTGGAACAACTGATATAACTCTTAATAGAGATGAATGACTAATTGCTTTTGTTCTCCTTGTGTTGGGCCCCGTGCATTCATATAAAACTAGAAGAAGGCTATGTCTAATTTCCTTAGAAACTTTATAAAATATTGTTCTTTAGTTTATAGAATAAAGTAATGAGTGAGTCTAAGGACTAATTGATTAATTAAAGGAGAAATTGTGCCCAGTTTTAGCATATATGAGAATGTGATAAATAATAGTTTCAGAAAAAAATGATATATGGTATTATTAGAGACAAAGGAATATCTAGGAATAAGAGTTTTGTGTATTTTAAAATTCAGTTTATTTTTTTTTTTATAGTATAGTATTGTTAAAATGGTAAATGTTTCAGTTTTGGTATGCTATATTGGGAGATTATGAGAATGGGAGATGTTGATTTGTTTAAGTTCCCAGTTAACTAATAACTAATGGTCTCTCATTGTACTCTCTCTCTAGAACTCCAAATGATTTACTCATATGCATCTCCATTGATTTTGAAAGCCTAGTGAAACCCAGATTTGATTCTTCCTACCCTCTTAAAATAACAGAATTTTGCAAATAGGCAAATAGCCCTTTTCCATTTTGGCTTAGACGACAAAGACTTTACTGTAGTGTGATGTGGCAAACATCAGCATTTCTTTTTAATGGAGGCAATATTAGTAATGTTTTATTGGGTCAAGAAATAGGAACAAAGATTGTGTGTGGAGTACTTTGAATTCAGGGTAAAATATACAGTAATTATCTCAAAAACATTCAATCTGGATAAAATAATTTCTAAAAGCTTGACTTTTCATAGCTGGTGGTGCTGTGTAAAATCTATTATGGTAGATAGGGTCTCACAGTTACTATTGATGGGTTTCAGGCAGAGTAGGAGTGAAAAATTCACTCAGTGGTTAATGCTGGTTGTCACACAGTAGAGATTGATAGAAACCAAATGAATGAATGTTGTGGTTTGAAATAGGTTCATATTCTAGTTCACCAGTTTTAATACTTGAAGCAAGATGACATATATAAAATACTTTTTTGTCAACCACATAGCAATAGATAGGTATAGGTATAAGCTTCTAGTATAATCAATAGAATGAAATTCTCTACTTTAAAAAAAATAGTTTTGATTTATTTTTACTTTGACAATATCTTTCACTGTATCCCTCCTGCTTCCATTTTCCAGAGAAACATCCCCTATAATTAAGAATTTTTTGTAAAAGAAAAAAAAGATATAAAAACAATGTTCCAAAAACCCAATGATACAAAATACTGGGTTATGGACTCATTATTCATCTAAGACTGCTGGGAAAACTGTAAAACAGTCTGAGAGAAATTAAGCTTATATCAACATCTCACACAAAAGTAACATAACTACTGACATCTAAGATCTGTACGTAATGGCTAACTAGAGACATAAAGTTAGTGTTTAGAGCCAGAACTCCTACCTACTTCTTCTAATGCCTGTGCATGATGAGCTAAGACAAACCTAACTCATTTTAGAATTCTGTCTACTAACATGACTTGTATCAGTTTCAATGAAGGCAACAGAAATTCTATAACAATAAAACTTGACTTTCATATTAGGTCTTATATTAAATCAACCAGCTGTCAAAACCGTTTTAGATCATGTGAAATTGAAAAACTTCTTTTTAGACTTAGGCTAAAAAATTGCACCAAAGTTCCTCCTCTGTCCAATTTCACCAGGAATTGGTCTTCAATATGAGCTTCAAATTGATATTTGGTATAGAAATGACAAAAACTTTCTTAAATGTCAACTGTTATTTCAATGATATAAACTGAAACCATTTGGCAGAATCAGGGCCAGAATCTAGACTTCCTAGATTCTTAGGATTCTTCATTTATCCCATATTTTTTCAGGGAGTATAACTATTCAAAAGTTCAACATCTATCTCCAACATAAATCATCAACTAGAATAAGGAAGAACTTTGGCTGATGATACAAAATGACCATTAACAGTTTACTACGTCTATGGATGGTGAACAGACCCTGGAAAAATTAATAGCCTGGTTTAGCATGCATATTTCTAGGTGGAATGGGTTATTCTGTCAGCATTCCATTAAAAGTTGTGATTATTGTCATGGTTATAGAGTTGGTAAATCTTTCCAATGGTTTATGTCTCTAAATTTCTCAGTGCAGAGACTGCTGGGCTGCCAGGAAATTGTTTTCTTGTGGTTAAACAGTTTTAAAGGAAATTGTATGCAATCCTTGACACAACAGGAGATGGCAAAACATTATCACAAAATTAAAGAAAGTACAAATTATGTTAGAAATAGATTGAACAACTTTATAACCATTGTTTGTGAGCTGTTCACCAAATCCAAGTTTAGAAATGGGCAGTCCTAATTATTTAGATGAGAACTCTTTTAATCAGACATATGAACCCACCAGGAATTAGAACATAAAGATGAGGAAGCTCTTTAAGCCAGTCTCCTTCTCACTAGAAAAGGTCAATAACTGATTCACAACTCCATCTGTATTGTTACCTCCATCTGTTTAAGTTTGTTAACCTTTCACACCTTGAATAGATGTTTGTAATTTTAAAAATCGAAATTTAATTTTTTTCAATGAAAAACAAATTTTTTATTCTTTTTCCTCCTGATTTCCATCTTCCACTGGAAAAACAAAACACCCTTAAAACAAATATGCATCATAAGGTGAGAAAATTCCAGCAATGATCATGTCCAAAACATAGGTCTTATCCTGTACCATTACATCTTTGTCAGGTGATGGATAGCATGCTTCATCTGAACTGTGGTTGCTTATTATACTGATCAGAGTTGTCTCAAGCCTTTAAAATTCTTTTTTCTTTATAGGTTGAAGTCCTTATTAAAAACTGGTATAATTCTGTTCATTTCTCTCTATATCAGTTTATGCTATACAGGATTCTATGAAATAGTCTTTCTTTCATAATCTTACAGCATAATAATACTACAGCATAATAATATTCCAGTACATTCATTTACTCATTTGTACCCAGTCAATTAATGATTACTCCCTTAGAGTCTTATTTTTTTATTTTATTTTCTTTTTTAAAAAATGTTCTTGTTAGAATGAGGAAATTTATTCTGCTTTTTATCATTCTTTTCTTGGTATTAACCTCTAGCTTAACTACCACTCCATCTCAATTTGTTTCTCTGATGAGTTTGATATCTATTTCTCTGTCGAACTGTGTGTGTATCCTTTTAAAATAGAGCAAGGTTCATATGATGTTTTCTCCCTTACCACCCTTTCCTCCATGCTTTTATATTTTCTTTCTTAAACAATTCAATGATGAGAAATAGCAAGTTTCCTTCCTTCCTCCTTTCTAAATTAAGAATTTCTTTTTACTGTCTTTTCTCTTTCCTTTCTTAAAGCCCTCAGAATAAAATCAATTCACACCCAGGCCCTTTGCTTTGTTTTTCTTTGTCTTTTCACCAAAAAAAGGAGTGGGGAAGATAAAGGAGAACAAGGATAGGGTAACAGAGAGAAAATAAGGTCCAGGAGGTATCTTTTTTATTTTTTTAAATGCAATGAAAAAGAAGGTCAGAAAGAAGCACAGGTAGGAAAGAAACTTTTAAAAACTAAGGTAGAAATTATTTACTTAAAAAGAAAAGGAAGCTATACAAAACAGAGATCTATAGTTTCATATAAAATCCTCCTTTTCTGTTCTCATATGTTCATAGGATATATACTTTATTTGGTGTTTAAGTTCAGAATTTAAAAAAGATACATTAAAAGTCAATGAGGTGGCTAGAGAGCTAGGCCTGAAGATGGGAGGTACTAGATTCATATCTGGCCTTAGACAATTCCTAGCTGTTGTGAGATTTAAAATTGTTGAGGTCTTAAACTGTAGTGATTAAAATAGTGGAAGATATAAATTGTGATAGATATAAGAGAGGGTGAGTAAACTTGACCGCTGAAATATGTTTCACTACAGTGTCTTGGTTTTTAAATCAAATATAAGGTGGTCACCAGGGAAATATTCCCAATTATTCAAATACCCAAGTCAATTGGGTTTTATAGAGATTTTAATTAACAATACAATGAGTAATCAAAGAAAGAGAGAGAGAGAGTAAGAAAGGAATAAGTATGAAGGGCCTCAAGCCAATATGGCCTAGACCTGAGCCTTAAGAGAGGAATCAGTCAGTTTTTTAACACTCACCACAAGGTCTGACTAAACAAGGATTTTAGTGACACCAGGCCAGCGTCTTTCCTCAAAGAGTCTTCCAGCCAGAGATTGTTTCAAAGGGCCTCTCTCAAGAGCCTCCAGAGCTCCTACCCCAGAGGGACAGGGCCCCTCAGAGGAGCTCCTCAAGGAGCTCTCCTTCAGAATGAGAGTCAGAAATCGAGATCCCTGAATGAGTCTTCTCAAAATGAGCTCCCTCAAAATCAGATCCAGCTCTTCTCTGAGCTCTTATTTTTAAGGGCAAAATCTCCTATGTCACCTCCCCTAAGTCCTTACATCTACCAATCACTGTAGATGTTTCTAAAGGACCGCCCATTTTGAATTCACAGCTGAGTAGTTTTAATCTCTTTAGTAAGTCAGAAAAAAATGCTGCTGTGTCGACAAATTTCATTAGAAAAAACCTCTGAATAAGTTATCACCCTTTTAGGTTTAAGTAGTTTACAAGTTGCCCCACCTTTATAGGTACTTAGTATCCCATTGTATCAATTCTAAAACAGTCATGACTCAAAGAACTTCCTGTCCCTTCCATAAGCATGGATCAAAGCACTTTCATTGTTCTCAAGGAGCTCTCTGTCCTAAAGCAGTCCTAAGTAGGGTGGAGTAGGGATATTCCCAAGGCAAGGAGCCCTCACATTCAAGTAGAATTCTCACTATCTGCTAGGGAATTCTTCCAAGTAGAAGATTCCCCAATTGGGAAATTTCCAACATTCATAAGTCTGAGAAATTTTGAGGTTTACACTGTGTAACCCTGGGCAAGTCACTCAACCCCTACTGCCTAGATGTTACAGCTCTTCTGCCTTAGAGTCCATACATAGTTTTGATTCTAAGATGGAAGGTAACAGTTAAAAAATAAAAAGACTAAAGTTACAAAGAGACTCTTATTTCTTCTCTTCCTACTAGAAAGTTAGCACTATATCATGATATAGCTCTTCCAACTGCAAATAAATTTACCTTTTTTTAGACTCTTCAGTTTCCATTTCAAAGTTTCTACTCATTTCATTAGGAATGTATGAAAGATCTCTATTCCAGTAGAAGTACAACTTTTGCTATGTTGGATTACCCTCAGTTTTGTACTGTATTATTTTTTGCCTTTGGAATACTACATTCCAAGATTTCCTCTCATTTATAGTTTAATCTGTCAGATCTTTCATGATCTTGATTATGGTTCTTTAATACTTGAAATGCTTCTTTTGGTATTCTTGCAATATATATTTTTTTAATATAGGATTTTGACTATGACATTCCTGAGACTTTTTCTTTTAGGAGTTCTATCAGGAAGTGATTGGTAGATTTATTTTATCCTTGCCCTCTACTTCTAATTTATTTGGACAGTTTTCATTTAGGATTTTTTGAAATACAGACAGTTCTTGCTTTATGTAAGTGTATCATTACTGACTTGTACATAAAGCAATTTTTATTTAATGTAAATTGCTTGGGGCCCTGGGGTAGGGAGGGAAGAAGGGGCTGGCACATGGTTCATGGAAAAATTGGGGAAGGAGAAGCAATAGTAGGAGGAGGAAATCTGGGGAGAGGGACTGGCCACATGGGAGCCTGTCCAGAACTGGGAGAGTAGGGTGTGGGGGAAGACACATGGGGGCTGTACATATAAACAAAAGAGAAAGAATGAGGGGCAGAGTGGGATAAGGGTCCCATCTTGGTACCAATACCAGAAGTTTCAAGCCAAGTCTTGATCTAGTGGAAGAGAGACCATGTAACCTTTCTGCTTTCATTTGGAGGGTTTTTAAGTAGTTAGGCTTTTTTTTTTTTGTAGAGGCGGGAAACCACTGAATTCCAAGTTGAGGGGCAGGAATGGAAAGAGAACATAGTACTCTACACTAAAATTAACTAACACAGGTTTTTTTGGGGGGAAGATTTTGAATTTCTTTTTAAAAAGTCAATTTTTTTCTCCCTGAAGTAAATTTAGGATAGGTGAGAACTATTTGAATAGTACCCAGGCCTTTATTTTTCTAATTCATGGCTTTCAGGAAGTCCAGTGGTTCTTAAATTAGCTCTTGCTCAACTATTTTCCAGGTCACTTTTAGATATCAGTTGCCTTAAAGAAAACTTTTGATTTTGTCTTAGTAGTTCTTGCTCTTTCTAATATGTGGAGAGAGATGTGACTCCTGATTGGTTGAGAAATCTCATTTTGCTATGTTGGATTACCATCAAAATAAGGTGGATACATTACAAAAGGAGTTCTACAGATGAATGTTGACTGGAGAGTTTCCCAGAGCCACTAACATATGGGGAAGCTGGATTCTACCATATTCCTTTATTCTCAGTGCCTGAAACCCTAGAAACTCCTTAGACCAAACTCCCTTCATGAGATTGTTTTATCTCCATTTCCTTAAGCTATCCCATCTGGAGAGTTCATTTACTTGTATGATTCCTTTTCTCTATTCCAATCTATGTAATTCCTCCAATTTATATAATTTCCCCAATTTCTGTTTACTGTTTACTTTGATAAAAAGCCATTTATTTACTAGCGATTTATGATGGTCTTTTTCATAAGCAGAATTTGATGGGAGGGAACTATGTTAGCAATAGTAGCTAACTTTCCTTGAAAGTAAAGAGAAAATTGCCTTTTATTCTGAACCTCTCATATTCCCAGACTACATATATTTGAGATGTAGAAGAAATATATAATTCTAGCCTAATAGTTCTCTTGAGATAGGAGAGAGGAAATCCTTTGGTAAATCAGTTCAACTTTATACTATTTTCTATACAAGTCCTGAACTTCTTTGTACCATCACCAATCCTGCCTTGCTAAACCCCAGCTTTGACTTATTTTCCCCATCCACTGCTTTCACTCTTATTTACATGCTATTGAACAGAACTAGGGAAAGTTATGAAACCATGCTGACTGGGTCCACTACAAATTTTTGTTACACCATCTCAACTTGACTCACTATAGTAATATAATCCTTTTATACCTACCTGATTTGTTATTCCACTCACAAGAGAGGCTACTCCAAACCTTTTCATCCTTCAAGTTTCCCTTGGTATCCTCTCAGCTAAGAATCTTGCCACTTAAATTACTGAAAAGATTGAGGACATTCACCAAGAATTTTCTTTCCTCTCTTCCTCTCCTCCTCAACTCATATGCCACAGGAAGTTTTCCCCACTATTTAATCCATCCTTGTCTCACTTGAAGAAGTTGCCCTTCTCCTTATCAAAGCAAATCCAGCTTTTGCAAAACATCAATCTGTTGCTAAGCTCTGTGAATTTTACTTTTATAACAGCTGTCAAATGATTTGTTCTTCTGTCTTGGAATAGATACTTAATGTTGATTCTAAGACAGAAGGTTTAAAAATAAATTTAAGGCTTTTTTAGTATGAAAAAAATTCAATAAATTTCTGTTTGATCATAAATCTGATTTGTAACAGAAAAGCATCCATACATTAATTCTTTGCAGTGTTTGCTTTTTGTGAGATTTTTTTTGACTCACCTGTTGGGTTTATAGGTATATCCAGGATAGTCTTCAATAGCTTCATATCTTTAATGTTGTGAATATAAATGGATTCCTCTAGGCACACCAGCAGCCTCTGCAACCACATAGACAGACATAGCTACTGAACCAAATTCCTTAAAAAATTGTGAGCAGATTAAATTAAAATACTCAGGGATAAATGGGAAATCCTATAGTTTTTGTTTTAAAAATTTCAGCTGCACAATACAAGATGGAAGAGGATTGCTAGATGATAAACTGTCTTAAACAAAACAATGAACCCCAAAGACGGGTCTTTGAGTGACCTGATCATTACGAAAAGATAATGGAATCTGTGGCTACATTATTAACTCCACTATAGTAGCCAAAACAGGGGAAGGATTTGTCCTGCTATATATTATATATATATAGTTATATACAGAGCAGAGTATACTCTGCTCTGGTCAGACCATATCTAGTGCTTTGTGTTACTTCTAGGTACTATGTTTTTAAAATAACTCTGAAAAGCGGGGTTGAGATGAAAAGTGACTGGAATAGTGATGTGATTCAAAACCATGTCATATGAAAGTTAGGGATATTTTCATTTGGAGAAGAAAAGGATGTGCCTTCAAGGATATAAACAGTGTCATGAGATGAGGGATTAAAATTACATTAATTTTACCAAGGGGTGAAAATTAAAACTAATGAGTTCAAGTTGCAAAATAGTCTTCACACAAGGGAAAAACTTACAATTAGAGCTATTTGAAAGCTTAATGGGCCTGGGAGGTAAGGTTTTAAAGGATTTAGAGCTGAAGTAGACTTTAGAGATTTTCTTGGTCAAACCCCTCATTTTACAGAAGACAAAATACCTTAGTCCTGGAAAGAGTAATGACTTATCTAAGATCACAAAGATAGCAAGAAATAGGGTCAGCAATTGAATCTAGATCTTCTTTTTGAAGAAGATTTTTTAAAATTTCTCCCAAGTTAGGATGAGAAAGAGACAAACAGTAATTGGGGACTGGAAAAGCTACATAGTCCTTCTCCGGCAATAAAAATTAAACTTCAAATCAAAAACTTGAAAGAAAAGTACATTCCAGATGTAAAAATCCTTTCCCTTTATATGTGTATGTGTGTGTGTGTACACACACATATAAGCTATACAAGTTAGTATCAGATTCAAGATTCAAACTCGGGTTCATTTGATTCTGAGATAAGCATATTATCCTCCACTATATGAGAAGGTCTGAATTACAAATAATTTTGCCATTATTACTATGTATTTCTGGGTGAGAGTCTCAAAGATTAGTGAAGGCTGCTGAGACAAGGGTGGTGTCAAATAAGAGGAAATAAATGGGATTATCAAAAAGAAGAAAGGAAATAATTGTGTAAGTAAATAGCATGGATAGTGTTTGTGAGTCTTGATCACTCTGTAGAACACTACCTAACTAATCTTAAAAATAAGATCGAATCAATGGCAAAAAGAGGTGACTGAAAATATGTCCAAAAGGCTACAAAAGTCACAAACCATAGAATTTTAAGAGTTGGGATTTCAGAAATTAATTAATACAACTCATTGCCCAAAATGAAACTCCTTTAAAATTTTATCTAACAATTGGTTAACCACCTTTTGATCAAGGACCTCTAGTAAGAGGAAACACCTTATCTTCTGAGATAATTTCTGAGATTCTACTAAAACTAGACAGTTTTAATTGTTTAAAAGTTTTTCTATACCGAAAGGCATTTCTTTGCAACTTCTATGTCTTTTGGGGCCCATATAAGTCTATTCTTTCTTCCATATGACAGTTCTTCACACGCTTTAAAGTAACTTTTTTTCTCCAAGTTAAACATACCCAGTTCCTTCAATCACAGTCTTAAACTTAAAGCCCCTTACCATCTTGCCCTCTCTGGACACCCTCAAGTATCTTTTTGTTTTTTGTTCAATGTCATGCTGACACAATATATACTAGATGTGAAATAACCAGGATTCTACTATTTCATTAGTCCTGGGCACCATGACCCTTAACTGCCACATCACACTGTGAACACATAATTAGTTTGAAGCCCTCAAAAGGCAGCATTTTATTCAAACATTTTCTTTTAAAGCTTTTAAATACAAATACACTCAAATTACCTCTCACTTAATAGAAATCATTCCTTCCTTCTATTTACCCATTTAAGTTCCACAAACTCTTTTCTCTGAACATACTTGCCAGAAAAGAATTTTAGACTTAGCAAGCAAACTGCTTTTCACACAATTCAGTGGAGACCTAAGTGAAATTATAATATTATCTCAATGAAAATGACATCTTCCCACAAATAGATTTTTATAAAACATTTTATCCCTTTTGCAAGCAAATTTATTTGTTGTATTTTGTGCTCCTCAGAAGGGAGAACAGGCAAAAAATACTTTCCATACTCCCAATATTGTCTCTATTAAGATCATCCCCTTTAATAACATATTTTGTCATGTTAATAAAATTTGTTAATATGAAACATTTGTTTTTATGTGTGGCTGTGACTACCCTTGAAATGAAGGAAAAACACAAAATGGTCCTTAGTACTATGTAGCCCCTTCTTACTTTTATAATGATAACTGCAGTGATGGGAGCAGAGGATTATAGGAATGACACAGATTTTATATCATATATAAATTGTAAATTGATTAATGGTAATTTGAGTTCCAAGAGGGCCATTGTGACAACATAAGTATATTGGCAGAGGAGCTAAATCTTATCAGTCTTGATGCTTGCTATAAATGACACTAAAAGTTAAAAAATGAAGTTGCACCTAAAAAGGAAGGGTGGCTGACAGTTACTTCTTGATGAAGCAAAGAAAAGAATAAGCAGAATGGGTTTTACTGCATACAAAAGCAACAAGAAATGTTATTAATGGTATATTTGGCTATCCCATATGTATTGGTAAGCATATTAAAAAAAAGACTAACATGAAAAACATCGCAGTTTATATAAACAGTGGGTGCCAAGGATGAAAAGGCAGAATAATATTATGAAGAACTCTATGAGATTTTCCAAATTAAATCCAATACATTCTGTTATTTGATGACTTCAAGGCAAAGATATGAAAAAATAAAGATAAGAATTACATGCAAAAGCATGGATCAGAGAAAAAGAATGAAGGAAGGCAGAAAGTTGAAGAATAAACATGAACTGAAAAAATAGTTAGGTGCCAGACATGGCAAACAACAAAAAAAGTACAAAAATAAATAGATTTTAATAATATGGAAAAAAAAACTCATTATTGATCCCTGAATCAGCTATTTATGGGCAATCAAACCACCTGTTGGAACAAAAAACAAAATCAATAAAGGCAAGAAGAATGTAAATCTTGAAATTTCTCAGACTTGTGAATGTTAAAAATTTCCACATTGGGGAATTCTCAATTGGAACAATTCCCTACTAGGAACATTCCCCATATTGGAGAACTCTACTTGGATCAGAAATGGGAGGACCTCTACTCCACTGGTACTTAGGACTGCTTTAGGGGAAAAAACTCTTTGCTAAACAGTGAGGGTACTTGGGCCCATACTTATAGTGAGGCAAAAAGTTCTTTAAGCCATGCCTATTTTTAGAAGTAATACAAAGGGGTACTAAGTTTAAAGGTCAGGCAACTTGTAAACTTGCCAGGAGCAAAGAGGTGAAAACTTATTCAGAAGTTTGTCTGGAACAAACTTACTAAAGGAATTAGTCGACCCAGCAGTGTTTTTAGAATGGGCTGTCCTTTGGAAAACGTCTACTATGATTGGTAGATGGAAGAACTTAGGGGAGGTGACATAGGAGAAAACCCCCTATATAAGAAAAAGCAGAATCTCTTGAAAAACAATCTCTTATGAGGATCACTTGAGAAAAATCCTTTTGGAGAATCTCTTGAGAGAGGCTCTGGAGAAGGGAAGCTCTTGGAGGACAATCTCTAAGGAGGTCTCGCTGGAGCTCCTCTGAGGGGACTCTGTCCCTCTGGAGGCTCTTGAGAGAGGCCCTTTGGAACAGTCTCTGGCTGGAAGGCTTTTTGAGGAAGTCTCTGGCTGGAACTCTCTCTGAGGAGACTCTGTCACTAGAATCCTTGCTTAGACAGACCTTGTGGTGAGTGATAAAAGACTGACTGACTGATCTCTCTCTCTTAAGACTCAGGTCTAGGCTATGTTGGCTTAAGGCCCTTCATACTTATTCCTTTCTTATTCTTTCTCTCTTTCTTTGATTCCTCATTGTATTATTAATTAAATTCTCCATAAAACCCAGTTGACTTGGGTATATTCATAATTGGGAATATTTCCCTGGTGACCACCTTATATTTGATTTAAAACCAAGACACTGTAGTGAAACATATTTTCTGCGGTCACAAATTTACTCACCCACTCTTATATCTATCACAATTTATATCTTCAACTATTTTAATCTGCCACAGTTTATGGCTTGAACCATTTTAATTATTACAAGAAGGAAGAATGACAAAAAACAAGGCACACAATTGATTGCTTTCAAAAAAAATTTTTTTGACCTGGATTTTGACTATGATATTCCTGGATGTTTTCATTTGAGGGCTTCTTTCAAGAAATACTATAGACTAGACCAGTCTTCAAGGTAATCTAGTAGTTTAGGTTTGATATTTGAGGGGAAAAAAGAGACACTGAGATGTCATTCAGTGGTTAACAAAATGATATTTCCTGAGCCAGAAGAGGACATTCAACAAGATCTAGCAAAGCTCCATTGCCTGAGTTGCTCATCATTTTTCACCATATATGCATTAGATAGAGCTCCCTGTGGCTACATTACATTCAAGTAACCAAGAAAGCTTGAGCTTTTGAAAATACACAATTCTAAGAATGGTTTAATAGCCTTTAAGGAAAAAAAAAACTAGCCTAACTTGCAGGAGGACAGGGATTAAATTATTGCTCTTATTACAGGAGATAATTGGCAAATTCTCTCCATTTTCTTTTTGTCCTCCAGTTCCAATGTATCTGGGTAGTTTTTGTTTGATTTCTTGAGATATGGCACCCAGGCTTTTTTTTGGTCATGAGCAACAGGTCATATGGTGATTCTTTCATTAAAATTTCTTTAAAAATGGTTACTTTTGACAGCAAAGGAAAGTAATAAATGTTGGAGGGGATGTAGCAAAACTGGGACATGAATGCATTACTGGTGGAGTTGTGAATTGATCCAAATATTCTGGATGGCAATTTTGAACTATGCCCAAAGGGATTTAAAAGACTGTCTGGGGGGCAGCTGGGTAGCTCAGTGGATTGAGAGCCAGGCCTGGAGACAGGAGGTCCTAGGTTCAAAACTGGCCTCAGACACTTCCCAGCTGTGTGGCCCTGGGCAAGTCACTTAACCCCCATTGCCTAGCCCTTACCACTCTTCTGCCTTGGAACCAATACACAGTATTTATTCTAAGACAGAAGGTAAGGGCTTTAAAAAATAAATAATAAGTAAATAAATAAAAGACTGTCTGCCCTTTGATCCAGCCATATCACTCTGTGTCTGTGCCCAAAAAAGAGATAATAAGGAAAAAGACTTGTACCAAAATATTTATAGCCTTGCTCTTTGTGGTGGCAAAAAAAAAAATGGAAAATGAGGGGATGCTCTTCGATTGGGGAATGGCTGAACAAACTGTGGTATCTGTTGTGATGGAATACTATTGTGCTCAAAGGAATAATGAACTGTAGGAATTCCATGGGAACTGAAACCACCTCCAGGAAGTGATGCAGAGCAAAAGGAGAAGAACCAGGAGAACATTGTACACAGAGACTGATACACTGTGGTACAATTGAATGTAATGGACTTCTCCATTAGTGGCAATGCAATGATCCAGGACAATTCTGAGGGACTTATGAGAAAGGACACTATCCACATCCAGAGGAAGAACTGTGGGAGCAGAAACACAGAAGAAAAACAACTGCTTGATCACATGGGTTGATGGGGATATGACTGGGGATGTGACTCTAAAGGATCACCCTGATGCAAATATTAATAATATGGAAAAAAGTCTTGATCAATGACACATGTAAAATCCAATGGAACTGCTTGTTGGCTATGGAAGGGGGTGGGGGGAGAAGAGGGTAGGGAAAGAACATGAATCATGTTACCATGGAAAAATATTCTAAATCAATTAATTAAATAAAATTTTTCAAATTAAAAAGAAAAGGTTACTTTTTTATCTTAACAACTGTAAGACAGAAAGGCAAGGGCTAGGCAATCTGGTTGAGTGATTTGCTGAGGACCACACAGCTAGGTCTGAGGCTAGATCTTAGTCAGGTCTTCCTGACTCCAGGCCTGATGTTCTATCACTTGGCCTTAGTGATTCTTAAATGGCCTCTCCTTGAGATGTTTTCCAGGTTGGTCATTTTTTTATCATTTCATTTTTACAGATACTCTTGTAGACCTTGTGACCAATATGCTCTTTTCTCTGAGACTTGGTATAATGTTACTCTTCTGAATTTACATAGTGGCCTTCTTTCAGTATATGGCATCTTTTTCATTGTGTTCAACATTTTCTTCTGTTTACCCATATCTCCACATGATATGTGGGTCAGACTGTGGTTCTTTTCACACTCTTAGATGGTATGGGCATGCCCAACATGGTCCCAACATCCAAAGGAATCTTTGATTTGGGGCTTAATTTTTTGGTGGCTCAATTTAGGTTTTGGCCTTCACTCCTTTTTCTGTCTCCCTTTCCTTACACAGTCCCTACCCTAGAACTGGCTTGATCTCTATGATCCTGAGCCAATGAAATGAATGATTATGAGCAGTACTGTTTATTATTTCAAGAAGATTTTTGCAATATCACTGTCATTAATTCATACTATCAGAAAAAGAGGACTTTCCTTCCTTACCTGTCGGTTCAGCCTTATGGATAGGATGTTGCTAGAATAGCTGTAGTTACAGATTTCTGTACCTTTCTTGAAATGATATACATTCATCTGCCGTGGTTTTGTGTGACTAACCACCACAACCAAGCTACTAGAGAACAGGCGCTCTACAATATAGACATCTGGTATTTCACCTAAATGGAAAAGAAAAAAAAAATACAAGTCATTTCAAAGTATCAAACTTAGGAGTCTTGAGTTAATTTCCAGCCTCCAAGTTCTACTCATTACCATTAATAAATAGCCGTAATTGTGACTTTTTAAAAATGCTGTTTCTACCATTTCTCTGAGTAATCATTTTAACTTATTGTTTAAAAATTCAAAACTATAGAGATTACTGTGGGTTAGCAAATAGTCATAAACAATCATTTATTAAATGCCTCTATGTGCCAGGCACTGTGCTAAGTGACATGGATAAAAAGAAGGAAAAACAAAAAAACATTTCCTGCCCTCAAGGATTTTACAGTCTAATAGGAAAGCAAAAAAAAAAAAATAACCCAACTACATACAAATAGGATGTAGACAGGATGAATTCGGGGTAATCAACACAGGAAGGCACTAAGTAGCTTATTTTTATCCCTTTTTGTGTTACCTTGGGTAAGTCACACTACCTGACTAGTCCTCTTTTTTCTACTTTGTAACAAAGTGGCTCATTCATTGGTTTGTTTTATAAACCAGAGTTTTGGGTAAATTTCAATGTAGTCTAACTTTTCCTAGTTATAAGAAATACACGGTGTTATTAAAGAAGTATTTTAGTCTCCATGACTTTCCAATTCTCTCTTCCATCTAATATGGAGGTACTGTCGAAAGAAGTATGACCATATAACTTCATCTATATTTTTACTTAGTTTCCCTAGTCTTTTAGCTCCTATTTTCTGCTTAATAAAACCTTGGGTATTGACTTTGATCTCTCCCTTGTTCTCCATATAGAGTAAGAATGTCAAGACTAATATGCCATTATCCAAATGTGACTTAAGCTCCAATCTATTTCTAACTAAATGTAGATTTTGTGTCTACATTTTTGTTTATAATTAAGTTGAACCCACAAATAATAAAACACACCAAAAGCTATTCATTCCCCAACTTACCCAACAGTAGGGGTATATACAGGATTTGAACTCTACCTCTACTTTGATGCCACTTTCTTAGCTTCATCCCTCAATGTCCTTTTTTCTTAAAGAAAAAAATTTTTTTTGGTAAACAGAAATTTCCTCACATTCCTTTGTCCCTTGACCCTCATTGAAGAAAGTAAAGAAAAACAAAAACCCTATAACAAATATACAGGCAAGCAAAAAAAAAATCCAAATTGCTCATATTCAGAAAATATCTCTCAATCTGCACCAAGTCCTTCACTTGAGAAGTAATCAGTCTACTGGCATCGTAATTGGTTATTGCTAAATCTTTTAAAGTTGCCTGTCTTTACAACTGTCATCTGTATAAATTATTCCCTCAGTTTTGCTCACTTCTATTTTAGTCCATTTAGTTTCTCTGAAATTGTCCTTTTCTACCATTTCTTATGGCACAATTGTATTCCATTGCATTCATATACCATAATTTGTTCAACCACTCCACAACTGATTGATAACCTGCTATTCCCAGTTTTTTATCACAAAATATACTATATTTTTGTACATATGAGTTCTTATTCTCTTTTATTTCTTTGTGGCACAAATCTGGATCATTTTTTTCACATGGCTGTTGACATCTTGGATATTTTTCCTTAGAAAATTGCCTATTTATATATCCTTTGATGATGTATCACTTAGGCAGTGGTTCTTACTCTCATAAATCTGAATCCTTTCCTTATATATTTTAGAAATTAGACCTTTATCACAGAAATGTGCTATATTTTTTCTTCCAGTTACTTGTTTCTTTTCTAATTTCAGATACACTGGTTATGTTTCAAAATAGTCTCTTTCCTCATGATTCCTCATAAAGAAAATCATCCTTTCCTCATAACTAATTACTCTGCTCATTCCTGTGGCTATCTTCTTAACTTTTCCCACTGACTTTCCCTTGGGTTTTTTTTTCACCCCATTCTTTGCATCCAATACAAGTGTTGATGACCTTTCTAATAGCTTGACAAAAAGATTTTTCTACCTCCTCAGCTCACTTCCTTCTCCAAACAATTTTGGTTACAGCAACATGATCACACTTTGAACTTCACCATTTTTTCAAATTCAGAAAAAACCAAGATCTGGAATTTGAGAATCTGATCAAATCATTCCTTGTTTTTCTCCTACTAATCTTATTCTTATGGACTGTGACAAAATCTTGATCTATCTAAACTCTCAAAGTCTTTTTCATGCTTTTCTTAGCTTTAATCTGCCCCCCCCCCCACTCCCCGTAACCTATATTATAATGGCCTGTCAACTTGGCATTAGAGTCACTTATCTTCTAATTTTTTAATGGGTTCTGGTGATACTTTATGATTTTATACTGAGTAATTTTGGGGCAGGGGAACCATCCCTTGTACCAAAGAAAAAATGTATAAGTTTCTTTTACTTGCTACTGATACACTGATCTCATTTAACAATATATGTAGCATTCTACTCCAGTAGCCCTCTCCTTCTATGACTAAGGTATGAGTGGAGAAGTAATGTTTCATTGCCTGTTCTCTGAAAACCTTTAGTTTAGTTTTGTTTTTAACTTTTTAGAGACCAACTTTCTCAAAGTGTAACCTTTTGATTTTCATTGTTGTTTTCATTACATAAGAAGTGAGTATTTATATGGTGTCTGCTATGCGCCAAGAATTTGCTAAGTGCTTTTACAAATATTATTTTATTTGATTTTCACAACAGCCCTGCAAAACAGATGTTATTCTTATATTCATTTTACAGTAGAGGAAACTGGGGCAAAAGGTTAAATAACTTGCCCAAAGTTACACTTCTATTAAGTATCTGAAACTGGATTTTAATAGAAATATTACTAATTCCAAGCCTACTACTCTTTCCATTGAATCACCAACTTTTTTTTTCTGTTACTTATTTCACTGGACATAAAATTCATACAAAACCTACGTTTCTTTAAATTTCTCATATTTGTCATTTCTTATTGCTCAAAAATGTTCTGTTACAGTCACATACAATAGCTGTTTTTTTTTTCAGCCATTTCCTAATCAATGGTTACCTACCCTCTTTCCAGTTCTTTACTACTACTAAAAGATGTCATGAATATTTTGTTAACTATTGGACCTTCATTCTAATTTTTACTTTCTTGGGTTCAATGTTCAATAGTGGGATTGATGGGTTAAAGGTAAGGGTCATTTTAATTATTATTTTGCATAATTCAAAACTGATAGAGAAAATGGTTTAATTAATTAATTAACTAATTAATTAATTAAGCTCCACTAGTGTGTTAACACACTTCTTATAGCAAATCCAGTACTGATTAGTCTTGTTTTTTTTATCATCTTTTGCCAGTATACATGGTGTGAAGTCTTATTTTAATTCATTTTTCTCTTTTTATTAGTGATTTTGAATATTTTTCAAATTGATGTCTAGGGTTGCAATCCTTTTGAAAACTTTGTTTTCTTTAACCAGTGATTATTTATGGGGGAATAGCTCTCTGGGTTATATTGTGTCACTTCCCTATATATCTTGGATATTCTTTTCTTTTAAAACCATTACTTTCTGTCTTAGAATCAACATTGAGCATCAGTTCCAAGACAGAAGAATGGGGCTAGGTAACTGGAGTTAAATGACTTGTCCAGAGTCAAACAGCTAGGAAATGTCCACCAAGCTGCCCTTTATTTTTTTCAACAATTTTTAATACAAATAAAATTTTCCACTCTACAATTTTTCTTTTCTTTACTGATTTCATGTATGAAAAAGTCTTTTAATTGTATGCAACCAGAGAGTCTATTATATCTTTTGTTATTATCTATTCTTTATTTAGTTAAGATTTTTCCCTCCTTCCATATCCCAAAGAGATTAAAAAAAATGGGAAAGGATCTCTTTGTACAAAAAAAAAAAAAGCTGCACTTTTTGTGGTGGTAAAGAATTGGAAACTAAAAGAATGTCCCTCAACTGGGGAATGACTGAACAAATTGTGGTATATGATTATGGTATCCATGGTAATGGATTACTATTGTGCTATAAGGAATGATAAACATGATTATTTCAAAAAAAACTGGAAAGACCTACATGAACTGATGCAGAATGAAATAAGCAGAATCAGGAAACATTACACATAATAACTGAAATATTATGGAACAATCAAATGTGATAGACTTTGCTACCAACAGCAATACAATGATTCAGGTCAATTCTGAAGGAATTATGAAAAGGAATGCTACCCCCCTCCAGAGAAAGAACCATTGGAATATAAATGCAGATGAGAACATATGATTTATCACTTGTTTATTTGGGTATACGATTTGGGGTTTTGGTTCTATAAGATTATTTGCTTACAAAAATGAATATGGAAATATATTTTTCAAGATAATACATGTATAACCCAGATTGAATTGCTTGTCAGCTCTGGGAAGGGGGAGGGAAGAAGGGAGACAACATGAATCAGGAAACTTCAGAAAACTTATATGGAAAAGTGTTATTAAAATAAAATAAATAAAAATTTTTAAAAGACTTTTCCCTCTTGTCATAGCAGTGAAAGGTATCCAAGTCTCATTCTCCCTATTTTTATGATGTAACTTTTTAGATTCAGGCTGTCAATTATGACCTTGTCGTGGAAATTTATATAAAATATTTGTGTGGTCTAAACCTAATATATGTCAGGTTGTTTTCCAGTTATCCCAATAATATTTATACAATAAAATAGTCCTTCCCCCAAATAATTGATGTTCTTGGATTTGTCAACCATTAGACTATTTGACTGCTTTTTCTTCTTGCTTAAGTAGTCTATTGCACTGATTTTTTCTTTTTTAAACTAGTATCCAAATAGTTAGATGTCTGATTATCCCCTAAATTCTGCTGACCCTAATCCATGGTCAACATTCTTCATAAGATTTTTCTGTCTCTTTCCTATAGCTATTGAACATCATTGAAGAATCACAAAATTGGGTTGTCTATAGGAAAGAGAGAGAGGGTGGAAGATACTTGGGAATTTTCTTGTAACAAATAAAAAATTAAAATTTAGAAATTCATGGTGAATAGCTCAACTAAGCCTTTGCTGTTGCTCAACACTCCTGTTGTCCTAATCTTACTGATCCATTTCATCCTCCACAATAACTCCAAATCTTCTTTTCTCCCTAAAAATTTCTTTACTCATAGCAGATGATGTTAGCCACCATTTGGGGCCAACTAACAAGAACCTTCTCAGCTATCCTCTCATTCTTTAAATATTTAATAACAGCATCCTTTCTAAGCTGTTTCTATTTTTGAAATTAATCCCTCTAAACAGTTTAGAAAGCAATAGCTATGGTGACAGCTAGGCAGCTCACTAGACTGAGAGCCAGACCAGGAGATGGAAGGTCCTGGGTTCAAATTTGACCTCGGACATTTATCTCTGTGACCCTGGGCAAGTCACTTAACTACTATTGCCTATCCCTTACCACTCTTCTGCTTTGGAACCAGTATACGGATTTGATTCTAAGCCATAAGGTAAGAGTTTAAAGAAGAAAAAAGAAAGTAATACACTGGAACTTCTAGTAAGGAAAGTTGCTCAAAGGGGAAGGTGGCTCCACATTTTCAGCAAAACCTTAAAATTCACAAAACACTCAATAATAATCAAGAATGCTGTGAAACTACAGTAATTGACTTTTTTTTTCCTCAGAACTACTTAAAAAATTAGCCAGAAGCCTTAGGTCATGAAAAAAAGATATTTTAATTGTAAGTTTTTTGGTGAATATTCATTTATTTCATGCTATCATATTTTCTGGATATGATTATGCAAAAGAGTTACTAATAACTTCCTTTATTTCTTCATCTTTTATAATTTTTTTTTCATTTTGATATTATGAACTTGGTTTTTTCACTTTCTTTGAAGATCAGGTTTGCTAATGATTTATCTATTTTATTATCCTCCAGTCCAGCTCCTAGCCTTAATTATCAATAAATTGCTTTATTTTAATATTATTATAGATTTAATTAGTCTCTTCTTTGATTTATTTTAGTGTTAAGTACATTTTTAAATGTACTTTAAATTTTCTAATTATTTCATTGCATGCCTAATATGTTGTCTCTTGTTGATATAAGTATTTAGAGATACACATCTTCTCTTAAAAATTGCTGTGGGGGGCAGCTGGGTGGTTCAGTGGATTGAGAGCCAGGCCTAGACAGGGGAGGTCCTAGGTTCAAATCTGGCCTCAGACACTTCCCAGATGTGTGACCCTGGGCAAGTCACTTGACCCCCATTGCCTAGCCCTTACCATTCTTCTGCCTTGGAGCCAATACACAGTATTGACTCCAAGACGGAAGGTAAGGGTTTAAAAGAAAAACAAACTGCTGTGAAAGATCCTCAAAGATGGCAGGTTGTTGTTCTCCTGGAGGAAATGACCTGTTTTTATGATTTATTCTTTGACTCACCAATTTTTTTGAAGTAAAATCTCCATTTAAATTTTAGTCCTCTCTTTAGAGGTCCTTTATTGATTATAATATTTATTGCATTGTGGTCAAGAAAGGATGTTAATTTAAACATTTTTGCTTTTCTTTATTAAATTTATTATTTATTATTACTAAAGGTGCTATACAATATTGAGAATGTGTATGTTCCTTTTAATTCCCATTCAATAATGGCCAGATAGCTTTCATATTGTGTACTTCCCTCCAAAATAATCTATTTTTACTTTTTACTCTTCATTCCTGATCTCCTTTTTATAAAAAAAAAGTGGTAAAAAATAATGAATGTGATCAATGCTAGTTATCTATAATAGAAACTAGCTGCCTCCCTATTTTTGCTTTTTTAACTCCTTTTTAACTCTTGCCTACTTTAATCACTTGAGACTTAGATCTTGAACATTTCTTTCTTCTCCTATTAAAAGATAAGCATTTCATTGTAATTTTATTGAAGTTTTCAAACGTATTTACTTTTCTAAGTTTTATTTGACTCCTGTACTTGAATTTCAAAGTTTCTATGCTCATCTCTGATTTTTTCATCAAGAATGCTCCAAAGTCTTCTCTTCTATTTCACTAAAGGTCTTTTCCCCTAGTCGTAAGACTTCCACTGTAAAGTGGAAGTTATTCTTGGTTATAAATCACTCTTTTGCCTTTTGGAATATCAGATTCTAAGATTTCTACTTCTTTATACTAGAAGTTTAAAAGTCTTATGTGATCCTGACTGTGGTTCCTTGGTATTTGCATTTTCAATCTAGCCATTTGTAGTAATTTTTCTTTGACCCAGGTATTCTGAATTTTGGCTGTGATGCTCCTCGGAGTTTTTCCACTTATGAGGCTTACTTGACAAATGAACTTGGGCAAGTCAGTATGCTTCTTTTGTTCTTAGTTTCTTCCTCTGTAAGATAGGGGGAAAGAGGGTAGAATCTATGACCATCTTCTCTCTCATTCATCTTCAGTCTTTTGACATTTCATTATTGATACCTCATTTGCCTATCTTAAAAAAAAAAAGCCATCTCACTAACAAGTCATGCATTTCTCTCCTCCTCTTCACTGCTAAATTTCTGAAAAATCTACACTTAAAAAAGTCTCCATTTCTTCACTCATGACTTTTAAATCTGGCTTTCACACCTACCACAGTACTAAAACCACTCTAAAGTGTTTAGTAACCTAAATTACTCTCAATGGTCCTTTTGCCCCCTATTTCTTATTCTCCCTGATTTCTCTATACTTTTTTCTTTAAACAAATGAATCACTCCTTCTGAATATACTCACCTCCTTTCTTCAGAGAGACTATATTATTGTGATTTTCCTCCTACTTCTAAAATTGTTCCTCTCATTCACTGATTTGTTACCTTCTTCCAAACTCCTTAATGCCATCTCCCTTAGCAATTCATTCTCATGCAATCTCATTCCCATCACCTCCAAAACTGCTCTCTTTCACTCTTGATTTATTTTCCATGCCCCAGATCTGTATCTCCAAAGGTTCCAAGTCAAGCTGTTTGTTTCCCCCTATCCCCTTTAGACTTCACTTATGGTACCTCCAGTTACCTTGTGTCCTTTCTCTTTATCTCTCAGATCAATTACTATGTCCTGTGGAACCCATAATTTCCCTGATATCTGTCCTCGCCTTCTCTATTCCTCTCTCCTATTATCTTAGCATAGACAGATTCCTATCTATTATAGGAATGATTATAATATTCTCCCATCAAGTCTTCTAACCTCCCCTTTCCCCCCTGCCAATCTATCTTTCCCATCTTTGCCAGAGTAATCTTTTTATGTATAGATATGTTCATGTCACTACTCCATTAAAAACTTCAAGTAAAGTTTTCTTACCTGACATTAAAAATCCTCTACAATCATTCTTTCTGCCTACTGAATTCTTATGCTGGATGCATCCTTTAAAGCCCAACTTAAACATTACTCCTTGTGAAACCTCTCTTAGCCCTCTACCTGGACCTCTACTGTCTCTTTCCCCTGGTGAGTAAGAACTTTTCCCTTGAACTTCATATTGTATTTCGTTCTGCATTTCTCAAAGACATTTATCATATATTGGCTAGTAGTTATCTATTTGTCTTTTCCTCCTATTAAGTTTAAAGACCTGAAAGGGCATACACTTTATTTTATATTATTCTCCAGCATTCAGCTCAGTGCTCATCACATAGTGGAGAATGAATAAATTTAGTTATTAAAATGTCAGCTTTCTGCCTATTTATTGAGGTGTGAGATAAAAATGAGAGATCTTTATAAATAAGTTCAAGTCTGCTTTATAATATATAAAAGGGAAGATTTTTTTTAAATTTACCATTTCACTGTCTTCCCAGGACAACCAAATTTAGTAAAATAATTTAAATATATATTCCTTAGAAGTCAACTGAACTATTTGTGCTACCAGATTTTTTAGCCTTAAGGGAATTATTCCTGAGATTGATATATTTTAAAATACACAGCAGAGGTCTTAGACCTCTGTAATATTGGTACTACACAATAGTACACCCACAAGATGTATGGTGCTACTAATAAAGCTAAGGAACAAGTTTTTCTTACATTCATAGCCACAGATGCAAATGTTGTCAATCTTCCATAGGTTGACAAACAATAAGACTTGGAAACTGACCAGTTACATATTGTTTCAAAGTCCATCATAATCTAACTCCTCTGACCTTTTTCAGTCTTTTTACACCTTACAGCCTCCTTTATACTCTTTGATCTAGTGATATGTGGGGCATTTAAGTGACACAATTGATGGAGTGTCAGGTGTGAAATCAGGAAGAGTTGGTTAAAATCTGGCCTCAGAGACTACCTGTGTGATCCTGGGAAAGCCACTCAACCTTTATTTATATTTCTTCATGTACAAAATGGGGATAATACTACCTCCTAGGGTTGTTGTGAGGTTCAAACGAGAAATAACTGTAAGGTATTTAGCAAAGTGCTTAGTAAAAAAGTTCTATATAAATATTAGTTGTTGTTGTTGTTGTTGTTGTTGTTGTTATACTGGTCTCCCTGCTGTTCTTCAAAAGACATCCTAACTCTCAGCTCCAAGCATTTTCACTGGCTATCTCTCAACTGATGGAAAGCTCTCCCTTCCTATCTCTGCCTTTTGGCTTCTTTCAAGTGCCAACTAAAATTCTAGGGAAGCCTTTCCCAATCCCTCTTAAATCTAATACCTGCTGTTAGGTGTAAAAATTTAGGATTGAGACTGATTATATTGGTGGTCACCAGGGATTTAAATTCCTCTGTTGATTATTTCCTACTTATCCTGTATGTAGCTTATTTGTACAGTTGTTTACATTCATTAGATTGTGAATTCCTTGACGGCTGGAACTATTATCCTTTGTCTTTCTTTGTATTCCCAGAGCTTAATACAGTACCTAGCATATAGCTTAATATAAACATATAGCTTAATATAATAAAGACTTAATAAATCTTATTAACTTCAACAAAATAGAAAATATACTGTAAAATAATAATAGTAGCACAATGTAATAGATAGCAAGTTAGAAAGGGAGTTAGCAAGACCTGACTCAAGACTGCAGGCTGAGGGCAGCTAAGTGGCTCAACAGAGTCAGGCTTGGAGAATGGAGAGTCTTAGATTCACAACCGGCCTCAGACACTTCCTAGTTGTATGACTCTGGATAAGTCACTTAACCCAAATTGCCTAATTCTTACTGCTCTTCTGCCCTGAAACTGATACTCAGTATCAATTCTAAGATATAAGGTAACAGTTAAAAAAAAAAAAGCCACAAACTCTATGTCCCTGATCAAGTCACATTCTCAGAAAGCCCCAAAGAATTTTTGAAGTCAATAAATTACAGAACGTTGCTGATATGCATTGGCAGAAGTTTCTTTTCTAGAAATCCCATCTACCAATTAAATCATGGCTACACCAAACACTCACATTTATATAGTACTTTATAATTTTCAAAGCACCTTCCTCATAACAACTCGGTGAGGTAGGTCATATGTAATCATTTTACAAATAAGGAAATTAAGCTCCAGAGAGATTAAGTGACTTGACTAAGGTCACAAAACCACTCAACTGTAGAGCCAGGGACCAAACCCAGGTTTTACAATTCCACTTCCTTTTTTACCACATCATGCTGCTTTTCACATATAATTAAAACCTAAGAAAACATGTTAGCAAAACTGTCTCAAATAAGGGGATTTCAGAATACAAAAAAATTCTAACCAAGTCTTCACCTAAGGGATCAGAAATTTCTTCCTTCCCTCAACCCCTTTTTGTTTTAAAGCAAGAAGAAGCAGTGCAAATCCTGGAAAATCAGGACTAAGTTTATAAGGAACAAGGAAGGGGTTGGGAAAAGGCATTTGCCAACACTAGAAATTAACACCTAAAATGATTGAGTAGTAGGAATAAAATTACACGATGACTTACTGCTTTCATGGACTTGGTCCAGTTGTTCCACAGAACTTAAGGAAAATAACCTATACCCAGTTTTGGTTCCAATTGATAGGGATCTGTAAAAGATAAAAAACAGAATGGAAATGACCATAGGCATTGTAGTATAGCGGCCTAATAAAATAAACCTTTCTCCTCATCCTAGTAAGATATATTGTCTGCCAAGAACACATATACACACTCTCTCTCTTTCTTTGCTCCCTCTCACTCCCCAAGTCTAAATTGGTAAATTCCTATATAATCACATCTTGGCAGACAGAGCTATAATCAAAATGAAGAGGTCAAATTACATATCAAATGCAAATTGAAAATAGTTAAAGGCCAGAAAACTGAATAAGCTCTTCACTAATGGTATGACATCCTACTAAATACAAAGCTTTCTTAAACATGAAGTAGTAATAAGATAAAGGGTATTTCTGAATTGTCATTGACCACTGCCCCTCCTTGATACTTAAGAATTTTCTGGTTTGCTAAAGAAGTGAAATAAAAATGAGGAAACTGAATAGCAAACAGTTATTCTCTATCAGCTCAAAAAGTAATAATAGAATAAAATCTATCACATTAGTTGATGGATTTATGCCTACTCAACTGTGCCCACAAGAAATAAAAATAATCAGTAAGCTTAGGTTTTAAAAAATAAGTCAAATCAATTATTTGGCATAATTTGGATAAAACAGATAATCCTGAAGTGTAACTCCAGAGTTCCTTGACTCCATAAAGAAATAAGCCCAGCTGATTATAGAAAGGCAGGCAAAGATGTTCTTGAATTCCAATTTATATTTTTAACTTACTATTTTATTCCCAATAATCTGCATCTAAATTAGCTGTGAACAAAACCTTCAGCAGAATCATAAAATAATAGTAAGTAGAGATAGAAGGGCATAGAAGATTTTGTTCTGGACTTGGAGACAAGGGAAATGTGGATTGGATCCTTGCCTCCAAAAGTAGCTATGTGACCCTTTAACCTCTTTTTGTTTCAGTTTGTAAAATGAGGGTGATAATAATACCTTTAATAACTAACCTAATATCTTCTCCTAAACATCTTATTTTGTCTGAATCCAGGATTTCATTTGTGTAAGGAATTCTAAGTGAGGAACCTCCCTTAATCTATGACATATATCTGTTCTGCCTTGGGCTCAAAGAGGTTACCCTGTTCTGCCAAAACTTTATGATGTTAAATAGAATGTATTTCATTATTATCCACTTTGGTGAAATTATTAAGAATGAAACTTAAACTTTCCATCAAGTTATATAAAAAGTAAACCAATTATAGGGCTAGATGGCTTTTCTTTCATTAACATAAAGACCTTCTAATACCCCTTCTAATCATCTGGGGATATAGACAGCCAATTTTGCTTCATAATATAGTAACTGATCCTGTCTTTAACAATTTGAAACAGTTGAAAAGTCAGTTAAGTTTAAACATTTGCTTAAAAATGGAGTTCTCTTAGTTTGAGCATCAGGACAGCTGCAATGACTGAAGAAGCAAACCAAGACTTGGAAAGTACTGTTTATTGTCTTACTGGTCAAAATACTTCACACTCTATAGTAATTTTTAAATAGTGCTGTTATTTCAACTATGATGCTAAGTATTCTCGTTTTATCTGTGGGTGATTCCTGGTTAATGAAAATGACTATCACTAGCCACAAGAAAAAATCTAGAGATCCAATTTCTAGATCTTGTTTTCAAGATTTACTACATTAAAATTTTGTTGCCTCTTATAAAAGGGGGCTTTTTCCTAAGAGTATATTATTAAGACTCTCATGAGTTATGTCTTTTTTATTCTTAAGTGTTAACCTACACCTTTACAAAGAATACAATTACACACTAAATATGCCTGATGATGGACGTGGATTTATTTTAAAACCATGTCATATAATCCATGGTTCACAGGGACTATAACGACAACTTTTATTTATAGATGAGATGAGGCTGCCCCATCAGAGAGCTTCCTTCTGAAAAAAAAAAAAATCTGAAGTGACATTGTAGGAGCTGAGGAGGTTAATCCTCATTTGTCCATAGATCTGAAAAGAAAGGTTTGGCAGAAGCTGAGATTTATTCAATAATGTTTAACTACAAAAAATTAATATCACTACTTCAAGTCCATTATAAAGTGGGCTCTCACATAAAATTTCCAGCATCTATTATATTGCAAACTGATTCCTTTCTTTCTAACCTGTATTCAATTGGGAAGAGTAAATACTGTATCACCCAGACATTTCAAAAGACATACCTTCTTGCAAAACATATCTTACAAAATCCTAAAATGTTATCAAGGCCAAGCTGCTCAGTTAAACAAAGCTTTTCAAACAAAGGCATATTGTGAAGCACTGTATGTTTTAAAATAAAAACAAGGTGAATGGAGAGCTGGGCTACATACAAAGTACAAAGTAATCTTAATTATAGCCCAGTAATGTTCAATTTTAGCATAGTTCTGAAGCTATCATAGCTCGTGTGAAATATATGCAGAATAGCTAACATTTTATATAATGCTTTAAATATGTCATCTCACTGTATCTTCCCAACAATCCCAACAGTTGGGGACAACAAAAAAGCCAGAAGTGAGAATTAGGGAGTCCACTCTGAGACTACATGTATGAAAGAAGCTGTCCATATGGTTGTAAGCAAAACAGTTTAATAGAAAAAGGGAGTCTAGTGTTTTGGGTCAAAACACCTAAATTATTGTTTAACAACTTCCTGCTGTGGTTAAGCAACTATATGGCTAACAACGAGGGCCAAAGAGGGGAACCAAAAGGATATATTAGTCTCTCTCAGTCTCTCTGTCTCTTTCTTTTGTTCGCCAGTACATAGCAAACAGTGCCTCTGAACTTTAAAAAATGCTGGTTGGATTTCATTTAAGAATAATGTGATGTAAAACTCTTCTGGAAAAAGTAATATTCGTGCAAAAAAGCCTTTTCTGATTTAGAGAAACAGGCTCTGACTCTGTCATCTGGGATAAATGAAAAGCCAAGCAGAAGCTAGAGTGCTAGAAGATTGTTGGATTAATGCAAAGCAGGTTGCCTTAACAAGGCTAGACTAGAGCAGGAAGGGGTTAGTTGAAAAGACTGCCACATCTTTGTCCTGAGTTCCAGCGCTAATGCCACGTTACAGTTGATGAGGGATAGTTGGATAAACAACCCTTTACAAACATTCTTGTGGTCCCCCTTTCTAAACTTCTCTAATATGTTCCTGAGGTCAAATCAACAAGCGGGTATGAAACGCCTACTATGTGCTGGAGTTCAGCTTCTCATTTCTCGAAGCTCCTCTCCTCTCTGCTTTGACCAAACAGCGCTCTTCCCTTTCTCTCCCCTCCTCCACTAGTCTTCCCACCATCACACCGGCCCTCCTTTTTCTACTTCCTTCCTACTTTCCGTTCATCTCTCTCTACCCTCCTCCTTTCTCAAGCCAAGCAGCTTCTTGCTTGGTGGAACTCGCTTCAATCCCGGGTGGAAAGTCGGGGGTCGAGAATCACGCGACCCTCACGTGACC
This sequence comes from Monodelphis domestica, assembly GCF_027887165.1. Taxonomy (NCBI): domain Eukaryota; kingdom Metazoa; phylum Chordata; class Mammalia; order Didelphimorphia; family Didelphidae; genus Monodelphis; species Monodelphis domestica. The sequence goes on along the minus strand of NC_077228.1, from coordinate 224,374,559 downwards.
GCCAGTGTCCTCCGCCTCCTCCTCCACCTCACCATCTCTCAACAGCCAGGACTAGATTTCTCTCCCCTAGCCGGCCGGCCGCCCCCTCTGATTTTTTAAAGGAGGAGGAGACTTCAGCCAGGTACCAGTCGCGACAGGTTCCCTCCCCGCCCCCGGCTAGGAGTCGCCAGGCAATAGGCCTCGGAGGAGTGGAGGTGGCAGCGCTGCTTACGTGCGGTCCTGGTTGAAGGAGAAGCAGCTGAGCCCGGCCTCGGCCTCCGCCCCACCCAGGGGGGCTTCGGCCACCTCCGCCTCCATGGAAGGAGGGGAGTTAGGGCTCAGCCCGATAGGAGGGGGCGGGTCGCGAGCAGCCCGGGTCTCCACGGCTGCCACGATAAGCCTCTCGGCGGCGCCGGCGTCCTCAATTCCCCCCACCCCACTCGGACCCTAGGGCCCACATCCACAGCTGGCAGCCCCGGCGCAGCCACCGAGCAGCTGACTGGGTGGGGCCAAGAACTGCAGCCTGTCATTGGTAGTCACTCGCACCAGGGTGGGGCTACCGGATCAGCCAATTACCTGAGGCCGGGGGTGGTACTTCCCCGGGGAGGACCCAGCCCTCTGTCCGGCCACGCAGTTGCTCATTGGGCCTAAGGGTTAAGTACGTGGCTGGGGGCCACGTGGTAGTGTTTTCTTCGCCTAGGCTGTGGGGTGGAGGGGTGGGAAGCTAAGGTCCCTCTGGAAAGAGAGGCACATCTGGAGCCTCTGGTGAAAGCACCTGTAGGCAGCCCTATAGCCCGATACAGTCCTTCATTTCTGGCTTCTGCTACTTTATTTTTACTAACTTTTCCCCGCTAAACAAAAGCGTACACCTCATTAGAGTATTAGAGAAAGGATATCTTAAAGGTGAAGGAATTCCTCAAACTGGCTTCTTAACCGAAGGAAGAAAGAACTTGGAGCCAGAAGGGAATTCAGCTTGTTGAACTGAAATGAGTTAATTCATTTTTTAAAATTGTGAAAGAAAGCCTTTTGTTAATTTATGCCTTTCCCAGTCTCATAAAATCCTCAAGGAAGAGGGGAGAGAGGATGTCTATATAAGAAGCTATGGATCTAGAATCAAGGAAAGATGGAGAAGGTGAATTGGATAATATAAATCTCTGAGTTACACATTCCTAGTTTCATTTCAAGTTCCAATGTCCTGAAATGGAAAAGACTTGATGGCCTTCATTCTGCTCCGTTTTCCCTTCCTTCGCTCTAAGAAAGGAATAAATAAGACATTTTAAAGGTATACTCCTAATCCAGTACAAAGCTTGGTTTAAAACAGCATGGATGCTGTGCTTTGAGTGAAAACTTCTATTTTTAAGTGTTTATTTCACACCAATGTTCTATGTTAAGGGAACATCACCTGCCAACTCAGCCTTATACCTCATCCTCTGTACAGTAGTCAAATGTTCTATTTAGAAAAGCAAGACAATCTGTACAATGACCACTGGTTAGAATGTCATTTGGAATATTGGATTCTATTTCTAGATCTGGCTCTGAGTTACTGCAATGAGAAGCAAGAGGCTTAAGGTCTCCAGGCTGCAACTGTAAAATGAGGAGGACTTAACAGACCTCAGACTACTGGAGAGCAAATGAGAGTAAACTTGAAAATATACTTTGTGAAATTTATTTGTTCCTGGAAAGCTATATGTAAACCCAATTTATAAACTGTTTTATAGCAAATGCACAAGTGTATCTTTAAAAATTATTTTCCTATTCATCCGTTCATAAAACAAACAAAAAAGGAATGTGCTGTAGGCTGTATGATATCATAGAACAAAAATAGCTCACAACAAAGTAAGCTGGCATTTGATAGTTTAGAAAATCCTTTCCTCAAAGCAATGCTATGAGGTAGGTGTTATAAGCATGGTGGGTGTGTATCAGAGGATTTATGCTGAAAGGATCCAAATAACTCCAAAATAAGCTTTACCGGTTGAAGGAGAGCCTTGAGACACATGCACTTGAAAAGCTAATTTAGTTGTGCCTGGAGAGCTGTGGAATGGGCTGAGAGGCAATGACTGAGACTGGAAGCCAGGAAGTGAGGCTAGTTGTAGATTCCTAGGAGCAATGGAAAAAAAAATATTGTAAAGAGAAGCCACAAAGCAATGAATTGAATTGCAGTGAGGTTTTCAATTCCATCAACTGTTAGTATCTCACTAATGACTGGAACGGAACCAATAAGGTTAAGGAAAAAGCTGAGTTCACTGATAGGGGATTATAACTATTGATCAGCTAAGGAGCTAGAGTCATTTTCTTTCTTTGCATGCATTTAACCAAAGAGTTAATTGTTAATGGTTTGGTAGCGTAGTTGCTTGCAGAGGAGCCATTACAGAAACACAAACTCAATTCTGAGGGTCCAAGGAGAGACATCAGGAAGTCCTTCTCTTCTTCCACTTCTCTACTCCCAACCTCCATTGCATTGAATGTATTTCACCTAGGGAGAGAGGTTTAAGAGTTCTATTGACACATGAGTTACGGTATTATTATTATTACCACTCTTCAGAGAAGAAAACAAGTTTTGTTATTTATTGTCTTATTTTTTTAATTTACATCATTTTCTAGTGACTCTTCTTCCGTTATTACAAAAGAACCTTCTCTCATAACAAAGTACAGAAAAACAAGTCATCTGGTTGGCCATGCTCATTTTCCCTGGGATCACACAATCTATGAGTATTAAAACCAGATTCAAAACCAGATGTCTCATTACTCAAGATCTAATACTTTTTCTTCCACACCATACTTCCTCTACAGAAGGAACACTGAACCAGAGGATCTGGGTTTCAATCCCATATCTGATATTTGTTCTCTGTGAAGCCTTGAATAAACTAGTTCACTTCTTTGGGTCTCAGTTTCCTCTTTTATAAAATGAAAACATAAAACCAAAAATTTCTCTAAGTTCCTTCCTAGATCATATTTCTAAGGTTCTTTTATTTTTCAAACATGCTAAGGGGAAGTGGATACAATATTGATACATTATATTTGATAGAAGTGAGTATTCACCAATATTATGCTGGAAAAAGAATGAACAGCAGCACAAATTACCTTATCATGGAGTTTATAAGAAATAATGACACAAAGAGATCTTCAGGCAGTGAGTAGGTCAAAGGAAAAGGAAAGCTCCGGAAACAATGAAAATTTTCTGATTCACCCAAAGCGAAGCCAATAATAAAGATCAAACATTTTTAATAAGGGTGCTATGCCAGAAAAAAAATAAGAATTTATTAGTAATCACAGTGAAATAGGAAACAGCAATTAGTCATGTTTGGCACTGCATCACAGTAGAAACACATATTTGATTATGTCATTACCCCTGTACAAAAACCTTGCCAAGCTCCTCATTTAAACCAATCATCATGTTATTCAAGGCTCTCCATCACCCAGTTTCAACTTCTTTGTCTTCCTATCACCCATCACATGAGAAGTAAGGCAATCAGGATCAAGTGGATGCCATCTCCCCTCTCCCCACCAAGACACCATAAGCAGTTAATATGAATCAGAAATTGAGAATGCTCTTTTCCCTTGGTCAAGAACTGATGCGTTTACATTAGACACTGTAAAGATGACAGTGGGAAGCACATTTCCCTTTGTTTAGGGGTATATGGGGTGTTCAGGAAGGGGTAGTATCTCTGGCATGGAGGGCTTGTCGTGCCCTCTTAGGGCAGCTCTCCAGCCTCTGACCCCCAGCTGACACCCAGCTCTCACTTGTGGCTCCTAGTAGCTGCTAGCATGTGGCAGCAGCCATACCCCGGGCAATGGCTTCGACAGGCAGGCTAAACCATGTGAGAGTAGCCATTGGGTCATCGCTGCCCCCTGGTGAACCAGGGCTTTGCTCACCCAGCATGTATAGACTGCTTCGGCCGAACAAAGGAAGGAAGGAAGAAACCGACAAGAAGGTTCAACGGCTGAGAGGTCGATGCAGCAAAGCACTGTGGAGTGTTTAGGGCGTGTTGGAGCACAAAAGACAACACGGCCATCCAGTGCAGCTGAGGAAGTCTCCAGGTGTAATGACTTTTCGTGCCACTGGATCCAGGCTTCCAACGCTGAGAGAGTGGGGCTGTCTCTGTGCATCGACTTTTCCACTTAAATCTCCTTTACACACAAGTGTCTTTGTGCACACTCATCTACATCACAGATGAAAGAGCACAAAGACAATCGTCATCCTCAGTTACCGAGAGACTACTACTATGTGTTTAAGGAAGTTTTTGGTTCCAAGCTTGTTTCTTCTTTAAACTTCTGGATGTTTTTCTCTTTTGGAGAGAGGAATGAACTCAGGAGAAAAGCTGATTCTTCCTCTGTAGCCAGTAATGTGAGCCACTGGCTTCTTCTTTCCAAGTGAACTTTTCCCTACTGTCCCTATTCACTGTCCTTTCATTGCTACTATTTTATTCCCTCTCTGTATATATATATATAAAGAAATCTGGTGATTGCTGATTCTTATTTATGTGATCTGTATAAACAGGTACAGATGGCAAAGGTTTGGATTATTGTAAAATGATAGCTTCAGTGAGGATGATTCATAAGGAAAGAAGAGAAGCAGTGATACTATTCAAATGTTAAACTTTTTTAGAGGTTTCAGTCATATTCAACTCATTGTGACCCCATTTCAGGTTTTCTTGGCAAAATTATGGAGTGATTTGTCATTTCCCTCTCTAGCTCATTTTTACAGATGAACAAAGTCTCTGAGGCCATATTTGAACACAGAAGTGAGTCTTCCAGGGCCAGTGCTCTATCTATTGTGCCACCTCACTGAACCCATAAATAGTATGGAAGTACATTGAAAAAGTAAAGCATACTTTTATAACCAAGAGTCTTCAAGTTGAGAGAAATTGGTAATACAAATTATAAATTAACTCCTAGGCCTTTCAGAAATTAGCCTTTGAAGAAATAGCAAGCCAAACTGTGGGAAGTAAGACACTTGGGACACCCAAACACAAGTGTTGTCTATAAGTAGCCCTATGTTATAAAAGGGCAAATCTGACCCTTTTCTCCAAAAAAATTACTAGCAATTGGGTACTCCTAACAATTTTACCTGTGAAGATGTCACCTGTGGAGAATAATTATGAAAAATTGTCTTTTTCTCTTATTACTTCTATTCAATTATTGGGACTTGAGTTTTATTACTTTTTGAATGGCCATTTAAATCCCCTCTTTTACTTTGGATTATTTGTGATAGTTATTGAATTTGATCTGATCTTTGGGTCAGGTTTTCCTGATGCTGGCTGGAAAGAATTTTGACTCATTCACTTGTCTTGAGCTTTCATGTACTGTTGCTTAATTTTAAATATCTTTTTATTTATTCAATGATTTCCCTCCCCATCCAAAATATTTTTAATCCTGTCTTTTGTTTTAGTTTTGTTGCATATATTGATTGCTTAGTTTCTTTGCCCCTTGAAAGGCATCAAAGAGTAATGGATAGAGACCCAACTTTGAAACCAGGAAGGCCGGAATGAGTTCAAGATTCTCTTTTTACACAAGCTAGGTGCAAGGACCTAGGCAAGTCAATCTCTCAACCCTCTAGGCTATTTCCCAAGATTATAAATTTCAGAGAAGGTGCTGATCTACATTGGTTAAGGTAGTTTTAAACCTCACTTAAGAAATCCCTATATCAATAAAATCATAGATTGGGTCCCTACCCTAGCTTACCCTCCAATGAAATTTTCATTTTCTTATTTTGGAAAGTTTAATTAACCTTAACAGTTAATTACTTCAGATTCTTTTACATATATCACCTTTTTTAAAAAAATACCTTTTTTCTTAGAACTAATGCTAAATATGGGTTCTAAGGTAGAAGAGTGGTAAGGGCTAAACAATTGGGGTTAAGTCACTTGCCCAGGGTCACACAGCTAGGAAGTGTCTGAGGTCAAATGTAAATCCAGTACTTCCTGTCTGTAGACCTGAGTCTTAATCCACTGATCTGCCTAACTTCCCTTCATATTATTTTTGGTTGGTTTTGGTTTTTTAATGCAAAGATTTTATTACATTTTCTAGCTATTTACAATGTTTATAGCTATTTATTTCAGAAAGATACTATTTTGTTGCCATTTTTTATTCACTTCATGTTACTTACATTATTTGATGTATTTTATTACTTGAAAAAATTATCAACAGTTTTTATGATCTTCAGTTTATTTCTATCACATTGATATTATGACTTTTTACTGTTCAATTATTTAGTCATGCCCCACTCTTCAAGACCTTATAGACAACACTGTCCATTGGATTTTCTTGGCAAAGATTCTCAAGTGGCTTGCCATTTACCTCTCCAGCGGATCAAGGCAAAAGGGAGGTTAAGTGACATGCCCTAGGCAGTCCAAGGCTGGATTTGAACTCAGATCTTCCTGACTCTAGATGCAGAGCTCTATCCACTGAGCCACCTATCTCCTTCCTTGATATTCTGACTTGGTTGTTGTGCAGTAATTTCAATTATATCCAATTATTTGTGACTCTGTTTCAGATTTTCTAGGCAAAAATATTGGAATGGTTTTCCTTCTCCAGGTCATTTTACAGTTGAGGAAACTGAAGTAAACAGAGTTGTGACTTGCCTTGGTAAGTGTCTGAGGCTAGATTTGAACTCAAGTCCTCTTGACTCCAAATCCAGAACTCTAACCACTGAGCAACTTCATTGTTTCCTCAATGTCATGACTATATGTTTACTAAAATGTTAGTGTATATTAACAATTGGAAACAATTCCACCCTATTCAAAATACTAGCAGTATACAAGTTTGGATCCTATATCTGAATACTTTGATCTCTAATGAAGCCTAGGCAGAAGCCTCTAAGAGAGTGAAGACATATACACCCACATTGTAAGAACATTGGCTTTTCAAATTTAATAATGGATTCTTAGATATTTGATGCTGGTGACAGTACCAGAAGACTGGAAGGATGAGTTGAAGCAAAAGTCCAGGAAAAGGACAGTCATTTCCTCAGTGCATGAGTGGGATCTGGCATGTGACTAAGTAGCAATTCAACTCAGTGCTGCACCACTGTCTGGGGACAATCAGGAATAAAAACCATCAAAAACTTTTGGAAGAAATATTGGTTATTTACATCATCAAAGAACTCAGGAGTCTGGGTTTATTACCTATAGTCTCAATAATGAGGAATGGAAAGACAAATATTTATTGACTACCAGACTTTGGACAAAATAATTTAAATGGTCCAGTATACTATATTTTCTGGATGCATAGGAAGCATATAAGAATTAACCATCATAGATTTACATAATAAATATTAACATATTTCTATGACTGGAGAAGACAAAGCAAATCTTTCATGTGCCAAAGTGTATTTTACCAGTTTGTATTCAGCCAAGTGTCTTATGGGCAACTACCACGTTTCTACAACTGATGGGAATCCAAGAGGTTACTATAAGAAGAGTTTATTCTGGGCACAAGGGAAAGCCAATTGTTGTATATGAAAAGCAAAAAAGCCAGGATAGGCTGACTGCCAACGACGTTGAAGGAAGTAATAAGTTAAAACACTGGAAATGTAGGAAGGGATCAACTCGTGAAGAGATTTAAATGCCAGAGAAATTAGTCATTGCTTTGAGAGGTAGTAGGGAGTCATTGAGTTTACTGAGTATGTATATGTGAAGAAAGGAAGGGTGATATACTTTGTGTGGCAGATGTATTGGCAGGGAGAGGAAAGCTTGACATAGGGAAATCAAATAAAAGTATATTCTAAGAGTCTAGGTAAGAGGTGACAAGGGCCTGAAAATTGAGTGGTAGCTCTGTGTAGAGAGGAAGGGACTATGTGAGAGATTTTAAAAAGATATTTAGTAGATGTGAGAGTACAGAGTCAAAGATGATACCAACATTGCAACACTGAATGAATGAAAAGATTAGGTTGCCTTGGATAGTAATAGGTGTCTTAAAAAAAGATAAAAGAGGTAAGTTTTTTACCCCGAGGGAAGTTTGGACTTTGGGTATGGAGAGGGGGAAAGAAAGGAGAACCCCCTTCTCAAAGCAGGGTTCAGGGGAGACAGTAGATGTAATGGGTTGGCTCAGAGAGAGGAGAGGGGGTTTGAAGATTTTCCCCCTTCTGCCTTCCCTCCTTAGCTAAAGCTGCTCTCCCTAATTCGCTCTTGTCCCCCCTCTTTTTTATGTAATGAATGTAGGTAACTGTCTTAATGTGTGTTGTAAGGTGATTATTCTATTCCTATGTGGTTGATTGTAGAGGATAATGATATTTTAGTCTAGGCTTGAAATTGAATGCCTTAATATTTTAGAGGTCTCTTAGAGCTTTTTCTTTAGATTGTTCTTTTCTTTTTCTTGATATACTTTGTTATCATGAAGATAGGTGTCACTGTCTCTAAGTTCATTAAGTGAGATGGTGTCAAACTTAGGGCAATAGTTCCTGAAGAAATCCCTCAAGTGCTTATCATAGCCATTGAGAAATTGTCTCCTCACATGTGCCTCAGATTCTTTTGAATCAGGGTTAAAGCCTAATAGTCCCTCAGTTTATTCAATGAGGCTATCAATAAATATGCTTGGGTGTTTATTTTTTTTCTTGGGATAATCTGTCAAATTTTCCTCATGCATTGGGTCTTTCTGACAATTGCTTCATTCCCTGTAATAGATCCTCATGGCATTTTCTTAGATAAGCCATTGATCTTGGATTAGAAAAATCCAGATCCTCAAAAACATATGGCCAGCGTGAGTGAAGAATCTTTTCTAGTTTGCTCAATAAAATTTTTATGTTCCTAAGTTCAAAATCTGGTTCATAGAGGCAAAATGCTCTCTTTCGTTCTTTAATTGCAAGATGAGGCTCTAATAAAAATTTAGGCATACATTTATGTAAAGACTCTAAGTAATGGGTGGTGAATGAGCTATGAACCTTTGCATGTAAAATGCCAGAGTTATCAATGACCTTAGTTATATCATGCAAAAGGAATAATCTTTTGAGCCTTTGATGCATTTGCAAGATTGTTAGCAGATGCATTAATTGGTGCCTGTATGTTGTTGGCAAGGTCATTTCCCCCTACTGCCTAATGGTATCCCAGTATTAGTATTAGTAACTACATCGTCCTTATTAGTCTGTCCTGTCATGTCCCCAGTCTCCTCGTCGGCTCCCTTTCCTATGCTTTGTTTTCTCTGCATGTAATCCTGGTACATCTCTATTTATAATAGGGATCTGACCAAACAATGTCTCTAATCTATTATCAATGACTACAGCATGTACAGTTTTCTTTTGGAAAATCAGGTTGGCACCAGCTTTGATATTCTTTAAGATGTTAGTCACTACCAAGAACACCATATAGACTTGGAGTATGATTTGCCCAGAGGTAATTTATATCCAGATAATTCATTGGCAACTGTATCCATCCCATAGTTATATTGGTTAATGTCCCCAGAACATTGTCTATCATCCCTGCCACTGTATTATAAATGATACAGTAGCCCCAATAAATGGCAATTATTCCTAATAGCACAGTCGACCACAGTATTAGTTGTAACATGTTTCCCATTAGATCTTTTCTAGGTTCTAACTGTCAGGAGTTAACAGTTAGAAAATGGTTGTCCCCACAAGCTTTGCTTCTTGCTAGATAGGATCCAAGATGGCTAGATTCTGTCACTGACAGCCCTAGTATAGCCTCCCTTTTACAATAGACTCTCTCTCCCCCTCTCTCTCTCTCTCTGTTTTGTAACTGACTAGAGTGGCAGTTGGTAACTGACTTGTTCTCCCCCTCCCAACCCCCTGCCCCCAGGAATCAAGATGTTTTTGATCCTTTGTGGAAACTACTAGGCAGAGTCAGTGACAAAGGCTGCTATACTTTGGGAGTTGTAATTGACAACTTCACAACTGACAGTTGATGACAGTTGGTGATAATCACTAAAGGTTTTTTTTTTAAATAAATGGGGTTCTTTTAAATCTAGGGTGTCAACTGTATTAAGAAATATAGATTTGGGAGGTGGAAATATAGATTTCCAGGGTGGAAACATGAGGGTATAAGCATAAAGGGAATAAAAGGGAGATGGTAGAAAGGAAAATGAAAACTTTAAAATTTTAGTGATGGAGAAACAGATAGTTGGGCAAGATTCCAAGGGAAGCAACTTAAGTACAAAACAAGAGTCTAGAATTGAGGTGGAAAATGAAATTGCACAGATAATAGCAGACATGAAACATGACATTTATGGTTCCCAATACATGGGTACACAAAACTGCATGGAGAAAAGCAAGGAACAGATTAAGTCCTTTTTGGAAAATTGTTTAGCTTGCAGAATGGATCTAGACAGTGGAAAATCAGGGGCTAGCAAATCTTTAAAACAGCAACTTAAATATTCATACCATTCTGACAAGATAGCTAAATGAGACATTGTTGCAAGAGACTTTGAAGTTGATACATTTATACATCTAAGAGGGGAAAGAAAGGAAAATGAGGAAAGAACTAACTTAAATCCAAAAGCCAAAGACCTTTACCCACAAAATCCTATAACACTCAAAGATATCAGTCCTGGAGATGGGTTTAGCACAGATCAATACCAAACTTGCAATGACTTTATATTCCCTAAACCAGAGACTGCAAAACAATTTAAGGGAGTGGGAACAGAAGAGTCTTTGGTAGAGAAACATCATCCAAGCAGTTCTCAAACTGAAATTAACACAAACACAAACCTTTCCTCTGAGGAAGCTGTTAGCTCACAGACAGCATTGGTCCAAAGTGATACAAAGCTAGTTAATAATGCTGCATTGAATGGGGATGGAATAACTAAAGAGGGGATGGTAGATTGCACTATAACATCGATAAAACCTGAAACATCTACTAGTTATACAAGTGCATTACAAACCCTGGGGTAAGAAAGTAAAGATGATAATAGGAAATCTGTGTATGTAAACACCATAATAGCTAATTAACAAGAAACTCCAGAACCATATCTTGGGACAGAAGTGGGAGAACAAAAGCACAAACCTCTCACTGATTATAGGGTCAAGTGGATCTGTATTGAAGTCATTCCCAGAAGATACCACAATAGAGGGAATGATTTATGTCAACACATTCACAAGAGGGAGTAGATACACAAGAACCTCATACAAAAGATATGGTAGAACCTGTGCACTCCAATAACATAATAGTAGATCTGCAGGAAGCAGTAAACCCACAAGAATCAAATTTGTCACCACAGAAAACAGAATTAGAGCATATTACTGAACAACAGATAGAAAAAGAATTGGGAAATACAGAAATAACTGAAATAGGGTCAGACCAAGACACGAAATCTGGGTTAACAACACCTGACACAGAATTACAACAGGTCATTGAACAAAAGCTAATGAAAGACATGGAGAGTACAGAAATCAGTGACCAAGAATCAGACTCAGACCCAGATGATACAGTACCAAATGGTACAATAATAGTTGACCAAAACAGTGATGAAGAACAGGAATCCTATGAGTATATCAAGCTCTATGATAAAGTTCACAAAGATTTAGATGAATGGGACACAAATTGGCATAGTGAACACCTGAATTCAGAATAAACAAGTTTTTCTGATTCTGATTCAGCAATTGAAAACATAGGAAACTCCTTATCAGTAGAGGAAATACTGTATATTACAGGAGTCAGTAGTTATGAAGAATTTTGTAAGAAATATGACTTAAGGGACAGTGACACTGAATTGGAAGTAATATGTTAGAGAACTTGTTACCAGGACTGGTATGAGTTCTATAGGGTAGCAAACATCATGAAACCTTTTAAGAACCCAGACTGGTACTAGGCATAAGATCTGACATGTGATCCACAAATAAACCTTATTCAAATCAGGAAAACCCCTAAGCCCATAATGACAATCCCTGGCTGAAAAAAAAAGTTAAGACAAGTCCATGAACCCCAGTAAATGTAGATGAGAAACATCCAAGATGCTATTGGAGCATCTTACCCAAACAAAAATTATTACATGAAACTGAAATAGAATAATGTCCAAGACAGTATAAATTTGGGTTAGTTAGATCAGGGAGTATTAGTGTAGCTTGTGAAACACAGGAGAAGTGGTTCCTTGCAGAACCTGGGAATTTATTTGGGTGGATTTAGAATCCCTTAGAATTATTAAATCTAGGGGGCAGCTGGGTTGCTCAGTGGATTGAGAGCTAGGCCTAGAGACGGGAGGTCCTAGGTTCAAATCTGACCTCAGACACTTCCCAGTTGTGTGACCCTGGGCAAGTCACTTGACCCCCATTGCCTAGCCCTTACCACTCTTCTGCCTTGGAGCCAATACACAGTATTGATTCCAAGACGGAAGGTAAGGGTTTAAAAAAAAAAGAATTATTAAATCTATATATGAATTTCAATCTCAAGCCTAAACTAAAATATAATTAACCTTTACAATCAACCACAGAGGAATAGAATTACACATTATGAAAGTTACCTACTTTCATTACATTAAGAAACATCTCACTTGCACACATGAGGATGGCACAAACATCCTGTATAAAGTTTCACTCACATGCATCAACATATTCACTCTTATATACATGCACACATTAATCTTACACACATGCATGAGCCTATAGTTCCAGATAGCTGAGATCATCTTTCAAGGTGAGACGACAGGCAAGTATATATCCTGTAAAGGAGAAGGCACCCTGGACTTGTGACAAACTTCAAGCAATACCAAAGGATGGAAGATACACAGACAACTGGAAAGAACTTTGAATCAAAGACATTATGGGGAATGAACTTCAGGAAAATAGGTCATGTAAGATTAATCGCCTATCACATTAACTTCACATATAGGAAAATATATATGTTGGAATAAATATGCATTCACCATGACATATCTAGAACACAAACAAATTTCACATAGACATTAGGGGCTGTTCCGTAAATGAGGACAACCCATAAATTGTATATCTATAAATAGATCTCTAGTACCAGAGGATATATATGTATTTAACTGATATGTGACATTTGTAAATGTGTACTAATAGACATGTATATATGTAACATAATAATGATCTAATACACTAATATAGATAGAAAGGAGAGAGTTAAAATACTAACCATTAATAGACAGGGACAGAGTAGTTTAGAGTAGAAAAATGAATATTGTAACTAGAGAGGTAACATAGGGACAGAATAAATCAGATTTCATTAGATGCAAGTTTATATATATATATATATATACATCTATAAATGTTATGAATTGTTACATTAGAATTAGCATTATATAAGGCATAGGAGAGTTCAATTTTACTTAAGATTTAAATTTTATATGGATTGCAATAGGAACGATTTTTGTATTAAAAAATTGTTATATTGTAAAAATTTTGTTGACACATAATCCTAACCCTCTTCCCACAACTCAGTCTTTGTATAAGATAGGAATTTAGATGAGCAAATAGACAGATTAGGATAAGAGTTATTATTTTGGGAGGGGGGAGGTTAGATGGGAAAAATAAGTAGCATAGATAGCTTAGAATAGACAAGTAACTGGCACGGGCCAGGGTGGCACCATGTGAATAACAGGAAATGGAGGATTTGTGATAGAGGTTGGCACTAAAGAAAAAGTGCCAGACTGAAGAGTATGTGAAATTGATCACCTTGACCAGGGAGGGGCCCCAGGACTGGAATCCAGAGGAGGAGGAGACTGGCGAGGAGGGTAGAGAGGGTCTCTCAGTCATGAGACATTGAAGAGAAAAGGTGGGAAAAAGACTTTCTCCTGAGGGTTACCCACTTTTCCTGCTGGTGACTGGAAGTCTTTCCCCCAACACTTCCCAATTGAAGGGACTTCTGAAGAGAAACCTGAGCAGATTTTACTTCAGCTCCTGTTGCCTGGGCTTGAGTCCACTTGACTTTCTCTCAGGGGGCTCAGGCTGCCAAGGCCTGAGTTCCCCCTAAACTCAGAGGGAGGGGAAAGGGTTTAGAGACAGGGACATCCCTTTCCTCACTTTCCTTTTCCCATTCTTCCTGCCCATTATTCCTTTTGTATTATCTGTCTGAGTTAACATTAAAAGTTATCTGTTCCCCAAGCTGAGTGTGAGTGAAAGGATCAAGGACCTTTTGATCTCGAGTAGTGGAGTGGGGGGACAAGAGGGACAAGAGCGAATTGGGGAGAGCAGCTTTAGCTAAGGAGGGAAGGCAGAAGGGAGAAAATCTTCAAACCCCCTCTCCTCTCTCTGAGTCAACCCATTACATCTGCTGTCTCCCCTGAACTCCACTTTGAGAAGGGGGGTTCTCCTCTCTTTCCCCCTCTCCATAAAGTCCAAGCTTCCTTCAGGGTACAAAAACTTTCCTCTTTTATCTTTTTTTTTTAATACATAGGGAAATTTAGAAAAGGTGTGAGTTTGGGGAGAAAGGCAATGAGTTTTGTTTTGGACACCAATATATGTAGGGGATCTTCCATTGTAAATAGTCTATAAGCAATGTGTGATGTTCTGGAGAGAGAGAGATATTTAGGTGTGGAAGTCATCTGCATAGAAATGATTATAGCATTTATCATGGCTGATGAGGTCACCAGTGAGAGTTTAGAGAGAAAAGAGCTCAAAACAAAACTTTTCTATATACTCATATAGACTAACCACAACATGGATAATGAAGCAATAAAGACAGAAAAGACAAATCTCTAGGAGAAGAAAATGGTCAACAGTGTCAAGAATCTAAAGAAGGAAATGGTCACCATGATGCAAATATTAATAATATGGAAATAGGTCTTGATCAATGACGCATGGAGGGGAGAGAAAGAACCTGAATCATGTAACCATGGAAAAATATTCTGAATTAATTAATTAAAACATTTTAAAAATAAAATAAAGGGACAAGTTTTCCTTTTAAAAAAATCTAAAGAAGGATCAAGCTTGAGGAATGTTCATTAAATTTGCTGATTGAAATCATTGGTAGTTTTTTGACTTTCTACCTGTCAGCCAACTTAGAGGAGTAGTCATGGGACCAAGACCTAGTGTTCTTATTCTTTACTCCAGAACACCACCTAGTGGAGACCATGAATAGTATACTGTATTTCACTCCACAATTGCGATTAAAATGGCAATGTGTAGTAAGTAGGCACCCAGCTGACACTTAGCCCAGACCTGTACAAAAAGATAACCAGAAGCTAGCAGAGGCACAGGAAACCAGTGAATTGAACTGAACCCTCTGAGTGCTGAAAAGGGGTTAGTGATCAAGAACATAAGAGCAAATAGATATTAGGAAATACTACAGGTTCAAAGAAGCCCAAGAATTAAATATGGAAGAAAAGATTAACTCCATAGCAAGTATAAAGAAGGTCCTAAGAGGAAATAAATGACTTGGTGACAAAGGCTACAAAGAGTGATTGAGAGAAATAATACAAGAAATAGAAATGAAATTACAAATTAGAGCTCTGAAGAAAGGATTAAAGGAGGGATTAATATTAAGATAAATCAACTCAAAAGATGTAGAAAAATATAGCTCTTTTGGAGGTGGTAAAGAGTGGGAATCTAAGGAGTGACAATCAATTGGGAAGTGACAAAAGTTATGGCATATAGAAATGATAGAATACTATTGTAAGAAATCATGAAGTAGTTGTTTCAGAAAAACCTGGGAAGACTTATATGAATTGATACAGAGTGAAGTAAATAGAATCAAGAAAACAATTTATACAATGACAACATTATGGTAAAGACAAATAACTTTGAACTCTGATCAGTGTAATGGCTAACCACAAATCCAGGAGACTAATGATGAAACATGCTACCTGTTTCCTGATATGGAAGGAAAAGACTCAGATTACAAAATGAGACATTTTTTTATATGACCAATGTAGAAATTTGTTTTTCTTTACTATACTTTTTTGTTACAGGGGTTTTGTTTTTCTTTCATTTCAGTGGGGGGGGGGGAAGAGGAGGAACAGAAAATGTATTTTTGCTGATTGAAATAAAATAAAATTTTAACAAAGAAAACTTAAAGTATCTACTATCAAAAACAATTGGCCTGGAAAATTGTCACCACTTGAAAGAGATTACAAAATGAAAATTTTCAGGAATTTCACAACAGAAGGAAAAAAATACTTTAAGGCATCAGAAAGGACGACTTCACATATGATGGAACTACAATGAGGATTATACAAGACTGTGCTACAACTATGATAAAGGAGAGAAAATGTTGGAATGCAATTTTCCCAAAGTGATATTACCAAAAATAACTTATCTTCCAAGAATGAATGTAAGTTGGGGCAGCGAGGTGCAATAAAAGAAAACTAACAAATATAACAAGTTGGTGAGGAGATTTTGAACTATTACAACTTAAGGAGAAAAGAGAAGTGACTAAAGAGGGGAGGAAAAAGGTAAAGAAAGAATGAACATTTAAAAAATCAACAATTCAAATGAAACCCCAAACTAAGGAAAGAGTGGACAAACAGGAGTAGGGAAGAAAAGAGTCCATGGGAACATATTAGCATCAAAATAGTTAAAGCAAAGATAAACACAAGAACAAAAAAAAAATTCCTGAAAGAGGAGAAGGATAAATTTTTTAAAAAGCAAAGACAGAAATGGAGGATAACACAAGTTAACACTAATAATTTTAAATGTAAATAAACAAAATGATCAACTAATAATAATAGAGAATACTCTAAGGTTTGCAAAGTGCTTTACATATCCTCACAACAACTTTTTGATATGGGTTTTATAATTATTCTTATTTTATAGATGAGGAAACTGAGGATGAGAAAAGTTAAATAATTTGCCCAGTTTCACATAGTTATTAAGCAGCTGAGGCAAGATCTGAACTTAGGAATCTTCTTGTGTCCAAATCCATTACTTTATCTATGGTACCACCTAGCTACCTTCAACTTAATAAAAGGAAAGAGGATAGAATGAAAATGTGGCTTCAGAATTCATTTTGAGACATATGTCATAATTCGGAGAGTGATTTGATAGAGATCAGTTGTATCTATGTACCTTCTCTGCCATCTTGGCTCCATGGTAAAATTTTTAACTGTTAATTCTTCAATAATTTGTTCAATATCATATTTACCTTTAGTTTTGTTTGTTAGATATGTCCAATCTTGAGAGAAGAATATTAAAGTTATCTTCTTTTATCTGTTCCTTTTCTTTTAAAAAATAAAACAAAACATTTACCTTCTACCTTAGAAATGATACTTAAAGCCAAGCAGAAGGGTGGCAAAGGCTAGGCAATTAGGGGTAAGTGACTTATCCAGAATCACTCAATTAGGAAATGTAAGCAACATTCTTGTCAGCAACATAGTTTAAGGTTTTGTCTTCTTATGCAATTGTTGGAAGGGAATTTCTCTTCCCATTATGTTGCTTTGTTTGACATCATCAACCAGGGACCTAAAGATTCTTTACTATTGAGAGGTGCAAGTATAGAGAAACCCTCAGAGAAAGGAAGTTGAAACCAATAAGATGGGAAACTGATCCCATAGGCACTGCCTCCCTGGGTGGTGCCAGGCAAATTAAGGAACTATGTTTGGTTCCTGAAATGTGACGTGGGAGAGCTAGTGGGTGGAGAAAATTGCTTATAAGGTGAGACCAAGACTCTTGTGCTCTTCTGGCTGGAGTTTGGAACCTGAAGGAACCCCTGTTGGTGGTGAACTTCAATCCATCAAACAACAAATAGGTTATAAAGCTAAGCAACTCTTTAACCTCTTTCCTACATTTCCCTCTCTTTACTATCACTCTTTTGATGTAATAAAGCTACTAAATCTATTAGCAGCTTCATAATTTAATTTTAACTATTACACAATATTATTCTTTCATTTTGTTTAATTGTTTAGTCTATTTGCATATAAAGTTATAAGAATTAGATTTGTTTTCTTCTAGAGATATCTATTATTTTTTAACTTCCCCATCTCATCTCTCTGAGTTTACTTTCTTATTGAGAAGAATATTTCTATGATTCTTCTTTGATTATTGAGTACTATACCTTTTCTGATGCAAGCATGCCATATTGGATGGTCTTGTGTCAGCATTTACCATGTCTCATAGTCAATACTATCAGATTTTTAACTGTGAGTTTTCAGAGATACTTTTAAGAGTGTCCTTATACAATATCCTCTGACTACCACTTATGTTGTGAAAATTCTCCACAAAATATTCTTTTGGGTAAATACACGTTTAACAGAACCATTAAGAATTGAACAAAATTCATTGAGAGAAAGAACTATGGGAGAAGAAATGCAAAAGAAGAACATATGACATCACTTATTATATGTATATATGGATATGTGATTTGGGATTTAGGCTTTAAAAGATTGCTCTATAGCAAAAATGAATAATATGGAAATAGGTATCAAGTGATAACATTTGTACAACCCAGTGGAATTGCTTTTTGGCTCGGGGGTAGGGGGAGAAAAGAGGGGACAGAAAGAAAATGAATCAAGTAAATATGAAAAAATATTTAAAAATTGAAATAAAAAGAATTGAACAAAATTCATTGACCTGATCAA
Organism: Monodelphis domestica; assembly: GCF_027887165.1. Lineage (NCBI taxonomy): Eukaryota > Metazoa > Chordata > Mammalia > Didelphimorphia > Didelphidae > Monodelphis > Monodelphis domestica. The sequence goes on along the minus strand of NC_077228.1, from coordinate 224,356,163 downwards.
GACCTTTGATATGTCCATTGTGAGGGCCTGTGGAAGATTATGGCAAGATTTGGTTCATCAACTGGCTAGTTTTGTGATGGATGCTCATGGGTTCTGGGTGGAGGAGGATGCTCTCTCATGGTTCCCCAGTCACAGGATAAGTAGAAACTAACTAATAGAGAGAAGGTACTAGAAATAAGAGGAATTGGGAAAGGCTTCCTATAAAAGATGGCATTTTAGTTGAGACTTAAGAGAAGACAGAGAAGTTAGTAGATGGATTTAGGCAGGGAGAGCATTCCAGACAGAGGACACTCAGAGAAAAAGCTCGAGCTGAGAGTATCTCTACCTCACTTCTGTTTGTAGAACAGTCTGGATGCCAGTATCCCTAGACCAAAGTCTTTATATATATATATATATATATATATATATATATATATATATAGGTTATAGAACTTTAGGTTAGGTCAGAGAGCCACTGAAGTTTACTCATTACAAGAGTGACATGTTGGGACCCGTGATTTAGGAAAGCCCTTTGGTGACTGAATGTGGAGAGGAAAGTTGAGATGGGGAGAGAATTGAAACAGGGAGACTTGCTAGTAAGCTATTGCAACAATCCAGGAATGAGACATGAGGGTCTGCACTAGAATGGAGGCGCTGTCAGAGGAGAGAAGTGACTTATTATAAAGACACTTTAGGAGACTTCTGGGGGTGGAGCCAAGATGTCAGAGTAAGGCAGAGTAGCTCAATGTCACCATCAGAATCCCCTCCAATCAGTATTAAAATAATGCCACAAAATGAACACAAGAGTAAAAGAACCAACAAGGAAACAGACAGAAGCAACTTTCAAGAAAAGAAAGACTTAAAAGGTAGGCAGAGAACATCTGGGGTACTGGAGTTAGATGGGAGTGAAGAGTAAGCCAAGAACAAGCCACACACCCCAACCCCACATCTGCTGTACCAGCTCCAGAACCTAAGCTCAAGCCAACCTTCAGACTCTGAAACTCTGCTAGGGGAAATAGAGGTCCAAGCCAACCCATACCCCTTGAGATTTCAAACCTGTGGTAAAGTCAGGAATCCCAGCACAGGGCAGTCTGTACTGAAGTGGGCTGATCTATGTGGGCTCAGATGAAGCCCAGAGTGCAAGTCTGAGCCTGTGGTGAGGACATAGACCCCAGCTTGGGGCAGTTGGTTGAAACAAAAGGGGATCTGGATCTTTTTGCCAGGGACTCAGGGAGCAGCTCCAAGAAAGGGCACTAAACTGTGTGCCTGATTGGATCAAGTACACAGTGAGACCAAAAAAACTTGCACTTAATTTGGGGGCTAGAATTCGATCAGTTCCTGACCTGATCAATTTCAGAGTGAGATCAAAAGCATACACAGAAGCCTGAGGCTTTAAGCTGTCAGTATGTCAAAGGCTTCAAGTCTTTAAGCTATCAGCATCTCAAAGGGTTAATTGTATCAGCAGTGGGAGGAGACTCTCAGAACTCCCAGTCCTTAAGTCATCATACCATCCTGGAAGAACTAAAACTAGCAGAAAACCAAAAAATAAGCTAAGGGCAACATTAAAGAAGAACTGACATTTAAGAGGGTAACTTAACCTCTTAGAAAACAGAGGTTACCTACAAAAAGGTAAGAAAAATGGGCAAACAAAAAAAAAGAACCTAATTCTAAAGACTTTTTATGGAGACAAAAGCAAGGTACAGCCACAGAAGGGGACAGTGAAAGCAAAGCAAACACACACAAAGTCCAAAAGAAAAATATGAATTGGACACAGATTCTGAAAGAGCTCAAAAAAGACTGCAAAAACCAACTAAGAGAGGCATAGGAAAAGTGGGGAAGAGAAATGAAAGCGACGCAAGAAGAAATGGGCCAATTGAAAAGGAAGAACCAAAAACTGTCAGAGAAAAAAATCAGGCCTTAAAAATCAGAATTGACCAACTAGAAATTAACAATTTCATGAGAAATCAAGAAACAATAAAGCAGAATCAAAGGAATGAAAAAAGAAGAAAACCTAAAATATCTTATTGAAAAAACAACTAATCTGGAAACTAGATCCTAGAGAGGCAATTTGAGAATTATTGGACTACCTGAAAGCCATGATCAAAAAAAAAAAAATCTTGGACATCATAATACAAGAAATTATCAGACTTCCAGAGAAACATGGTTTCAGCTTAGATGTAGGAATCTACTTTCCTCAATGCCTACCAATATAGACTACCTCAAAAGTACAAAAAATCCAAATTCATATAACAAAGGGACTCTACAGTAGGGCGCAGCATTGAAGGTATGTGGGATATGGGCATTTCCACACTATAAGGGGTGAAATAGCTTCCACCAAAACACAAGCTGATCAACCCTCCCCTACCCCACCTACAGAACCAGTGCACAAGATTCAGAGCCAGCGCGCACTAGAATCAGTGAGTGAGCCAGGGGTACCTCTAGGTCCTTGGCAGCTAAGATCACCAAAGGCCTACCCCTGAGAACAGGTAGACTTGAGACCCCAACAGGTGGAAGAATTGTGACAAGGGAATCACTTTAAAAGACTGATATATATTAATTTAAGGTCGCCAAGCGATGTAATTCCTAAATGAAAACTTAAGTCAGCCGTCAATCTTTTATGGAGTTTAATTACAATAGGAGGAAGTAATTAGAGATAGAGAGAGAGAAAAGGGAGAGAAGGAAATAGGGCTTAAATACCCCTTCTGTTTAGGCTGGGCCAAAAGGCCCAAGCCCTTAGATAGCTGGGGCAAAGAAAAGAGATCAGTCCCTATTACTCACGTGACCAAAATGGAGAAACAGTCTCAGAGGCCCCCACCTTCAGCTTCCTTCAGAGCAAGCTTCTCGGAGCCCACACGAACCACACCGACCAACTACTCAACCTCCCTCTCGTCTTCAGACCCTCCTCTCTTTTAGGAAACCATCCAAGTTCCTCCCCTCAGTTCTCCCATCTACCAATCACTGTTCATCAATTTCCCTGTGCCAATGGAGGCTCTAGCTTAACCCAGGACCGCCCAGAGGTTTCTGGCTTTTGCACATGTCTGTTGAAGGTCATATTTTCAAATGATTAAATCTTTGCTCCTTTGCTACAGCCCTTTCTAAATCCTGTTAACCTGAGTAGGGTAGAGATTGGAATAATTAAATTTTGATCTAGGCTGTAGCCCTTACTCAATCCTGTTAGGACTGAATAGGGTGGAGATTTATTCCAAGTATCTCCATTGTATCAATTCTAAAATCAATCATGACTCAAAGACATTCCTGTTCTATGCTTAAGCATAGGTCAAAGTCCTTTCCATTGTTCAGCAAAGGGTTTCTGTCCTAAAGTAATCTTAAGAAGGGAAGAGAAGGGACCTCCCATGCCAATGGGGTTCCCATTCCAATAGACTATCAGTAAGAAAATTTCCAAGTATGAAATATCCCAATGGTGAAATTTCCAACATTTATAAGTCTAAGGAATTTTGAGGTTTACAGAATGCAGACCTCAGGCATGGAGAGAGTGAAGAGAAGGGCTGAAAACAGTAGAAGCCATGGAGTCTTGAGAGGTGACCTCAGGAAAAATTCTGCTCCTTAGTTTCATGCACACAGAGAGCCTGCCTTCCGCATTCAGATTTCTCACTGGAAAAGGAAGGAAAAACCAGCATAGTGATGGCAAAAAATCAACTTCCCAACACCAAGAAGAACAAGAAGAAGGCTTTGACCCTGGATAATTTTTATGGAGGAAAAATCCAGACTACAGTGAAAATAGAAGAAGAGGACCTTCAACTAAATGCATCCAAGCCTTCCAAAACCAATGGATATTAGCCATAAGCTCTTGAAGAATTTAAATCAGAGCTTATCAAAAAGATGGAAGAATATTGGCAAGAAAAGTGGAAAATAGTTCAAAAAGAAAATAACAGTTTAAAAGATGGGAACTCCCAATTGGAGAAAGCAGCCCAGAAATCAAATGAAATGATAAATAAATTAGAAACCAAAATTAAACAGCTGGAAGCCATGAAAAGCAGGATAGTCCAAACTGAAAAGGAAAATCAAAAGATTATGGTGGAAAACCAGTCTTTAAAGACCAGAATTGGGTAATTAGAAGCCAATGATCTCACAAAACAGCAAGAATTAATGAAGCAAAATCGAAAGATTGACAAAATAGAAGGAAATATGAAATATCTGACAGAGAAGATGACTGATCAAGAAAACAGATCAAGAAGAGACAATTTAAGAATTATTGGTCCATCTGAAAACTCAGAAATAAAGAGAAACCTTGACATCATATTATAAGAAATTATCCAAGAAAACTTCCCTGATGTTCTTGAACAAGAGGGCAAAATAGAAATTGAAAGAATTCATAGAACACCCTTCTACACTAAATCCTCAAAAGACAATGCCCAAGAATTTAATCGCCAAATTTAAGAGTTTCCAAGCTAAAGAAAAATTTTTACAAGAAGCCAAAATGAGGCATTTCAGATATCAAGGAGCACCAATCAAGATCAAACAAGATCTGGCAGCTTCCACACTAAAAGACCACAAAGCTTTGCATATGATATTTAGAAAGGCAAGAGAATTAGGTCTTCAACCATGGATCACCTACCCATCAAGACTGACTATATACTTCCAGGGAAAAGTATGGACATTCAACAAAATATGACTTCCAAGTATTTGTAAGGAAAAGACCAGAACTAAGAGGAAAGTTTGATATCCAAACACAAAGATCAAGAGAAACATGAAAAGGTAAATAAGAAAGAGAGGAAAGGGGGAAAATTATTTTCTTTATTTAAATTTTCTTCTTTAAGGACTTCAATAAGATCAAATTGTTTATATTAATATATGGAAAATGTTATTTGTAACTCTCAAAAATTATATTCACTATTCTAGTAATTAGAATAATCATTCATAGGTAAAGATTGGTGTAATAAGAAGTCTAAGATGATATGCAAAAAAAAGAAAAGAAAAATGGAGGGGGGAATAGAAGATGGCACCAAGAGAAACTTGAAGGAATAAGATAAATAGGGTAGTCTATATCACACAAAGAGGTGCATGGGAATAGGAGAGGAAGAGAGTGCTAATAGGAGATACTTAAACTTTATTCTCAGTGAAATCAATTCTGAGAGGGAAGAGCATCTAGATCCACTGGGATATAGAATTCTATCTTACCCTATAGGGAAAATTAGAAGGGAAAAACTAAAGGGGGGGAGTGGGTGGAGGGTACAAAAAAGAAGGGAAAGGGGGGAGGGAAATTAATAGACAAAAATAAGAAGGGAACAAAATGGGAGGGAGCAGAAAGGGAAGTATAATAAAGGTGGGGATTAGAAGGACTGATTAAAAGCAAACCACTGGTTTGAAAAGATATAGCAAAAGAAGAAAGGGCAGAACTAGGAGAGGTTATCATAATGTTGGGGAATACAGAGGTGGTTATCATAACTCTGAATGTGAATGGAATGAACTCATCCATAAAACAAGAGCAAATAGCACAGTAGATTAGAAACCCAAATCCTACTATATGTTGGCTACAAGAAACACACACAAGGCAGGTCGACACTCACAGAATAAAGATCAAAGCCTGGAACAGGATCTATTGGGCCTCAACTGAGAAAAAGAAGGCAGGAGTCACAATCATGATATCTAACAAAGCCAAAGTAAAAATAGATCTGATCAAAAGAGAGAGGGAAGGTAATTACATCCTGATAAAAGACAGTATAGACAATGAGGAAATATCAGTACTCAACATGTATGCACCAAATAGTATAGCATCCAAATTTCTAAAGGAGAAACTAGTGGAGTTGAAGGAGGAAATTGATAGTAAAACTATATTAGTGGGAGACCTGAATCTTCATCTATCAGATCTAGACAAATCAAACCAAAAAATAAATAAAAAAGAGGTAAGAGATGTGAATGAAATCTTAGAAAAATTAGAGTTAATAGATATGTAGAGAAAAATAAATAGGGACAAAAAGAGATACACCTTCTTTTCAGTAGCACATGGTACATTCACAAATATTGACCATGTAGTAGGGCATAAAAACATGGCAAACAAGAGCAAAAAAGCAGAAATAATAAATGCAAACTTTTTAGATCATAATGCAATAAAAATAATAGAGAGGTAAATAAAAAATTAATTGGAAACTAAATAACATGATTCTCCAAAACCAGTTAAGGAACAAATCATAGAAACAATTAATAATTTCATTGAAGAAAATGACAAGGATGAGACAGTCTTCCAGAATCTATGAGAAGTAACCAAAGCAATACTCAGGGGGAAATTTATATCCTTGAGTTCATATGTTAACAAATGAGAGAGGACAGAGGTTAAAGAATTGGGCATGCAAATAAAAAAACTTGAAAGGGAACAAATAAAAAAATCCCCACGTGAAAACTAAATTAGAGATCATAAAAATTAAAGGAGAAATTAATAAAATCAAAAGTGAAAGAACTATTAAATTAATAAATAAGACTAGAAGCTGGTACTTTGAAAAAACAAAGTAAACAAAGTACTGATCAATCTAATATGAAAAAGGAAAGAAGAAAACCAAATTAACAGTATCCTCTAATGAAGAGTAAATTAAGGCAATCATTAAAACAATTTTGCCCAATTGTATGGCAATAAATATGGCAATCTAAGTGATATGGATGAATACTTACTAAAATATAAATTGCCTAGATGAACAGAGGAAGAAATAGATTACCTAAACAACCCCATATGAGAAAAAGAAATTGAACAAGCCATCAAAGAACTCCCTAAGAAAAAACAGTATGGGAGAGATTAGGTTTGGATCAACATCTCACACCCTACACCAAGATAAACTCAGAATGGGTGAATGACTTGAATATAAAAAAGGAAACTATAAGCAAATTAGGTGAACACAGAATAGTATACATGTCAGATCTTTGGGAAGGGAAATATTTTAAAACCAAGCAAGAGCTAGAAAAAAAATCACAAAATGTAACAAATAATTTTGATTACATTAAATTTAAACGGTTTTGTACAAACAAAACCAATGCAACCAAAATTAGAAGGGAAGCAACAGATTGGGAAACAATCTTCATAAGAAAAACCTCTAGCAAATGTCTAATTACTCAAATTTATAAATAGCTAAATCAATTTTACAAAAAATCAAGCCATTCTCCAATTGATAAATGGGCAAGGGACATGAACAGGCAGTTCTCAGCCAAAGATATCAAAACTATTAATAAGCACATGAAAAAGTGTTCAAAATCTCTTATAATCAGAGAGATGCAAATCAAAACAACTCTGAGGTATCACCTCACACCTAGGAGATTGACTAACATGACAGCAAAGGAAAGTAATGAATGCTGGAGGGGATGTAGAATAGTCGGGACATTAATGCATTGCTGGTGGAGTTGTGAATTGGTCCAACCATTCTGGAGGGCAATATGGAACTATGCCCAAAGGGCTATAAAAGACTGCCTGCCCTTTGATCCAATTATAGCACTACTGGGTTTCTACCCCAAAGAGATAATAAGGAAAATACATGTACAAGGATATTCATAGCTACACTCTTTGCGGTGGCAAAAAATTGGAAAATGAGGGGATGCCCATCAATTGGAGAATGGTTGAACAAATTGTGGTATATGTTGGTGATGGAATACTATTGTGCTAAAAGGAATAATAAAGTGGAGGAATTCCATGGAGACTGGAACAACTTCCAGGAAGTGATGCAGAGAGAGAGGAGCAGAACCAGGAGAACATTGTACACAGAGACTGATACACTGTGGTACAATTGAATGTAATGGACTTCTCCATTAGTGGCAATACAGTGATCCTGAACAACCTGGAGGGATGTATGAGAAAGAACACTATCCACATTCAGAGTAAACAATGTGGGAGTAAAAACAGCAAAGAAAAACAACTGCTTGATTGCCTGGGTTGAAGGGGCTTTGATTGGGGATATAGATTCTGAATGAACATCCTAGTGCAAATACCAACAATATGGAAATGAATTCTGATCAAAGATACATGTAATACCCAGTGGAATTGTACCTCGGCTATGGAAAGGGAGGGCAGTGGGGAGGGAAAGGAGGAATAGAAAATTATTTTTGTAAGCAGGGAATAATGTTCATAATTGACCAAATTAATAAAAAAAAATTTTTTTAAATCAAGCCATTCTCCAATTGATAAATGGGCAAGGGACATGAATAGGCAATTTTCAGTTAAAGAAATCAAAACTATTAATAAGTACATGAAAAAGTGTTCAAAATCTCTTATAATCAGAGAAATGAAAATCAAAACAACTCTGAGGTACCACCTCACACCTAGTAGGTTGGCTAACATGACAGTCAAGGAAAGTAATGAATACTGGAGGGGATGTGGCAAAGTCGGGACATTAATGCATTGCTGGTGGAGTTGTGAATTAATCCAACCATTCTGGAAGGCAATATGGAACTATTCCCAAAGGGCTATAAAAGCCTGCCTGCCCTTTGATCCAGCCATAGCACTGCTGGGTTTGTACCCCAAAGGGATAATAAGGAAAAAGACTTGTACAAGAATGTTTATAGTTGCGCTCTTTGTGGTGGCAAAAAATTGGAAAATGAGGGCATGCCCTTTCATTGGGGAATGGCTGAACAAATTGTGGCATATGTTGGTGATGGAATACTATTGTGCTCAAAGGAATAATAAACTGGAGGAATTTCATGGGAACTGGAATGACCTCTAGTAATTGATGCAGAGCAAAAGGAGCAGAACCAGGAGAACAATGTATACAGAGACTGATACACTGTGATACAATCGAATGTAATGGACTTCTCCATTAGTGGCAATGCAGTGGTCTTGAACAATTTGGAGGGATCTATGAAAAAGAACACTATCTGCATTCAGAGAAAAAACTGTGGGAGTAGAAACAAAGAAGAAAAACAAGTGCTTGAATACATGGGTCAAGTGGATATGGTTGGGGATGTAAACTCTAAATGAACATCCTAATGCAAACACCAACAACATGGAAATAGGTTTTGATCAAGGACAATGTAATACCCAGTGAAATTGTGTGTCAGCTATGGAAAGGGTGGTGGGAGGGGAGAGGAGGGAAGTAATATGATTCTTGTAAACCAAGGAATAATGTTCTAAGTTGACTAAATAAATTAATTTAAATTTTAAAAAAAAGAATAGAAAACCTGAACAAAGTCATGAAGAGTCAGACAAGACTGAAATATGACTGAAGAAAACCAATCTGAAACATAGGTTCAAGTCTCCTTACAAATCTTCTGTAGTCATTATTTTCCTAAAGTATTATTTAACAAATATTCTTTAAGTGTTTATTATATACCAGAAACTGCTAAACACTGGGGATACAAAGAAGACAAAGACAAGCAAACAAAATGGCAAATCATTCTTGCCTTCTAGAAATGTATATCCTAAAAGGAGAGTAAATATGTATAATTTCATGTGAAATACATAAAGAATGGATGAAGATATATTGATTGCAGATGGTATCACAATTGGAGAGGGAAAGAAAAGCTCCCAGAACAGAAATTGTTTCTGCTAATGTATTTAAATGAAAATGTAGGGTCACAATTTAAAAAATTCTATTGCCCTTAACTAACATTTATTGGCATTCAATAAAATATTATTCTCAAAGAAAAAAGAAAAATCATTAAAAAGAGGGGGAGGATAAGGATGGTGATGGCCAATGCTTAAACTTTACACTCATCATAACTGGCTCAGAGAGGGAAAAAGAAATATACTCATTAGGGTATAGAATTCTATCACACTACATAGAAGTAGAAGAGAAATAAGATAAGGCAAAGGGAAGGTAATTAGAGGGAAGGGGAAGTGGAGGGGTGATAAAAAGCAAAATACTGGTGAGGAAGAATAGAATGAAAGGGAAATAAAGAAGGATATAAAGGGATAAATAAGATGGAAAGCAATACACAGTTAGTAATCAAAACTCTGAATGTTAATGGGATGAACTCACCCATAAAACGGAAGCAGATAGAGTGGATTAAAAACCAGAATCCTATTATTTGTTGTTTACAAGAAACACAGTTGAGGCAGGGTGACACATACAGATTAAAGGCTGGAGAAGAATTTATTATGCAACATCTTAAGTAAAAAAGTAGGAGTAACAATCCTGATAGACAAAGCTAAAGTAAAAATTGATTGGATTAAAAATATGAGGAAGGAAATTACATTTTGCTAAAAGGTACTATATCAATACTAAACATTTATGTACCAAATGGTATTGCATCCAGATTTCTAAAGGAGAAACTAAAGGAGGAAATAGATAGTAAAACCATAAATATGCTCCAAAGGTGAAAATGACAGGCCTAGGCAACAGATTGGTGGGTGGTAAGAGATAATGAAGAGTTCAGGATGACTAGGCTGTGAGGCTGAGGGACTGGGAAGATGATATTGAACTCTAGTAATAGGGAAGTTAAGAGAGAGGGTAAGGTTTGGGGGAAAGGTAAATGAGTTCTGTTTTAGACATATTAAGTTTAAAATGTCTTTTGGATATCTATTTTGAGAAGAAAAGGAAAGGCTATTGTAGATGTGAGTTTAGAGGTCAGCAATGAGTTTGGAGAAAGATAGGTAGATCTGAGAATTGTCATATAGCAGCTAACTTCACAGGAGCTGATGATAATGTAGAAGGAGAAGAGAAGAGGGCCCAGGATAGAAACATGAGGGATACCTATGGTTAGAGGACAAGATCTGGGAGCGGATTCAGTAAAGGAGATTAAAAAGAAGTCGGATAGATAGGAGGAGAACCAGGAGAGGCAGTGTCATGAAAATTTAGAGAGAAGAGAGTATCAAGAAAGAGAAGGTGAGGGGGCAGCTGAGTAGCTCAGTGGATTGAGAGTCAGATCTAAATATGTGAGGTCCTAGGTTCGAATCTGATCTCAGACAATTCTCAGCTGTATGACCCTGGGCAAGTCAATTATCTCCCATTGCCTAGCCCTTACCACTCTTCTGCCTTGGAACCAATACACAGTTTTGATTCCAAGATGGAAGGTAAGGGTTTAAATTTAAAAAAAAGAAAAGAAAAGAAAGAGAAGGTGATGGACAGTGTCAAAAGCTGCAGAAAGGTCAAGGAGAATATGAATTAAGAAAAGATCATTACATTTTTTTTTATTTAAACATTATTTTATTTGGTCGTTTTCATACATTGTTCATTGGAAACAAAGATCGTTTTCTTTTCCTCCCCTCCCCCCCCACCCCCCCGCCTTTCCCTCTCCCATAGCCGACGCATGATTCCACTGGTTATCACATGTGTTCTTGACTCGAACCCATTTCCCTGTTGTTGGAATTTGCATTATAGTGTTCATTTAGAGTCTCTCCTCAGTCTTATCTCCTCCAACCCTGTAGTCAAGCAGTTGTTTTTCATCTGTGTTTTTACTCCCACAGTTTATCCTCTGCTTGTGGGTAGTATTTTTTGTTAGATCCCTGCAGATTGTTCAGGGAAATTGCATTGATACTAATGGAGAAGTCTATCACCTTCGATTGTACCACAATGTATCAGTCTCTGTGTATAATGTTTTCCTGGTTCTGCTCCTTTCGCTCTGCATCACTTCGTGGAGGTTGTTCCAGTCTCCATGGAATTCCTCCACTTTATTATTCCTTTGAGCACAATAGTATTCCATCACCAACATATACCACAATTTGTTCAGCCATTCCCCAATTGATGGGCATTTATTTTCCAATTTTTGGACACCACAAAGAGTGCAGCTATGAATATTCTTGTACAAGTCTTTTTGTCCATTATCTCTTTGGGGTACAAGCCCAGCAGTGCTATGGCTGGATCAAAGGGCAAACAATCTTTTATCGCCCTTTGGACATAGTTCCAAATTGCCCTCCAGAATGGTTGGATCAATTCACAACTCCACCAGCAATGAATTAATGTCCCCACTTTGCCACATCCCCTCCAGCATTCATTACTTTGCATAGCTGTCATGTTAGCCAATCTGCTAGGTGTGAGGTGATACCTCAGAGTTGTTTTGATTTGCATCTCTCTGATTATAAGAGATGTAGAGCACTTTTTCATGTGCTTATTAATAGTTTTGATTTCTTTGGCTGAGAACTGCCTGTTCATGTCCCTTGCCCATTTGTCAATTGGAGAATGGCTTGATTTTTTGTACAATTGATTTAGTTCTTTATAAATTTGAGTAATTAAACCTTTGTCAGAGGTTTTTATGAAGATTGTTTCCCAATTTGTTGCTACCCTTCTGATTTTAGTTACATTGGTTTTGTTTGTACAAAAACTTTTCAATTTGATGTAATCCAGATTATTTATTTTGCATTTTGTAACTCTTTCTAATTCTTGCTTGGTTTTGAAGTATTTCCCTTCCCAAAGGTCTGACATGTATACTATTCTGTGTTCGCCTAATTTTCTTATAGTTTCCTTCTTTATGTTCAAGTCATTCACCCATTTTGAATTTATCTTGGTGTAGGGTGTGAGGTGTTGATCTAAGCCTAATCTTTCCCACACTGTCCTCCAATTTTCCCAGCAGTTTTTATGAAATAGTGCATTTTTGTCCCAAAAGCTGGGATCTTTGGGTTTGTCATATACTGTCTTGCTGAGGTTGCTTGCCCCCAGTCTATTCCACTGATCCTCCTTTCTGTCTCTTAGCCAGTACCAAATTGTTTTGATGACCGCTGCTTTGTAATATAGTCTGAGATCTGGGACTGCAGGACCCCTTCCTTTGTATTTTTTTTCATTATTTCCCTGGATATCCTTGATCTTTTGTTCTTCCAAATGAACTTTGTTATGGTTTTTTCTAAATCAGTAAAAAAAATTTTTGGAAGTTCCATGGGTATGGCACTAAATAGATAGATGAGTTTGGGTAGGATGGTCATTTTTATTATATTGGCTCGTCCTACCCATGAGCAGTTAATGTTCTTCCAATTGTTCAAGTCTAGTTTTAGTTGTGTGGAAAGTGTTTTGTAGTTGTGTTCATATAGATCCTGTGTTTGTCTCGGGAGATAGATTCCTAAGTATTTTATTTTGTCTAGGGTAATTTTGAATGGGATTTCTCTTTCTAGTTCTTGCTGCTGAGCTGTGTAAGGCTGATGACTTATGTGGGCTTATTTTGTATCCTGCAACTTTACTAAAGTTATTGATTATTTCGATTAGCTTTTTGGTTGAATCTCTAGGATTCTTTAAGTAGACCATCATGTCATCTGCAAAGAGCGATAATTTGGTCTCCTCCTTGCCTATTTTGATGCCTTCAATTTCTTTTTCTTCTCTAATTGCTACTGCTAGTGTTTCTAATACAATGTCAAATAATAGAGGTGATAATGGGCATCCTTGTTTCACTCCTGATCTTAATGGGAATGGATTTAGTTTATCCCCATTGCAGATGATATTAGCTGATGGTTTTAGATATATACTGTTTATTATTTTTAGGAATGACCCTTCTATTCCTATGCTTTCTAGTGTTTTTAGTAGGAATGGGTGTTGTATTTTATCAAAGGCTTTTTCTGCATCTATTGAGATAATCATGTGGTTCTTGTTGGTTTGCTTGTTGATGTGGTCAATTATGTGGATAGTTTTCCTAATGTTGAACCAGCCCTGCATCCCTGGTATAAATCCTACTTGATCATGGTGGATGACCCTTCTAATCACTTGCTGGAGTCTTTTTGCTAGTATCCTATTTAAGATTTTTGCATCTATATTCATTAGGGAGATTGGTCTATAGTTTTCTTTCTCTGTTTTTGGCCTGCCTGGTTTTGGAATCAGTACCATGCTTGTGTCATAAAAGGAGTTTGGTAGAACTCCCTCTTTGCTTATTATGTCAAATCGTTTGTATAGTATTGGGATTAATTGTTCTCTGAATGTTTGATAGAATTCGCTGGTGAATCCATCAGGCCCTGGAGATTTTTTCTTAGGAAGTTCTTTGATGGCCTGTTGGATTTCTTTTTCTGATATGGGATTATTTAAGAAAACTATTTCTTCTTCTGTTAGTCTAGGCAATTTATATTTTTGTAAATATTCATCCATATCACCTAGGTTGGTATATTTATTGCCATATAGTTGGGCAAAGTAGTTTTTAATGATTGCCTTAATTTCCTCTTCATTGGAGGTGAGATCCCCCTTCTCATCCTTGATGCTGTTAATTTGCCTTTCTTCTTTCCTTTTTTTAATTAAATTAACCAGTACTTTGTCTATTTTGTCTGTTTTTTCAAAGTACCAACTTCTAGTCTTGTTTATTAGCTCAATAGTTCTGTCACTTTCTATTTTATTAATTTCTCCCTTAATTTTTAGGATCTCTAGTATGGTTTTCTTCTGGGGGTTTTTAATTTGTTCATTCTCAAGTTTTTTGATTTGCATTTCCAATTCCTTGGTCTCTGTCCTCCCTAATTTGTTAATATATGCACTCAGGGATATGAATTTTCCTCTAAGTACTGCCTTGGCTTCATCCCATAAGGTTTAAAAGAATGTTTCGCCGTTGTCATTTTCTTCAACAAAATTGTTAATTGTTTCTATGATTTCTTCTCTAACTATCCGATTTTGGAGTATCATGTTATTTAATTTCCAATTAATTTTTGATTTGGGTCTCCATGTACCCTTGCCGATCAATATTTTAATTGCCTTGTGGTCTGAAAAGGCTGCAGTTAATATTTCTGCTTTTCTGCATTTGAGTGCCATGTTTCTATGACCTAGTGTATGATCTATTTTTGTGAATGTGCCATGTGGTGCTGAAAAGAAGATGTATTCTTTTTTGTCCCTATTTATTTTTCTCCATATGTCTATTAACTCTAATTTTTCTAAGATTTCATTCACCTCTTTTACCTCTTTCTTGTTTATTTTTTGGTTTGATTTATCTAAATTTGATAGTGGTTGGTTCAAGTCTCCCACTAATATGGTTTTACTGTCTATTTCCTCCTTCAATTCTCCTAGTTTCTCTATTAAAAATTTGGATGCTATACCATTTGGTGCATACATGTTGATTAGTGATATTTCCTCATTGTCTATACTTCCTTTTAGCAGAATATATTTATCTTCCCTGTCCCTTTTGATCAGGTCTATTTGTACTTTGGCTTTGTCAGCTATCATGATTGCAACTCCTGCCTTCTTTCTATCGGTTGAGGCCCAAAAGGTCTTACTCCAACCTTTAATTCTAACCTTGTGAGTGTCAACCCGTCTCATATGTGTTTCTTGAAGACAACATATGGTAGGGTTTTGGGTTCTAATCCAATCTGCTATTTGTCTATGTTTTATGGGTGAGTTCATCCCATTCACGTTCAAAGTTATGATTGTTATTTGTGGATTCGCTGGCATTTTGATATCTTCCCCTAGTTCTGACCTTTCTTCTTTAGCTTTCTCCTTTTGAACCAGTGATTTACTTTAGGTCAGTCCCCCTAGTCCCCTCCCTTGAGATGCTTCCCTTTCTATCCCCTCCCTTTTTATTCTCCCTTCCCCTCCCCCCTCTCCTTCCCTCCCTTTTTGTACTCCCTCCCCCCACCCCCTCATTGGGTTTCCTTTCTTTTTTGCCCTAATGGATAAGATAGAATTCAGGATCCCACTGGATCTAGATGTTCTTCCCTCTCAGATTTGATTTCACTGAGAGTAAGGTTTAAGTAATTCCACTTCACACTCTCTTCCTCTCCTTCTCATATGAGAGTTCTTCTCCTCCCCTTCCCATGTGTATCTTTATATGGGAAAGTTTATTCTATTGATTCCCCCCCTATTTCTTGAAGTTAATCTTAGTATTATCGCGATTCCCCCCTCCCTTTTCCTTTCTTTGCCTCAACTTTCCCCAAATCTTCTTAATGACCCAATCTTTCCCTATGCATGTTTCTTCTAACTACTCTTATGATGATACAATTTATGAGAGTTACACAAAACATTTTCCCCACATATTAATATATATAATTTGATGTAAATGTAGTCCTTATAGAAGAGAGCTTGACTTAAAGAAAAAGATAAGATTTATCTCCTTTTCCCTTTCTTTCATATTTACCTTTTCATGTTTCTCTTGCTTTCTGTGCTTGGATATCGAACTTTCCACAGAGCTCTGGTCTTTTCTTAGCAAATGCTTGGAAATCTTCTATTTTGTTGAATGCCCATACTTTCCCCTGGAAGTATATAGTCAGTTTTGCTGGGTAGTTGATTCTTGGTTGGAGACCCAGCTCTCTTGCCTTTCTAAATATCATGTTCCATGCTTTGTGGTCTCTTAGTGTGTTAGCCGCTAGGTCGTGTGTGATCCTTATGGGAGCCCCCTTATATCTGAAGCTCTTCTTCTTGGCTTCTTGTAGGATTTTCTTCTTTACTTGGAAGCTCTTGAATTTGGCAATTACATTCCTAGGGGTTGTCTTTTGGGGATTTAGTATAGAAGGTGTTCTATGAATCCTTTCTATTTCTATTTTGCCCCCTTGCTCCAGAACGTGAGGGCAATTTTCTTTTATAATCTCCTGTAGAATAATATCCAATTTGTTGTTTACCTCTGGTTTTTCTGGGAGACCGATAATTCGGAGATTTTCTCGTCTCCCCCTGTTTTCCAGGTCTGTGACCTTCTCAGTGAGATATTTTATGTTTTCTTCTAATTCATTAATTTTTTGGGTTTGCTTTATTGATTCTTGCTGTTTTATCATCTCACTTTCTTCGAGGTGCTTAATTCTGGTCATTAGGGACTGGTTTTGCTTTTCAGCCTTGTCTGCCCTTCTATTGGATGCTTCGAGTTCTTTTTCCAATTGAGCATTCTTATCTGTCAGACAGCTGATCTCTTTCTCCCATTTTTCTTTCCAGGTTTCCATCTTTTGGATAAGTTCCAGTTTGAGATCTTCCAGAGCTTGTTGATAGTTTTCATTTTGGGAGGCGTGTTCTGAATTTTTTTGGATTTCTTCCTCATTCTCCTCTTTTCCTTGGGTACTTCCACCATAAAAGTTTTCAATAGTCACTTTTTTCCCTTTCTTCCTGGAGGCTTGATTTTGGGCCATGTGAGCCATCCCTTTGGTGGTTTTATTCCCCTTTCCTTTTTGGTCTGGGATCTGGGTTATATGTGTGGTTTTTCTGTGAATTTAGGTTGCTTCAGACTAGTTCTTCCCAGCCTCCAAGGTTTGTTAGAGAGCTGGGTCCCTGATCACAGCCACACTGCCCAGGTGTTCAGCTCTGCCCAGATAATCAGTGCGTGGTCCGCCCTGGTGTTCAGCGCAGCCCGCCCTGGTGTTCAGTGCAGCCCGCCCCAAGTACAGCTCCGCTGGATTCTCCAGTGAAAGCGCCCTGAGACGTTTTTTCCTGGCAGTCCCCAGATCCCAAGGACCCTGGAGTGCCCCCCCCCCAGACAGAGACGCTCCCCACTCACTTGCTGTCCCGGTGAGCGCTCAGGTAGCTCACTCTGGTTTAGTGGGGGAGGTGCGGTGGGGGAAGGGCGGCTCAGTTCACTTTTCTGTGCAAGCTTTTCCTTCTTATTTTAGTGTGGAAATGTTCAAGCCCCACGTACCTTTGCCTCTGTGGGGTACTGGGGAGTCCTTTTGTTCCTCCAAAGGTGATTTTATGCTCCTTTGATGTAGTCTATTTCGTTCGGTGCTGGGGAGAGGAAGCGTGTGGCGTCTAGTTTGCAGCCATGATTGCCCGGAAGTCCCAAGACCATTACATTTTGCAAGTAGAAGATCACTGGTAACATTGGAGAGGGCAATTTCTGTGGAATGACAATGCCAAAAAGTATTGTAAGCCATAAGAAGAGAACAAGAGGAGAGAAAGTAGAGGTATTTGTTATAAATGGCTTTGACAAGGAGTTTTGCTACAAAGGGGAGATATAGGCCAATAATTAGCAGTGATGGAAGTAATCCTAATTCTTTTCTCTTATTTCATTTATAATTTCATTTATTTTTTATTTTTTTAATATTTCAAGCTACCCTTGGAGCCATTGTGAGCAAGCCATTTTTTTCCACTCTGAATCTTTCCTTATAGTTGTTGGGGAGTTGTTCTTTTAGTCAGTCAACAAACTTTTATTAAGCACTTAGATGTCAGACAATGTGCTAAGCACTGAAGATTCAAAGAAAAACAAAAACAAACACCCCCCCAATAAACACACACAAAAAAACCAACAGTCCCTGCTTTCAAGGAGCTGTTTCTAGTTGGGGAAATAACATGCAAACATTTTTATAGACTGGATATATAAAAGAAAATTTGAGATAATCAGAAGAAAGAAGGTTCTAGTACAGGGGTCCCCAAACTCTTTCCACAGGGGGCCAGTTCACTGTCCCTCAGACTGTTGGAGGGCTGGACTATGAAAAAAAGCTATGAACAAATCTGTATACCACTGTCTGGGATAGTGGAGGTTGCAGCGCTGGCTATGATGGGCCTGTCACACCTTGCACAGGTCCATCACTGCCACCACTATACCGGGCAGCAGTATACACAATGCAGAATCCCCTTCCTCAGCTCACCATGCTGACGTCTTCCATTGTGCAGCCACATAATCCTTTGCATGGAGCCTCGTTCTTCTTCAGTTACTCTCAGAACAAGGTGCCATGCAAAGGATTATGTCACCGGAAGCAGTACTGTACTTGAGCAACTGTGCTTTGTGGTGTTGCAGCATACAGTGCTCCTCTCAAGAACCACCAGTGAAAGAGGTGCCCTTTCAGGAAGGGCTCTAGGGGCCATTTAAATGACCTCAGGGGGCTGCATATGGCCCTCGGGCCATAGTTTGGGGACCCCTGCTCTAGTATTAAATGGTAATCAAGAAAGGCTTCATGTAGAAGGTGATATTTTATCTGAGAAGGGAAGGAAGTCATGTTGACTAAGAGATGTAGAGAATTATGGACATGATAGATAATGCCAATGAAAATGCCCAGAGTTCTGAGCTGGATTGTTTTGTACCAGGAACAGGAAGGAGGCCAATACTTTATATTTCCAAGTAAGGGAGGGAGTAGGATAGAGTAAAATATAAGGAGCCTGGAAAGTTAAGAAGGGACCATATTATCGAGGGCTTTTAAAGCCAAGTAGAGAAACTTGAGTTTATTAAGTGGAATGTGTGAGTGTGTGAGTGTGTGTGTGTGTGTGTGTGTGTGTGTGTGTGTGTGTATACACACACACTTGTGCACATTTATTATGTGGTCAGATCTGTGCTTTAGGAAGGCCAATTTGACAGCAGAGTTGAGAAAGGAAATGAGGCAAGAAGATTAACCAGAAGGTTGTTGCGATAATCTAGGCACAAAATGATGATGGCTTGTGTGATAATAACAGTCAGAGGAGATAAAGTGGCGTATTCAAGAGCCGTTATGAAGAGGAAATTTATAGAACTTGGCAAACAAATTGGATATGAATGGTGACAGTGGAAAGTTGAGGATGACATTTATGTTATAAGCCTGGGTGCCTAGGAAGATGGTGCTACCCTTGGCGGTAATAGGAAATTTAGGAAGAGAGGAAAGTTTGAGGGAGAAAGAGAATGAATTTAAGTTCTTGACATGTTGAGTTAAGATGCCTAATAAACAATTAGAGATGCTAGACTGGATGTCACCACTGGGTTTTCTGCTGACCTATAATATTTTTCTTTTTCTTTTTTTGTACTTGGTGTCTTACATTTATTCATATTTTCATCCTCAGTTCTTAGTTTGGAACTTTGAGTCAGGGTCAGGCTCCCCAAAATCATGAACTCTTGGATGTGGTAGTTAGACCCTTTTTAGTCCCTTAGTTGATTTTATTTTTCCATTTCTCCAAGATGTGTCTGTGCTCAGAACATTAACAAGTTTCAGACACTCCTGGGTCATTTGTAGTCAGAGTGCTGCAGTGTTTAGGACCATTTTGAACAACTCAGGTTAGACTACTATGGATTTCTGGCCTCCTGTGGAGATATCAATCAGGGTATTGCTGTCCTAACCTTATGTTTGTGGTCAGAATGTCCAGACTGTTTCAGATTCCTAAAACTCTTGGAGATCCTGCTTCCTGGCATTAGTGTTGTATTTTTTTATGTCCCTGGAGGGCTAGTAGGCTTCTGACTTATTTACTTGCATGCATGGTTGCTTCTCTAATGGAGGAGTCGAGCAGGTTATGACTTTATGTCCAATATTGGGTTTAGTTACATCCTATCTCTTAAAAAATATATATGTATATATATATATATATTACATTTACATGTGATAACAAATTTCCACACAAGTTTTTCCAAATTATATGATTGAACTTATCTCCCTCCCTCCCTTCCCTTCCCCTTCCCAATGCTGACAGGTTCTTCAATCTGGGTTATACATGTATTTATATATATATATATATATACACATCATGCAAAACGAATTTCTATATTGTTCATTTTTATAAGTGAGTAATCTTATAAAGACAAAACGTAAACCCAAATAAACAATTTCAAAATTGTGTGCTTTCATCTGCATTCTGACTCCAACTGTTCTTTCGCTGGAGGTAGGTAGTGTTAGATTTCAATTAATTTCAATTCAATTCAATTCAATTAATTTCAATTAATATCCAATAACTCCAAGTATTATATTTTATAAGATTTATTAATAATCACGTAAAGTAAAAGAAATAAAAGAACAAAAGTATAAAAGCCTAAGAAAAGTCATGTGAGTAAAAGTCTCCTGTCTGGCAGTCACCCAACTTCCACAAACCATGATACCAGGAAAAGAGAGAGAGAGAGACAGACAGACAGAGAGAGACAGAGAGAGAGAGACAGAGACAGAGAGAGACAGAGAGACAGAGAGAGAGAGAGACAGAGAGAGAGAGACAGAGACAGAGAGGATGAGAGGTTGGACCTACACTCAAAAATTTTCCTCCCTGCATTAGCACATAATGTGAGAAGGAACATGGGAACCTGGGATTTAGAGTCCTGGGAAGCAAAATTCTAATCACACAATAGCTTTCTTTGTCATAAGCCCCTTAGAATTGTCTTGGATCATTGTATTGCCAATAATTAGTTAAGTCTGTGCCTCAATGTTACTAGAGAACCCTGGAAGTAAGGGTGAAATGTAACATATTTGGCCCATAGGCAATGGGAACCAGGATAATCATTGCATAGAAACTGATATATTGGGTGAAATTCCAGAGAGATTTTGTGTGCATGTGTGTGTGTGTGTGTGTGTGTGTGTGTGTGTGTGTGTGTGTGTGTGTATGTGTGTGTGTGACTATGATTCTGGAAAGGACAATGCAAAAGATGAGAAGGTAAGGGAGAGGTGAAGCCTGGAATGTTGGACAAATTTTCATCTTGATGGGGGGTGAAGTAGAGAATTATAAACTGAGGAAACTATTTCTTTTGTTACAATGACTACTCTGGCAGGCTGTGACTGGAGAACTGCTAGAGGGGACCTGAAACTGCTTATTTGTAAAGGAGGTAGGAATGAGAAATGCTGAGGGATGCTAGCACAGGATGCTGCCACACAGGGGAACTGCTCTGGGGAATGCTTTGGGGTTTGCCTCCACCCCCTTCACTCCCTTCCTTCTCCAATCCTCTCCTTCCTGCCTCCCTCTCCTCCTAGTTCTTCTAGAAGCCTTTGGCTTCTTCCCTCCCCCCTTGAATAAACTATAAAGATATTCTTTTCTTTTCTTTTTTCAAGTCAAGGGGTTTATTGGGATAACAGGATAGGAAACTGAGTTAAGAGGGATGAGGATGCCCCTAATCTAAATGAAGGAGAATTTGAGGGTTTGAGAAAGTAGTCCAGTCACAAACCGTGATTCTAAGACAGTTAGAGAGATGGAGGACAACAGCTGTTTAAAATCTTCTTTCTTTTTCACAAAGCTAGCAAGGTCTCTCAGCTTAACCCCAGAGGGAAACAAAGTCCAAAGTCTCTCAGTTTCTCCTGGCCAGCTTAACTCTCCGAGAGACAATCAATTCAAAAGCCACGTTTCTCCTTCTTCTCCTCTCTGTGTGGCCAGAAACCCCCAACTGCCACTCCTGGGAACATTCCGTTTGAAACCTTCCTCTCGATTGACAGACAGGTTCCCAGCCTTGACTCTTGCATCCTGACTTGTCCTTCAAAACCTCTCTTCATGTCTCTATCACAGGGTGTGTGTGTGACTATAGCCAGAATTTGCTATCTAAGTCCTCAATGCTCCTATCCTGAGGATCTCTGAGTGCTGATAACTACAGAGCTGTGGCAGTAGAGTTGATGTGATATCACAGAGCATATCTACTTGAATGAGGCAAACTCCCAACAGACATTACTAATTATCTCTTCTAATTATCTCTCATCTAATCCCTGATGTCTGACTCACCAAAGGGAAAGTACCAACCTTCTGCCTCATTTCACTACTCAAAAAGAAAGACCCTCCCTCCAGCTCAATGAGAAAGCGCTGACTCATGCCTTTCAAAGTTTGTACTAATCACCTGATAGTTATTTGCTCTATCTGTGTACGTATATAAAACTGGTTTAGCATGTTAAATGTCTTCTGCTTATTGTACAAAGCTTCGGAGGTAGAGAATCAGAGCACTTCTAGAAGAAAGACAATAAATTCACCTACTGCTCTCTGGAAGACAGTTTCTGGACTATTACAGAAAGAAGAACATAGACACAACTCTGGGAACTGGTCCCAGATGTTGGGTCAATACCTACTACAATCTAAGATTTAAGCTGGAAAAAGAGAAATAAAGACCAAGATAGTATTGATAATCACATCAAAATTTACACTTACACAGAATTTGAGCCAAGTAGCATAAATGAAAAGAAGGATATTTTATATTTTCCCCCTTAGTTTTTTATTTTATAACAAATTTCCACACGAGTTTTCCAGTGTTATATAATACAAATTGTCTCCCTCCTTCTTCCCTCCTCACTCCTAAGGCAGGCAAGCAATTCACTCTGGGTTATACCTGTATTATCACACAAAACATGTTTCCATATTATTCATTTTTGTAAGTGAATAATCTTATGAAACCAAAACCCTAAAACATATATCCAAATAAACAAGTGATAAATCATATGCTTCCATCTGCATTCTGATTCCAACAGATCTTTTTCTGGAGGTAGTGTTCTTTTTCAAAAGTCCTTCAGAATTGTTCTGGATCATTGTATTGCTATTTGTAGCAAAGTGTATCACATTCGATGGTTCCACTATATTGCTGTTGTGTACAAGGT
The DNA here is from genome assembly GCF_027887165.1 of Monodelphis domestica. Lineage (NCBI taxonomy): Eukaryota > Metazoa > Chordata > Mammalia > Didelphimorphia > Didelphidae > Monodelphis > Monodelphis domestica. Next base: position 224,333,227 of record NC_077228.1, on the reverse strand, counting down.
TTTCCTGGTTCTTCTTATTTTACTCTGCATCAATTTATGTAGGTCTTTTTTAGCTCTTTCTGAAATCATCCGGTTCATCATTCCTTATAGCACAATAGTATTCCATCACTGTCATATACCACAATTTTTTCAGCCATTCCTCAATTGAGGGACAAGGGATATTTTATATTAATTGTCATGTGTATTTATATATCTACTTGTTGATTCTCCCATTAAGTTAGTATCTTTTCTTTCTTTCTTTCCTTCTTTCCTTCTTTCCTTCTTTCCTTCTTTCTTTCTTTCTTTCTTTCTTTCTTTCTTTCTTTCTTTCTTTCTTTCTTTCTTTCTTTCTTTCTTTCTTTCTTTCTTTCTTTCTTTCTTTCTTTCTTTCTTTCTTTCTTTCTTTCTTTCTTTCTTTCTTTCTTTCTTTCTTTCTTTCTTTCTTTCTTTCTTTCTTTCCTTCTTTCTTTCCTTCCTTCCTTCCTTCTTTCTTTCTTTCTTTCTTTCTTTCTTTCTTTCTTTCTTTCTTTCTTTCTTTCTTTCTTTCTTTCTTTCTTTCTTTCTTTCTTTCTTTCTTTCTTTCTTTCTTTCTTTCTTTCTTTCTTTCTTTCTTTCTTTCTTGTGTTGGTATCTCTAAAGCCTAGGACATGCTATATGCTTTGCATATAGCAGGGACATAATAATAATAAATATTGTAAATGAATAAAAATGCATAAACAATGAACTTTCTTTTTTTCCTATGAACTTTCTTGATAATTTTATCAGGTTGGTTCTATGGATTCAAATGTTATCTTTATGCAGATGACTCTCCCAAATATATGTTCATTCCTCATTTCTCCTCAGCTCCATTATCTCTCCATATTAGTAGTTGCCTAGTGGACATTTCTATCTGGATGTGTTCCATTAGCATCTCAAACACAAGTCCAAACAAAACTCATCTTCACTCTGAAATCTACTTCTCTTAAGTTTCCTATATTAGTTGAGGGATCCATCATCCCTCCAGTCACCTAGGTTTTATAATCTTGGAGTTATCCTCAAGTCCTCACTCCTTCATACCCCATATCCATTCATTTGCCAAGTCTTGTTCTTTTTTACCTCTAAAGCATATTCACAACCCCTTCTCTCCACTATTGCCCTAATTCTGACCCCCATAACTTTTTGCTTGAATTATTTCAGTAGCCTCCTTATTAGTCTGCTTTTCCTCAGGCTTTCTTTTTCAATCTGTCCTCCACACAGCTGTCAAATGGATATATTTTTTAAAGCACTGGTCTGACCATCACACTCCTCTGCTCTAGAATTTTTATCACATCCTTACTGCCTCTAGGATAAATAACACACTCCAGTTTGGCATTTAAGTCCTTCACCATCTAGCTCAAGCCTGTCTTTTCAGACCAATTTCACATTTCTCTCATGCACTCTATGTTTTGTTCAAACTGGTCTTTTTGCTGTCTCTCAGGCATTGTCTTTCAGATTTGCTTCTATACCATGAATGTGTTGCCTCCTCATTACCATCTCTTAGGATCTCTAGCTCCTTTTAAGACTTAGCTATGGGGGCAGCTGGGTAGCTCAGTGGATTGAGAACCAGGCCTAGAGACGGGAGGTCCTAGGTTCAAATCTGACCTCAGACACTTCCTAGCTGTGTGACCCTGGGCAAGTCACTTGACCCCCATTGCCTAGCCCATACCACTCTTCTGCCTTGGAGCCAATACACAGTATTGACTCCAAGACCGAAGGTAAGGGTTTAAAAAAAAAAAAAAGACTTAGCTACAAGATCTTTCCTGATGTTCTTCTTTGTTACTGTCTTCTCTGTCCCTGAAATGACTTTGAATTGATTTCTTTGTATTTTCTATTTCCTCAAGTGTACACACATCATTTCCCTTTAGCAGAATGTAAGTTTCTTGAGGGCAGAGTGTTTTGTTTTCTTATTTGTATCTTAAGTGCCTAGTACAATGCCTAGCATATAGTATTTACTTAATAAGTGATTCCTGAATTGAATGAATTCCATAATTTGCTTATATCTTATCTAACAAATTTTGTGTGAAACAAATCTTGTAAACTTAGGTATCATTTCTCCTTTCTGGGATTGAGTTTTTTCCTCTTTAAAATAAAGGGGTTGTATTAGATGACCTCTAATATTCTGTTCAGTTTTGATGTTGCAATATACTCTACCAGTATCCTTCTATTAGACTTAAATTTCATAAAAGAACTTTCTGACCTAATCATATTTGTAGCAATGTTGTATATATTGTATATATATTTAGCACAGTGCTTAGAACATGAGCACTTAATAAATGTTCCATCATTTACTTATTTGTTTATTTGTCTATCTTCTTGTCTATATCTGTCTGCCTGTCCATCTTTCTTTTCCAGTACAGGCTCATCTTTTTATTCTCCCATATATTCAATCATACTTTTGTGCTTCTTGCCTCCATTTAACCCATTACCTTTCAAGGTCTACTTGAGTGTCCATCTTGAAAGATCTCTTCCTCTACAGACTCTTTTCCTATTTACTCTAATCCACATTGATTTTCCCTTTTATTTTAACTCCTATAGTTTTCATTGGCTGTCCCTTACATTTTAATACGTACAATTTAATAGTCTTGTTCTCTTTTCTTTTCTTTTTTGAAACATTTATTTCTCACAAACAATATTTACATCATATGTGAACAGAAACCCCAACATAATGAAAACATCAGTCATCTTGACTAATCTATATGTTGCACAACAACCTTCACCTTCCTACCTTTGCATAAGTCATCTCTCATGCCTAGAACTCTCTATCTCTTCACCTTACTCAGATTTCCTTGCCAATACTAAACTTAAGTACTATTTCATTGCCTTTCTTAATACCTGTTAGTGCTTCTTTTTGCATTATTTTGCATACACATTTTTTCTTTTTGTTTTTGTTTTTTTGTTTTACTTATCTGGCTATATGTTAACTTTCCCCACATCAAATGGGAATTTCTTGAAGACCCACACTATTAGGCTTTTGTTTTTGTATCCCCAGAGACAAATCACTTAACCTCTCAGTTCTCTGGCTATTTCCATAAGACTAAGTTCCATAACTAACTCATTTATTTAAAAAAAAAACAATGACATGAGTTGATGAGGGAGCTTTCCCCTGGCTTTCTTTTTCTTGTAAAGAATTCTATTTAGTCAAACAGCTCTTCATTGTAGAGTCCTTCATGATAGAAGTTCTATATATCTCTTAAGTTCTTCATTTATTCTAAAATACTCAAATTGATCTTGTGTTCCCCATCCCCTTCACTGATTCAGATTTCAACCCATCCATTTTTGCCCATCTTGTATCTAATATGTTATTTGCTAATAGAAGGATTACAGCATCTCACTATCTTTAGAAACTCCTAACTTGGACTGTGTGATGATTTTCTTCTATAACAGTAGTAAATACTTGGAAAACATTTGGGCATCTGTGTTTTTTGTTGTTTTTTTTTACTTTTCCTGAAATAAATAATTACAGGATAATTGTATAAGTACATCTCCATTGTTACGTCTTTCAAGGAATCTGGGATTTTTCTCTATTAAATCACATGCTTTAAAACTCAGTAAATAAAACACATAGTGGAGATTTTGTATTCCCTACATATTTTAAATCATTCCTTTATAAAATATTATCAAGTCTTATATGCCTACCACTGTGCATGCTACTTTCCTTAAACTCCTTTTGGCATCTACCTGGCATAGTAGTCATTTGAGAAATTCTTTTTGAATGATAGTGTAGATTTTTAAGGATACAATTACCAGCACAATTTGGTCACAGGTTTTATTCTTATAGTTGAGGAGTTAAAACATGGTCAAGATAAAGCTGGCAAATTGAAATCAGGATGTTTATTTTTGTGAAGGATCCAGTGTTGCAATCAGGATTGGCTTGACAAGCCAGTTAAGAGGCTTATGTCAGATGTTATCTATCAGGTCTTCTTTTCCACTTATACTTGGCCTGCCCCTCTAAAGAATAGCAATCTTGACTTGAATAGTAGTAAAAATAGAAGTAGATAATAAACAAAGAGCAATCCATGCATGCTTTTTCTTTATTTCAAATGTGTTATTTTTTTATTTATTTTAAAGGTTTTTAATTAAATTAATTAATTGAGAATAATTTTCCATGGTTATATAAATCGTGTTCTTTCCCTCTCTTCCTCCCACCCCCCCACCCATAGCCAATGAGCAATACCGCTTGGTTTTGTCACTGATCTAGACCTATTTTCATATTATTAGTATTTATACTAGGGTGATCATTTAGAGTCTATATCCCCAATCATATCCCCATCGAACCACGTGATTAAGCAGTAGCTTTTCTTCTGTGTTTCTACTCCCACAGTTCTATATCTGGATGTGGAGAGCATTCTTTCTCATAAAACCCTCAGAATTGTCTTGGAACATTGCATTGCTGCTAGTAGAAAAGTCCATTACATTTGATTATATCACAGTGTATCAGTCTCTGTGTATAATGTTATCCTGGTTCTTCTCCTTTCACTCTGCATCAGTTCCTGGAGGTCTTTCCAGTTCGTGTGGAATTCCTCCAGTTCATTACTCCTTTGAGCACAATAGTATTCTATCACCAACAGATACCACAATTTTTTCAGCCATTCCCCAATCAAAGGGCATCTCCTCATTTTCCAATTTTTTGCCACCACAAAGAGCGCTGCTATGAATATTCTTGTACAAGTCTTTTTCCTTATTATCTCTTTGGGGTACAAACCCAACCGTGCTATGGCTGGATCAAAGGGCAGACAGTTTTTTAGTGCCCTTTGGGCATAGTTGAAAATTGCCTTCCAGAGTGGCTGGATCAATTCACAACTCCACCAGCAATGCATTAGTCCTCACATCCCCTCCAACATTTATTACTTTCCCTTGCTGTCATATTGGCCAATCTTCTAGGTGTGAGGTGATACCTCAGAGTTGTTTTGATTTATATTTCTCTAATTATAAGAGATTTAGAACACTTTTTTCAAGTGATTATTGATCATTTTGATTTCTTTATCTGAAAACTGCCTATTTGTATCCCTTGCCCATTTATCAATTGGAGAATGGCTTGATTTTTTGTACAACTGATTTAACTCCTTATGTATTTGAGTAATTGGACCTTTGTCAGAGGTTTCTGGTATAAAGTTTTCTTTCCCATTTATTGCTTCCCTTCTAATTTTGGTTGTATTGGTTTTGTTTGTACAAAACCTTTTTAATTTAATGTAATAAAAATTATTCATTTTACATTTAGTGATTTTTTTCTAACTCTTGCTTGGTCTTAAAATCTTTCCTTTCCCATAGATCTGACAGGTAAACCATTTTATGTTCACCTAATTTACTTATAATCTCCTTCTTTATATTTAAGTCATTCACCCATGCTGAATTTATCTTGGTGTAGTGTGAGATGTTGATCTAAACCTAATATCTCCCATATTGTTTTCCAATTTTCCCAGCTGTTTTTGTCAAATAGTGGATTTTTGTCCCAAAAGCTGGGATCTTTGGGCTTATCATACACTCTCTTTCTAAGGGCATTTACCCCAAGTCTATTCCACTGATTCTCCCTTCTGTCTCTTTGCCAGCACCATATTGTTTTGATGACCACTGCTTTATAGTACAGCTTAAGATCTGATACTGCTAGATTCTGATTCTGCACATTTTTTTTTCATTATTTCCTTTGATATTCTTGATCTTTCATTCTTCCAAATAAACTTTGTTATAATTTTTTTCCAATTCAGTAAAAAAGTTTCTTGGTAGTTTGATAGGTCTGGCACTGAATAAGTAAATTAAGTTGGGTAAGATTGTCATTTTTATTATGTCAGCTCGTCCTACCCATGGGCAATTAATATTTTTCCAATTTTTCCAACCCATGCATTCTCTTTGTGTGAGCATCACCCTGGGAGTCTAGCCAAACAATTGCATTCAAGGATCCAGTGGGCTCTCGGTAAAAAGAGTCCAAAGTCCACTTCATCATTGGACTCTTCTGATGGCAATAGCCCCCCACCCCACCCCTGGGACATGGAGGCTGGCTTATTGCTCCCCTGCCCAATCAGGTTTTTGATGTTTTTGCTGCTGAACTTGCTGATGACCTTGAGCCACTCATCTGCCTTGATGCCAATGCTGTCTAGGATCTTCTTCAGGTCCTTGGAATTGGAGGAGTCATTGCTGCTGAGGATAGCCAAAAGGTAGGCAGCCAAGGTAGTGTATCCTGATGATCTGGGTTCCACTCAGATGCTCATTTATTCTTTACATTAGTCTTTTATATTCATTTTACATTGTTCTTATTGTTTTTAGTATTAAATACTATATTCATTCTCTATGAAATGTGTTTTTGGTATATATTTTTGCAGGGACTAGAATGAATTAATTGGATTTACATTGATTCAAATGGAAATAATTGCCTCAGTTCCATTAGTTTTGGATTTCATGGATAGTTTTCAGATGGACTATCGAGGAAAATTGAGATATCACTGTAGTTAGAAATAGGCTTTGTACCCACTCCATTCAATTCTATCACAGAGAAAAGAAGGAAAGCACAGTGAAGCCATAGTACTGGGTCAAAATGAGACCACCTTTGGAAGATAAATGGAAAGGGGAAATGTGAGAGTTCTGAACAAGGATTTGTTTATAGACATTGTTGATGGCTCACTTACTTTACTATAGAATTTCCTAACTACTCAAGGGATGGAGATAAATAATTTGAGTTAGGAGTGATATGATCTGATAAATTATGTTATTGGTTATTTTTATATCCATAGCAATTCATCAATTGAAGGAACTTGGAGAGTTTTAGTCTAAGGAGAGGAAGATCCATGAATGCATATTTATTTTTATTTTGTTTGGTGCTTTGTTTTTCGAAGGAGTGAGTGCCTACATGCAAAGTAGATTGTTTGCTAATGGTGCCACCTAGTGACTGACATGTTTATACTTAGGTTGTTGGAAAAGAACTTGGGAAATGACCACCATGGGGAAAACTTAGAATCACAGAATTTCAGAGTAAGCAAGGATTTAATCAGTCAACTATTCCAAACCTATCCCCACTCAAAAATACCTCACTTTTATATTTCATATTAAGGTTTGCAAAATGCTTTTCATTTAATCCTTATAACAATCTTGTCAAGTTGGTGCTATTGTTGTCCCCCATGTTCAAGGTGAGAAAGTTGAGGCTTGAATATGTCCAGTATCTTAACAGTAAGTATTTGAAACATATTTGGGAATACGGTCTCCTGGGCTCCAAGTTTAGCATTCTATCAGCTAGTCCTCACCAAATAAGCAACCAGTCTTTATTAGATTTCCCATGAAAGTGAACCCACCATCTCCTGAGACAGTCCATTGGACTTGGACTGTTTTAATTATTAGGAAGTTTTTCTTGACATCAAGCTTACATTTGTCTCTCTGCTCCTTCTATCCATTGCTAGTAGGTTTGCATTCTGGGGCCAAATTGAGCAATCCTAATCCCTCTCCCACTAGAAAATGTCTCAAGTCCTTGAAGATAGAAATCATGCATTCCTGACTCTTCCTTTCCTGAGACTTCAATATAAAGTTCCTTTAACTGATAAATTGCTATGGATAAAAAATAAACACCTGGCATCCAGCCTTCTAGTGAAAAATATAACCAGACTGTTCTCAGTGTAATAGGTATAAAATAAGGAAATCCCTTGATCTTAAGGACCTTACAACCACTTCTGGTGGGAATGTGCTTTGATTCCCTTGATCCCCCTGATGACAGTAGGGGGAAGAAACTTCTGCAGAGAGGATTGAACACTGAGCCAGAAAAAAGCATCCTTTTGGTAGACTCTAAAATGAGTGACTCTTCCCTTTAGAGTTTTCTCTTCTCTTCCTTTAATCATTAACACTTGTCCCTTGGATATCTGGGGACAGGGTGGAAGATAATGAGAATGAGAACTGTTTAGGGGAAATTTAGAGGGTGAAGAGTCATTAATTTCATCCTCAAAAATGATGTAGTTTGAAAATTAAGTAAAGAAAATAGATACTTTTGAGTAAATAATTAACTATTAGGGCCATTAGTGTAATGAAGTAGCACTAGTTACTGCTTTAAAACAATGGGAAATATTGTATATTCCAACACTTTATCTACCTTATTTTCTGATTCAAATCCATATGCATACCAAGAAAATTGGCTTGAGGGGCTAGATAATTTCTAATCTAGAAACTAATGATCATTATCAGAAGCAAAGGGGTGTAATTTAGCTCTAGAGCTAGAGAATTACAAGAAAACATAACCTTAGCTTTCAACATCTTTTTAAACTGGGTATGGCAACTCATAATTGCTTCTAGAATGATTCTCCACACACCAGGTTTTAAGTCACTCAATACACATGTATTAAGCACCTATTATATATCAGGCAATGTGCTAAGCTTCAGGTATACAAAGAAAGGTAAAACTTGCTCCCAAGGAGCTTATAGTCAGTTGTAGGGCAAATAAAGTATTCTTAAAAGAAAAAGAAATGAGGCACCAGTGGGAAAAAAAGAAATCTCAAGTAGAGGGAGAATGCTTGACAGATGGTTAGAAATTAGAAGAGTTTTGCACGAGAGGAGAAAAGACAAGAAGAGGATAGAGGTAGAATTAGAATTTAAAAACAAATTTAAGACTTCCTGAAGAGGAGGGAATTAGATACTATGAAGAGGATGAAGCTACCTATCCTCCAAAGAATGATATAGTGGAGCCAAATATGCTATCATATAGAGTCAGAGGAAAAAGTAAAGAGCAGTAGTAGTTGGGGAATCTCTGTTCGAAGGTACTGAGACAACCATTTATAGATATTATTGCAAAAGAGAGGTCTACTAATAATCTTCCCAAAGTAGGCATCCAAGATATAATAGAATCTCTCAAGATTAATTAGAGTGACATTACTCATTTCTGGTGATTCATATGTGCATAAATGATTGCCAGAAGGAACTTAAAAATTATTGCCAATGATTATAAAGTCCTGGGAAAGAAACGGAAAACAATAGGGACATGGGTTGTCTCTTGATTTCTCTCTCTGACTTTCTGTCTCTCTGTCTCTCTCTGTTTCTATCTCCCTCTCTGTCTCTGTCTCTCTCTGTCTCTCCTCCTTTCTCCTCTTCCCCTCTGCCCCTTACCTTGTGACTTAGAATAAATACTGAATATTGGTACCAAAGCAGAAGACTAGTAAGGGCTAGGCAAGTGGGGTTAAGTCTATGAGACCAGGACTCATCTTCAGGCCCTATCTGCAGGTCTGGCCTATCTATTGAGCCACCTAGCTACCCTGAGATTGTATATTACATAGTAATTTATTTGGTAAGTGAATAACTGGCTAAGAAGGGGGTTTCTGAGGATGAAATTTAGGCTTATGGAGCACAGCTTAAAATAAAGAGCTATCATATTACTAGTTAGAGATGGAGTATAATTAATACACACTGAGAAGACTATTGCCAGTTGGCTGCAAATCAAATCTAAATGAAGTTAAATTAAAAAAGATGGAGAAGGGATAAGACTACATATTTCCCAAGTTAGATCTCTTAGGGAGTAGCTATAAAAAAAAAACTAGTAGTACCCAGAAATTCACAGGGGACAACATTCAAGAAAGGAGCCAGTAGTAAAACATATATTCTCAAATTTATAAAAGAAAATGCCTCAACAAAAGTTTAGCCAACAAGGGGAACTAGAGGACCTAAGGCAAAGAGGCAAATTTGACCCCATAGATATGACTTTGCCTAACCCCAAGACACCGTGCTGGATCATAAATCTGGATAGATATATCTAAATTAAAAAAAAAAGATAAGTAGAAAGTTGGTGTGGTGGGCAGGTATTTAACAGCCTAGCTTTTATACAACTGTTCCAACAAGTATCTTTAATTTTAATTTTAATCATCTGGTAACTCATGACAGAGAGATGATGGACTAACATGTAGAATAGAATACATTTTTGAATGTGACCAATTTGAGAATATGCTTTACTTGACTACTTATTTGATGCAGAGGTTCTTTTTGTTTTTTTGTTTCTTTTTCTTGAGAGAAGAATGTAGAGGGGGATTTAAGAGGGAGGTAGAATCAGAGAGGGATTAATGATAATCAAAACAAACTCCCAATTTAAGAAGACAAATTGTGAGAATAGATTAAAAGGAAAGAAAAAAAAAGAGTAATAATTCATGACCAGTGTTTGGGTGAGGGAAGAGAAGAGGGCTAATGTATCAGAGTCAGATTACTTCAATTATAAGTCACTAACATTCAATATATTTCTCTCTTACTACCTTCTCTTCACAAAACGGTTGAGGCAAAGAGAAGAGAAAATGTAAAAGGTCTTAGCTTCTGGAGTAAGAACTTGCTTTTTGATTAAAAAAAAAAACATTGGAAAAAACTGGAAAGCAGACTGGAAGAAATAGATTTAGAGCACACTTCACACCATGTACCAGATATGAAGAGAGCAATATCCTAAATTCCTTCATATAAGTTAGACCAGTTTTTCTTTGGAAAAAATCAAACAAACAAAAAAGGGAAGTTAGGTGTCACATTGGATAGAGTGTCAGGTCTAGATGTTCAAATTGGCCTCAGGCATTTCCTAGTGATGTTACCCCATTTTATTTAACCCTAACCCTATTTACATGCCCTGTACTCTTCTTTCTTAGAGTTGTTACTAGGACAGAAGGTAAGGGTTTTAAAAAAAAGTGACAAAAGCTACCTCAGGTACTTAATTAGTTCAGGACTAGGGCTCAAATTCTTTCATGACACTTTCTGGTAGCCTCTAAAAATATTGAAATGGCTTCCTGGTTTTCTAAGGGTGCAGAAATCCACCCACTTGAATTTGGGTCCTTCAAACTTGGTGGGTCTTCCAGGAATATAAGAATTGACACATCCTATCCTGCTGACCAGACATGTTTCCAGATGGAATCAAGGGAGACTGCTTCTACTTGAGCTCAGTTCTAGTGTATCTTTGTTGAATATTCTTTCTGATGCTATTGAAAGGTAAACTTTTGTTAACTGTTGAATGACCTATCAATGACTCATTTTTTAAAAACAATCAAACATGAAGTAACAGGGTATTGTCCTGAGTCAAGATAAATTACACATGGATAGATTACTTAGGTGGTACCTTGGATAGAACACTAGAACTGGAATGAGGAAGACCTGAGTTAAAATACGGCTGAGGAGACTTATTAGCTGTACAACCTCAGGCAAGTCACAACTTCTGTTTGCCTTAACATGCTCAACTATAAAATAAGGATAATGATACCACCTATTTCTCATGGTTGTTGTGAGTACAAAAATGAGATAATATTTGTAAAGTCCTTATAGTACCTGGCCCATAGTAGATTTTATATCAATGGTATTATAGTAATAATAATAGTAATGATGATTATATAGGTCATATTATAAACAAATTAGAGGAGCAAAGAAGAAATTTCCTTTTAGATCTATGGATAGGAGAAAAGATTGTGATCAAATGAAAGACAGAAGATCACAGATGGCAAATTGGACAACTTAAATGACATAAAATTTAAAAGTTTTTGTACAAACAAAACCAATGCAACTAAAATTAGAAGGGAAAATAATAATTAGGGGAAAAATCTTTGCAGCAAATTATTCTGATGAAGTTCTCATTTCTAAGATAAATAAGGAATCAATTCAATTTCCTAAGAATAAGAGCCCTCCCCCATTTTATAAATGATGAAAGAATATGAAAAAAGTTTTAAAGGAAGAAACCCAAATCACTAATAAGAGAGAAGCAAGTTAAAGCAACTCTGAGATGCTACTTTTTTACTCATTAAATTGGCCAACTTGATGGAAAATGATAGATAATGAAGTTTTTGGAAAGCAGAAACAATAACATACGTTTAGAAATGAATTGAAGAAACTGATAACAATTTGATACTTTTCAAAACTTTCAGGATTCAGCCAAATCAGACCTTAGTAGAACATTTATATTTCTACATCTAGAGTTTGTAGTTTTTTGTGTGTGTCATAAACCTCTTTGGCAATTTGGTGAAGCTTATGATACCCTTTGCAGAATAATGCTATTTTTAAAAAATCGTAATGAAAGAAAATGCTAAATTTCAGTTATAGGACAGTAGAAATAGAAATATATTTTTCCCCATCCATATTCATGGATTCATTGAAATCTATCCTTGAGATTTCCATGTTTCTCAGGTTTAGAACCTCTGGTTAAGTCTAAGCACTTTCATCAACATAAAAGACAAAGGCGTGAAATAAATAAAAAAAAAAACTTAGAAAAACAGCAAATTAAAAAATCAAATGAACCACAACAAAGTTCATTTGGAATAACAAAAGATCAAGGATATCCAGGGAAATAATAAAAAAAAAACAAATGATGGGAGCCTTGCAGTCCCAGACCTTAAACTATATTACAAAGCAGCAGTCATCAAAACAATTTGGTACTGGCTAAGAGACAGAAAGGAGGATCAGCGGAATAGACTAGGGGCAAGTGACCTCAGCAAGACAGTATACGCTAAACCCAAAGATCCCAGCTTTTGGGACAAAAATCCACTATTCGATAAAAACTGCTGGGAAAATTGGAGGACAGTGTGGGAAAGATTAGGTTTAGATCAACACCTCACACCTTACACCAAGATAAATTCAAAATGGGTGAATGACTTAAACATAAAGAAGGAAACCATAAGTAAATTCGGTAAACACAGAATAGTATACCTGTCAGACCTTTGAGAGGGGAAAGGCTTTAAAACCAAGCATGACATAGAAAGAATCACAAAATGTAAAATAAATAATTTCAACTACATCAAATTAAAAAGCTTTTTGTACAAACAAAACCAATGTAACTAAAATCAGAAGGGAAGCAACAAATTGGGAAAAAATCTTCATAGAAATCTCTGACAAAGGTTTAATTGCTCAAATTTGTAAAGAGTTAAATCAATTGTACAAAAAATCAAGCCATTCTCCAATTGATAAATGGGCAAGGGACATGGATAGGCAGTTCTCAGATAAAGAAATCAAAACTATTAATAAGCACATGAAGAAGTGTTCTAAATCTCTTATAATCAGAGAGATGCAAATCAAAATAACCCTGAGGTATCACCTCACACCTAGAAGATTGGCTAACATGATAGCAAAGGAAAGTAATGAATGCTGGAGGGGATGTGGCAAAGTCGGGACATTAATTCATTGCTGGTGGAGTTGTGAACTGATCCAACCATTCTGGAGGGCAATTTGGAACTATGCCCAAAGGGCAACAAAAGAATGTCTACCCTTTGATCCAGCCATAGCACTGCTGGGTCTGTACCCCAAAAAGACAATAAGTAAAAATACTTATACAAGAATATTCATAGCTGCGCTCTTTGTGGTGGCCAAAAATTAGAAAACGAGGGGATGCCCTTCAATTGGGGAATGGCTGAACAAATTGTGGTATATGTTGGTGATGGAATACTATTGTGCTCAAAGGAATAATAAAGTGGAGGAATTCCATGGAGACTGGAACAACCTCCAGGAAGTGATGCAGAGCGAGAGGAGCAGAACCAGGAGAACATTGTACACAGAGACTAATACACTGTAGTATAATCGAACATAATGGACTTCTCCATTAGTGGCGGTGTAATGTCCCTGAACAATCTGCAGGGATCTAGGAGAAATTAATTCATTATATGCATTCATAAGCAGAGGATACACTGTGGGAGGAGAAACACTGAGGAAAAGCAACTGCCTGATTACAGTGGTTGAGGGGACATGACAGAGGAGAGACTCTAAATGAACACTCCAGTGCAAATACTAACAACATGGCAATGGGTTCGAATCAAGAACACATGTGATACCCAGTGGAATCACGCGTTGGCTATGGGGGGAGGAAAAGAAAATGATCTTTGTCTTTAATGAATAATGCTTGGAAATGATCAAATAAAATATTATAAAATTTTAAAAAATCAAATGAAACACTAAAATGGAAATTCTGAAATTAGAGAAGAAATTAAAAGTAAAAGTTAAAAAATTGATTTTTAAAAAGTTTTAGGAGTTTTAGAAACAACAAATAGTGAATCTATAGAGCAAAGCAAACTAATATTTCAATATGAAATATGAAAAAGTAGAATTCACAACAAATGAAGTTGAAATAAGACATTATCAAATATTCATTTACCCCATTATGTGCCAACAAAACTTGACAATTTCGATGAAATGGATGAATGCTTATTAGAAAATACCTAGAAAAACAGAAAAAGAACTAGAGACTTTAAATAACTCAGTCTCAAAAAAAAAAACAAATTTAATAAGCCAGAAATGAATTCCCAAAGGAAAAACCATAGGATGATATCAAATTACAAGTGAGTTCTACCAAACACTCAAACTGTTTGCAAAAATAGAAAAAGAATTAATCTTACCAACTTCCTTTTATGATACAAATATGTTCTTGATACCTAAACCAGAGAAGGCTTTTAATACACATCCATCCACAAAGTTTGATTTAAACACTCATCAAACTCAAACAGCTAATAAGATGGGAAAGGGAGAGGGAGGATACTTGTGAGAAAAAAGTTGCAAACAAAATAAACTTCCTGATCTTGAGAGAAGCATTAAAAGAAAAAAAAGAAAAACTAGAATCTAAGGAAGTGCCCATGAATTAAGGAGTGCTTCAACAAATTTTGGTATATGAAGACAATGGAATATTTTATTGTGATAAATTATTAAGGAGATGATTTCAGATAATCTTGAGCAGTGAAGTGAGCAGAATAAGGAGAATAATTTATATAAAGACAACAACATTGTAAAGGAAAATAATTGAGCCTACCCCTTACCTCTCTTCTGCCTTGGAACAAAAACACAGTATTGATTCTAATATGGATTCCGGTAAGGGTTTTAAAATAATTAGGGAAGAAATGCATAAATAAGTAAAAGGGTTTGGACTAGATGGCCTCTAAGGTCCAACCCAGATCTAATTCTATGATTTCATTAATGTGGATAATCCCTGCAATAACATAGCTCCTAATCCCACGTCTACCCATTCTGTGCTACTTCCAGTAACATTTTCTATAAATCTGTCACGAGTACATCCAATATGTTGTTTCTTCTCCAAGTTAACTTGACATTTATTGAAAAACAGTGGAGCACATAGGCTATCAATTATTCCCTACTCTAAGTATTTAGCCATCCCACCTCCTATCCCTGTCCCTAAATACCTCTCAGATGATATTATTTATACAACATACTCTATATAGTTACTATATTACAAATAAATAATGTGGTAGGGTCTTTTCATGTCCATTATGTGTTGCTCCATTGTCTTTTGGGTAATCCCAATTTCATTTCTTCAGAGATTGTGGTATTCCATGATTTGGAATCATGCAATATCTCTGGAAGAAAATTAGTGTGAATAAGATGGGCCATTGTTTCAAAGAGAAACATTGGTCATTATAAGAAATGTGCAATTTTCTTTCTTTTGTCTCTCTATTATTATTTTCAGTTATTTTATTTTCTCCAATTACATGTAAACATAATTTTTAACATTTTTTTTTAAATTTTGGAGTTCCATGCCAAGAGTCATAAAACTGCGCATACTTATTGATCCAGCAATACTAGGTCTTTATTCCAGAGAGATCAAAGAGAGGGGAGATAGGACCTATGTATACAAAAATCTTATAGAAGTTCTTTTTGTGGCAAAAAACTAGAACCTGAAGGGCTGTCCAAGTTATGGTATATGATTGTAAAGGAATACTAATGTGGCATAAGAAATGACACACAAGACAATCCAAAAAGAAAACCCTAGAAAGGCTTATGTGAAATGATGCAAAATGAAGTAAGCAGAACCAGGAGAATGTTGTACAATACTATAAATAGCAATAACATACAATTATTAACTCTGAATTAACTCATAGTAGAAAGACAACTCCAAGGGATTCATGACTACCATAGAAGGAATTGATGGAATCTGAATGCAGATTGAAGTATACTATTGCTCACTTTATTTCCTCCATGATTTTTTTCCTAGTGTAATATGTGTCTTCTTTCATAACATGATGAACATGGAAATATGTATTGCTTGACAAAACATGTACAACACATATCATATTACCTGCTGTTTTTGGGGGGGGGAAGAGGGAGAGAACATAGATTGCAAAATGTCAGAAAATAATTACTAAAAATTATATCAACATATAAAATTATTTATAAAAATATTAAAAGTTGAAGTTCCAAATTTTCTCCCTTTTTCCTCTCATTTTTGAATTTGATATATGTTATACATATGCAGGCAAATTTGAATTTAAATTTAGAATTTTATATAGGTTATACATATGCAGTCATAGAAAACACATTTCTATCCTATTTATGTTGTGAAAGAAAACAAAGAAAAATAAAGTAAAAAATGTTTTCTACAATCTGATTCAGACTCCATAAATTCTTTCTCTGTAGGTGGATAACATTTTTCATCATAAATTCTTTAGAATTGTTCAGATTATTGTATTGCTGAGAATAGTTGTCATTGACAATTAGTCATTGTACAATATTGCTATTATTTTGTACACTGGTTCTGCTCATTTCAGTTTGCATCAATTCATGTACTTCTAGGTTTTTCTTAAAGTATTCTATTCATAATTTCTTATAGCACGATAGTATTCAACCATATTCTTATACCTAAACTTGTTCAGTCATTCCCCAATTGATGAACATCCCCTCAACTTCTTATTTTTTGCCATTATAAAAAGAAGTGCTATGAATATTTACATTCAGCTGTGGTTTTTTCATCAAGAATGTTTGGAAGCCCTCTGTTTTTCATTAAATGCTCATTTCTCCTCCCCTGAAGTATTAAAAAAAAAAAAGTTTTGCTGAGTAGGTAATTTTTGATTGTGAAACTCCTTTGCTTTCTGGAATATCATAATCCAAGCCCTTTAATGTAGAAGTTGCTAAATTTTGTGTTATCTGCTTGTGACTCCATGATATTTATATTATTTCTTTCTGGCTGCTTGCAATATTTTCCTTTCATTTCCTTTAAAAATATATGTTTTATTTATTTTTTCCCATATTAATTTTTTTTTAGAATATTTTTCCATGGTTACATGATTCATGTTCTCTCCCTCCCAGAGCTGACAAACAATTCCACTGGTTTACATGTGTCTTATTACTCAAGACCTATTTCTCTATCACTCATATTTGTAATAGGTTAATCTTTTAAAAACCACAATCCCAAATCATATACCCATATAACCATGTGATAAATTACATGTTTTTCTTCTGCATTTCTATTCCCACAGTTCTTTCTCTAGATGTGGATAGTATTCTTTTTTCACAAGTTCCATGGGATTGTTCTTGATCATTGAATTGCTATTAGTAGCAGAGTCCATTACATTTCATTGTTCCACAATGTTCTTTCTGTGTACAATGTTCTCCTGGTTCTGCTCATTTCACTCTGTATCAGTTCATGGAGATCTTTCCAGTGCATATAGAAATCAAGCAGTTCATCATTCCTTAAGGCACAATAGTATTTCATCACCATCATATACTACATTCTCTTCAGCTGTTCCCCAATCAAGGGACACCACTCGTTTTCAATTTTTTTTTCCACTACAAAATGCTTGCAACATTTTCTCCTTGACCAAGATGATTTTCTAGGAATTTCACAATAATATTTCTGGAAGTTTTAATTTTGGGATCTCTTGCAGGCAGTGATCTGGGGATTCTTTTGATTTCTATTTTACCATCAGATTCAAGGATATTGGAGCAGTTTTCCTTGACAATTTCTTGAAAGATGACATCTAGGTTCCTTTTTTTGATCATGGCTTTCAGATCATGCAATAATTCTCAAGTTATCTTTTCTCAATCTAGTTTCCAGATCAATTGTTTTTCTACTGAGATAGTTTAATTCTCTTCTATTTTTCATTATTTTTATTTTGTTTTTATTGTTTCTTGATGTTTCATGGAGTCATTAGTTTTCACTTGCTCAATTTTAATTTTTAAACAATTATTTCTTCAGTGAGCTTTTAAAAGTCTCTTTCCACCTGGCTAATTATTCTCTTTTTAAAAAGTTCTTTTGTTTCAGTAAATTTTTGTATCTCTTTTTTCATTTGTTCAATTCTGCTTTTTTAAGAAGTTCTCTTCAGTTAATGTTTGTGTCTCTTTTACCATTTGACCTATTTTGTTTTTTAAGATATTTTCCTCCAGCATTTTTATGACTTAACAAAATTACTTTTTTGTACATTTCTTTTCCCAATATTTCCTCTATTTTTATTATTTGATTTTTAAATTGCCGTTTTGAACTCTTCTAGGAATTCTTGTTGGGCTTGCAACTAATTCATATTTTTCTTTGATGCATGTAGCCGTTTTCACTTTGCCATCTTCTAAGTTTTTGCTTTGATCTATGGCTAGATTCTTCTTTGTTGTTCTTTGCTCATTTTTCCAACCTATTTTTTGATGTTTAACTTTATGTTAAAGTTGGGTGTCTGCTCTTGAGGAAGAGGGGTTACTGTTCCAAACTTCCAGTTTTTCATGCTCCTATTTTCAGAGCTAGTTCTGGGGGTCTGTACATTTTCAGTTCTTCTGTAGTGGAATGATCTAAGGAGTAGTTGTCATTGCTTTCCTGGCCTATCCTGTGTTCTGTGTGACCTTAAGTATTCTTCTCTATGCTGCAACTGGGACTAGGGTCCCCTGCTCCCATGTAGCCACTTATTCACTCTAGTGTTCTAGTGCTCTTCCTCTTTTACCTGGAATGGCATATGGGTAATGTAACAGAACTTTGCTTCCAGTGCTAGCAAAAGGTCCACTGTATTCTTCTTTTGACCAGTTGTCTGACCCCCTTACCCTCAATGAGCTGAAAGCTCTGGAAGCCACCTACCAATTCAGTAGCTCTTAAGGCCTGCTGCTAGCTTACTGAAGCATGGCCTGTGCTGGACTGTATTCTACTCTCACCCCAGTGACACTGACATATCCTGCTGATCATCTAAGTTGTCTTGGGAGAGAAAATGGTTTCATCCTGTCCTGTTGTTCTGTCGCTCCAGAATTCATTTTGAGATGTTATTTTAAAGTTATTTGGAGGGGAATTTGTGAGAGGTTAGGCAAGTCCCTGCCTTTACTCTACCATCTTGGCTCCCAATGTGCAATTTTCAAAGACAATCTAGACAATTTTCCTCCTGTTCAATTCTAGATACAGCTCATTGTTTATTTTCAGTGCCAATCTAAGTTATATGTATTGGATAATAATAATAATAGTTAGCATCTACATAAGATTTGCAAAGCACATTATCTCCTTTATCTCAGTTGATCAACAGAACAACAAAATGAGGTAGGTACTATTATTCCCATTTTGCAGATGAGGAAAATTTGAGGCACAGAGAGGTTAAATGACTTGTTCACAGTCCAACAACTAGTAAGGCTCTGAGGCAAGAAGTGAAATAAAGCCTTCCTTACTCCCAGTCTCACACTCTACTCACTTTTCCACCTCAGTTCTAATGAGTTCTACAGGCCATACATGCAATTGATTATTATAGGTGAAACTAGCGAAAGATAATCATATATAGGCTGATGAAACATGGAGGTAAATTAAAAAACAAATAAACAACCTTGTGTGTATTCTAGCCAGTATAATGAAATCTCCAATTATGCAACTAATATATATATATATATATGTGTGTGTGTGTATATATATATATATAATATTGGTGTATGGGACAAAGGTAGGAACATTTAAAAAAATTAATTCTGGAGGGCAACTGGGTGGCTCAGTTGATTGAGAGCCAGGTCTAGAGATTGGAGGTTCTGGATTAAAATATGGGTTCAAACACTTCCTAGCTGTGTGACCTTGGGAAAGCCACTTAACCCCCATTGACTAGCCTATACCACTCTTCTGCCTTGGAACCAATATACAGTATTGATTCTTAAATGGAAGGAAGTGATTTTAAAAAATTAATTCTGGGGGGCAGAGTGAAGATGATAGCGAAGAGGCAGCAAAAATTCAGACCTCTGAAAACCCTTCCTTACTAATTACAAACTAAATGCTCCTAGGGGACTGAAAATCAAACCTAACAATAGGACAGAGCCAAGGAACCCTCCTGCTGGACTCAACTTAAAAGGTATGTGCCCCAAAAGCCTGAATTTGAGAACACGGGTTTAAGAGGAAGGAAGATGGAAGGTCCCAGGACCACTCCCCCACTGAGAGCACTGAGTCTCCAGTGGTAGCTGAAACCTCTGGGCAGGCAAGGGTTTTGGTCTGAAGGGAGTACCTTGTGGGCAAAGCTGTGCTAGGCTCAGAGCATCAAACACAGGCAATGGGGAAGCAGTTGGAGAATAAGTGTAGAGTGGGCAGCCTAGTTACAGCAGAGGAGACACTCCATATTGCCCCTCCCTTCCCAAGGTTTTGGCCTCAGGGCACATGCAGCTCTGCTACTCAGCTGGTCTTAATCTCATCAAAGCCTTCAGAGGGCAGGGAAGCTCAAGCTCCAACACCCCTCTCCCACAGACTGTGCTGAGAGATTTGCTGACTAAGCTCCAAGGGTGAAGGCAGACAGAAAAACCCAAAACCACAGATCCAACACAAAATGAGAGGAGAAAAAGTGCAGGCAACTACAGGGAATAAAGAAAGGGTAAATATGAGCAAACAACAGAAAAAGAAAAAAGAAATTACAATCAACAGCTTATATCCAGGCAATGAATAAAGAGCAAATGGAACAGAGAAGGATAAAGGAACACCAAGCAAAAAAACAGAAACTCCAGTGAATTGGATACAGGCTTTGGAAGAACTCAAAATACAATTCAAAACACAATTAAGAGAGGCTGAAGACTACTGGGAAAAGAACTTAAAAAGTGAGATAAGTCATCTGGAAACAGAAAACAGTGTCTTGAAAGCCAAAATTAATCAGCTTGAAAAATGAGGCAAAGGAAATGAAAGACGAGGCAAGGGAAATGAAAGATGAGGCAACGAATATGAAAGATGACCTCTAAAGAAAATAAGACCAGAAGGAGAAGGATGACAAAAAATCCAGGGATGGAATCCAGTCTTTAACAACCAGATTACAACAATTAGAAGCAAGTGACTTCACAAGGCAGCAGGAAACTATAAAACAAAATCAAAAGAATGAAAAAATTGAGGAAAATATGAAGCACCTCATTCACAAAATATAAGATTTAGAAAATCGTTCAAGGAGAGACAACTTAAGAACCATTGGTCTGCCAGAAGACCATGACAAAAGAAAAAGCCTGAACATCATACTATAGGAAATTATCCAAGAAAATTGCCCTGATATTTTAGAACAAGAGAGAAAAGTGGAGATTGAAAGAATTCACAGATCACCTCCTGTACTTAATCCCCAACTGAGAACACCCAGGAATGTTATAGCCAAATTCAAGAATTATCAGACCAAGGAAAAAAAAAATATTACAAGCTGCTAAGAAGTCATGCAGATACCAAGGAACTACAATTAGGATAACACAGGATCTGGCTGCATCTACAATGAAGGATCAAAAGGCATGGAATATGAAATTCCAGAAAGCAAGGGAACTAGGTCTACAACCAAGAATCAACCACCCAGAAAAACTGACTATACTTTTACAGGGGAAAGTATGGCCATTTAACAAAATAGAATTCCAAGCATTTGTAAAGAAAAGACCAGACCTGAACAGAAAATTTGATGCCTAGACATAGAACTCAAGAGAATCATCAAAAGGCAATTAAGAAAGGGGGGGAAAAGAAAACAAAAAAAACCCCCAAAACTTTTTTTAAGAGACCCAATAAGTTAAAATGATAAGTATCCCTATAAGAAAAGAGGACATCTGTAACTCTTAAAAAATTGTTATCATTACCTGGGTAGCTAGAAGAAATATATGTAGAGGGAACAATGACAAACTGTATAGGATGAAATGCCAAGACATAAATATGTATATAGATATATGTATGCATAAATACACATATATGTGTATGTATATATACAACTAGAGCTAAAAAAGAGGTTAATACTAAAAGAAATGGGAAAAGAAACAAAATGGGGTAAATTTATATGTCACAAAGAAACACATAGTGGGAGGGGGGAAGAACAACAATACACTGGAAAGGTAAAGACATTGGAGATAGGAAATACTCAATTCTTACATGCATTAAAATTGACTTAAAGAGGGAAGAACAATCAAATACATTGGGGCAGAGAATTGATGTGTGCCCTGCAGGAAAGTAGAAGGGTAACAAATGAACTGGGAGGGAAGCAATATAAGGGAGGGAGAGAGTGGGGGTTAGTATAAAAAGACTTTAAAGAAAATAAGAGGGGTATAAGAAGGGGATAGAAAGGGAAGTAAAATAAGGATGGGAATTAGGGGAACCAACTAAAAACAAAACATTGGTATAGAAGGAAATAGTGAAAGAAGAAAAGGCAGGACTAGGAGTAGAAATCAAAATGTTGGAAAATACACAGCTGGTAATCATAACTCTGAATGTGAATGGAATAAAATGCAAGTGAATAGCAGAGTGGATTAGAAACCAAAACTCTTCCATATGCTGTCTACAAGAAACACACATGAGGAAGGTAGACACACATAGGGTAGAAGTAAGAGGATGGAGGCAAATCTATTGGGCATCAACTGATAAAAGGAAGGCAATTATAATATCTGACAAAGTCAAAGTAAAAATAGATTTACTCTAAAGAGATAGGGAAGGTAATTACATGCGGATAAAAGGCAGTATAGACAATGAGGAAATGTCAGTATTCAACATGTATGCACCAAATGGCATAGCATCCAAATTTCTAAAGGAGAAACTAGTGGAGCTCAAGGAGGAAATAGATAGAAAAACTATACTAGTGAGAGACCTGAACCTTCCTTTATCAGAACTAGATAAATCAAAAAATAAATAAGAAAGAGGTAAGAGAAGTGAATAAAATCTTAGAAAAAATAGAGTTGGTGGATATATGGAGAAAAATAAATAGAGACAAAAAGGAATATACTTTCTTTTCAGCAGCACATGGTACATTCATAAAGATTGACAATGTACTAGGACATAAAAAAATTACAAACAAGTGCAAAAGAGCAGAAATAATAAATGCAACCTTCTCAGATCACAATGCAATGAAAATAATCATTAGTAAGGGTACATGGAGAGGCAAATCAAAAATTAATTGGAAATTAAACCATATGATTCTCCAAAATTGGTTAGTTAAAGAACAAATCAGAGAAACAATTAAAAATTTCATTGAAGAAAATGACAATAATGAAACATCCTTTCAAAATCTATGGGATGTAGCCAAAGTAGTACTTAGGGGGAAATTTATATCCTTGAGTTTATATATTAACAAATTAGGGAGGGCAGAGGTCAATGAATTGGGCATGCAAATTAAAAAACTAGAAAGTGAACAAACTAAAAATCCTCAGATGAAGACTAAATTAGAGATCCTAAAAATCAAAGGAGAAATTAATAAAATAGAAAATCAAAGAACTATTGATTTAATAAATAAGACTAGAAGCTGGTACTTTGAAAAAACAAATAAAATAGACAAAGTACTGGTCAATCTAATTATAAAAAGGAAAGAAGAAAATCAAATTGACGATATACAAGATGAAAAGGGAGACCTCACCTCTAATGAATAGGAAATTAAGGCAATCATTAAAAATTATTATGCCCAATTATATTGTGATAAATATGCCAATCTAGGTGATATGGATGAATCCTTCCAAAAATACAAATTGCCTAGACTAACAGAGGAAGAAATAGATTACCTAAACAACCCCATATCAGAAAAAGAAATTGAGCAAGCCATCAAAGAACTCCCTAAGAAAAAATCTCCAGGTCCAGATGGATTCACAAACGAATTCTATATTACATTCTATTATTATTATATTACACAAACTATTTGACAGAATAAGAAAAGAAGGAGTTCTACCAAGTTCCTTTTACAACACAAATATGGTACTGATTCCAAAGCCAAGCAGGTCAAAAACGGAGAAAGAAAACTACAGACCAATCTCCTTAATGAATATAGATGCAAAAATCTTAAATAGTATACTAGCAAAAAGACTCCAGCAAGTGATCATGACTGTTATTCAGTATGACCGGGTAGGATTCATTCCAGCAATGCAAGGATGGTTCAAAATTAGGAAAACCATCCACATAATTGACCATATTAACAAGCAAACCAACAAAAATCACATGATTATCTCAAAAGATGCAGAAATAGCCTTTGACAAAATACAACACTGATTCCTATTGAAAACACTAGAAAGCACAGGAATAGACAGGCATTTCCTAAAAATAATAAACAGTATATAACTAAAACCATCAGCAAACATGATCTGCAATGGGGATAAACTAGATTCATTCCTAATAAGATCAGGAGTGAAACAAGGATGCCCATTATCACCTTTATTATTTAACATTTCATTAGAAACACTAGCAGTAGCAATTAGAAAAGAAAAAGAAATTGAAGGTTTTAAAATAGGAAATGAGGAGACCAAGCTATCACTCTTTGCAGATGATATGATGGTCTATTTAAAGAATCTTAGACAATCAACTAAAAAGCTAGTTGAAATAATCAACAACTTTAGCAAAGTTGCAGGATACAAAATAAACCCTCATAAGTCATCAGCATTTCTATATATTTCTAATGCATCTCAGTAGCAAGAATTAGAAAGAAAAATTCCATTTAAAATCACCCTAGTCAATATAAAATACTTAGGAATCTATCTGCCAAGACAAACACAGGAACTATATGAACACAACTACAAAACACTCTCCACACAATTAAAATGAGATCTAAACAATTGGAAAAACACTGGCTGCTCATGGATAGGACAAGTTAACATAAGAAAAATGACAATCCTACCCAAATTAATTAATTTATTTAGTGCCATACCCATTGAAATACCAAAAAAATTTTTTTACTGAATTAGAAAAAAACCATAACAAAGTTCTTTTGGAAGAATAAAAGATCAATGATATCCAGGGAATTCATGAAAAAAAATGTGAAGGAAGGAGGCCTTGCAGTCCTAGATCTCAAACTATACTATAGAGGTCATCAAACAATTTGGTAGTGGTTAAGAGACAGAAAGGAGGATCAGTGGAATAGATTTGGGGTAAGTGACCTCACCAAGACAGTCTATGATAAGCTCCAAAACCCCAGCTTTTGAGATCAAAATCCATTATTTGATAAAAACTGCTGGGAAAATTGGAAGACAGTATGGGAGAGATTAGGTTTGGATCAACATCTCACACCCTATACCAAGATAAACTCAGAATGGGTGAATGACTTGAATATAAAGAAGGAAACCATAAGTAAATTAGGTGAACACTGAATAGTATACATGTCAGATCTTTGGGAAAGAAAAGATTTTAAAACCAAGCAAGAGTTAGAAAAAAATCACAAAATGTAAAATTAATGGTTTTGATTACATCAAATTAAAAAGCTTTTGTACAAACAAAACCAATGCAACCAAAATTAGAAGGGAAGCAACAAATTGGGAAACAATCTTCATAACAAAAACCTTTGACAAAGGTCTAATTACTTAAATTTATAAAGAGGTAAATCAATTGTATAAAAAAATCAAGCCAATTGATAAATGGTCAAGGGACATGAATAGGCAATTTTCAGTTAATGAAATCAAAACTATTAATAAGCACATGAAAAAGTGTTCTAGATCTCTCTGATTATGAGAGATGCAAATCAAAATAACTCTGAGATATCACCTCACACCTAGAAGATTGGCTAACATGACAACAAAGGAAAGTAATGAATACTGGACAGTATGTGGCAAATTCAGTACATTATTGCATTGCTGGTGGAGTTGTGAATTGATCCAACCATTCTGGAGGGCAATTTGGAACTATGTCCAAAGGGTGCTAAAAGACTGTCTGCCCTTTGATCCAGCCATAGCACTGCTGGGTTTGTACCCCAAAGAGATAATAAGGAAAAAGACTTGTATAAGAATATTCATAGCTGTGCTCTTTGTGGTGGCAAAAATTGGAAAACGAGGGGATGTCCTTCAATTGGGGGATAGCTGAACAAATTGTGGTATATGTTGGTGATGGAATACTATTGTGCTCAAAGGAATCATAAACTGGAGGAATTTCATGGGAACTGGAATGACTTCCAGGAACTGATGTAGAGCAAAAGGAGCAGAACCAAGAGAACATTTTACACAGAGACTGATACACTGTGGTAGTAGTAGTCTCTTGGTACCCAAGGATGACAGTTGTCTTTGTGCGTTTTCATCTATGATAGATGAGTGTGCACAAAGACACTTGTGCGTGAAGGAGATTTAAGTGGAAAAGTTGATGCACAGAGACAGTCCCACTCTCTTGGCGTTGGAAGCCTGGGTCCAGTGGCACAAAAAGTCGTTACACTTGGAGACTTCCTCAGCTGCATTGGGTGGCCGTGTTGTCCTTTGTGCTCCAACATGTCCTAAGCACTCCACAGTGTTTTGCTGCATCGCCTTCTCACCTTCTTGTCAATTTCTTCCTTCCTTCCTTTGTTCCGCTGAAGCAGTCTTCACATGCTGGGTGAGCAAAGCCCTGGTTCACCAGGGGTCGGCGATGACCCAATGGCTACCCTCACAAGGTTTAGCCGGCCTGTCGAAGCCGTTGCCCGGGGTATGGCTGCTGCCACATGCTAGCAGCTACTAGGAGCCACAAGTGAGAGCTGGGTGTCAGCTGGGGGTCAGAGGCTGGAGAGCTGCCCTAAGAGGGCACGACAAGCTCTCCATACCAGAGATACTACCCCTTCCTGAACACCCCATACACCCCACTGTGTATACACTGTGGTACAATCTAATGTAATGTACTTCTCCATTAGTGGCAATGCAGTGATCCTGAACAACTTGGAGGGATCTACGAGAAAGAACACTATCCACATTCAGAGTAAAAACTGTGAAAGTAGAAACACAGAAGAAAAACAACTGTTTGAATACATGGGTCGAGGGGACATGATTGGGGATATAGACTCTAAATGAACATCCTAGTGCAAACATCAACAACATGGAAATAGGTTCTGATCAAAGACACATGTAAAATCCAGTTGAATTATGCATCCCTCCCTTCCTCTCTCCCTCCCTCCCTCCCTCTCTCCCTCCTTCCTTCCTTCCTTCCTTCCTTCCTTCCTTCCTTCCTTCCTTCCTTCCTTCCTTCCTTCCTTCCTTCCTTCCTTCCTTCCTTCCTTCCTTCCTTCCTTCCTTCTTTCCTTCCTTCCTTCCTTCCTTCCTTCCTTCCTTCCTTCCTTCCTTCCTTCCTTCCTTCCTTCTTTCCTTCCTTCCTTCCTTCCTTCCTTCCTTCCTTCCTTCCTTCCTTCCTTCCTTCCTTCCTTCCTTCCTTCCTTCCTTCCTTCCTTCCTTCCTTCCTCCCTTCCTCCCTTCTTCCTTTTCCCTGGACCCTCAAGCCCTTTAGTATATGACTCTTCTTCACTGAAGGAAATCAATGTCCT
The DNA here is from genome assembly GCF_027887165.1 of Monodelphis domestica. Lineage (NCBI taxonomy): Eukaryota > Metazoa > Chordata > Mammalia > Didelphimorphia > Didelphidae > Monodelphis > Monodelphis domestica. Next base: position 224,305,949 of record NC_077228.1, on the reverse strand, counting down.
CTGCTGCTCAGAGTTGGTGAGAGCAGGAGAGAAGAGCGATTTGTTTTCTTTTAGTTTTCACCTTTAAGAGAGAAGATGCGCGATACCATCTTCTCTTCTGGTTGATGATGAGAAAGAAAGACTCTGGGAAGAAGTTGACATAAAAGGAGCTTGTAGTCTCCCTCGTGTCCCCATTCTCATTTTCCTGTACTAGAGACTTCAGGAAATTTTCTCCTTGGGTGACATCTATCTCCTGCTTCCTCTCCTGGAAGGAATTAAAGTCTCCCTGGGAGATGATTAGGGAGAGAAGATAGTAGAGATGTCTATTTTTGCCTCCTTATGAGACAGACAGACACACACATACACACACAAGCTAAGAGTACCACATTATACTTTTTTTTTTTGGAAGCTCTATACAAAGGGAGTATGTTGAATACAGATTTTTGGCTGGGAAAAAATATGAAAGAATATATACCCTGTAGAGAGGTAGCATAAAATAGTGAAGAGTGGGGACAGCTTTAGTATCAGAAAAGCTTGGGTTCAAGTTCTGCCTCTGACATATACTACATATGTGATCATGGGCAAGTTATTTGAATTCTCAGCACTCAAGGCAACTTTCAGTTACTTATAGTTAAGTTGCCAATTGATGATAGAAATAGCCATTTTGGGAATTCCCTATATGCATGAATTCATAGAACCAAACAATAAGAAAATACACATACACACACATACACATGTGCACACACACAAATTGTGTTAGGACTTTCCAAGTGGAGGAGATCGAAATTGTGCCTATTTGTGATATCATTCATCAGGGTTGGAGTGAAATTGATAGAGTATTAGTAAAGACTTGGAGATGAATTAATTAGCTTCCTACCTTAGCCTTTCTCCAAGACCTGAATTGTCTCCTCCCCCAAACTTATGAGAATATCAATGGATAGCCAAAGAGTAGATACTCTTTGCATTGAACCTTGGGGCTGAGATGGAAGGGTTGGTGGGACAAGAAGGAATTTCATTAATTGTGTGACCATGAGCATGCCCTCAGATCTCCTTTATTCCCCAAATTCTTCATCTGTAAAAGTATCTATGGTTCTAAAACCCAGATATTATGACCCACCAAAAACATATTAGTAATATAATCAAGTATTCCAATGTACTGGTTGAAAATGGTGATAGAAGGATTTTTTTTACTATACTTTTAATATATATATATATTTAACTACATATTTAAAGAAAAGAAATACTTTTGATGAGACTTTACAAAAAGGAATATTCTTTTTCAAATCACATGTTCTAAATTTCTTTGACATATACCATTACCATGACTATGCTACTTTTTACATCCACACTGTGGGAGAAATATATATGCATGTATATAGAGATAGAAAGATATATATATATATACACATATATATATATACACACATATGAAGTTGTACTATCAAGCTTAAGAGTGCAAGAGAGCTTATAAATGCAAGGGAATAAGGAGATAATTCTAGAAGATATAAAAATGACCCTTCTAAATTAGTCTTTAGATTGTTATTTCTAAAAGAATAAGGACTGTATTTTTAAATATATTTTTTGGAGTTCCATGTACATATTGGCATTCATGGATAAGTGTATATTTTGATAAGTGAAAAGATAATGAAAGATTTAAGTAGTAAAAATAATGCCTTGCTAATTTTCCTATTTTGGACCAAAGAACAATGTATTAATTATTCATGAACTAATACACTGCATCAATGTAAAATGTTGACATATTTGTTTGGTGACAAACTGAAATGAAATTTTCTGCTTGATGTTGAGAATTTTCCATTAATTTCACTAACACCTGTCAGAATCAAAGCTGGCTCAAGAACTGCTGAATTGCCTGCAAATAGCTTCTTGTTACACATTGCTATCAAATGAGAGACTATGTTATAAATGGAAATGAGAGTGTCTCATAAGCATTGCCTAAAAAACTGGTGCAGAAGTTTATTTTTATCTTACATTTCATCATTTTCATGATTTCTTTCTCCCAACTGGTTACAGAAATCTGCCCCCTCTCCCCAATTGCATTGTCTTCCACAATAATGGCTATGAGTATTCACTTGCATATTTGAAATAAGTTGATTTTAAATTATGATTTTGAGATCAGAAATGTCCTTTGTTCAGATTTTCCTATGAGGGTTCATTTGTAGAGATCAGCTAAGAGCAAATAATAGAAACATCCTTAGGAAAACATCAGACTGACAAGAAATATAATTTTAAAATGATTCATTTCTAGATCCCTCTCATTCTTCTCTTTCCTTTTCCCTGGAGATCTGGTCCAGTCTCACAAAGGTTTAAGCTACCATCTTTCTAGAGGTGATCTTCTTCCCTTGTTCCTTCCTAATGATGATATCAGACATACACTGCAATTAACATTCTTGCTTTTCAAATATATATATGCATGTAAATCAATATAGATTTTATATGCACAATCATATATATTCAAATATATATGTATATTGTAAAAATGGAGACTTGAATCCAGGACTTCAATTCCCAGAAGTCCTTGCTCCACTTCCCCAGAATGCCCTCTAATCTCACTGAAACCTCACCTGGGCCTAGAGTGAGATGGGGTATTTAACTTGGTTGTGAATAGGCTCTGGCTTTTTCTTTTTTCTCCTTCGGCTTTGGAGCACACGGCTCTCCACCTAGCAGGCAAGATGTGAGTGGTTGTGAATAGGCTCTCTGGGCCTAGACACGTGCTTTTCTTACTTGTGTTTTCTTTATATTTTAATCTTCAATAAACCTCATAAAAATATAATACTCCTTGCAGAGAGAAACCAATTTTCTACCTGCCTCAGTTCCCCTAAATTTTAATCATAACAACATATAGACATCTATCTATCTATCTATCTATCTATCTATCTATCTATCTATCTGACCGTGAGCAAGTCACTTAAATTCTCTAAGACTCTAAATCTAGAAGTTGCAGTTTTGGAACTGACTTCTATTGGTAAAAGTAGTTTCCTTATTGGGAATTTCTTTTATGAATGAAAGAACAGGTACAAAAAATAGGAATATATTTTTATATATTATATATATATATATTATATATTTTTTCCTGCAAATACTATGTTTACAGGAGTTAATAAAATAAAACATTTTCCCATAAAGCATCATATAATTTCCTGAAAGTATTCTAGTTTGGAGATGCTCAGGGGAACAGTAGAAGAGTCATTTTTAGTTGCTTCAGGAGTACAAATAGGTCTTTTTTTTTTAACTTGATCTTTCTGGCTTCAATATGCCTCTTGCATCAGACTTCTGTCATTAAATCCTCCAATATCTGAGTCCATCCCCCTCCCCCTTCAACCTTGCTATACTATACTATACTCTTACATATAGTCTATAGAGCAACAAAATTAAACTGTACTTCATTCTCTGTTTTGGTCTTGTTCTCTCTCATGTCTATGTCTTTGCATATGACATCCTGTGTGCTTGAAATAAACTATCCCCATCCCCCATCTCCATCTGTTGAAGTCATTTCATTCTTTTAAGGCCCAACTCAAGTGCCCCCATCTTTATGGCTCCTTGAATACTTCCTGACTCAGTTGAAAATTATCTCTCCTTCCTCAAATTTCTCATAGCATTTCCCTGACTGTCTTTTTTCACCAATTAAAAAATTATTTTACCCTAATTACATATAAAAACCAATTTTAAAATATATTTTAAAGGAATTTTGAGTTCCAAATTCTCTCCGTCATTCTCACTTTCCTTCATCCCCCTCATCCTTGAAACAGCAAGCAATTTATATAGATTTTACATGTGCAATCATATAAAACATTTTTCCATATTACTCATTTTGTGGGAGAGAGGAAGAAGAGGAAGAAGAAGAGAAGAAAGAAAGAAAGAAGGAAAGAAAGAAGGAAAAAAGAAAGAAAGTTTTAATTTGCATTCATATTCTAGTTCTTTCAGTGGGAGCAGATGATATTTTTCATCATGAGTCTCTGGGATTGTCTGGGATCACTATATTGCTGAGAATAACTATTACCAATTTTTAAAAGGTATTGGGGATAGGGAAAGGTGCTAGATCTGTAATTTCAACAATTTATAAAACTTTCAAGGTTGAAACTTTACTAATTAGTATGGTGAAATATAATGTATAGTCTCAGTTGCCAAGGGCACTGAAAGTTTAAGTAACTGGCTCAAGGTCACACTATCAATATTTGGCAAAAGTAGAATTTGAACCAAGGTTTTCCTGACTCCAGAGACTTCTCTTTATTCATAATACAAGTCAGCCTCCCAAACCTATCTTATATAATTACTTATATATGTGTTCTATTCACTGTTACTTGAATTTCCCAATTAGACTGTAAATTCCTTGAGGGAAATGACTACATCATTTTCACTTACATATACTTTATACTAAGCTTAGTTTGGGGAGGTATTTTTTATTCTTTCGATTTACATTATTGTAGTCATCATTGTCAATAAAGAAATAATCAATAACATTTTAAAATTGTCTTTGTGCAAGGTAGTATCCTAAATGCTTGGGATGCAAAGAAAGGCAATCCTTGAGGAGCTCATAATCTAATGGAGAAGACAACACATAAAAAGAAGCTAAAAAGTTGGAGGGAATTTGGGAGGGAGGTTACACAGGCATAAGCATGATGAAGTTATAAAACCCCAGCATCAGGGATGGGGAAGAAAGATGATCTAAAAAGGTATGAGTTTCTGAGGTGCTTTCATTTTGCAGAATAATGAATTTCTGGAGATAATGAAGCCCAGGAAAGTAACTAGGTAGCAAATGAGGAGGAGAATTTCTTGAGTGTCATCATTAAATGGAAGAGGAATAGGAAGGAGCTCCCAGATGTCCACATCTTCTATCCTCTCTAACCAGTGGGAGGAAAGGGTTCCAAGGGCAGAGGATGTTGGAGAGGTGTGAGTTTCTGATTTCATCTTGCAGAATGATAATTTTGAGTAGACATAAAATGTATGAATGAAAAAGAAGATGCGTTGTTTATATCATTTTCCTAATTCCATTTTGGGTCTATAAGATGTGTGTGTGTGTGGTTCTATAAATATATAGACATAGGTCATGGGTAGCATGGATAGATATGACCTAGGATCTGGTCCAACTTTGTGGAGAGTAGGAGGAAGAGGGTTATGCCAGTAGTTTTCAACCTATTTGGGGAGAAAGGGCAGGCAGGATATGTTATGTTGGATTCTAAAACATTCTCATACTCTATTAGCATGAATAATTGAGAATCTAAACTCTCTACCTGAGATCCATAGACACCCTCCCCTCAGAGGATCTCTGGATAGATTGGGGGTGGGGGAGCACTGAGGTTGAGCAATCTCTCCTATCTCCAAAAACGAATAAACTTTTAATAAAGAAAGTAGCAAACAGAAATTAGAGAAATTATGCATATTATAATATGCTCAAAGAATACAAAATAGTAAATGAACTCTTCAACTAGGAGTGAGATAAGGTAGCAGCTCAAACTAGGAGAAAGGGAATCATCTTACCAAAGGGTAAGATCTAAGCAGTGTCTAGAGCTACAAGTGCTTGAAGTCAAGGGGCATGATAAGGACTGGTTTCCCCACATGTCTGTGGTTCCCACTAGCTAGTTGAAAGATCATACTTATTTTTTGATCTAGCAATACCACTGCTAGGTCTGCATCCCAAAGAGATCAAAGAAAGCAGAAAAGGACATACTTGTACAAAAATATTTATAATGCTCTCTTTTGTGGTGGCAAAGAATTGGAAACAGGGATATTCATTAACTGGGGAATGGATAAACAAATTGTGGCATATGATTATGATGGAATACAACTGTGCCATAAGAAAAGATGAACAGGACAATTTCAGAAAAACCTGGAAAGACATATGAATTGATGAAAATTGATGATACAAAGTTAGAAGAATCAAGACAACATTGTATACAGTAACAATATCATACAATGAGCAACTGTGAATGACTTAGCTTTTATCAGCAATGAAATGATCCAAAACAGTTTCAAAAGGTTCATGATGAAAAATGCTCTCTACTACCAGAGAAAGATTTGATGGAGTTTGAATGCAGACTGAAGCATGTCATTTTTCACTTCATTTTCTTCATGAATTTTTTCTTATATATGTGATATTTGTCTTCTTTTACAACTTGATGAATATGGAACTATATATTACACATGATAGCACATGTGTAACCTAAATAAAAGTGCTTATTATCTAAGGAAGGGGGATAGGAAGGAGAGGATTTGGATTGCAAAATGTCAGAAAACATATTAAAATTGTTTCCATATGTAATTGGGGGAAAATATAATAAAATATTACTGGAGGAAAAAAATTCTTACTTCACTTTCCTCAACCCATTTCTCTTGAGGACCTCTCCCAACGTGTACCTCCAAAAATTCCTTTATGTAGATACAAAATGTCATGTTCAATATTCTCTCAGTCAGGAATCACATCCTTCACATGTATACAATACAAGCCATGGTACTGTTCTTTAGGAAAACTGACCAGAATTGGGATGAATCAATTACATACCAGTTCATAAAATTCATCCCATGATTCTTTGCATTTTTCATTTTTATAATTCCTTTGACAGTAATATTCCATCATATTCATGGTGGAATTCATCACAATTTTTGATATTGAACTTGAAATATCTGACACCTGTCAAATATTGGTAAGCTAGGGGTACAACTCTAGGTTCAGAATAAAGACAATTTACCTGGGCATTCTCAAAAGGGAGAGGAGCTCTTAACTTGCCACCTTAGCCCCTTTTTATCAAATGATTTTATAGAAAAGGCCACAATAAATAAAATCACAGATCTGGATTAAATTTTTTTTTCATAGGGTATACTTATCCAGAGCAATCATGTAAGCTTAGTGAGTATTCCCTGGATATTTGTGTAAACAGAAAATCTTAACCTTTTTTTTTTTTGCGTCATGAATATCTTTGGCAGTCTGGTAAAACCTACAGATCCCATCTCATAATAATGGTCTTAAGTAAATAAAAAATACGTAGGATTACAAAGGGAAGCAATTATGTTAAAATATGGCTATCAAAATGTTTTTTTTTAAAAACAGGTTCATTACCACCACCACTCCCTACCCCAAGTTGATCCAGGGATCTTTGGGGGTTGTGAACTCCAGGTAGAACTCCTGGTCTAAATTCTCAATTGTCCATGCTAATGGAATGTGTGAGTGCTCTAGAATCCAATGTATCAATTAACATAAGAATAATTTTTATTTCTAAAGCCTTTTGGAATATATTAAACCACAATGGCACAGCATATTTCCTTTTTAATTGTGTTTTACTTAATTTTCTATTAAAATGAGCTCCTTCTCTTTGAGAACAAATCAGCTAACAAAGGTGACTTAGTAGTAGCCCCAGCAGTTGATAGCCATATAAAACACTTTTCTCACAATAATTTTGAGCGGCATAGTGTAAATATTATTATTTTCCTTTTATGAGTGAGAAAACTGAAGCTTACAGAGATGAGGTGATTTAAACTTGTCTTTGCTTGAGTCTATCCAGAGTCTCTTTTTACTATACCATCTATACCATATATTATCCTCTTTCTACTACCATATTGCCTCTAGATATATGGTGAAGGGTAAAAAGAATCCTATCTAAGGCATGCTGGTCAATATATTTTAGGAAGAATACTGACAAACTGCAGTGGATTCAGAAGAAAGCAAGTAACTTTGTAAAGGAACTGGACACAAGTATTGTTTGGATGAATTAAAGATTCTTAGCTTGTAAAAGGGAAGATGTACATGGGAAAAAAACTATCAGCAAATATTTGAAAGGTTGTCAAATAAAAGAGATATTGAATTGATTTGATTGACTCTAGAGAACAGGACCAGAAACAATAGGTAGGTATTGTAGAGGGACACATTTAACCTCCATGCAAGAAAATGCAACCTAATAGTGAGTGCTTTCAATAAGTGGAATAGGCTTTTTCAATGAGGTAGCAGGTTTTCTGTCACTGAAAATCTTTTGGAGGAATGGATTTAACAGAATAAAGGTTAAAATGTGTTGAACAACACAATGTAATTGATATTTAAAAAATAAATAAATGAGTTTATTGTACAAATTATGTTTTTGCATAAATGTATCAAGAATTTTGAAATGTTTTTCAAGTCCCACTAGGTCAAAGACCTTGTAAAGTTCTTTTCTTTCAGCTTACATAGTTTGAAGATCACAAAAAATACCAAATTTAGAATAGTAAGTCAGAGGAAGAGCTCTGATATTGCCTGGGGCTTATTTTTGCCATGAGTGGGAATCAGCTGTTGATGTGACTGCTTTTGAGGGTGCAGTGAACTTCATGACAGAATAAAAAGATGCCAATGACAGTTATTTCCTGGGTTGGACTTCCCCTTATTGCAGGGGATGAAACTGAAATGGAATGGTTTGGATGTCACCACCTGCCCATACTGCCTACTTGATCCCTTGTAGTCTAATGTCACACATAGTGAGAAGGCTGGCAGCAAAAGGGAGACAGTAGGGGTCCTGCTCATGATTAATGTTAGCAGGACATTTGGGCCCCTGAGCAGGATGTAAAGTAATGACCCTTAATTTCTAATTAAGATTTCTTAATAAAGCTTTAAAGTTCAAAACGAAACCCCATAAACACACTCTCCCTCAAGCTTTTCCCAATTTAAATGGAAAAATGTATTGTCTCCTGTCAAGAAATTAATGAGTCCAAAGCATTTGTTTCCCAGTTGTGTCTCATCAGAAGAGTGAGTGGACCAGGTGCTAGAAATTATAGTGGGAGAATGAGGACATGATATAGGAGGATACAGTTCAGAGGCTTCTTAAACCCATCCATTACATGAATAATCATGAAGGTTTCTATATTCAGAGCTTGTTTCCTGTAAAGAATTCAAAAAGTTTCTTAGATATTCATATCATGCATCTGCCCTGTGTCCTTACATGCACAAATGTCCCCTTTTTTAGATGAGAAGACATGGTCCCATGATTGATAGAGTACTAGTCTTGAAGTCAAGAAGACCTAGATGAAATCCTGCCTCTGCCAACTCTTTTGATACTAGGCAAATCATTGAATTATCCTGTATTTCAGGCAATGCTTCCTTTACTCTCTCTTTCTCTCTCTCCCTCCTGCCCTCCATTCCTTTCTTCCTTGCAAATAGTTTATTAAACACAAACTATGTTTTAGGCACTGTTTTAGGTGCTAGGTATATGAAAACAAAACTAAAATGGTCCCTGCCATCAAGAAGCTTCCATTCTGGGTGTTGGGAATGGGAATAAAACAACAAATAATATGGACCCAGATAAGTAAATACCACACATTTACAAAATAAATGTTTGTACTATCAAGGATGAAATCATGGGTCCTGAGAAGTTAAATTCATTCATTGGCTCATTTAAAACATTCATTAAGTACCTGTTAAAGAAAAGGTGGAGTAATGGAATACAAAGATAAAAAAAATGACTTAGCCAGGGTCTCACAGGGAATGAGTGTGGTCAATGATTAGGATCACAGAATTGCAGATATGCAAGGAATCTTGGAAATCATCTCATCCAATTTGTATTTGAACATGAATCCTTTTACCTCATCCTCAATAAGTGGTCATACAGACTTTCCTTGAAGATCTCAAGGAATGGGGAGTAAAATATTCATTACCTTCTTCTATCCTCAGGCAACTCATTCTACTTCAGAACAGCTCCAAATGTTAGGAAGCTTTATCTTCTATTGAGCTGAAAACTGTCTCTGTAACATCCAACTTCTAACCATAACTCCTAATTATGCCCTCTGGAGCCATAGTAGACCGAACAAAATAAGATGGCATCTTCATTTTCAATAATATACATCCCATTTATGAATATAGAACTCTACCATTCTTATTTTTCTGCCACTTAATAATCATAGCAATAGCAACAATAATACTACTCCAAGCCTATAGTTTTAACGACATCTTCTGAAACCTTTCAATAACTTAACAAGAAAAACAGTGGCCCTTTCATGATTATAACAGAAAACAGATGGTTAGCTGTAGGGCTTCATTAGTAATCATGGAGTATTAAAAAAAAAAACAGAGGGAAAACTTACAGTAAACTGGGAGAGTGCTTGCTGGATGATTCACAGAGACATTTCCAGCAAGAGAAGAGACGGATGGTCATCTGCGCTTCTGGATGATGAGAAGGATGGGGAGAGACCTACCTAGATCAAATAACAGATTTATTGCAACATTCAGGTATAATATGGAATATATAATGACCACTGCCTATTGTTGCTTGTCTCTTTTTCCTCTATCCTACTGCAGATATATGATATGAGGATAAGATCTCGCCTTTTCTTTTTAAAAAAAGAGAAAATATCCATTTTTGTATTGTCTTTACACAACCATATTGAAGTACAGATGTATACATATTAAAGTTTAGAAAGAAAAGGCTGTATAAATTCATCTTATTCAGGGACACAATAAAATTAATCCCCAAGTAGAAAAAAATACATTGACATTTTGAACAAGGAGAAATGGTTTTTTAAACATCTTTTGTAAAATAAACTGAATCAGGTTCAAATAACTGGAGCAGGCAATAATACTTCACTTGATAGATCTTTGATCTTTCATTAGCTCAAAGAAGGATCACCCTGTAGAAGCTAGCGACCTAGCTCTAAAAAATAAAATGGCTGGAATATGTTGTGTGTATTTTCTCAAATATACAAATGGATCTGTGGTCTCATTAATATCAGTGTTCTTCCCAACATTGCTAATGGCAACCCATCTATTCCTCTTCCATCTGTGAAATTCTCATGAATAATCTCACATAAACTCACTGGAAGGATCTACCTAATTTGTTAGGGGTCTTCCTCATTTTATCTTGTCATTACAAGAGTACCAATAAAGCATATGGGCTATCTATCAACTATTCTCCTTTCTCATCATATGACCAACCAATCTTCTTTTTCATTTATATTTTCATATATATTTTCATTCATTTTCATGACATCTTCTCTATGAACTCCCTTTGCTACCCAAGGAACCCATCTACTCTGGACTCAGATATTCTGTTTGGACTAGGTTCAGTCCTTGGGAACTTGCCTCTCATGAGAGTAAGCTTCTTTTTCTCATATTTATTAGCTCATTAAGCCCCCAGTCCTATGTCCCTAGGGATGCTTTTTTTTAAAGCTTGATCCTTAAAGGTTAGTCCAAGCTTTCCTTGTCTTAGGACCTCCCCAAGATAGTGAAAGGCAAAATAAGAAGGTGCTCAGTGTATAATATGAACTAGGTACGTGGTAGGTCATTTATTCCTGCATATTAAGGGAATGCTAAATACAGGACATCACAAAGGGGCAGTTGTCAAAAACAAACAAAACAACATTTTAGTAATTTAACCTAACTTTTGTTACATCAACTGGGAAACTAATATTTAAATTGGAACACAATATTTATATTGGAACATAAAGTAGTTTGTAAGATTGCAAATTATTGTATATTTCACTTTGGTCCAGTACTGTCCAAACAATTCCCATTATATTTCTGTTGGTAAGGTAGATAAATTTGGGGTAGTCTTCTTGTTGGAGATCATGTTCTCTAAGAGTATTAGAATAGTTAATTTCTAGGAATTTTTCCTCTGTATCCATTCAATTCCTATTTGATATGACCCAGGACCTCTGATCATTTCAAACTCACAAGTTCATTTTCAATTCTATACATGTTCATCTCTGGATAAGTACTTATTCATTTAAGACCAGGAAAAAAAGATATTCGGGAGAACATAGACCTTGTTTCAGAAAAAAAAAACAATAACCCAGTGCCATTAAAATAATTTTTCTGTTTTCTAAAGGCAATTAAGTCCATTCTCCTCCTAATGTTCAGTTCTGGGCTCAACCCTCTTTCATTTCTGTCATTGGTAAGTGAATTAATAAGCAATTAGTAAGTACTTACTATGTACCATTTACTATGCTAGGTACTGGATATACAAATACAAAGAATGATACAATTCCTATTCTCAAGGAATTTTCCAAAATGTATATTTTGATAGATGAGTGTTACAAGTTTTCCATCCTTCCATGCCATAGTCTGGGAAATAGACATTATTAATTTATTTGACTTTTCCCATGTGGATATATAGTACAAATTATATTGAGTGATTATGGATCCCATCCATGAATCTTAGCTCTGTTCTGGGACTTAATGCAGGCAATTTATCGTCAAGAATAAATGGGAATTGCTGGATGACCTTAACAATTATAGGAATATCAACATAACTCGAACTTTACATTCTCTTTCATGGCAGTGGCAAACACCTTTGGTAAGAATATATCTCTTTATACTTTACTTGAAATTAATGATCATGGGGATGTTGAATAGGGTTATTTCTCTGTATCTTTTTTGGGGCCATTATTAATGTCCACTTTTTTCACTCCTTTGATATCTCCTCTTTTAGATACTTTGAGAATCAATCTCTCTAGGGCATTAAAATGATGTTGTCTCCAGGAGGAAACTTCTCCATGTACATTTGTCTAGTTTTCACTACTTTCCCCTTCATTCTGCTTTATTCTGTTTCTACCTTCTCTCTCTCTCTCTCTCTCTCTCTCTCTCTCTCTCTATATATATATATATATATATATATATATATATCCACCACAAGAATGGTGACTCCACTATCCTAGATGATAAAAAAGTTTATTCTAAAATTTGCTTACAGATTTTTCCCATTTTTTACATGTTTGTCTTCCTTGCAGTTCCATTTTTAAGGAGGCTTGGGATGACTTTATTAGGTTGTATATCTCACCAGCTTTCTTTAAAGTTATTCTTGTTACACTTTTGTTGTTATTGTTTGATGAGGCAATACAAGTTCCACTTGTCTTTTTGGTATAAGTGTAAAAAAAAAAGTTAACTAGTCTAAACTAGTGTTTCCTTTGATTACTATGCCTCTCTGGTTGGTGGGGAAAGTTGTGTTTTAGGTTCTTTTTATCTCCTTGTTATGGCAATTGAATATGTCAGTTAAGTATCTTAAGAAATTATTATATATTTTTTGTATGTCTTATATGTTTTCTTCTACCTGTTTCCAAATTTTTGGTATTAATGATTCAATTGAAGTTGTAGCATGTAAAATATGTTCTTATCTTTATGTTTTTTCTAGCTTTATATTATTTTTGTTCTTTGCTATGATAAGCCTGACTATATAAGTCTGACTGTACCAATGCTAATCCAGGAATGACTGTCACATTAATTTGATTTTTAAAAAATGATTTTTATTCAGTGCTCACAATGTACAGCATGATCTAATTTGTTTCTTCTAAAAAGTGCTCATGATTCATGGGCATGAGGCTTTTTAAAGTTTATAGCTTTGATTTTTTCATTTTATTCATGTATAATATATTCTGACATATTTCTCACTGTCCTCATTTATTCCTGCTTTTCTTCGAAGTTACCAAGCATCAAAGTGTCTTGATTGATTTTGGAGCATTTTAATGAGTTCTTCATAAACTTTATTTCTTTGCTTTCTGTAATATAGGTTGACACAGAAATTGTAATTATTTGTATTAGTGTTGTTCTGCATATACTTTAACTGGCAAAGCAATAGGAAATGACTAAGTGTTCCATTTCTTATTCTCCTTGGATGTATGACAAAAACAACTCCTTTACTTACTTTTCCAAGGAAAACCTGTGAGCCATTTCTATTTACCTGTAACTATTTTTATCTTTTGGGTTGACTTATGGGGAACATTCTTAAACTGATTCAGTTTTTTTGAGATAACATCTACTTGTTCATTGAAAAAGAATGTCACATTTAGAAATCTAATAGCTAAATTAATTTTTAAAAATGCTCTCAAAAAATTAGAATCTTGGTACTGTCCCCCTTCCTGTCACTCTGCCACTCTTACTGAAGTAGGATGCCATATAAAAAGTCTATGAAACTTATTGTTTATTTATTTTAACATTAATATGATGAGTTCCAAATTCTCTCACTCTTGTCTATCTTTCCCTTACTCACTGAGAAGGCAAAGCAATATTATATCAATCATGTATGTAAAATCACACAAAACATTTTCATAGCCATATGACAAAAAGCAAGAAAAACAAAGAAAGCAAGAAATTATACATCAAATTGTATTCAGAGTTCACCAGTTCTGGTGGTAGATAGAATTTTTTCATCTTAAGTCCTTTGGAATTATCTTGGATCATTGTGTGGATCAAAGTAGCTAACTTTATACAATTGATTATTATTACAATATCATTGTTACGGTGTACAATAATCATTGCTATGCCTTTCTGAGACCATTCCTCTCATAATTTCTTATACTATAATATTATTCCATCACCAACATATTCTATGATTTGTTCAGCCATTCTCCAGCATAAGGATGATATTAGAAATTAAGTCTTATTATATTAGTTTAGAGATAAGAAGTAGAGAACCTGGCTTGAGAAAGAATTGGAGTTTCAAACAGAGCTGAGAGTGTCAGTTTCAAGTCAACAGTTTTTCTGTGTGGCAGCTGGTCTCTGGCAGTTGGCAGAGTCAGACTCTCCCTCTCTCTCTCTCTCTCTCTCTCTCTCTCTCTCTCTCTCTCTCTCTCTCTCTCTCTCTCTCTCTCTCTCTGAGTGAAGTGTTTTCCTTTCCCAACTTAGGAAACACTAGTGCCTAACTATTGCTGTTTTTATAGATTGTTTTAACTCTGAGAAGACCAAAGAAAGACCTGATCTTTGATTTGGACTCTGAGTCTGCTAAGGCTCAGAGTCCTAACTTGGTTCTTGCTAAGGCTCAATTATCCAGCTTTTGTTATTTTTATAATTTGGAGATGAAGTTAAGAATTATAAGGATAAGAGTTTTAGTTTATTTAGAATAGGGGAAATTTGGGCTAGACAGGTCAGGAAGGATCAGTATAGCCTGTGGACACAGGCTTTATTTTTTAATTTGGGTAGAGTTTTATTTGGGTAGAGTTAAAATCCCTTAGAGTTAGAAATCCTTTGTTTTTATCCTTATACTCTCAATAAATAGTTTATTTTTCATAACAAGTCTCCTTAGTGCCCTTGCACCTGGCCCTGAGGAGAAGTTCACTTATGAGCTTCACTTCACTTATATAAGCTGAGGATACTTTGTGAGCACAGTAAGCAGAGTATCTAAATCTAAATCCATTTATAACCCAGAATCAATTCATTGCTTATTATTTTTACATTTTCCCTTTTGTTTTTATATCAGTTGATGAACATCTTTCCAATTTCTAATTCTTTGCCACTACAAAAAGAGTTTTTTATACAAAGGTCTTTAATCTTTTTAAAAATTTTCTTCAGAATACAGACTTAGTAGTAATATTGCTAGGTCAAAGGGTATGCACAATTTTATGGCCCTTTAGGCATAATTCTATAAATTGTTCTCCAGAATGGTTGGACGCCCATCAAATTTTTAAATTCACAATTCCACTAATAGTTCACCATTAGTGAACTAACTGTTTAGTCTATTAACAACCCCTGTTGTGCCTCATCCTCTTTAACATTTGTCATTTCTAATAGGTATAAGGTGATATCTCAGAATTATTTTAATTTTTTTCGCTAATCAATGGTGATTTGTGGCATTTTTTCACATGAATATAGGTAGCTTTGATTACTTTGCCTGAAAACTGTCTGTTTATATCCTTTGACCATTTATCAGTTGGGAAATGAGTCACACAAAATTGAGAACCATTTTAATTTTTCTTTCTTTCATGAATACCTTGGTTAAATAAGATTTTAATTTTTTTACATACATTTTACTCATATCTATTGTTTTTATATTACCTAGATTTTACTCCCCACTATATTCCTCTTTTTTTCCTTCCCAGAGAGCCATCATTTATATCAAAGAAAAAATAAGACAGAAAGAAGAGAAAAATTTCAACAAAATTAATAAATAGCTTGAAAAAAATCTGACAATTATACTTGTAGACCCACTCTCTCTCCCAATCTTTGCAAAGAATTTAAAGTAAATATTTTCTCTTAGCTCATCTTTGGAGCCTAGCTGCTGCTGCTTCTTCTTCTTCTTCTTCTTCTTCTTCTTCTTCTTCTTCTTCTTCTTCTTCTTCTTCTTCTTTCTTCTTCTTCTTCTTCTTCTTCTTCTTCTTCTTCTTCTTCTTCTTCTTCTTCTTCTTCTTCTTCTTCTTCTTCTTCTTCTTCTTCTTCTTCTTCTTCTTCTTCTTCTTCTTCTTCTTCTTTTTTAAAAAAGATTACACATACATATACATAGTAATTTTTCTGATATTTTGTTCTCTTCCTTTACCCTCCCTTCCCAAGATGGCAGGTAATAGGATATAGATTGCACATGTGCTATCATGCAGTACATATTTCCATGTTTGTCATGCTATTAAAGAAGACACATTTATATTAGAGAAAAGTTCATGAAGAAAATAAACTCTGTATTCAGACTATTATCAGTTCCCTTTGTGGAAGTGGATAGCCTTTATTCATTATGTGTTCCTTGGCATTGTGTTGAATCCTTGCATTACTTATAATAGAATAATTAAGTCATTCACAATTGACCATGGTACATTATTGCTGTTACTGTGCATTGCAGTGTTCTTCTGGTTCTGATCACTTCATTTTACGTCACTACATATAATCTTTCTGGGTATTTTAAAATTATTTTTTGTTATTAATCAGTCTTATAGGTGTGAGATGGGACCTCAGAGTTGTTTTAATTTGCATTTCTCAAATTAATGGTGATTTGGAGCATTTTTTCAATGTGACTCCTGTTCATATCCTTTGACCATTTGTCATTAAGGAAGTGCCTTGTATTCTTAGAAATTTGACTCAGTTTTCTATATATTTGAGTAAATGAATCCTTTGTCATAGATATTTGCTATAAATAAACTTGTTCTTCTTCTTCTTTTTTTTTTAAACCCTTACCTTCCATCTTGGAGTCAATACTGTGTATTGGCTCCAAGGCAGAATAGTGGTAAGGGCTAGGTAATGGGGGTCAAGTGACTTGCCCAGGGTCACACAGCTGGGAAGTGTCTGAGGCCAGATTTGAACCTAGGACCTCCCATCTCTAGGCCTGGCTCTCAATCCACTGAGCTACCCAGCTGCCCCCAAATAAACTTGTTCTTAAAAATGTAGCAACATTCATTTTTAATTTTTATTGTGGTTGTTTTTCTTTCCATTTAAATGGTCATAGTCTCTCTTTCTCTCTCTCTCTCTCTATATATATATGTATATTCACATACATATTGTTTTTCTGGTTCTACTTATTTTGCTTCTCATCAGTACATGTAATTCTTTCTGTTCTATTCTTTCTATTTCTATTAGACTCTTTTCTATAATAATCATGTTCATCATTTCTTAGAGCACAGTAACGTCCTATTATGTTCATATACCACAATGTTTTTTATTCCAGCTCTTTGCTGCCATTAAAAGTGCTATTATAAATAAATAAATAAATATCAATGACCTTCTTGGAGTATATGCCAAGCAATAGAATCTTTGTGTCAAATGGCATAGATATTTTAGTGACTTTAATTACATAATTCTAAATTTCTTTCTGGAATGGTTGTACTCACTCACTTCCACTAATAAGGTAGCAGTATGCTTCCCTTTCTAAAGCCCTCCAATATGGACTATTCTTATATTTTGTTAAAATAATTTTGGCCCAATTAATAGTAGGCCAATATACTGGTGATAAGACTCTCCCTACTTAGCTAGATGAATTCTTAGAAAGAAAAAATGATCTGTTGCCAGGACCATTCTTAAAACTTTTTTAGCATGGAAGAACCTGGCCGAGCTAATACTCCACTGACTGGCATGGCCTTTATGGGATTACGCTACCTTTTGCTGTTATTCCAATTGGGTCCTGCTTTTCATGAGCCCATTTGGGGTTTTCTTGGCAGAGATACTGGAATGGTATTTAATTTCCAAACAGAGTAAAGTGACTTGCCCAGGATTATTTAACTAGTAAATATCTGAGGTCGAATTTGAATTCAGGCCTTTTTGACTCCAGCCACTCTTATCCACTGAGTCACTTAGCTGGCCTCAGGTTACCCAACCAAACTTAATAATTGAATGTCATATTATAAGTAGGAGATGGAATAAAAATAGTGTCTACTATTCTGGTAATTATTCTGGCTTTTTTTTTAGGATTAGGTGTTTACATTATCATTTTTTTGGACATTGTCAGCAAATTAAAATATCTATGAAATGGTTGTGAAAACAAGTATTGAGAGCTCACCTGAAGATTTATATCTGATTATTCAAGACTTGACCATATTTACTTTGCTTAATAAAAATGTTGACTCTAAAATATAAAGCATGGAACATAAATAATTGCAGCCTGGATATTAGGCTGTTTTTTGTTTTTGTTTTTTAGAAGTACAGGAAACAGATAAACAAGGACAAGGTCAAGATATTTAACTGAAAGCTGAAAGAACATTCTACTCTCTATTACCGGAAAAATTTGAGTTCAGAGTGGGCGTTGCCCCCTGCAGTACACAATATTAAATGACTCAGACCACCCTGGGTCAGATTCTGGAAAAACAGAAGACTCAACATCTTGTACTCTTTGTTCAGAATGAAAGGTCAGTTGAACAGCAGGTCAGAATAAGAGAAAATGAGATTCTGACTGATTGCCCTCACATAACAGTTGAATGCTGACTAATGCCCTCTAGAATAGTCTTAATATTGAATGAAGATATTGTCCCAGGGCTTGGGATGGATATACAGAATTGATTATATTAATTCAATTAAAGCCAACATGCATTTATTGAACTCCTACTGTGTGCAAGGCACTACAATAGTCATTGGAACTATGAAGACAAAAAAAAATTCTCTCGTCTAAGGTGAACTTACATTTTGTAGGAGGGATATATCTATACACATGAGCAAATATAAGTATAAATAAAAAGTAATTTTCCAGAATTGGCAAAGGGAATTAGAAATTGAGATGATAGACTTTTTTTTTTAAACCGTAAATCTTTCAATCAATACTGCATATTGGTTCTAACATAGAAAAGTGGCATGGGTTTAGTAAGTGGGTTAAGTGACTTGCCCAAGGTCGCATAGCTAGGAAGTCCTTGAAATCAAATTTGAACCCAGGACCTCCCATCTCTGGGCCATTAAGACATCTTGCTGCCCCCTAAAAATTGACTTCTTAATTAATTAAATAAATAATTTTAAAAATTGACTTCTTGTAGGAGGCAGCATCCAAGAAGAAAGCTTGGGATTTGAAGAAAGTTAAGGATTCTAGTAGGTAAGGATGAAGAGAGAATAGATTATATAGCCTGTGCAAAAGCATAGGGATCAAGAAATAGAATGTCACAGTAATAATAGCAGTTACATAGTGCTTTTAAGGTTTACAGAGTACTTTACAAATCCCATGTCATTTTATCTCCATTCCCTTGGAGACAGGTGCTATTATGATTTCTATTTTCCAAATGAGGAATTTGAGGCAGATAGAAGTTAAAAGCCACAAAACTAGTAAGAATTAGAAGTCAGATTTGAACTGATGCCTTTCCCTGACTCTAAGGGCAGCACTCTAGCCACGCTACAGCCTCTTGTTCCTCTCCTTGCTCCCCTCCAGATTCTTTGGCTTTCTTCCTCCACCATGTCCTGGCAGGGGTGCCTTCTGCCTTTCTCCCTCTTACTTTCTGCTTTCTTTTGTGTATCATCACTCTCCATTAGATTGTAAGCTCCTTGAGGGCAGGGATCATCTTTCTTTTTGCTTGTTTTTGTATTGTTGCCATCATGAAGCTCAGCACCTGGTATATAGGACACACAAATGCTTACTGCCTTGACTGTAGCTGTCATGTATTGGGAACAGATCAGGCAGTTTAACTGCAATGCAGTGTGAGGGGGAAAAAATGTCCAAAATGTTTGGAAAGGTAATCTGGATCCAGATTGTGAAGGGCTTTGTGTGTCAAATACAAGAGTTTCTGTTTTATCTCCTGGAGAGAGTAACAAGTTAATGAAGCTTCTCAAACTGGGGAGTGACGTGATCAGACTTATGCTTTAGGAATATCAATGTGGCAGCTGTGTGGAAGAGAGGAAAGACTAGACTGGCTTTCTTGCAAAAGGGAGAGAAAAAAAAGAGATGAAATCGTCTCTCATTAGCAATGAATCAAACCTAGAAAAAAGTGCATTTCAGTCTTCACCTTATAATTGGCCCTTTACTCTGGACAATAGGTTTTTGAATTTCCCCTTTCTTCCATTTTTTTTTTTGTAAAATGATGATAATGCCTGTACTACAGAACTAATTAGAGGCTTTCTTTTACATCAGGGCCCTTTTTTTTAAAGGTCACAAAAAAACGAAAAAAAAATTATGTTTCCATTTTATTCTTTTTTTTTTCAGCTCACGCATAGCTCATTGATTGTCCTTTCAGTGATTCAAAAGAAACCAAATCTATTAAGTTCAGGGCTCTATTTCTAGAATCCATGGCATATTTAATGATTCAGAGCATGTTGATCTGCCAAAAAGGAAAAAAAATTCTTTTCTCAAAGGAATCAGTCAGGTCTGCAATCAGTTCCGCATTAGCCAGTCTAATGCCTGAACAGAGCAGAAAATACCGGATGGATTTCTTAATGTGTTTATTCAGTCCCTGGCTCCTGGAGTCTAGCAGGCATAACCTGCATAGTGTTGCACCAGGCAACATCATTTCACAATGTCATTATAGCATTATAACCACACCCATTCACGACTCTTTGACGTCATTGGGCTCCCTGCCCAGTTGGCTCTGGCTCCACTTATCTCTGTTCTTAGCACTGGATTTGTAGACAGAAGTTCTCCATTGAAATCTCATCTCTGCTACTTATTACTTGTGTGACTGACCTTGGGAAACGTTTTCCTTTTCGGGGCCTCATCTGTAAATGTGGATATTGGAACAGATGATTTACAAGTTCCCTTCTAGCTCAAAGTCTATGCTAACTGTGATTCTATGAAAAAAAATTCCCCTTCCAATGTATGTAAATATTTCCAAGGCAGGGACTTTTTTGTCTTTTTATTCCCAATGTCTTAATGTAATGCTGGGTTTCAGTAGGTGTGTGCTTAATAACTGTTGAAATAAAGAGAATTTGTTTTGTTATTTTTTAAATAACCATTACCTTATATCTTAGAATAAATAGTAAGTATTGGTTCTAAAGAAAAAGAGCATTTAGGGCTGGCATTTGGGGTGACATAGCTAGGAAGTATCTGAGATAAAATTTGAATCCAGGTCCTCCTGACTCTGGATCTAGTTCTCTATCCACAGAGCCACTTTAGCTGCCCCTGAACTGGATTCTTAAGGAACCAATTAATGATGTTAGATTGGGGTATGCTTGTAGGGGCTATATCTTGGAACTGGAAAATGAAAAATTTAAACTGTTTTGCTAAGTTTTCCTCTGAAAAATATCCAGGTGGAGTCTATTGAAATACAGAATTCTGGTTTAGCATAAGTTAGAGAGCTGAGCCCAGAGTCAGGAAGACCTGATTCCAAATTCAGCTTCAGACAGCCCTATACTACAGGCAAGCTGCTTAACCAATGCCTGCCTCAGTTTCCTCAATTATAAAATGTAAATTGTTATCTTTTCTAGCATTATCTACTACAAGTAAGAAAGTATCACTTACTTTCCAGAGTTGGTGTCAGAATCAAATGAGATATTTGTAAAGTACTTGCATTTAATTAGTGTTCATTTCCCTTTCCACTTAAAATGAAGTCCAGTATTTCAGTTCCTATTAAGTTCTTGTTTCATGAAATATACTCTTCTACCAACACATCCTAGCTGTGTGAACTTGGGCAAGTCACTTAACTCTACCTCACCTTTGCCCTTCTGTCTTAGAACTGATACTAGGGCAAAAGGGAAGAGTTAAAATTCTTCTAGATGGTTTGAGGGAGACAATGAAGCTAAGCTTGAGGTTTCACCATTTGTTGACCATTTGAGCTAGTTCAGTCAATATACTTCAATAAACACTAAGTTAGCAAGGATGTTTTGTGTACAAGGCATTATTCTAGGTGCTGAGGATATGGGGGCAGCATAAAAAACAGTTTCTGCCCTCCAGGAACATTCTACTATTGGTATTCCTTCCTTTTTTCTTTCATCAGTTTCAAGGCAGAATAGAGGTAAGGGCTAGGCATTTGGAGTTAATTGATTTATCGAGGGCCACACAGCTGGGAAATATTTGAGGTCAAATTCGAACCCAGGACCTTCTGTTTTCAGGCCTGTTTCTCTATCCACTGAGCCACCTGTTTTCCCTTTCAGAACTCTATATTTCAGCTTCCCTAAAGAAAAGAAAAAGGGGAAAAGGCACTCATTTTTTAGGTTTTACAGAAATTTATTTTGGTCCTACTTGTCATTTTCTTTCAAAGTATACATGGAAATTATAATTTATTATTGTAGTTTATTCCTCACAAACTTGGTGAACACAATTTTATTGATTCTTTTCTTAAACTTCATTCAGTTTTAAGCAAAATAAAATGTTATTCCTGGTCACAATTTACATAAATGTTCTTTGAATAAGACGATATTGTTTCTAGGCGTTAAAAAAATAACAGTGGGTTGCATTTCTATGGCACCTTAAATGCTTTATACATATTGCCTCATTTAGTGCTCAAAACAATCCTCTAGGATGGAAGTACAATAGGGAATTCTCTCTCTCATTTTACAGATGAAATTCAAGGCCAACGAGAATAAATGACTCACTCATTGGCAAAGTTATTAAATGTCAGAGGTGAGATTCAAACCTAGCTTTCTCCTGATTTATCCAAATGAAGGTACTTGAGTCCAAATCCAGGGTTCTTCCTACCATACCACACTGCCTGTCCAACCTAAACAAGAGTCTGTTCTATCACAAGTGGTTATTCTCTAAAAAAAATATCCTTTACTATGGATGGCAACCAATGAGTATAATCTTTATTATGGGGAGGCTAAAGCTGTTGAATCATTTGTAAGTCCAGCATCAATAAGTGGGGCCTTTGGGATGAGGAGGCTGCCATAATATGTAAGGAGGAGTAAACTGGCCTAGGTTAGAAATAGATTAGGTCAAATCTTCTGTGCCAGTTATCAGTGGGATCAGGCACAGGTAAGGAGGCTGCTCTTTTATTTGGGTTAAGAGAGGGAAAGTCAGGCTAAAAAAACAAAATAATAACTACCATCACTACCACTCCCACAACAAAACCTTATGAAAAGATTTTAAAATATGCAGGATCGAGGTTTATTTTGTAAAATATTCCCTAAAATGCCTTCTACCTTTCAGATGTACTTTGAGTAAAGAACTTAAGTCTCCTGATGATATATAGGCAAAGACCTATGTTGAGTATAAAACTCTCGCCTTGTTCTACTTGGTAATTTTGAGTAATTTTGGCAATTTTCAAAATGCCTAAGGACAATTAAAGCATTTCTGAGGTTCTATCTCTCACCCACCAGATTAGCAAAGTAAACAGAAAAGGAAAATGATAGAAACCCAAGTAGCTATGCAAAACTAGCATTAGCACTGTTCGTGGAACTTGAGACAGTCTAGTCAAATTACAAATATATGCATACCCCTTGACCCAGAAATACTATTTCTAGGCCTATGTAATCCAAAGAAAATTCCCAAGATAGATCTATAATTGATGACTTTTTGAAAAGTTTGAACTATATGGTTCTTGTATTAGAAAAAGCCACTCAAGTGATGGTTCAAAATTCAAAACGAGAAATACATTTTTGGATATGAACAATGCAGCAATTTGTTTTGCTTGATTGCATATTTGTTACCAAGGTTTTCTTGTTCTCTAATGGGGAGAGGAATGGTCAGAGAAACAATGCATGTTAATTGAAACAAAATTTAAAAAATTAAAAGAAACTTAAGAAAAAATTACTCCAGAAAAAATGTAAGATGCTTGCAACAGGTGCCCCCCCCCTTTCCTCTCACTCTTCTTTTTTTTTAAATTCTTTATTTTTTCAGTTACATGTAGAAATGATTTTTGACAATTGTTTTCTGACATTTTAGGCTTCAGATTTTCTCTCTCCCTTTCTTCCCACCTCCTTCTCCCCACTCCCCAAGGAGGTAAATAGTCTGATATAACTATACCAGTGCTTTCATGCAATACATATTTCTTAACTCCTTATAATTATCATTCCACTGAAACTGCTTTCTCCAAAGTTACCAATTATTTCTTCAGTTGCCAAATCCATTGTCCTCTTCTCAGTCTTCTTTCTTCTTAATCTCTCTGCAGTCTTTGTCACTATTGATCATTCATCCTCAATACTCTCTTTTCTCTCAGTTTTCAGGGTACCACTCTCGCCTAGTTTTCCTCCTATTTGATTATTCCTTCTCTGTCTTCTTTGCTGGATGTTCCTTCAGATCATGCCTTTTCACTGTATGCATCCATCAGGGTTTTATCCTGGGACCTATTCTCTTCTCCTTTTATAATTCTTCATTTGTTCAACTCACAGCTCCCATGCATTTAATTACCATCTCTATGCTGATTATCAAACCTACCCATACTTGCTTAATCTGTCTGCTAGCCTCCAATATCACATCTCCAATTGCCTTTCAGACATCTTGAAATGAATAGTTAGTAGACTTCTTAAATTCAAAATGTCTAAAGCAGAACTCATTATCTTTCCCCCCAAGCCTTCCCCACACCCTAACTCCCCCATTACTGTAAAGTGCAACACAATCCTATTATTCAGGCTTGCAACCTATGAGGCATCCTGGATTTGTCACTATCTCTCACCTCTCCATTTACAAGTTATTGCCAAGGCCTTCTGAGTTCATCTTTATAGCATCACTCCAATACCTATTCTTCTTTCTTCTGATTCTGTCACCACTTCATCAGGTTACACCTGTATTATTGCAATATCTTGCTGGTGGGTCTGCCTGTTTCAAGTTTCTGCCCATTCTAATCTATTCATTACTGAGCCACAAATAAACATTTGTTTCCTAAAACAGGTCCAATCATATTACCCTCCTACTCAATAAACTTCGGTAGCTTTCTATTACCTTCAGGAGCAAATACGAAGTGCTCTGTTTAGTATTCAATTACCATCATATTTTCCAGTCTTCTTTCACCTTACTCCTCAACATGTACTCTGATCCAGTGACACTGGTTACCTGGACATTCCATGAATAAGACACTGTATCTCTAAGTTCTAGTTAACCTCTCTGGTTGTCCCTCTTGCCTGGAATGTTCTCTTTCCTCCTTCTAACCTCCCTGGCTTCCTTTAAATCCCAGCTAAAATCCTACCTTCTAAAGACAGCCTTCCCCGTACTCTCAATTCTAGTGCTTGCCTTCTGTTAATTATTTTCTATTTATCTTGTATATAGCTTGCTTTGCATATATTTGTTGCATGCCATATCTCCCATTAGATTATAAATTCCTTGAGCACAAGGATTGTTTTTTTGCCTCTTTTTGTATTCCCAGTGATTGTGCATAGAGCCTTTCCCCTGAAGAATAATAGTCAATTGGGGGAGGGGGCAGACTTTTCTTTATTGTAATCCTAATAGGTACTTAATAAAAGTTTATTTATTGATTGATTTTTAAGATTAAGGCACTCTATAAACATTTGTTACCATGTTATTGCTGTTGGTGGCAATGTATGCCTTGAATCTTCTCTTTTCCAGGCTAAACTTCTAACTTCCTTCTACTAATTCTCATATGGTTTCATCTTTAAGTCCTTTACCATCCTGGTCACTCTCTCGCGATACTTTTCCAGCTTATAAATGCCCTTCCTAAAATGTGGTACACTTTAAGAGCAACAGCTTAGATACTTGGTGATGATGGTCCCTAATCATCCTGGAGAAGCAATGGAAGCAGTAATAGAGATTGACTGAGATTAGAAATGAGGTCAAGGCCTGGCACACTTAACTCTGTAATCTTGGGCAAGTCTTGAATAGCCCTGATGAGCCTCATTTTCTTATCTGTACAATGTCCTTATTTCTAATTTCCTTATTTGGACAATAATACAGATTCATATGTTTTAGAACTGGTTCCTTCCACTTAACTAAGATGACAAGCAGCATGGCATGATGGATAGTAGTCTGTCCTTGGAATCAGAAAAATTTAGTTCAGTTTCTAACTCAGTCATATACTTAGCTGTGAGACTTGGGTAAGAGGCATTTAGCTTCTAAGTGCCCCAATCAACTTTATCTTTCTTTCTTTACAAATACTCTCCCTCCCACCTCTCCCCTAACTACTGTGAAGGCAAGCAAAATTTTATAAATTATACATGTGAAATCATGCACAACACATTTCCATATTATTAAAAAACAAGAAAAACAAAGAAAGCAGAAAATTATACTTTAGTTTGCACTCAGAGTTTATCAGTTCTCTCTCTGGAGGTGGATAGCTTGCTGTTTAGCTTTCTTAAAGAAGGTTTAAGATTAGGAAGGGAGGAATGTTAAGCCAGTAATAAAAAAGTTCAAAGATATATTGTTATATGGCTTCTGGGGGAACTGGTGGTGACTATGGCAACCATTAGAGATGCTATAATGAAACCTTATTCTAAATATATGAATATTAAAAGAATTTCTCCACATCATGGCAGATGTAGGGCCCCCAGATGATCTGGCAAGCTAACTATAGGGTTTTTATGTGGATACCAATTGTGAACACTATTAGACTATAGTGGTTTAGCTGAAAAGCTTAAAGTCACAGTGGTCCAGGGTGAAGAAAAATAGATCTTTCTCAATATAACAGCCTGTATTAGAGCTTGATTTAATATATGACCAGAAGGAGGTCACGTACTCACACACTGGGGAACTGGAGAGAGCTGAAGAAATGGAAAGAAGGAAGAGATTGATCCTTCCCTCTCTTCCCCATGGGGAAGATAGCACAACTTGTCTTCCAGAGGGACAGAATATGTCTACTCCAAGATTGAATTTGGGAGGTGGAGGTTAAGGACTGGAGGAGAAGGTCTTAGAGAAATAACTCACTACCTCCCTTCTCGATATTAGCTGTTGCTGAGAGACAGGGTAAACTTCTTGCCTCTGGATCCTCCCAATATCCCAACTGCCACCTTTCTCTTTGAGACCTAGTTCACTCTTTAGCCCTGGTTTTGAGCTATTCTCCCTTTTGGGGGAATGTTATGATTTCCCCCAAATCTCGTCTCCTTCTTTGATATCAGAAAGCAGGCAGACCTAATCTAAAAGGTAACACTTTATTCTTGAGGACACACAGGGAAGGGAGAATGAGGGTGTTTGGTTGAGGAAAGTGGGAGATAGGAATTCCTATAGATTAATGACTGACCTCCCCCCAAATCCTGAGGAGTTCAGACTGTCTTCCTGACCCTCCTTTGGTCAGTTGTTGGGTTTGTCCTTCCTCCTAAACTAGTCTGGCTATGCATTGAAGTTCAGGACAATTTGGGGAAAGAGAAATCTTTTCAGTAGACGTCTTTCTACAAAGTCCCAATCTACTTTTGCCTTCAGTTGGAACCAGAGAGATTTAGGGGTTCCCTGGAAGATAGTCAATGTCCAGAGGGATCCTCCATCTCAGAGGTCCTCTTTTCAGACTCTCCACTCCAGGATCAGAAGTGCACTGACAGTTTTGCATCCTCTAAGCTTCTCTGTTCCTTCCTGGAATCTGGAGTCTTCCTTGCCCTTCCCCCATTTGGGCTGTTCCTTTGCCTTGCTGGATCTGAATTTTCCTCCTTTTATAACTTCTTTCTTGCACTGAGTTAATTTGAGGCTCCATGGCCAGTCCAGGAAGCAGCAAACTAGTCTTCAGACAGACCTTGCTTTATTTGTATAAGTAGGTTGGTGGCTCCTGTGGTACTGGGAAAATTAGCCAAGTTGGGAAAGGTAAGGGCTTAGGTCCTCAAGGAGACTCTTCCTGGACTTCTGGAATATAGGAAATGTTTTCCTGTTTCTGAGTACCCTGGGAAGGGAAGGAAAATTATAGTTACATTGTGTGAAAAAATGGCATCCATCAACATTTGGGCATTTACAATGTCAATATGCTGGAGATCTGAGTCTCTGATGATCTGGGCACCTTCATTTGTTTTGAAAACATTAGAGTTCATCTATTATTTTACAGATAAGGAAAGTAAGTCCCAGAGTAATCTAGTAGATAAATGGCAGAGCTGAGATTTGAAACTAGGTGCTTAGATTCCAAAGTGCCTTTATTCTTTGGAAGTAATTTTAATGTCAAGGAGATTGTCTAGTTCAGTCTTAGGGATCTATTGTTCAAAACAGAAAATTCATGTAGGAACAGACTCTGGAGTCAGGAGAGGATAGCTCTAGAGTCTAGTGACTAAGCTGAAGGTGTCTACCTCCACAACAAATAAATTACTGTGGGGTTAAGATGAACCAAAGTGGAAGAAGGAGTTACCATAAGTTAGGTTATCATAAGTTAGGTAAAGACAGTGGGAGTGGTCAGATTCCATAAAAAATAGGCATCCTTTCTTACCCCTGGAAAGATATAGTTATATTCCTGGTTAGAAAAATAGAAGTTAGAGAATAGTTAACATTTACCTTATCATCTTTGTTTTGTAAAATATTTTACATAGATTATCTTATTTGACTCTCATTAAAAACCATATGAAATCTGCTATTATTATTCCATTTTATTTTACTGGAAATGTGATTTAATTAGTGTAAGCTAAGTCCCAAATAGTGTGGATAAGAGTTTGATTAAAGTGGTTGTATGTATTTAAATTCACACTATTCAAAGTTACAATTATGTAAAATATGATAATTGATTTGAGCACAATAGAAATGCAGTGCAAATTCAAATAATGCAGCCGTTTCAGGAGAATCATTATTTGAACTCTTTAGACCAGTGGTTCTCAACCTGTGGGTCGTGACCCCGGCAGGGGTCAAATGACCAAAACACAAGGGTTGCCTAAAGCCACCCAAAAATACATATTTCTAATGGCTTTAGCCGCTATTTTACAGCAAGATCTCGGAAAGAATGGGGACCCTGCTGCCCACACATTGTACTAATATTAGTTACCTATCAGCCGCCCTCCCCCTATTAGGGGTGATGGATTTACCTTGTTGCCTGGAGACCAGACTCAGAGACCCAGAGAGAGCACCCCTGGTGCTGGCTCCAGAGGGGTTAAGAACGAGTCCTGGAGCAGATAACTCCTGGAGTGGATAACAGAGGCGAGTAACCCCAGCAAAGTGAAGCCTCAGCTTGAGCTGGAGGGAGCCAACAGGAAGAAGAAGGCAGCATCTGCGGACCACCTCCCCAGGCAGAACTTACCTCCTGCCCCAGTGCTCAGGCTGCCTCCTGCTGGATGAATATTTCTCAACATATAATTAAATATTGTTTTTGTGATTAATCACTATGTTTAAATTATGCTTGATTTGTAGCAATGAGAATACATAATGCATATCAGGTATTTACATTCCGAATCATAACTGTAGCAAAATTACAGTTTTGAAGTAGCCACCAAAATAATTTTTTGGTTTGGGGTCACTGCAACATGAGGAACTGTATTGCGGTGTCATGGCATTAGAAAGGTTGAGAACCACTGCTTTATACCTAACTGTATAGGTAATGTCCAGGGAAGAAACTCCTGCTACCAAAGCAAAATACCTTCTATTCAACTTACGGTCTTAAGAGAGTTGCTT
Organism: Monodelphis domestica; assembly: GCF_027887165.1. Lineage (NCBI taxonomy): Eukaryota > Metazoa > Chordata > Mammalia > Didelphimorphia > Didelphidae > Monodelphis > Monodelphis domestica. Next base: position 224,276,526 of record NC_077228.1, on the reverse strand, counting down.
GGGACACTGAGATGTATGTATATATGGGTGTGTGTGTGTGTGTGTGTGTGTGTGTGTGTGTGTGTACATATATATTATAATTGATTTAATTAATTAATTAATTTAGAATATTTTTCTATGGTTACATAATTCATGTCCTTTCCTTCCCCTCCTGCCCCCCTCTCATAGCCAACTGGCAATTCCACTGGGTTTTACATATCATTGGTCAAGCCCTGTTTTCATATTATTAATATTTGTAATACAGGGATTGTTCAGAGTCTATGTCCCCAATTATATCCCCATCGAAACTTGTGATCAAGCAGTTATTTTTCTTCTGTGTTTCTACTCCCACAGTTCTTTCTTCTAAGTCCCTCAGAATTGTCCTGGATCATTGCATTGCTGCTAATAGAGAAGTCTATTATATTCGATTGTGCCACAGTGTACCACTCTCTGTGTACAATGTTCTCCTGATTCTTCTCCTTTCACTCTGCATCAATTCTTGGAGATCATTCCAGTTCACATGGAATTCCTCCAGTTCATTATTCCTTTTAGCACAATAGTATTTCATCACCAACAGATACTACAATTTGTTCAGCCATTCCACAATCAAAGGACATTCCCTCATTTTCCAATTTTTTTCCACCACAAAGAGCACAGCTATAAATATTTTTGTACAAGTCTTTTTCCTTATTATCTCTTTGGGGTGCAAACCTAGCAGTGGTATGCCTGGATCAAAGGTCTTTTAGGTCCCTTTGAGAATAGTTCCAAATTGTCCTCCAGAATGGTTGGATTAATTCAAAACTCTACCAATAATGCATTAGTGTCCCTTAAGTGATTATATTACATATCTAGTAGAATTAAGACTTGAACTCTGATCTTTCCCAATCTAAAGCCAATTCTCTATTCTCTATATTATATTGCCTCTCATCTGTGCATTTTATAAATGAGAAAACTAAGATTGAGAGTCTAAATGACTTTCCCAGCATTTGCCTGAGGATTCCAAGTTACTCTACACTGTTCAATGCAGCTTCTTGAGGAATCCAAGGAACCATTCCACCTCACATATAATGGCCATTATGAATAAGTTGGGAGGGGAAAGTCTTCACTCTCTTGGCTACAGTATTCAAAGAAATGAAGAATTTCCTGGTAGAAAGTGAATTTTCCCAACTTGGTATAGAGATGATACTCTGTAAGATAGTGCACACATGATGGGTATGCTCAAGATATATAGCAAAAAAAAAAAAAAAAAAGAACAGAATACCATTAATATAGAGAACCCTGAAGCAGTTAAATAAATCTTAGGAGAAAATTTACCTGAGTTTAGCCTTGATCACAGAGCTTTCTAAACTGAATTCTGGTGTGCCACACATTATATTTGTGATAAAGCATGGGAACTGACTGGAACAGGGAATGACAATATTTCTTTGTAAAAGGGACAATTTTATTAAGGTATAGGTAAGACAATCAAGCTGTAGACCATACAACAGTCTATAAAATTTAGGAAAGATATCTACCTTCACGAATCTTATAGTTCTACTAGTGCAAATACAGAAAACTCTGGTATTTGATATTCTGGGATTAAATGCATCAGGATATTGCAAAATAGGATACTATGTGAGATTTGATGGGAAAACTTGCTAACTTTTAAAGAAGGAGAAGGAACAGAAAAGCTTATAATAAAATCCTGTTTTAAAGGATTGGAATAGCACAAAGAACATCAAGGCAGGACGGAAGGCACGTGGTACATTTGATGGTACAGGAAACCAAAAATTGATTGGTTTGGCTAGAGTGCATCCAGGGTAGCAGTACTAGAGAAAGTTGTAGAAGCATGATACTAGATTGTGAAGGGTCTTGAATGCCAGGCAAAAAAGTATTTGAACTTTACTTGAGTGATAAAAGGAAGCCACTGAAAAATTTTGAGCAAAGAAGCTCTGTGATGAACTCTGGGTTCATTCATCTCTTTGGCAAGGATTTACTGAGTCTGATATACTAGGCATTGTACTAAGTGGGATCAAAGCAATTCCTTCCCACTAAGAAAACTTTTATTCTATTAGGGGGAGGAGGAGGATCAACATGTATATAAAGACATAAATATACAATACAAAGTTCAGAGGAAGAAAACAGCAACTAGAGGAATCAGGATAGGCCTCATGTGAGAGGTAGCCCTTGGTTTATGCCTTCAAGGAAGTTAAGGATAGCATAAGGTAGAATAATGAAGGGGGGATATATTCAAGGTATGGGGACAACCTGGGAAACCAGAGATGGAATGCCATCAATGGGGAACAACAGGTTTGGCTGGAATTTAGAATGCATGAAAGAGATCACTGTGCAATAAGATTGGAGAAGTATGTTGGTACCTGATTGTAGGAAAAACATAAACCCCAAAGATTCCATTTTATGCCAGAGAAAAGAGGAAAATGACTGGACCTTTATGAGTAGGGTATTCTGAAAATCAATTTGATAGTTGTTTGGAGGATGGCCTAGAGAAAGAAGAGACTCAAGGCACAGAGATGAAGGTATTGCAATAGTTCAAGGGAGAAGTGACGATGGTGTGAATGAGGGTGATGTGTGAGTGTAGAGAAAGGGATGTATGTGGAGAATCAAACACTCTTTCAGAAGTGGCATGATTGAGGTATTTGTGGCAGAGTCAAAATAATGCTTACTGTTAACAGTACTTTTCACAATGTTGGTTTCTGTAGTTCTATGCCCTTATTAATTTTAAGTGGACATGATTTTGCTCTTTAGAATTTTGCATATGTTATTCTTTTCTACTCTGAGGAACATAAATGAATTAATATTTCTTGCCACAGAATTTGTCTGTGTGTATGTGTGTATATACACATTCATACATATGTCCATAGATCTATTATTAAGACCCCCTTTTCTCTTGTGAGTAGTTTTTTAACCTTAGAAGTTTGTTCTCCCCTCTCCTATGAACTTTGAATTAGTTTTCACATGCATAACTTCAAGGAGGAAAAAACAAAATATATAAGCATGCCTATGATACCTTTGATTCCATTCTTGAGAAAATAAAACAGGCCATTCTCCTTGCATTTTGCAAGTATTGTGTAAGTGTTCACTGTTGTATTCTTTTTTCTCTCACTCTTAAAACTAGTCAGCAAGGTCTCATCCTTTCAATTCAATGATAACTTCGTTGCTAAGTGTCCATCCAGGTGACTTTGTGTCCTCATTGATATTATTCTTTATATCACCTTTGTTAGGCAACCTTGAGTAAATGAGGGAGATTCCACTCTCATATTAACATCCTAGCTAATAACTACACTCAAAAATCCCAAAGCATGGATTTGGAAATGCAGGTAGCAGGTAATAACTTACTCCACCAATCAGTCTTAGAGCCTTCCTAGCTATGTGATCCTGAGCAAGTTGGTAAAAATGGTGATAATAATAGCATCTACCTTTCAGGGCTTTTGTGAGGATCAAATTAGGTAATACTAGTTAGTGTTTAATAAATGCTTATTCTCTTCCATTCCCTCCCACTCCCTTCCTAATTCTCTCACCTGCCAAAAAGGGGAAGATCTCTAAAGTATCAGAAATAGGAGGCAGCTGAGTAGCTCAGTGGATTGAGAGCCAAAACTAGAGATTGGAGGTCCTAGGTTCAAATATGACCTCAGACACTTCCTCGCTGTGTGACCCTGGACAAGTTATTTAACCCGTTTCCTAGCCCTTACTGCTCTTCTGCTTTAGAAGTAATACACAGTATTGATTCTTAGATGGAAGGTAAGGGTTAAAAAATAAAGTATCAGAGATGGAACTTTTCTTATGCAAAAAGGAAAACTTAGGAAACTATCCCAAAGCTGCTATATCCCTACAATCTGGAAAGTTGGGACACCATCATCTCAATCTAGATGCAGATTTGGAAGTCTATATTATACTCCTTCCATCTCCAGATGGCTTCAAAGAATATCCTTTAATAAATCTCCTTTGGACAATTAACGTCTCCTTTGGACAAATCTTAATTGATCAATTAAGTCTTTTGAGTAATTTTCCTTTTCTCTGTCCTAGTATATACTCTTGAATTACTGCATAATTACTCATTTGAAGAGGTATTGTATTTTGTCCTTCATTTTTGAAAAGGACCAGTGACATCATGAGTGAGGTCTTGACTTCTGTGTGAATTGGATTTAAGTGAGGCAGAATTGCACAAAGTTATTAGCCTGACACTCCCTCTTTTAGTCATCAAAGTCCAATGGCAAGACAAAAGTCAGAATGACTGGTGAGGGCCCAAGATGCAGTGGATAATCTTGACTTCTTTGATGTCTTACCAAGCTCTAAATGCCTGGACAATGCCTGTTTTAGCTGCTTTCATAGGTGATGGAACAAATTGTTCTCCTCTACCTATTTTATTGGAGGAAGTCTTCACATACTTGGGGTAGACATCCCCCTTAATTCACAGATGGGTTTGAGATCTCTGGGTTACCCTCAACTTTCTTTAGCTTGCCTGCCAAGGTATTTCATCCAGGTGTGGTTGCTGCACATGCTACAGCTTCTTAGAGTCACAGGTGAGAGTTGGGTGAAAGGTAAACAAATAAAGTAGATGAGCAGCCCTGAAAAGAGCTCAACAAGCCCTCAGAATGCTAATCCTCCCTGAATACCCCATACATCCCTGGAAAGGCATTAACTGCCAATTAAAGTAATTGAAATAGGTATGAGAAACTGATCATTCATTTTTTTCCCTTAAAATTTTTATTTAATTAATTTAGAATATTTGTCCATGGTTACATGATTCATGTTCTTTCTTGCCCCTTCTCCCACCCCCTCCCATAGCCAATGAGCAATTCTACTGGGATTTCCATGTGTCATTGATCAAGACCTATTTCCATATTATTAATATTTGCATTAGGATGATCATTTAGGGTCTATATCCCCAATCATATCTCCATCGACCCATGTGATCAAGCAGTTGTTTTTCTTCTACATTTCTACTCCCACAGTTCTTTCTCTGGATGTGGATAGCATTCTTTCTCATCAGTCCCTCAGAATTGTCCTGGATCATTTGCATTGCTGCTAGTGGAGAAGTCCACTATATTGGATTGTGTCACCATGTATCTGTCTCTATGAATAATATTCTCCTAGTTCTGCTCCTTTCACTCTGCATAAATTCCTGGAGGTTGTTCCAGTTCACAGAGAATTCCTCCAGTTCGTTATTTCTTTTAGCGTAATAGTATTCCATCACCAACAGATACCACAATTTGTTCAGTCATTCATTGAATGGTATCCCCTCCAGTTTTTTGCCACCACAAAGAATGCAGCTATAAATATTTTTGAATACATATTTCCCCCCTATTATCTCTTTGGAGTACAAACCCAGCAGTAGTATGGCTGGATCAAAGGGCAAGCAGTCTTTTAGCGCCCTTTGGGCATAGTTCCAAATTGCCCTCCAGAATGGCTGTATCAATTCACAACTCCACCAGCAATGCATTAATATCCCAACTTTGCCACATCCCCTCAAACATTTATTACTTTCCTTTGCTGTCATGTTAGCCTGATCTTTCATTTTAAAACTCAATTCTTCAACCTCAAGAAGCCTGTACTCTAACTGTTATAGTACTGTTTCACCCCTAGAGCACTTTCCCTCTTTATCTCTGCCTCCTTGATTCCTTGGCTTCTTTCAAGTCTCAGCTAAAGTCCCATCTTCTGTAAGATGTTTTTAGCAATCCTCTTTAATTTTTGTGCCTTTCCTCTGAGATTATCTCTTGTTTATCATATCTATATCTTGTTTGTACACAGTTGTTTGGAAGTTGTTGCTCCCAATAGATTGTGAACTCTCTGAGAACCTTAGCTATTTTAAAAAATCATTGATATTAGGTTTCTTCCACCTCCTTTCTTTGTATTCCCAGTGTTCAGTACAATGCCAGTCATGTAGTAGGTGCTTAACAGATGCCCAGTGACTGATTATAGTGAAAGGTCCAAACTGAGAATTGCTAGGTGGCTGCAGGAAGATCTGTTAGAGGCTATTGTAACAGCCTAGGAAGGTGGTAATAAAGGTCTGCACTACAGTGGGCAGTGGAAAGACAGAGGAGAGGACAAATGAGAGAGATGCTGTGAAGGCATAATCAACAGATCTTGGCAACTGATTGTATTTGAGAGGTAAGGGAGAAGGAAAAGTCAAAGGTAATACAAAGGTTGTGACATAAATAACTGGGTTAATAGCATATTCACAGATAGGATTAGTGAAATCAAAGGAAAGATGAATTACATAGAGGTGAAGATTAGCTCTGTTTTGGACATGTTCAGGTTAAATTATGGCAGGGCATCATTTCTTATATGTAAGTTAGAGGAGCCTTAAAGAACCTAGAGAATCCAGAAGTAGAGTAGCATTTGCATGGACATAATAGCTGAAGCTATGGGAGTGAATGTAATGACCAAAGAAAAGAATGCAGAGATAAAAGAGAGCACAAAGGACAGACTCTTAGGAAATGACTACACTGAGAAGGCAAGAAACTAATGGAAGAGAAAGAGAAGAGGTTAGAGAGATGAGAGGAGAAACCAGAGATTTGGGTATTTCTGAAGCCAAGAGGGAAGAGATCATCTAGTAGGAAGGAGTAGCCAATTATGTGAAAAGCAATTGGGAAGTTAAGGAGGAGGAGGAATTTTTAAAAGTATTCAAGTTCAGTGTTAGATTACAGTGACATTTGGGAGATGTTGGACAAGATAGAGGGTCATGAGGACAAGTGCCAGATTGGAAAAACTGAGAATGGTGTAGTGAGGAAATGGGGGGTATTGAGTAAAGACAACCTTTTTAATATTCCAGTCCATTCCAACAAGCATCTAACGAACATGTTCTATGTGCCAGGCACTGGGGATACTAAGAAATAAAAAAAAAAACACTCCCTGATCTCAATGAACTTACATTCTATGTGGAGGATTCAGCAAATGAACACAAAAATGAAGGTTTTCTTTGGGTAAAGTAGGGTTGATCCTGGGAGACTCTGATCAATTTAAGGAGCCTAACCAATTTTATGTGAGAGTATAGGGTGTGGACATTAATTGTTAGGTAACTAAATGGAATAGTAGATAGAGTTCTGGATTTTAGGTCAGAAAGACCCAAGTTTGAATCTTGCCTCAATCACATTTCTCAGCCTCACTTTCCTTCTCTCTACAAGAGAGATAATAATAGTACCTATTTCCTAGGGTTCTTGAGGATCAAATAAATCAACATAAAATATTTTACAAATCTTAAAGCTCAATAAAAATGCTGCCTATTATGATCCTCCTCAAGACAAGGGAAATTCCAACTCTAACATTCTCTATCTTTCCAAACTTTCTAAGCTAAACTCCTAGAAAAAGTTAGTTATTCTCATTATATCTACTTTTCCTCACTTTTCAGTGGTTTGCAGACTCACTTCTTATCTGACCACTTTCTCAAATGAAGTAATTTTCAAAGTTAGTATTGATCTCTTAATTGCTAAATAAGTTGATCTTTTTCTCAGTTCTTATTCTTCTTGACATTATCACTGCATTTGTTATCGTCAGATATGCTTTCCTTTCTGGATTTTTGTGACACTTTGCAGAAAGGAAAACTGAGACTCAAGCTTTTGTATTTCTGCCCTCTGAGACCTAGGAACCATCGTTTGGAATGTGCCTGGAGAGGGAGCAGCAGCTGTTTTTTTCTTTTCTTGTATTGATCATCTAAAGATGTCAGGCTTCTTCTCTCTTCTGGGCAAGGGAAATGGAGGCAAGGCTTTGTCATCACAGGTTGGGATCTAGAGCTCTGCTCCTAGCTCCTGAAATTACAGAAATACAAAAGCTTGAGTCTCAGTTTTCCTTTCCACACACTACTCCCTGAAGAACAGAAATGAATATCACACAAAAGGCAATGGAGGTAATGCATGCTGAATATGAACAAGCTGTAACATAAAACCAAAAAGAAACTTTGAAAAAGAACAAGATTAATAGATGTTATAAGGGAAGCATATGAAAGGAAGAAATGACAAAAGTGAGGGACAGCATGTTGACTACTAGAGTGTCCTACGGATATGCTTGAGATGTTAGATCTGTAAAATATTCACATCTAGGGAGGTGATAGTTACAATGTGCTCTGCTCTCATTAGACCACAACTATAGTTAATTATTAGATTTTATAGATCAGGAAATTGCAGTAAACTGGGTTAAGTGACTTGCCCAGGGTTACATAATAAGTAAGTGTCTGAAGCCAGATTTGAATTCAGGAAGATAAGTCCTCTTGACTTTGGGGGGAGGGGGAGGTCTAATACTCTAACCACTGGGCAACCTAGCTACCAAGTATAATCTGTCCCTTCTTTAATTCCTCCCCCACACAGTTGCTAAAGTGATTTTTCCTAAAATACAGGTCTAATCATGCATGATTGCTCTTCAACTCAATAACCTCCAATTTCTCCTTATTGAATTCAGTATTAAATATAAACTCCTCTGTTGGTTTTTAAACTCTTAATAACTAAACCCCTGACCTACTTTTTCAGTCATTTTTTTTTATCCATAACTTTCTTTCACACACTCTGTGGTTTGGTCACATTGGCTTTCTTGCTGTCCCTTATAGACAAAATTCTATCTCTTGTTCCCTTTGCCTTGAATGCTTTCACCTCATCTTCACTCCTTAGTATACCTTGTTTCCTTTAAAACTAAGTTTACATACCATCTTCTACATGAGACCTTTACTGATGCCTTAGCTGCTTGTATCTTTCCCCACCTTAATAATCTTGTATTTATCTTGTATTTTGCATTCTCTTATATGTGTTGATATTCTCACTCTAGAAAGAAGGTAAGCTTCTTAAAGGCAGAGACCCTTTCATTTTTATATTTGTATTCCCTGCACATAGCTCAGTGCCTGGAACATAGTAACTTAAAAAGACTTTCTGTCATGCTCTTATGCAGCCTAGTGAGTTTGGGTAGACAAGGGTTGGCAGGTGTGTGGAACAGACAGCAATATACAGCTCCCAGTGTGGTTGGAGCTGTTAAATATAGCAGAGGCTGGGCTAACTTTATCTCTCTGTCTCTCCCCTTCCCTCCCTCCCTCCCTCTTTCTCTTCCTTTCTCTCCCCCATCCCTCTCTCCCCCTCTCTCTTTTCCCTCTCTCCCTCTCTTTTCCCCCCTCTCCCTCCGTCTCTCCTTCTCTCTCCCTCCCCTTGTCTCTTTACCTCTCCCTCTCTCCCCTCTCCCCCTCTCTTCTCCCTCTCTCCTTCTCTTTTCCCCCTCTTCCTCCATCTCTCCTTCTCTCTCCCTCCCCTTGTCTTTTTACCTCTCTCCCTCTCTTTCCCCTTCACTCTATCTCCCCCTCTCTCTCCCTTTTCTCCCCCTCTCTCCCCCCTCTCTCCTTTCCTCTTCCCCCTTCTTTCTCCCCCCCTCCCTCTCCCTCTTCCCATTTTTATCATGGGAGTAAGGTGGTTAGACAGAAAAACTATCTGTCTGGAGAGACAAATGCCATAATGACAGGTTTTCAATATATTTATTATATAAAAATATCAGAAAAAAATTGTTTGGTTTTTCTGTTATTTTTTTCTGCCTCTCTGTTTATGCTTGAATTATAATTTCACTGAGATAGAGAATGAAGTTCTTGGAGAAAAAAACTCTTTCTACCAAAACAGATTGGCAACTTCTGGTATTAGAGACTTGCCTGGAGAACAGAGAGGCAGAACTTGAAGCCAGGTTTTTGTGAGTTCAAACTCTTTATACAAGTCCTCTTTCTACCTAATTTTGATCAGTTCCCTTGATATTCTTGACCTTTTGTTCTTCCAGATGAACTTTGTTATAACTTTTTTTCTAATTCTATAAAGAAGTTTTTTTCATAGTTTGATAGGTATGGCAAGTAAATTAGGTAGGATTGTTATTTTTATGATATTAGCTCATCCTACCCATGAGCAATTAATGTTTTTCCAATTGTTTAGATTTAGTTTTATTTGTGTGAAAAGTATTTTGTAGTTGTGTTCATATAATTCCTGAGTTTGTCTTGGCAGATAAATTCCCAAATATTTTCTATTATCTAGAGTGATTTGAAATGGAGTTTCTCTTTCTAACTCTTACTGCTGAGTTTTGTTGGAAATATATAGAAATGCTGATGATTTATGCGGGTTTATTTTGTGTCCTGCAACTTTGCTAAAGTTATTAATCATTTCCACTAGCTTTTTAGTTGATTTCTAGGATTCTTTAAGTATACCATCATATAATCTGCAAAGAGTGATGATAGTTTAGTTTTCTCATTGCCTACTTTAATCCCCTCAATTTCTTTTTCTTCTCTAATTGCTACTGCTAATATTACAAGTACAATATTAAATGATAGTTCTGATAATGAGCATCATTGCTTCACTCCTGTTCTTATTGGGAAGGCTTCTGACTTATCCCCATTGAAGATGATACTTGCTGATGGATTTACTTTTTATTATTTGGAGGAAAGTCTCTTCTTTTCCTATACTTATTAGAGTTTTCAGTGGGAATGGATATTGTATTTGTTAAAGACTTTTTCTGTATCTTGTTACAAGGGAATCACTTTAAAAGACTGATATATATATTAATTTAAGGTCGCCAAGGAATCAGCTATGTAATTCCTAAATGAAAAACTCAAGTCAGCCGTCAGCCTTTTTTGGAGTTTAATTACAATAGGAGTAAGAAAGGAATTAGAGATATATATAGAGAGAGAAGGGAATAGGGCTTAAATACCCCTTCTGTTTAGGCTGGGCCAAAAGGCCCAAGCCCTTAGATAGCTGGGGCAAAGAAAAAAGATCAGTCCCTATTACTCACGTGTCCAAAATGGAGAAACAGTCTCAGAGGCCCCCACCTTCAGCTTCCTTCAGAGCAAGCTTCCTCAGAGCCCAGGAACCACACCGACCAAAAACTCAACACCCCTCAGTCCTCACATCTACCAATCACTCTTCATCAATCTCCCTGTCAATGGAGGCTCTCGCTTAACCCAGGACCGCCCAGAGGTTTCTGGCTTTTGCACATGTCTGTTGAAGGTCATATTTTTCAAATGATTAAATCTTTACTCCTTTGTTACAGCCCTTTCTAAATCCTGTTAACCTGAGTATGGTAGAGATTGGAATAATTAAATTTTGATCTAGGCTGCAGCCCTTACTCAATCCTATTAGGACTGAATAGGGTGGAGATTTATTCCAAGTATCTCCATTGTATCAATTCTAAAATCAATCAAGACTCAAAGAAATTCCTGTTCTATGCTTAAGCATAGGTCAAAGTCCTTTCCATTGTTCAGCAAAGGGTCTCTGTCCTAAAGTAATCTTAAGAAGGGAAGAGAAAGAACCTCCCATGCCAATGGGGTTCCCATTCCAATAGACTATCAGTAAGAAATTTTCCAAGTATGAAATATCCCAATGGTGAAATTTCCAACATTTATAAGTCTAAGGAAATTTTGAGGTTTACAATCTATTGAGATAATCATGTGATTTCTGTTAGTTTGGTTACTTATATGGTCAATCATGTGGATGGTTGTCCTAAAGTTAAACCAGCCTTGTATTCCTGGTATAAATCCCACCTGGTCATAGTGAATAATCCTTTGTGATAACTTGCTGTAGTCTCTTTGCTAGTATTTTATTTAAGCTTTTTGTATATATGTTCATTAAGGAGATTGAACTGTAGTTTTCTTTCTCTGTTTTTGATCTTCCTGGATTGGGAATCAGTATCATATTTGTATCATAAAAAGAATTTGGTAAGAGTCGTTCAAATTTTCCCCTGAGTATTGCTTTGGCTATATCCCATAGATTTTGATATGTTATCTTCTCATTGTCATTCTCTTCAATGAAATCAGTAATTGTTTCTATGATTTGTTCTTTAACCCACCAGTTTCCAAGAATTAGGTTATTTAGTTTACAATTAATTTTAAATTCATCTCTCCATGAAATTTTATTAATTTTTTTTATTGCATTATGATCTGAAAAAGTTTCATTTATTATTTCTACTTGTCTGCATTTCTTTGTGATGTGATGTCAATCATTGTATATGTACCATGTGCTGCTGAAAATAAAGGTATATTCCTTTTAATCCCTATTCAATTTTCTCCAGATATCTATTAATTCTAATTTTTCTAACATTTCATTCACTTCCCTTACTTCTTTCTCATTTATTTTTTGGTTTGATTTATCTAGTTCTGATAGGGGAAGGTTGAGATACACTCCTAGTATGTTCTTACTATCTATTTCCTCCATAAGCTCCTTTAGTGATTGCTCATGGGTGGGACGAGCTAACATAATAAAAATGACAATCCTACCCAAATTAATTTACTTATATAGTGATATACCCATTGCACTATGAAAAACTTCTTTACTGAATTAGAAAAAAACTATAACAAAGTTCATTTGGAAGAACAAAAGATCAAGGTTATCCAGGGAAATCATGAAAAAATGCAAAGGAAGGAGGACTTGCAGTCCCAAATCTCAAACTATACTATAAAGCAGTGGTTATCAAAACAATTTGGTACTGGATAAAAACTGCTGGGAAAATTGGAAGACAGTATGGGAGATATTAGGTTTGGATCAATATCTCACACCCTACACCAAGATAAACTCAGAATGGGTGAACGACCTGAATATAAAGAAAGAAACTATAAGCAAATTAGGTGAACACAGAATAGTATATTTGTCAGATCTTTGGGAAAGGAAAGACTTTAAAACCAAGCAAGAGCTAGAAAAAAATCACAAAATGTAAAATCAATAATTTTGATTACATCAAATTAAAAAGGTTTTGTACAAACAAAACGAATGCATCCAAAATTAGAAGGGAAGCAACAAATTGGGAAACAATTTTCATTACAAAAACCTCTGACAAAGGTCTAATTACTCGAATTTATAAAGAGCTAAACCAGTTGTACAAAAAATCAAGCCATTCTCCAATTGCTAAATGGGTAAAGTTAAAGAAATCAAAACTATTAATAAGTACATGAAAAAGTGTTCTAAATCTCTTATAATCAGAGAAATGCAAATCAAAACAACTTTGAGATATCACCTCACACCTAGCAGATTGGCTAACATGACAGCAAAGGAAAGTAATGAATGTTGGAGGGGATGTAGCAAATTTGGGACATTAATTCATTGCTGGTGGAGTTGTGAATTGATCCAACCATTCTGGAGGGCAATTTGGAAACATGCCCAAAGGGCGCTAAAAGACTGTCTGACCTTTGATCCAGCCATAGCACTGCTGGGTTTGTACCCCAAAGAGATAATAAGGAAAAAGACATTTACAAAAATATTCATAGCTGTGCTCTTTGTGGTGGCAAAAAATTGGAAAATGAGGGAATGCCCTTCAACTGGGGAATGGCTGAACAAATTGTGGTTTATGTTGGTGATGGAATACTATTGTTCTCAAAGGAATAATAAAGTGGAGGAATTCCATGGGGACTGAAACAACCTCCAGGAATTGATGCAGAGTGAGAGGAGCAGAACCAGGAAAACATTGTACACAGAGACTGATACACTGTGGTACAATTGAATGTAATGGACTTCTCCATTAGTGGCAATGCAGTAATCCTGAAGAACTAGGAGGAATCTATGAGAAAAACCACTATCCACATCCAGAGGAAACACTGTGGGAGTAAAAACACAGAAGAAAAACAACTGCTGGAATACATGGGTCGATAAGGGATATGGTTGGAGATATAGAAGGGATATGGTTGGGGATGTAGACTCTAAATGAACATCCTAGTGTAAACAACAACATGGAAATAAGTTCTGATCAAGGACACAAGTAATACCCAATGAAAGTGTGCATTGGCTATGGGAAGAGTGGGTGGAGGGGAAGGAGGGAAATAATGTGATTATTGTAAGCAAGGAATAATGTTCTAAATTGACTAAATAAACTTATTCAAATGAAAAAAAAAACATAAGCTCCTTTAGTTTCTCCTTTTAAAATCTATATGTTATACCATTTGGTGCATAAATGTTTAGTATTGATATTACTTGTTTAAAGTACTTTTTGCAAGATGTAATTTCCTTCTTCATATCTTTTAATCAGATTGATTTTTACTTTAGCTTTGTCTGATATCATGATTGCTACTCTTGCTTTTTTTTACTTTAGATGATGCATAATAAACTGTGCTCCAGTCTTTTACCTTTAATCTGTGTGTGTCATCCTGCCTCAAATGTGCTTCTTGTAAACAACGTATATTAGGATTATGGTTTTCAATCTACTCTGCTATCCACTTCTGTTTTATGGGTAAGTTCATCCCATTCACATTCAGAGTTATTATTACTGTGTATTTCCCTCAATCTTATTTTCCCCTTTTGATCCTGCTCTATTCCTTTTCACCCCATTCCTTCTCACAAGTCTTTTGCTTTTTAACACCCTTCCACTTCCCTCTCCCTCCAATTACCTCCCTGTTCCCTTGTATTATTCCCCTACTGTTTCTCTGTAGGTTAAAACAGAATTCTATACCCCAATGAGTATATTTGTTTTTTCTCTCTCTGAGCCAGTTACAAAGAGAGTAAAGTTTAAGTATTGCCTGCCACCACCTTTATACTCCCCTCTCCATAAAGATTGGTTGGAAAGGCTTCTCATGGTTAACTGTGAGCTTCTCTGCTCTACTCTGCCATCCTGGTTCCTTTCTACCTAAATTTTGAAACAGACTGGCTGATAACATCTCCTGTTGACTTCTTTTTGGGTAACTTGAATGAAAGAATGAGCAAATGAATGCATGGCTGAATAAATGTTTGGACATAAATTCTTCCCTCATCCATAGATCTGACAGGTAAACCATATGATACTCCTCTAATTTGTTTATGGTTTCATTCTTTATTTCTAAATTATGTTTCCATTTTGACTTAACCCTGGTATATGGTATGAGGTATTATTCCGTGCCTTGTTTCTGCCATACTGTTTTCTAATTTCCCCACTAGTTTTTGTCCAGTAGTGAGTTCTTCTAAAAGCTTGGATCTTTGGGCTTTTAATTTTTTAAAATTAATATCACATTTAATAATTTTACTTTCATTTTTCACAATTCTGAATTTCTTACCTTTTCATGGAGGGGGAAAGGGAGGAAAGAGGAAAGGAATATAGAAATCCAACACATTTTTAGAAGAATGCTAACATTTTTTATTTATACATAATTAGACAAAATAAAATAAAAATTAAGATATTTTTAAAAAAGAAATTTCTTGGGCAGAGAGTCGTTGGGCAGCATTTGGAGTTATTCCAATTTGGACATATCTCCCTTTTTAAAAAAAATAATTTATTTAGTCAATTTAGAACATTATTCCTTGGTTACAAGGATCACATTATTTGCCTCCCCTCCCCTTACCCCACCTTTCCTGCAGTGACAAGCAAGTTCATTGGGTATTCCATGTGTTCTTGATCAGAACCTATTTCCATGTTGTTGGTGTTTGCATTAGGATTTTCACTTAGAGTCTACATCCCCAGTCATATCCCCTTGACCCATGTATTCAAACAGTTGTTTTTCTTCTGCGTTCTTCTTCCACAGTTCTTTCTCTGGGTATGGATAGAGATCTTTTTCATGAGAATATCTTGGATCATTGCATTGCTGAGAATAGAGAAGTCCATTACATTTGATTGTACCACAGTTATCAGCCTCTTTGTATATTGTTCTCCTGGTTCTGCTCCTTTCACTCTAAATCAATTCCTGGAAGTTCCAGTTCACGTGGAATTGCTCCAGTTCATTATTCCTTTGAGCACAATAGTATTCCATCACCAACAGATACCACAATTTGTTCAGCCATTCACCAAATGAAGGGCATCCCCTCATTTTCCAATTTTTTTTTGCCACCACAAAGAGTACAGCTATGAATATTCTTGTACAAGTCTTTTTCCTTATTATCTCTTTGGGGTACAAACCCAGCAGTGCTATGGCTGGATCAAAGGTCAGACAGTCTTTAAGCACCCTTTGGGCATAGTTCCAAATTGCCCTCCAGAATGGTTGGATTAATTCACAACTCCACCAGCAATGCATGAATGTCCCGACTTTGCCACATCTCCTCCAGCATTCATTACTTTCCATTGCTGTCATGTTAGCCAATCTGCTAGGTATGAGGTGATACCTCAGAGTTGTTTTGATTTTCATCTTTCTGATTATAAGAGATTTAGAACACTTTTTCATGTGATTATTAATAGTTTTGATTTCTTTAACTGAAAATTGCCTATTCATGTTCCTTGCCCATTTATCAATTGGAAAATGGCTTGATTTTTTGTACAATTGGTTTAGCTCTTTATAAATTTGAGTAATTAGACCTTTGTCAGAGGTTTTTGTTATGAAGATTATTCCCCAATTTGTTGTTTCCTTTCTAATTTTGGTTGCATTGGGTTTTTTTGTACAAAACCTTTTTAATTTGATGTAATCAAAATTATTGATTTTACATTTTGTGATTTTTTTCCTAACTCTTGCTTGGTTTTAAAGTCTTTCCTTTCCCAAAGATCTGACAAATATACTATTCTGTGTTCACCTAATTTGCTTATAGTTTTCTTCTTTACATTCAAGTCATTCACCTATTCTGAGTTTATCTTGGTGTAGGGTGTGAGATGTTGATCCAAACCTAATCTCTCCCATACTGTCTTCCAATTTTCCCAGCAGTTTTTTTTTTATCAAATAGTGGGTTTTTCTCCCCAAAGCTGGGATCTTTGGGCTTATCATAGACTATCTTACTGAGGTCACTTACCCCAAGTCTGTTCCACTGATCCTCCTTTCTGTCTCTTAGCCAGTAACAAATTATTTTGAAGATCACTGCTTTAAAGTATAGTTTGAGATCTGGGACTGCAAGGCCTCCTTTCGCATTTTTTTTCATGATTTCCCTGGATATCCTTGATCTTTTGTTCTTCCAAATGAACTTTGTTATGGTTTTTTCTAATTCAGTAAAAAATTTTTTGGTAGTTCAATGGGTATGTTGCTGAATAAGTAAATTAATTTGGGTAGGATTGTCATTTTTATTATGTTAGCTCTCTTTGGGCTTTTTAAACACTAGATTACTCTTGTCATATACTACTCTATGTTGAATTTCTAATTTGTTCCATTGATCTATTATTCCATTTCTTAGCCAGTACCAGTTTGTTGAGGTTTTATAATTACATTTTTGATACAGTACAACAAAGTCACTTTCCTTTATATTTTTCATTAATTCACTTGATATTCTTGGTATTTTGTTCTTCCAGAGGAATTTTATTGTTATTTTTTCTAGTCCTATGAAATAATTTTTTGGTAGTTTGGTTGGTATGGCATTGAATAATTAAGCTAATTTTGGTAGGATTGAAATTTTGTTATATTGCTCAGCTTATCCATGAGTAATTAATATCTTCCCAATTATTTAGATATGATTTTATTTGTGTGAAAAGTGTTTTATAGTTATGATCATATAGTTTCTGGGTTTGTGCAGGTAGACTTGGACAAATGAATAAAGGAAACAGTTCTTACATAGTTAGTGTTTGCCAGGTACAGTGGATATAAGTACAAAACTGAGATAGTTCAGATGCTATAACCTAATATTCTAAAACCTGGAGACAACTACATGGTGAGAGAAGTATCTGGGAAGGGAAGTTTTGGTCTGAAGAGTCATAGGAAAGGTCAGTTGAGTCTATAGAAATTAATTTTAATGTCCTTTCTAGTTAAAGTAGGAAAAAAGGTGTGCAGAAATAGTATATCTGGTAGCAGAGTGGATGGTAAAATATCCATGGATTGATAATAATGACTGGTCTGGAGTTGGTTGATATAATGGGTTAGATAAGTTTGCATTCACTTATTCACCACTAGGGCAAGCTAGTCAAGGTGCAGTGGCTTAGATCATCAAACCTGAAGTAAGGAAGAACTCATCTTTATGGGTTCAAATGTGGTGGCCTCAGACACTAGCTCTATGATCATAGGCAAGTCACTCAACTCTGTTTGCCTCAGTTGTCTCATCTTTAAATGAGAGTGAAATGGACTAACCACTCCAGCATCTTTTGCTGAGAAAATGCCAAATGGGATCATGAAAAATCAGAAACAACTGAACAACAACACTGAATTCACCAATCAGGACATCTCATCCTGACTTGATGAACACCCCAAGGCCTGGTTTCTGGAAGCCTATTCCAGGGAATCCTTTTCCTCATGCAATTAGGATAGCAGTGATAGGACAGATAGCAAGATGCCTTAGGTTGGTGGGTTTAATATATAGTCTGAGGTTTGCAAAATTCAGTGGGTGAGTTTGAGTTTGTACTTACTCCTCCTTATGAAGACTAAGTCCATTTTCCCTTCCCAAATTTCTCATTATGAACATCCATTCTATTCTTTTTTCCTTCTATCTTAGAAAAAAAAGATATCTTTACTTCTCACGAAAATTAATTTCTCTACTTGTATCCCTTAATTCTATTACCTTGTTTTTAAACATCTTGACTAGTTTTTGCTATCATATACTTTTTTAACTGTTACCTTCTGTCTTTGAATTGCTAGTATTACTTCCAAGGCAGAAGAGCAGTAAAGGTTAGGCAATGGGGATTAAGTGACTTGCCCAGGGTCACTCAGGAAAGAAGAGTCTGATAATAGTTTAGTCCTTCACAGCCAATCATCACACAATATTTCTATTACTGTATACAGTGTCTTCTGGTTCTACTCCATGAAAAATATGGAACAGAAGTGACTATATTATCTTGGTTTCATGAAGGGATCAAATAACAAGTATTCACCCTATCTTTCAGGCTCATAGGACATTATTCCTTCTCCTTCACTCTGTGATCTGACCAAAATGGCTTCATCTCTATCCTCCATCTCTCATCTCCATGTCTTTATACTGGTCACACTTGGAAAAAATTCCCTCCTCATATTAATAGTGGATAGAATTCTGCAATTGGCAAAGGCTCTAAATCACTCCATTAGACCACACTTTAATTAGCCATTGTTCCAAGGATCCATTGCTTACTATATAAATTTCATTTAACCACTCAAGCTTCTTAATTTTGAAAGCCCACCACCCTAAATCTCCCATATGTTGGAAGTCACTCCATAAAAAAGTCATGGTTTGAGAGGAAAGAAGTAATAGTGTAGACCTAAGATTGTTTTCCCTACTCAGAATTATTTTGACCACTCATATTGATTTTCTTATTCTAATTTCAGTAGCTTTTAAGGCATTCTACAGAGAAAATGCCTCTGGATCAGAGGGAATATTTTTACCTGTAACATATCATTAGTCTCTACCTCCACTAATACTGACCTCTTCACCTGAGTAATCAAAAAATCCATTAAGAAGTCCTCTGACTTAAAGGACCATTCTCATTTATCTCATTTATTTTGCTAGTTGTCTAATACCCCAAAGCAAATTATTCTTACTCTCTTTGTTTTGGCAATATTCATGTTGGCAATATTTGGGCAATACTCCATAAATAATTGCTTTAAAATGTAGTTTTTCTGCTTTCCTCAAACATATATCATGCTAACACCACAGGATTAGTAAAATCCTCTTTATTTCCAAAATGCTCCTCATATATTTTATTTTTTTAAAACCCTGTCTTTCATCTTAGAATTGGTATTGGTTCCAAGGCAGAAGAGTGGTAAGGGCTAGGCAGTGGGGGTCAAGTGACTTGCCCAGGGTCACATAGCTAGTAAGTGTCTGAGTCTAAATTTGAACCCAGAACCTCCCATCTCTAGGTCTGGCACTCAATCCACTGAGTCACCTAGGTGCCCCATCCTCATATATTTTAAACAAGGACTTTGCCACTGAGAGTCTATTCTAGTTACCCCATCACCCAGGGCTCACTTTCTTTCATGATACCAATCCCCCATTTAAGAAATGAGTGAAACAGTAAGGGGGATTAATAGATGCCAACCCTAATCATAACAGCTTTGAAAACTTTGACATGTTCCTGCTCCATTGGAGATGACCTTCATCCTGAAATGACTGCTAGGATCCTGCCACATTAATATTGTATGTATCTTTGGTGAAAGTTTGTGCATCAGGATATAAAGTATGCTATCTAAAGTCTGGGATTCAGAACCACCAAGGAGTATGGACAATGATAACTTAGTATCATGAGGTCAGTAATTTTATCTTCTGAACTCTTTTCTGTTCTCTTGGGTATCTAAGTCAGAGATCATGAGAATATGTCATAGAAAGGAGGAAATCATTAACAATGTCAAAAGTAGTAGAAAGGTCAAGGTAGATGCCCTCTCCCCAATTCCATTGGATATAGTGATTATGAAATGGTTATCAGCAAAGCAAGTTTCCAAGATAATACCAAAGGACTCATGATGAAAAATGCTATTTGTTCCCAAAGAAGGAACTGTCGGAGTCTGATTATAGATCAAAGAATGACTTTTTTTTCACTTTATTGCCTTGATGAATCTTTTATATTCAAGTAAAACCCAGTGGAATTGCGTGTCGACTATGGGGGGAAAGGGGGAAGGAAAGAACATGAATCATGTAACCATGGCAAAATATTCTAAATTAATCAATTAAATAAAATGTTTCAATAAAAAACAAATCTTTTATTTTATGTGTGATATATGTCTTTCATGGCATGAGAAAGATAGAAATATGTTTTGCATGAGAATATTGATGTAACATATATCAGATTATTTATAGACTTGGAGAAAGAAGAGGGGATGAATCTGAATCAATAAATGTCAGATAACAATTATCAAAAATTGTTTCTAAATGTAATTGAAAAAAGAAAAAATGATTCTTATCATGCCAATTAATGTCTACCTTTGAAGAATAAGCAGAGAATAATCCCACATGATTCTTGATTTGTTTCTTATTGGTAAATAGATTATGTTATTACTCCATCAAAGGACTAGGTTTACCCCACTGAAGGTGACTTGGATATGGAACTGAAGTGCTAATTAAGTCTTTTTCTGAGATTGACACTATACACTAAGCCTTTACAGAAATTCTTCTTCTATATGAACACACTTGTATCATTGCCTCTTGAATGAGATAGGATTGAATGTGCTATTCTTAGAATGAGCATTCATTTTAGTTTGTTACCTTTTGTTGATTGAGGACTCTAGGACAAACCTAGGAGGGAGATTGAGGGAAGACAGAGAGGGCAATGAACAATTCGGTACTTCCCCTTACCTCACCTTAACTAGGTTGGAAGAAGCTACAACCCAGTCACAGTTGTGTTAGATTGTGAGTCAAGGTTCAGTGGGGGAGAGGGGAGGGAGAGCCTTGTGTATATAATGCCTGCTTGCTGCCTGGTCAGTTGGCACTTTTTAGCCCATCATTGAATCTCCCCCTTTCATGAAGGGAATAAATTGCCTTTTTTTACTCTTACCTTCTGACTCCAAGTTTGTTTATTTGGGTGAGTCATCATTTTTATCTCATGCACTCTGATCAGCATATCCATTTTACTGGTAAGAAGTCTCTAAAGTTCATCATTTTGTTATTCCATTTACTGAGTTTTCCATCTTCCATATCATCTTTATGCAGCAGGTATTGTGGGGCATTAAAATGGATTTTTAAAGGCAGAAGTTTCATCATGATACCCCTAAATATCAGAGCTAGGTTTTGAATTTTAAGCATTTAAAAGCATTCTGAGAAGGGTCCCTTAGGTGTGTGATATGTGATTAAAAAGGAATACTATTGTGCCATAAGAAATGACTGAATAGGAAGATTTCAGAAAAACCTAGAAAGACTTGTGGATGACTTAACTATTATCAGCAAAGTAAGGATCTAAGACAACTCCAAGGGACTCATGAAAAATGCCAACCACTGCCATTGAAAAAAACTGATGGAGTCTGATTGCAGATTGAAACATACCATTTTTCATTTCATTTCCTTCACGAGTATTTTCTTGTGCATGTGATGTCTTTCACAAAATAAATATTTCCATATGTATTACATGACAGCACATGTTCAGATTACTTGCCATCTTGGGAGGAGAAGGGGAGAGAGGGAATTTGAATTGCAAAATGTCAGAAAACAAATGGTAAAAATGGTAAAAAAACAACAAATGGTAAAAATTGTCTTTATGTATAATTGGGGGAAAATACAATATTATTGGGGGGAAAATTCTTGCCCTAGATGAAACTGAATGGGAGTTTTCATCTAACACCTTTCAAAAAGAAAGAGGGTAATGGCTAGAAGAGCCAAAGTTTGTTACCATTTTGGTGCTGGGATTCCTAGTAGGTTTTGACTGGTGGGTCAAAGAATACTAAATGTGAGTCCAGTGTCACATTAGGCTATAGAATGAGTTGCATAAAAGAAGTCCTCAGCTATTTTAATTCAAATAACCCAGATCTGTGATAATTTTGGAAGTATCATTATTTTATTCAGTGGAATGGATGTTCTGGTTCTGTTCCTGGCTATCATGATTGTTTTTATCCCTGAAGACATTTTATGAACTGCCTCTGATATCACTCCTTTGATGTTTTAAAAAAAGATTATATATATTGTTTTATGTCTTTTATTTATATTAAGCCCCTCCCCCACTTGTAAATGTTGTGTTAAGATTGTCCTGGTGGTGGAATATATCCATTAGAATTTTAGGACCTTGTCATGAAAGGGTGGCATTTTGGTAGATCAGACTCACCTAATCATGGAGAACAGAAATATGCTTACAACCCTGTAGCTGTTGTGCTCAAAGCTCAATTCTTTTCCACTGCCCTTCTGCACACCCACTCTTCACCTTTTTGCACAGCAGTGCTGTAAATATGGGGGACTGAAACATTAAGCAGCTTAGCCTTGGAGAGTGATTGATATTTTACCTTAGATATTGCTGCCTACCAGGGGAATACTTTCGTGTTCCAGTTGCTATGGTGACTACCAAGGGAGTATTTTCTCTCTAACTTTGGAATTGTGTGGTTTTTTTTAATCCTTTCTTAATAAAGTTGGTTTTAAGTGTGTTTTTGGTTCCACAAGGGCTTATTGTATTTTAAACCTTGAGTTAGCTCCAGTTGTGGTTTACAAAAACTGGGGAACACTAGCTCAGCCATGTGAAGAAAGCCACCTAAGAATAATCCTTTTTTCCCTCTTACCCTTTTTTCCCCACTCCTACTCTGATTCACACTGCTATGCCACAAAGAGGTCTGACCCAGTTCTTTTGCTTTATTTATTTATTTATTTTTTTGTCGTCATTACACCCAGCCCTGTTATTTCATTAGAACTGGCCTACCTAAACAACAGTCAGGACACTTAGTATTAAGGGGAATGATAGATTTTTTTTTAAAGAGCTAGAAGGGGTAGATTCTTGCTTTTATCTGCTGCCTATACGCAGCTTTAATGTGGGAGAAAGATTGAGTGATGCTTTTGTAAAGCTATTTGAAAACTGCTGTCCTCTTGTCATATCAGCTTCACTGCCTCCCTGATTGTGGTAACAGTCTCCACTTTTGATTTAAAAAACACCACTCTCTCCTGGTTCTTTCTCTTCCTTCTGATTGCAGTGTTTCTTTCACTGGCTTTTCTTCCTTTTCTTTAAAAAACCATTCCAAGTTTATTTTCATTTATTTATTTATTCATTTATTATTTTTTTAATTTAATTTTATTGGTTACAACACTCATCTCAGCTGACTCCACCAGCTCAATCCAAATCTGAATCTGAATGTGAATGTCTTCAGCTCCTTTTCTGAGTTCCTTTTAAAGGGAATTTTCTCCTATGTCACCTCCCCTAAATTCTTACATCTACCAATCACAGTAGATGTTTTCCAAAGGACAGACCATTCTTAATTCACACCTAAGAAGTCTAAACTTTTGAGTAATTCACACCTGAGTAAGTTCTCACCTCTTTGCCTTTTGCAAGTTCACAAGTTGCCTGACCTTATAGGTACTTAGCACCCTTTTGTATTAGTTCTAAAAATAGGCACAGCTTCAGAACTTTTTGCCTTATTATAAGTGTGGGTTTAAGTACTTTTCATTGTTCAGCAAAAAGTTTACAACTTTATCTTTCCCTAAAGTATGCTTAAGTAGGGGTGGAGTAGAGGTCTTCACATTCCTGATCTAAGTAGAAGTTTCACATTCCTAATCTAAATTCCTTCATTGTTTAAAATGGGGAATGGTCCTAACCCAACCTTATGAAGTAGGGTCTGAGAATTTTTAAGGTTTACAATCCAACTTTATGAAGTAGGGTCTGAGAATTTTTAAGGTTCACATCTGGTATGAATCCTACTTGGTCATAGTGAATAACCCTTCTGATGACTTGCTGGAGTCTTCTTGCTAGTATCTTATTTAAGATTTTTGTATCTATATTCATTAGGGAGATTGGTCTATAGTTTTCTTTCTCAGTTTTTGATCTGCCTGGCTTTGGGATCAGTACCATGTTTGTGTTGTAAAATGAATTTGGTAGAGCTCCTTCTTTGCTTATTCTGTCAAATAGTTTATATAATATTGGGATTAGTTGTTCTTTGAATGTTTGATAGAATTCATTTGTAAATCCATCTGGATCTAGGGATTTTTTCTTAGGGAGTTCTTTGATGGTTTGTTCAAATGCTTTTTCTGATATAAGATTGTTTAGGTAATCTATTTCTTCCTCTGTTAGTCTAGGCAATTTACATTTTTTGTAAGTAATCATCCATATCACCTAGATTGCCATATGTGTTGCAATATAATTGGGCATAATACTTTTTAATGATTGCCTTAATTTCATCTTCTTTAGAGATAAGGTTTCCCTTATCATCTTGGACACTGTCAATTTGGTTTTCTTCTTTCCTTTTTTAAATTAGATTGACCAGTACTTTGTCTATTTTATTTGTTTTTTCAATGTACTAGCTTCTAGTCTTATTTATTAAATCAATAGTTCTTTGACTTTCAATTTTATTAATTTCTCCTTTGACTTTTAGAATCTCTATTTTAGTCTTCATCTGAGGATTTTTAATTTGTTCACTTTCTAGTTTTTTAATTTTCATGCCCAATTCATTGAACTCTGCCCTCCTTAATTTGTTAATATATGAATGCAAGAATATAAATTTTCCCCTGAGTACTGCTTTGGCTGCATTCCATAGGCTTTGAAAGGATGTCTCATCATTGTCTTTTTCTTCAATGAAGTTATTGTTTCTATGATTTGTTCTTTAACTGATTTTCTGGATCATTGCATTGCTGCTAGTAGAAAAGTCTATTATATTCGATTGTACCACAGTGTATCAGTCTCTGTGTACAATGTTCTCTTGGTTCTGCTCCTTTCTCTCTGCATCAATTCCTGGAGGTCTTTCTTTCCAGTTCACATGGAATTCCTCCAGTTCATTATTCCTTTCAGCACAATAGTATTCCATCACCATCAGATACCACAATTTCTTCAGCCATTCCTCAATAGATGGACATCTCATTTTCCATTATTTTTTTGTCACTACAATAAACATTGTCACGCATGTATTTTGCCCTATTATCTCTTTGGAGTAGAAAGCCAGCAGTGCAATGGCTGGATCAAAGGGCAGACATTCTTTTAAAGCCCTTTGGGCAAAGTTCCAGCTTGCCCTCCAGAATGGCTGAATCAATTCACAACTCTTCCACCAATGTATCAGTGTCCCAATTTTGTCACATCCACTCCAACATTTATTACTTTCTTTTTCTGTCATATTGACCAATCTGCTAGGTATGAGGTGGTACTTTAGAGTTGTTTTGATTTGCATTTCTCTAATTATAAGAGAGTTAGAGCACGTTTTAATGTGCTCATTGATTCTTTTGATTTCTGTATCTGAAACTGCCTATTCATGTCCCTTTTCCATTTATCAATTGGGGAATGGCTTGATAAATCTGAGACATTAGACCTTTGTCAGAGGTTTTTGTTATAAAGATTTTTCCCCAATTTGTTGCTTCCCTCCTAATTTTGACTGTATTGGTTTTGTTTGTACAAAACCTTTTTAATTTATTGTAATCAAAATTTTTTATTTTGTAATATTCTCTGTCTTAAAAATTTTTTGTAATATTCTCTGTCTTAAAAATTTTTTGTAATATTCTCTGTCTTAAAAATTTTCCTTTCCCAAATATCTGACAGGTATACTATCCTATATTCACCTAATTTACTTATAATTTCCTTCTTTATATTCAAGTCATTAACCGATTCAGAATTTATCTTGGTATAGGGTGTGATATGTTGATCTAAACCTAATCTCTCCCATACTGTTTTCCAATTTTCCCAGCAGTTTTTGTCAAATAGTGAGTTCTTGTCTCAAAAGCTGGGATCTTTGGGTTTATCATACACTATCTTGCCGACGTCATTTATCCCAAGTCTATTCCACTGATTCTCCCTCCTGTCTCTTAGCCAGTACCATATTGTTTTGATGACCACTGCTTTATAGTACAATTTAAGTTCTGTTACTGCTAGCCCCCCCCCCCCACATCCTTCACATTTTTTCCCATTATTTCCCTTGATATTCTTGATCTTTTGTTCTTCCAAATGAACTTTGTTATAATTTTTTTTTTAATTCAATAAAAAGTTTCTTGGTAGTTTGATAGATATGGTACTTAATAAGTAAAATAATTTGGGTAGAATTATTATTTTTATTATTATTAGCTCATCCTACCAAATTTATTTTAAAAAACAAACAAATAGAAACACATCATCAGTTACACAAAACAACAGAATTTCTCCTCAGGGCATACATTGACAAGGCAGAAGCTTGACAATGATAATGCCTTTGGTATTTTTTTTGTAACTATGTCCCTTCACAATGTAAACAAGTATAGTTGTGTTCTCTCACAGATCCAGGAGGAAAGGAAGGCAAAACTAGCAAATGATCATATATAAGAATAATCAGAGGTTTTAAAAAATTTACTATAGATGGCGGCCTAGAAGGAGCAGAAGTTCAGACCTCTGAATACCCTTCCTTACTGATCACAAACTGAATGCTCCTATGGGACTGAAAATCAAACCTAACAACAATACAGAGCCAAGGAACCCTCCTGCTGGACTTAATTCAAAAGGTACGTCCCCCAAAAAGCTGGAATCTGAGAACACTTGGGTTTAAGGGGAAGACAGAAGGAAGGTCCTAGGACCCATTCCCCTCCCATCCAGAGCGCTGAGAGTCCAGGGGCAGCGGGAACTTCTGGGCGGGCAAAGGTGCTGGTCTGGGGGGTGTAACTTGTAGATTGGGCTGTGCCAAGTTCAGAGCGTCCAACACAAATGGTGGGGAAGGAGCTAGAGAGGGAGCATAGACCTGTCAGCCTGGCCAGAGCTATGGATATCCTCCATATTTGCTCCAGCCTTCCAGGAGGTTTTGGACTCAGAGCACATCCAGCCCAACTAAGTTGAACTTAATCCCATCAAAAGTCTCCAGAACTTAGGGAAGCCCAGGCTCCACACCCATCCTCATTGACTGCTGGACTTTAATACAATCAAAAGCCTCCAGAGGACAGGGAAGCTCAAACCCCCACCAACCCTCCCCCAGAGACAACACCAAGAGATATTCTGTTAGAGCTCCAAGAGGGGAGACTGACAGAAGCCCTCAAAGCCAAAAAAATGAGAGGAGGAAGAGAACAGACAAACACAGGGAGTAAAGAAGGGGCAAATATGAGCAAACAACAGAAAAAGAAGAAAGAAACTACAGCTTCTATTCAGCAAATGGAACAGAGGGGGAGAGATCAGCAAACGATAAACCAGAAATCCCAGCGAATTGGATACAGGCTGTGGAAGAACTCAAAACACAATTAAGAGAGGCTGAAGACAATTGGGAAAAGAACTTAAAAATTAAGATAATCTGTAAACAGAGGCACTTGAACTAAAACGAGAAAATAGTGTCTTGAAAGCCAAAATCAACCAGCTAGAAAAATGAGGCAAAGGAGATGAAAGATGAGGAAAAGAAGATGAAAGTTGAGACAAAGGAGATGAAAGACGAGGTAAAGAGGATGAAAGATGACCTACAAAGAAATTCAGACCAGAAGGAGAAGGATGACCAAAAAGCCATGGATGAAATCTAGTCTTTAAGAACCAGAATACAACAACTAGAATTAAGTGACCTCACAAGGCAGCAGGACACTATAAAACAAAATGAAAAGAATGAAAAAATCGAGGAAAATATGAAGCATATCATTCACAAAACAGACTATTTAGAAAATCGTTCAAGAAGAGACAATTTGAGAATCATTGGTCTACCAGAAGACCATGACAAAAGAAAAAGCCTAGACATCATACTACAGGAAATTATTCAGGAAAATTGCCCCGATATCCTAGAAAAAGAGGGAAAAGTGGAGATTGAAAGAATCCACAGATCACCTCCTGTATTTAATCCCCAACTGACAACACCCAGGAATGTTATAGCCAAATTAAAAAACTATCAGACCAAAGAAAAGATATTACAAGCTACCAAGAAGAAGTCATTCAGCTACCACGGAACCACAGTGAGGATAACACAGGATCTGGCTGCATCTACACTGAAGGACCGAAAGGCATGGAATATAATATTCCAGAAAGCAAGGGAACTAGGTCTACAACCAAGAATCAACTACCTAGAAAAACTGACTATATTCTTACTGGGGAAAGTATAGTCATTCAACACAATAGAAGAATTCCAAGAATTTTTTAGAAAAGACCAGACCTGAACAGAAAATTCGATGCTTAAGCATAGAACTTAAGAGAACCACAGTGAGGATAACGCAGGATCTGGCTGCATCCACACTGAAGGACTGAAAGGCATGGAATATAATATTCCGTGAAGCAAGGGAACTAGGTCTACAACCAAGAATCAACTACCCAGCAAAACTGACTATATTCTTACAGAGGAAAGTATGGTCATTCAACACAATAGAAGATTTCCAAGCACTCGTAAAGAAAATACCAGACCTGAACAGAAAATTTGATGACCAAGCACAGAAATCAAGAGAATCATCAAAAGGTAATTAAAAAAGATGGGAAAAAGAAAAATGAAACAAAACAACAACAACAACAAAGTTTTAAGAGACTCAATAAGTTAAAATGATTTGTATCCCTTTTAGAAAAGAGGTCATTGGTAACTCTTAAAAACTGTTGCTATCACCTGGCAGCTAGAAGAATTACACTTAGAGGAAAGAGTGACAAACTGTATAGGATGAAAGGACAAGACATAAATAGGTATATAGATATATGCATGCATAAATATATATATATATATATGTGTGTGTGTGTATATATATATATATATATATATATATATATATGCAACTAGAGCTAAAAAAAGAGGTTAATACTAAAAGAAATGGGAAAAGAAACAAATGGGGATAAATTTATATGTCACAAAGAAGCTCATGGCAGGAGCGGGGAGAACATCAATACACTGGAAGGGTAAAGAGGTTGGAGATAGGAAATACTCAACTCTTAAGTGCTTTGAAACTGCCCCAAAGAGGGAAGAACAATCCAACTCATTGGGGAAGAGAATAGATTTGTGCCCTATAGGGGAGTAGAAGGGTAACAAATGGACTAGTGGGGAGGGAAGCTGTACAAGGGAGGGGGGGCAATTTTAGAAAGATTACAGGGAAAAGAAGGGGAGGAAATAGAAGGGAGGGGAGTAGAAAGGTGGGAACTAGGGGGACTGATTGTAAACAAACATTGGTGTAGAAGGAAATAATGAAAGAAGAAAAGGCAGGACCAGGAATAGATATCAAAATGCTTGGAAATACACAGCTAGGAATCATAACTCTTAATGTGAATGGAATGAACTCACCCATAAAACATAAGCGAATACCAGAGTGGATTAGAATCCAAAACCCTACCAAATGCTGTTTACAGGGAGAGATTAGGTTTGGATCAACATCTCACACCCTACACCAAGATAAACTCAGAATGGGTGAATGACCTGAATATAAAGAAAGAAACTATAAGCAAATTAGGCAAACATAGAATAGTATACTTGTCAGATATTTGGGAAAGAAAAGACTTTAAAACCAAGCAAGAGCTAGAAAAAAATCACAAAATGTAAAATCAATAATTTTGATTACATAAAATTAAAAGGTTTTTGTACAAACAAAACTAATGCATCCAAAATTATAAGGGAAGCAACAAATTGGGAAATAATTTTCATTACAAAAACCTCTGACAGAGGTCTAATTACTCAAATTTATAAAGAACTAAACCAGTTGTATAAAAAGTCAAGTCATTCTCTAATTGATAAATGGTCAAGGGGCATGAATAGGCAATTTTCAGTTACAGAAATCAAAACTATTAATAAGCAGATGAAAAAATGCTCTAAATCTCTTTTAATCAGAGAAATGCAAATCAAAACAACTCTGAGGTATCACATCATACCTAGCAAATTGGCTAACATGACAGCAAAGGAAAGTAATGAATGTTGCAGGGGATGTGGCAAAGGTGGGACATTAATTCATTGCTGATGGAGTTGTGAACTGATCCAACCATTCTGGAGGGCAATTTGGAACTATGCCCAAAGGGCACTAAAAGACTGTCTGTCCTTTGATCCAGCCATAGCACTGCTGGGTTTGTACCCCAAAAAGATAATAAGGAAAAAGACAAGAACAAAAATATTCATAGCTGCACTCTTTGTGCTAGCAAAAAATTGGAAAATGAGGGGATGCCCTTCAATTGGGGAATGGCTGAACAAATTGTGGTATCTGTTGGTGATGGAATACTATTGTGCTCAAAGCAATAATAAAGTGGAGGAATTCCAAGGGGCCTGGAATAACCTCCTGGAATTGATGTAGAGTGAGAGGAGCAGAACCAGGAAAACACTGTACACAGGAACTGATACACTGTGGTACAATCAAATGTAATGGACTTCTCCATTAGTGGCAACTAATGAACAACTTGGAGGAATATATGAGAAAAACCACTATCCACATTCAGAGGAAACACTGTGAGAGTAAAAACACTGAAGAAAAACAGCTGCTGGAATACATGGATTGAAGGGATGTGTTTGGGGATGTAGATTCTGAATGAATATCCTAGTGTAAACAACGACATGGAAATGGGTTCTGATCAAGGACACATGTAATACTGAATGAAATTGTGTATTGGCTGCAGGAAGAGTGGGTGGAGGAGAAGGAGGGAAATAATGTGATTATTGTAACCAAGGAATAATGTTCTAAATTGACTAAACTTATTCAAATGGAAAAAAAAATTACTTTAAAAGCTATGACATTCTTTGGAAGTATATATCTTCCAAGATTCACCTAGAGACTATAAATCTAACTATAAAACACTCTTTGCAGAAATAAATAGAAACCTAAATATTAATTACTCATGGATAGATTGAGCCAGTATAATAAAAATGACAATATCACAGAAAAAAAAAGAATAATCAGGTAAAAAACCCAGGTTATTAAAATTATTAGCAATTTTGATCCACATTCAGTTTCAGGCCCTCTGCAATGATGTGTGTGTGTGTGTGTGTGTGTGTGTGTGTGTGTGTGTGTGTGTGTGTTAAAACTAAATGATTTCCCCTAACCCAAATTAGGGTCTCCTTTCTTCCTTCCCCCAAGAATCACTTTATAGCCATGTTTAATCTTTAACTTTACATTTTATTACATGAACAAACCAGATACAAAAGTGACAAAAGTCATCCAAGTTCAGCTGCTCCCATTAATAAATCAGCTCCCATTAATAAATCAGTTTCAATTCAGTGGTCATATTTATAGAAAAATAGGTACTACAGCTACAAAGGAAAAAAATGAGGTAGTTAAATTAAAACCTACAGTCTAGAACTCTTCTCCTCTCCCACATCCACAAATCTTTGTCCAATACATGTGAATCCTTATTGACATTGGTTTTAGAGTTAACAGTGAAATGAATGACTGAAAATAGGAATGCTGTTCCCTTCTCTCTGGCCCTCCAAAAGGCAGGTGCTGCCTAATTGAATTAAGTCACCTGAGAGCCCTTTGTTGCAGAGAGAAAGGGGTGCTGGAGGCTCTGATTGGAAAAAAAAGTGGATCATCTTTGACTTTTCCATCTCCCTCATGGCCATATCCAATATTTTTGCTTCTTCCACAGCATCTTTTACACCCTTTTACTGTTAAACTCTGGTACAGCTTTGTCATCACCATTATGGATTATTGGGGTGGTCCTCTATCTCGCCCACTTTTTGTCTTTTCTGATTCATTCTCCCCACTATTTTCTTGTTCTTATTATAACCCACTCTATTGTAGATTGTGGTGACTTTCAATATATTTTCTAGAAAAATAATGCCTCATTTTCATTGGGGAATGAATTTGGGATTTGAAGCTTAAAATTCATTTGCATGAAACTTCATTTAAAATTTCTATTAATGCTCAGGATAAATTGCCCAACACTCGCTGTTTTCAATTCCTCTCCTGTCCTCTTCTTTCCTGAAACCTTTGTAAGCTGGCTTCTGACTTCATCACTCATGTTAAACTGCTCTCTCTGGTTACCAGTGCTCATTTAATTGCCAAATCTGATAATCTTTTCTCAGTCTTCATCTTTCTCAATGTAACTGCTGCATTTGACATTGTTTACTACTCTCTTCTCCTAGATTCTCTCTTCTGTCTGGGTTTTCATCATATTTCATATTCTCTGTTGGTTCTCTTTTCATCTGTTTAATTGCTCTTTCTATGTCTCCTTTATTGGCTCCTCATCTGCATCATATTCCCTCATTGTATAGCTTAGTAAATACTTCTTGCTTACTTGATAGAAAATTATTTTCCACAGGAATCATAAAACCATGGAATTTAGAGCTAGAAGAGACCTTGAACTTTGTCTGGTCCAATTTCTCATTCATATCAGTGAAGAAACTGGGGTCCACAGATGCGTATTGACTTGCTGAAGATCAAACAATGGGTGGCAGAACCATCTTGAACCCAGGATCCCTCAACTCCAAATCTATTCCTCTTTCCACTATTTGCAAATCATGGTAGCAAGATTTTCCAACAATGTGAATATTTTTGGTTCTACAAGAAGTAAAACATTCAGCATGACTGAACAGCAAAAATAAAATATTGGTATTAACTACTTTTAGTGGAAGTCTATGAATTTATCTTTGGCAAAGAACCCCAGATATAGGCATTCAGGGACTTCATTTATTCTATTTTAATTTTATTTTCCTCATTTTCACTTATGTTTGCTGGATTTTTATTAAAAATGGAAAACAAAAGCTTTTGATTAAGAGCAGTAGACACTTGGGGAGAAATCTTGCAATGAAAGCATAATATGACAATTATCACTTATTGTAAAATAAGAACATTCACTGAGAAATGTCATATACAATCTGATATTTACCTATCTGTAGTCTCCAGTTATATCTGGAGTTATTGAGGAGGAATCTATATAATTTATAAGCTACTATGACTTGAAAGATTAAACTACCACCTGTCTTAGTAAACCCCACCTAAATGTGGCTTTATGCAACTTCTCTTCCTATTTGTTTTTTTCAATTCTCCAGTAAATATGGATTTGACATTTGAAACAAAGCTAAGTATTATTGATGGAGAAAACAGTACGGCTCTTAACCTTGGCTGGAATTATGCCTATAATGCAGATGGTAGGAATAAAAATCTCTTTCTTTACTGAGTTAACAGTTGTCATTCAAAGAACATAGGAGAAAATATTTAATATTCCCTCTTTACTGCTTTTCTCTCAAGCTCTTCAAGGCTGTCTCATCAAAATATTGCACGAAAAGCAAACATGGCAGAGCCCACACAGTCCAAAAAGGGCATGACCTTGTAGTTTGAGTGACCCTTTTGCTTTAGGGTATCCTATTCCCTTCTTCTGCATGACAGCTGAGGGCATATTTATCAGTCCCTTCTCTGCTCTTAGGTGTGAAATCCTGTGTGAAAGAAGCTGTCTTTATCCTACCATTCCACTATACCAGGCATGCCACAGAGTAAATGTCAACTGTGATGTTCATCACAGAATACCCTTGGGAGAGAGACTTCTAGCTACAGCTCACCATAACATTTTGCTGCCTTTTTCATTTTGTTCAAAGTCTGCTTTCCTGCCCTTCACTGTGCTTCTGTTAGCTATCAGATATAGGAGGGACAATCATAAATCAAATAATACTTTTTCTGGTCTCTTTTCTGTTAGCACACTCATGGCTCATTCTTTTGGTTGTGCAGAAATACATGTGAAAGGGACGACAAAAGTGTACAGCAAGAAATAAATGCCTACCAGTTAGATTTAATTAAAATCTTAAACAATCTTTTGAACCAGCTGCTCCTGTTCTCTCTGCTCCTCCCCCCCCCCCCAAAGTCGAAATCAGATCGGTTAGAGACAACTTCCTAGGAAGTGATCAAAGGAATCATTTTATCCTTGAATTTATCCTTGTCTTCTTCCCCCACCATTATAGTTTTGCAACCAGGCTTGGAGGGATATTTCAACATGGAGTTGTCTGAGATGATTAGATGATGTGTTTTTAAAATAATTGAATTTCTAGGATTTTGAGACTTCTGCAGATAGCTTTTTTTTTTTAAGATTTTTTTTCTTCTGTTCTTCCTACTTTTGTGCCTAAGAGGAGACTGACTGGCTTTTCTATAAACAGTACAATGAAATGACATAATATGCTTTACAGTAACATATAAATGCTAGAAGCTATTATGTTTATTCTTTAACATTTTGGAGCCTGATTTTTCCTTGTCTCATTTCCTTTATAACTTTGGCTCACCAATTCATGGCTGCTCTAATGGGTCCACAGACCCCAGGTTGATTGATTTTCATCTAGAACACAAGAGCAAGTAGTTCTCTTTTGTGTATCACCTCCAAGCCCTAAACATGTTTTATTTCAAGAGCAAAACGGGCTAAGACAAAAAGGTGAGGCAATGAGGTATCAGAGGAGAGAACCAAGTTTGGAGTCACATCACCTATATTGGAATCCTGATTCCCAGAGTCCCTGAGATGGAACAACGATTATGCTTCTTAGTCCCTAGGAAAGGAGAGTCAGTGCCCTCTCTTTATTGGAACTCGGTTTCCTCTTCTGAAAAACGATGGAACTGGAATAGATGATGTCTTAGTTGCAGAGGAAAAAAAAAACCTAGCCTATCACACACATCCTGCATTGCCAAGAGCCTCTGGGTGGGGAGCCGCGAGGTTGGGACAAGCTGCCAGACACTGCAGCGATTGCCATGGCAGCAGAGCTTTGCCGCATCCACAGCCGCAGTAGCCGCAGTCCTTAAGCATCCGCCTGGGCCTTAGTAACAGCACGAAACCTTCCCGGACCCAGCCACCCCTTCTCAGCCCCGCCCCCTGCAGGGTCTGCAGAGAAGAGGGCGCAGCTGCAGAGGCGCCTCCCAGCCCCCGCCACTCCGCCCACGTGAGACTGTCTGGGGCTTTGCAAGGGGGAGAGAAGACAGACTAGTCAAAAGAGGCGGAGGAGTGGAGAGGAGAGGAAGAGAAGGAAGCGGGTGCAGCAGAAGCGACAGGAGGCGCCTGATCGACGAGAAGAGGAGGAGCTCGAGGGGACAGAGACGGACGGAAAGAAAAAGAGAGAGACAGGGAGAAAAAAGGAGACCCAAGGCAGACAGTTTAGACTGAGACGGTCTAGACACACAGGAGCGTCTAAACCGAGACAAAAAGGAAAAGAGAGACCGAGAGAAAGAGAGGTATAGATACAGAGAAAGAGAGAGGCAGAGAAAGGAAGAAAGGAGAGCCAAAAGACGAAAAATTGTGGACAAGCAGGTGAGTGAGTCGGGGATCGAGAAAGAACAGAAAAAGAAGGGAAGGGAGGAAAGAGAGGGAAGGAATGAGGGAGGGCTACAGAATCGGATAAAGGAGTGCAGAAAAGAAGGGTCCTGGGAGTGGGCGGGGGAGTTGAGGTTCGAAAGAGAGGGGCGAGGGGGAGGGGCGGTAGTTTTCCCTTTAAGGTTGCCAAGGCAACCACCTTGACCAGACCGAGGCCCATTGACGTCAGTAATCGAACGCTGATTGGTCGTGGTTGGTTCGTTTCCGGTGGGGGGGCCTTCGAGGAGCCGAGATCACCAGAAAGCCGCCGAGGTGGAGGGGGGAGACGCAAAACGGGTTGACCCTGGCCCTGAGCCTGCTGGCAGTCCTCAGGACCCTGAGGTTGCGGTTGCCAGCATATCGGTAAGTGGAGCGCGTCTGAGGTCCGGCCTCGGTCGCGCTTCGCTACCGTGCTAATCCGTTTGTTGCGACTGAACGGATCCAAGATGGCGCCTTGGGGAGCTCTCTGAGAAAGAGCCGCACCCAGCACTTCTTTCCCCTCCCCCTCCCCGTCCAAACCTCCGAGGCCTCTGCTCTCCCCTCCCCCGCCCATGCTGCGGTTTCTGTAGCTATCCCCACCCCTTTGAGAAGCATTCACCTTCAATTCCCTCTCAGATTGCCCCCTCCCTTCGGCCTCGCTAGCGCGATCCCCCTCTTGCACCCCCCAACCTGGAGCAGCCCCCTTTTTTCGCATTCCAGCGATTCTCTTCCCCTTCCTTCCGTCACCGAAAGAGAAGCATCCGAATATGTTCCAGTAAAATAAAATATATAAAACGGTCTACAAACTTCTAAAATGTTATGCACATAAGAACACCTACCTTCCACGGTGATTGTGAGGTTAAAGCGAGATATTCGTTAAGAAGTGCTTTGCAAGCAAACCTTAAAGCGCTTTGTAAATGCTAGCTTTTATCATTACTATTATTGTTGTTATAGACATGTTTTATTATTTGTTATTTTATTCTATTTTCTAAACTAGTCTTTTCCCTTTCTGTTCCTAAAACTCCCATCTCTGGATTTTGTTTTTAACTTGTCACTATCTGCTCTCTGCCCCTCCCCTCCATTAAACCCCTTTTCTTTCTGAATTTTCTTTTGTTGTTCTTCATCTACCTCTAAACCAGATTTTTACACATTTCTCTCTGGTTCTTTCCCTCTCTCCTCCTCTTCCCTCATTCTCTTTCCCTCTACTGTTGCCTGCCAGCTACCACAGGCAGGGGATTTGACCTCCCTTTTTTATTTCTTATATGGAATTTCCTGTGGGCATAAATGAAATAAATGGCAGTTCTCTGCGATCTCTCAAAACAACCAAACCAAACCAAAAATCCAAACTGATGAATTGATAAATGACCCAGCTTGCAAGTCTCAACTCTCTAGCTATGCATAGTCAGGATAAATTGTAACTTAAGAATTCTTTTTAGTCTCTAATTGAAAGGTGGTAAATAGTAGCAAACCAATACATGGCAGTGTCTTATGCTTTAGGAAAGTTTTGAAAATCTCTTGATCCATAATTAGGACTGTAGTTTTTCCTTTTGAGAATAATTTAAGTAAATTTGGAGATGTAACAACAAAAGCACAATTAGGTCTATATAGGAAAAATTATAAAATCCACAATGGTTATAATGTAGCTTTTGTGTATTGGTTACAAAATAATTATTTTTAGTGAAACAATGTACTCCTACTTCCTCAGGCTGCTGCCTACTTTTTAGTGTGACCTTTTATTAGGGTTCTTGATTTGTTATTGGGGACTTGTTTTCTCTATCT
Organism: Monodelphis domestica; assembly: GCF_027887165.1. Taxonomy (NCBI): domain Eukaryota; kingdom Metazoa; phylum Chordata; class Mammalia; order Didelphimorphia; family Didelphidae; genus Monodelphis; species Monodelphis domestica. The sequence goes on along the minus strand of NC_077228.1, from coordinate 224,239,362 downwards.
ACAAAAGTCTTGGCCTTGATCACCTCAGAGGTCCCTTTTATGTTTAAATTTATCATCCTGTGTTTTAAAAACTTAATGACACTATTGTGGTTAAGTCTTATTTCATATTGTTGAACAATCTGGAACATGGATTGCAGTGCAATCTTAAGTAGATGTTATGTCTTTTTTTTTTTCCAGTGGTAGGGATCCATGTTTATCCGCATCAGCAAAGTGCTTTTAGAGGCTCTTAATTTGTGGACTATCATAAAATCGCTAATTTTTTTTTTTTATTAATTAGAGTACTTATTATTGATTTTTATCATGGAGATTTTTAAAACAAAGGAAGTTAGGGATTCTTAAAATCTCTTGAGTCAGGGTGTTTTTCCCATTAATTTAAACCAGTCTTGACTCAGTTTTAGGAGGCATTTATAATATAATTTTATTGGAAAAGCATTGGTTTTTTAATATTAACTTTAGTTGCATTTCCATTTTTAGTTCAAGGGTTAGGAGAGACATGGTTCAAGCTTAATGGATAAATTTTTCCTATTATATCTTTTGTAATAGGGAGGTGTGACATTTGAAAATGTAGTTATGATGCTTTAGTTTTTCGTATCTAATTGAAAAAAATACTTTAACTTTCAAGTTTTTAAAAAGTTGATCAATTACTGTTTCAGACATTGTCAGTTTTATATTTTTATCCATCTCATTTCTATATTAAAGTAATTTGAGCCTGTTTTGAAAACTTTCAAATGTATCTTTGAAAACATATAAACTTGAAGGCATATGATATTATAAGATTGCATATACTAATTTAATGGGAACTTATTTTTAGAATAATTAAAATTTTTAGGTAGAGTAGTATAAATGGAAAGAGTACCAGAAAAATTCCATTTGAATCCTCCCTTTGTCACTTCTTGTATCACATTGGGCAAGTTAACTCTTTTGCCCTCAATTTCCTCATTTGTAAAAAAGGGATTAAGGGGGCAGCTGGGTAGCTCAGTGGATTGAGAACCAGGCCTAGAGACGGGAGGTCCTAGGTTCAAATCCTGCCTCAGCCACTTCCTAGCTGTGTGACCCTGGGCAAGTCACTTGACCCCCATTGCCTAGCCCTTACCACTCTTCTGCCTTGGAGCCAATACACAGTATTGACTCCAAGACGGAAGGTAAGGGCTTAAAAAAAAGGGGGGGGGGATTAAGCTATATGTCAGTAATTCTCAAAGCATGGTCCATGTATTCTAAGAGTCCATGAGACCCTTTCAAAAGTCCTGTACGGACAAAACAATTTTCATAAAATATTGAAATGCTCCTCTCTTTTCCAGTTATGTATCTGTGGGGTCAGATTTTCTTTATATATTTTAATCAGAACAATAACTTTAATGCAGAAGCACAGATGGGAATCTAGTTATCTTTTATTAATCTAGACATTAAAGAAAAATTTAAAAATATATAAAATGCCACTTTTGATTTTTGTTTTGTTTTGGAAAATAAAATGTAAAAGGTTCCCAAGACCAAAACGTTTGAGAACTGCTAAATGATAATCTTTGAAATTTCTTTCTTGCTCTAAAATCTATAGTCTTGTGAATAAGAAAAATTTTGCTCAGACTCTGTTACTGAAGAAAATCCAATTATCAGTCAGGATTATTTATAAAAACTGATATTGTAAGCAGCTGAAATAAGATGTTTTCAAATCATACTCTTTTTTTCTTTCTTTCTTTTTGTGATTTCTTAAAAAAATGCCATGACAAGTAGTGAGCCAAGTACTAGTGTACTCTAATACTTGTAAAACTCTTTAACTATATAGGAGTATATATTAGGAATATTAGATATTTAGACTCTTACTCTTGTAATACTCCTGTTTGCTTTATATAAGGTACAATAGCTCATATTATCATGATGAAATAAATTCATTGAAACTCCCTCAAAGGTTTAATTTTTCAGCAATCTGAGGAGCAGATGCTGACAAATTCTAGATCCATATCTCTTAACTGTTCATGGTACCAAATCTTGTCTTAGGAACCAGACTTGTTTCTTAATGGAAGAATATTGTTTAGCTACAACTTTTAATTCCCTTCTCCTTTCCTGTTCTTCTGGTAGGAGAGGGGAAAATCAAACAAACGAGTCTAGTTCCTAAGACAGGATTCAGTCACTATGAAGCAGCATTAAAATCAGAAATATGTAATTGTGCCTTGTCTTTTAAATATTTGCTTAAGATATTGAGCAGAATAGAAGCTCAGTTTCAGTTTTCTCTCTCTAAATAGTTTATGCAAATAAATATATACATTTTTCTTTTAGCCAAAAATAATGGCAACCAGCGGCACCAGCAGTGAGGAGGAGCGGAGCCTCCGGGAGTGTGAGCTCTATGTCCAGAAGCATAACATCCAGGCACTCCTTAAAGATTCCATTGTACAGCTCTGTACTGTTCGACCTGACAGACCCATGGCATTCCTTAGGGAATACTTTGAGAGACTGGAGAAGGTAAAAAATAAAAAATGTGGGAAGGGAAAAATGAGGTTCAAATGGTTGCTGTTTATTTGCTAATCAATCTTAAAAATTTTTATCAAATAACAAGGAAGTTTTTGTCAGTGAAAAGTCCAAAGTAAATGAATTTTAAAATACAGTTTAGTTTTATCATTTTTGTATTGTATAAACTAGACTAATAAAGCATCTGAAAGGACAATTCCTCTTGTCTGCATTAAGAAATGGGTATGTTACACATTTAGCTAATTATATAGTTTATATATATATATGTATATATATATATATAATAGGTATAGCAGAAGTTCTTGAGAATGGTATTTTTCTTAAGTAGCTTAACTATTCCCCACAAAATTTTGTTTATACGGTTTTATATATTCTAGTTATAGAAATATAGTTAACTCAATAGCTCCCTTTCTCTTATGATTAGTATTCATATGCATTTTACCCTAGCCTATGTCTGAATTATTAAAATTCTGTAATTGTATAATTTGTTTTTATATGTGATGAATTTGGATTACTCAGTCTAAAGGGGGTTAATTCAATTAGAGGATGACCAGTTTTCACTTTTTTTTTTAATGATCAAGTCTTTTGGACCTTTGGATGCAAAGAAAATTAATCCAAGTTTCCTTTTTCAAAAAGTAATCTAGGGATATCTGCTACCTTTTTTTTTTTTAAGCTGAAATATTTATGTTTGTTCTGTGACTCTTGTGGAGCAAGTTTCTATATTAAATATTTTCTTCTGTATTGATAAATCTTAAATTCATTTTCTTCTAAAGGACTGATGAATGAAACAAAATTAGATCTCATGTACATGTATGTCCTGAATGACTTGTTTAAAGTGGTGAGACTGTTTGACCAAATCATTTCTCTAGAAAAGGGCTTCTTAACCTTTTTTGTTTTATGGACCCCTTTAGTGCTTTGGAGATGCCTTGGTTCCCTTCTTAGAATGTTTTTAGATTCCTAAAAATAAAATAAAATACCTACCATTACAAAGGGAAAATTATGCTAAGATATAATTATTAAAGGATTAAAAAAATGAAATTTTATGAATCCAAGGTAAAATTCTTGTTCTAGAACCATTCCAGTTGCTTCTTTGGATAGACAGAAAATTTAGATAAGGAACCACATTAAAATTTTGAGTTGGAGTTTGGTTATAAGCCATAAATAATTTTAAAAAACTTAAGAAAAGTAAAAATAAAACTAGGTGAAGGTAGTATCTACTTAGAGGAACAATATTATGTAGTAGGTAGTGGACTGGCTTTGGAATCAGTACAGGAATTCACATCTTGCTGTGAAACATACTAGTTATGTGACCATGGTCAAATCACTTAAATCTTCTGTTCTGTATGTTCTCTGAGACAAAGGATGGAGCAATTTTGTAAAAATACTGTCACTTGTTAAAAGTGCAGAATGAGCTGAGATTAGCAAGGAGAACAAAGGGCAACAACATTTTTTGTAAAAGCTATATTGAGACAAAAAAAGGACGGAGCTTTTCTTGGGGAAGGACAGAATGATAATTGAAAATGAAGCAGAGCTGCTCTATTCTTACTTTGCTTGTGTTTTCTTTTCAAGGATAATGACCTTTGTACTGGAAATGGCAAGACAAAATATACTTTCAGGGAATTGATAATCAAGAGAGATAGATAGCACCTAGTTTCCTTGGATGATTAAAGTCACCAGGCCTAGAGAGACTAGCTACGTAGGTATTGAAACATGACTAACCCACTTCCAATGGCATATGAAAGATCCTGAAATATCAGAAGATAGACTGATTGGAGAATGGCATATGTTAACCTCAGTTTTCACAAAAAGGAAAGAGAACAGTTTGGAAATGGTAGTTCAGTGAGCTTGACCTTTATTTCTGAGAAAATTATAGAATAGGTCATTAATGGGTTGGTTGCTAAGCATCTATAAAGAGATGTGATTTCAAAGAGAGCCAGTTTGATTTCATCAAGAACAGGTCATGCCAGACTAACCTCATTTTCTTTTTTTTTGACAGAGTTATTAAACTAATGGGTAAGTGGAATTCTGGGGCAATAATTTGGCCAGATTTTTCAAGAATATGGAAAGATCTGGACTAAATAATAGATTTATTTGTGGTTTGATATCTTGACTGAAATAGCACTTGTTAATTATTCATTGTTAACTTGGTAGGAGGACTCCAGTGGAATTACCCCATGTAATTATGGTTGGCTATATGAGGTTTAACATTTTTATTAGTGACTTGGATGAAGGCAGAATGTATGCTCATCATATCTGCAGATGACACAATACTGATGGGGGTGGGGGGGAGGTAACTGATGTTAGTGATTCACAGGGTCTAAGCTCCTTAAGCTAGAATGCTGGGATGAACCTAATATGATTGATATTCTACAGACATAAATGCCAAGTTATGAAAAAAAGTTACTTTTATAAGTACAAGATGGAGAGGAGGAATGGTAAGAACCAAATTTGTCTGAGAAAAGATCTCGGGTTGTAAGAATCACAAAATTTAAGAGTAAGGAAACTTCATTGAGAATCTAATCCAATAATAAAGTAATTATCAATTATCAGACTAATCTCCAATTTTTACCTACTCATATGGTCATCATCCAGTTTGAAGACCTTTAAGGAAGTGGAACTCACTTTTTCTCAAGGCAGCCTATTTCCCTTGGGACAGCACTAGTTGTTGGGAAATTTTTTTTTTTGACATGAAGCCCAAATAAGTTTCTTTGTAACTTCTGTGTCTGACCTTTGGTGCCAAATAAAATGAATTTATTTTCTCCTCTACATGTCAGCCCTTCATATACTTGAAGATGTCTTTCATCTCCTACTCTTCTATCCCCAAGTCTTTTCTTCTTCCTTTCAGGTAATCTTCATATGAAATGGAATCAAAGCTCCTCACCACCACAGTTGCCTTCCTCTAAATGTCTTTCTTCACCTGTGGTACTAGAATTGAGCATAATTTTCTGGTGATGTCTGACTAGGATAGAGTGCATTGGGATTACTACTTTTCTATTGGAACCTCTGTGCCTCTTAATGCAATCCAGGATTTGGCTGCCACTTTATACTTCTGACTCTTCGAGCTTTGCAGTTCACTAAAATCCTCAAAGTGTTTTTCAGAACAAATATCTAATAATCTTTTCCCCTCTCTAGTAGTTATGAAATTGATTTTTTTTTTGTGTCCAAGTATAAGAATATGCCTATAGATTAAGGATCTGGAGTCCATGGATATGCTTCAAAGGGTCTATAAACTTGGATGGGAAAAAATTACATCTTTATTTTCACACACCTCTAACTGAAATTAGCATTTGATGATTATAGGCGTCAAACATTCTATTAAGTGGTTCATGGCTTCTTCAGATTGCCAAAGGAGTGTATGACATACACACAAAAAGATTAAGAACTTTTGCTACAGAATGCTGTAGTAGAGGAGGAGAAAGGAAGAAACTGGGATATAGCACAATTTGATACGGTGTTGCTAAACTGAGGTGGGAAGCAAGAAAAAGTAAAAGTGTTTTTTTGATTTGTTTTTTGAAGAATTGATTTAATTGGGGCAGGTAGGTGGACTTTTAGCTGTGTGACCCTGGATAAGTCACTTAACCACAGTTGCCTAGTCCTTACTGCTCTTCTGTCTTGGAAGCTATGGAAGGGTAAAGGTTTAAAAAAAATTAATATATTAGCTTCTGTAGGTCATATTGTTATTTGTTATGCCTTTATTAAAATAAAAGGCTCCAGACATTTCATCCAAATCGGGTTTGAATAGTCTTTCATAGACTGATTATAATTAGTATTTCATTGAAATAACAAATGACTGCATTTTAACTTACACTCTAGTGAAATCTATTAGTCGTTATAGGTTCTCTAAAACAGTATCTTTAAAATTGTTGATCTCTAGCTTACTTGGTTTTTAGTATTGGCATAATTATACTCATAAAAAATGTCAAGTTCATTTTTGACTTTGGCTTTCTCAATATTCTAACTCTTGTTAGTTTCATTCATTTTTGTGATTTCCACTTGCTGTCTTTTTACAGATGATTCCTTAGTTCAACATGTCTAAGTTTATTTTTAATCTGTTACTTCTAACTTTTACTACTGCTGTTTGGTACCACAATTTACTCTCTTTCCCTGTGATTGGAATGTTGAGATTACTTTTGATTCCTCTATCCCTCACTTTGTTATATATTCATTGATAGCAGCTTTATCTCTGCTAAAAGTAGAGCAGCAGAGAGTTTCTTGGTTTGTTTAAATGATAATTTGATTTTTTGGAAAGATGGAACCAATGAGGGGGAAAATCCAGAATGATTTTTATCTGACATTAAGGAAAACTTAGATGTTACAGGGGAAATACTAGGGACCTATTTTAGAGTTTATGATCAAGAACTATAGAAAAGCTAATGTCTAGTATGTTGCTTATCCTAGATTTGGGAGAGACTGATTTCAGGGCTCCCAGAAAGGATTGAAAAGAATTTCTGACCTAAAATCCCATTTGACAAGTCAGATCAGCCAATATGTAAGCTTTCAACATAAAATTTAAATGTAACTAAAAGCAAAATTAAAAAAAAAAGAAAAATATTTTTGTTTTAGATAATAACCCCCATAACCCTTCTTTCCACCCAGCATATCAAAAACTTAGAACAAAGACTGAAAAAAGATTTTAAAAAATTTTGAAAAAACTTAAGAGATTGCTTGATAGTATATAAAATATTCTGCTTCCAAGGTACTTTATATTTACTGCTGAAGAAGGGAGGTATATTTTTCTCAAATTTTCTGTAGCCAACTTTGGTCATTATAATTATTTCAGTTTCATATCAATGAGATTCTAAAGACAGAAACAGTTCTAATGAGAAAAAAGGTGGAATTTTTTTTGAGACCACTAAAGATATGTAGGGATCGAGATAAAACATGCAGAAGATGGAAGTAAAGATAGATAATAGAAAAACAAATACAAAAGGAAGCAACTGATCTCTACTAGCCTGCTGTCAGAATCTCAGAATGAGCTGAGGCTAGCAAAACAATCTAAGGATAAACAAAAGTCTTTTGTTTTTTCCTTATAGCATTATTGGGGAAATGAGGATCAGCTATGAGATTGTACTGCTATTTGGGATGGATGGCATGGTGATGCCACATGGAGAGAAGGCAGATATTTCTCTTCTATTTCTTCTGACAAGGAGATTGATCTTTAGATTGGAAAGTACTAAACAAAAAGTTGAAAATAGGGAATTAATTCTTAGGATAAAAAAGGAGACAAAGGACAGACACTTGGCTGCCCTTAATGATCTCTGGCTTAGATAAATTACATTTTAGCATACTAAAAAAATTCTAGCACATATTTCTTAGCCATTATCAGAGATCTTTGAGCAATTATAGGCAACTGGAGAGGTACTACAGGACTGGAGGAGTGCTAATATTGGTTTTCAAAAAGGAAAGACAGTGGCATCTGCAAAACTATTGACCACTGAACTTGGCTACAATTTTGGGGAAATTTCTCAGTTGTATTACTAAAGGGATGGTTTATGAACATGTAGAAGAGGAATCTGTGATTATAGATAGAGCTTCATGAAAAACAGGTGGATCATGCCATACTATCATCATTACCTTTTTTTTTTGGTAGGGGGGTCAAGATTACTAGATTGGTAGATGGGAGGAATGCTAGAGATAGATTTTATGAAACATTAGGAATGTCTTCTGCTATTCCTGTGGACAAGATGGATAAATGTGAACTCAGTGATAATATGTTGGGTAGTTTCATGTCTGGTTGAATGGGCTAGGCCCAAAGAGTAGTGAATCTTGGAAGAATGTCTCTGGTTTGTGTTTTCTCTTGTGTTGTTTAATGTAAAATCATGGACAATGTTGGAGGAAAGAAGAGAAGGCTTCATTTTCCCATCTCTTGATGAAGAATAATGCCATTTTAGAATAAATGTCCATTTCAGTGTAAACAAAGTCATATCCACCTTCTGTTTTTATTTTCTGTTCCTTTTTATGTACAAGGCCACTCAAAGGATAGAGTGTATTTTCTTTCAGACTTTGGGACCAAGGACAGATTAGCAAATTAGGAAATCTCATATATCCCCTCCTGGTACTATGATCTGATCCAGTCATTCTGGAGATCAATTTGGAATTATACCTAGAGAGCTATAAAATCATGTATATCCGTAGACCAGCAATTTAATTGCGTCTATTTCCCAAGGAAATCAGGGAAAAAGGAAAGAGTCTGTATGTTTTAAACTATTTATAGCAATTCTCTTTGTGGTGGCAAAGAACTGGAAATCGAAGGGACATCCATTAATTGAGGAATTGTCAAACAAATTGTAGCATATGATTGTGATGAACACTACTGTGCTGTAAGAAACGCTGAGTAGATAAGTTTTAAAAAAATTGAATTGCATGAGATAATGAAGAGAACCAAGAGAACATTATATACAGCTATAGATTTAATATTTGAAGAATAACTTGTGAAGTTATCTCTAGAGAATGTACTGAGAAATATAAACACAAAAGATATTATATATACTTTGTTGGATGATGCCTTCTAGGGTATGGAGAGAAGAGGCCAGGGCTGAATTAAAGGAAAAAAAATAATAGAGAAAAAATAGGATGATTTAAATAAAATATTAGTTTTCTATAGTGAATGATCATGTGCTCTGAACATTTCTCTTTATATCTTTCTCTTTTTTTCCTCCAGGAGGAATCAAAACAGCTCCAGGCTTTGGCTCTGCCGGTGCAGAAAGCAGTTATCCTGGCTGAAACAAGGGAAGAAGAAATTTCTCCTCCACCTCCCAACCCAGTGGTTAAGGGTCGGAGACGAAGGGGTGCTATCAGTGCAGAGGTGTACACTGAGGAAGATGCTGCATCATATGTTAGAAAGGTAATTCTGCTCCAGTTTATGTGCTAAGCCATCCAAAAGATGAAGCCTAGCTTATTTTAGACCTTGTAATCAAGGACAGATAAGAAGTTAGGAAATATCAATGGCCCCCTTCCCAAACTGGCCCTAAGACCAGTGAAATAACCTTTTGTGAGCCCAGTAAGACTTTATATGTTCTATGTATAAATACATATGGAAAATGATTCATATTTCAGAAAGTGCACTTAAAATTTTGAGGAATGTTCTCAAGGCTCAAATAATAATCATTTCATGATTGTTGACAAGTGAATAATCTACTTTAGTTAAGCAGAAATTTTCAAAGTTTACTATACCCTCTAAATTGTATTATTCCTTTGTGACATCTTGTCATCAGATGTTCTACAAACTGCTAATAAAAGCTCTCTTATATAACCCATTAATATTTTTAAGCCACTGGTTACACTTGGAATTTGAGTCTTTTCCTACTCCAAAGCATATTGTGTCACAGAAGAAGAAAGCAGATAATGCCTCTGTTTTTTTAGGTTAGGATCATCAAGCTAGAAAGCATTTTAGAGGTCATCTAGTTTAACCTCATTTTGCAGTTGGGGACACTGAGGCCTAGAAGGGGTAAGTGACTTTCAGAATGATACAGGTAGTAAAAGGCTTTCTTCTTAACCTTCCAACTTCCTTTCCTTTAGCCAGGTCATCTTATTCTCCCTGTTCAAACTGTACCACATTTACTTTTTTAAAGGAACTCTTCCTTGGCCAAAGATCCCTAACTATCAGCACTGTTAGATTTGCCAACTTTCTGAATGTAACTAGCCTTCATCAACTAGGTTGAAGCATGTTCTTTAGGCATTTTATGGATTTACCAAATTTCAAACATTTCTGGCTAATGGTCAGGATGTAGAAAAGAGACTCTTCTACTACAGAATATTCTTGGACAAATTGTTTCATTTCTTAAATTTAAACTGGAATCCAGTCTTACTGGGTATTAAATGAATTAATCAGTACTTTTTATTTGCTATGAGAATCACAATTGCTATAAATCTTTCATAGTAGATGCTTGAAAGAGTAGAGTTTCAGTGTTCATAAGTTAGGTCATTAAATTGGAAAAGAGATTACAAACATGTATAATTTGCTTTTTTTTTTTTCTTAACAATTGTGACACTAGATCTTTATTTTTTTTCCCCCTAGGTTATTCCAAAAGATTACAAGACTATGGCTGCTTTAGCTAAAGCCATTGAGAAGAATGTACTGTTTTCACATCTTGATGACAATGAGAGAAGGTAGATTTTGGTTTTACCTTGCAGTTTTAGTATTCAGTTCGAAATAATAAGCATTAATAAATACCTACTATAATTCAGGCATTATAAGGAGCATACTTTCTGTTGGGGGAAAGCAACATGTATAATACAAGTAAATACAAAATTTTGGAACAGGGAGTACAATTTTTTAACATGAAAGGCAGTTTATTAGCAATAGAAATGAAATTCCAGAGAACAAAATGGAAGGATAAGGAAAAGTAAGATAGAGAGAACCAACCAGTGAAAAGATGAAATTGACGTGGATAGGTTTGTAGGAGTCTTTGGCAGCAGAGCAGATAGCCCTAGTCCTGATAGTCAAAGAAGGAATAGATGATATCTGAGGACTAAGCTTGTTATAAAATAAGGCATTTTTTAGTTACTCAGTGAAGTCACTTCTGCCCTCAAACTCCTTGCATTGTTGAATAGATTATCCCTCTTGAGATGGTTGTAGGGGAGGGATGGTCAGGTAGGTTTTTTTTCTTGGGGTGATAATGATTTTGCCATTTCTCTTGGTGCATTGCCATTATTATTATTATTTAAACCCATATCTCCTATTGGTTCCAAGGCAGAGGAAGAGTAGTAAGGACCAGGCATTTGGGGTTAAGTGACTTAACCTGGGACCATGCAGCTAGAAAGTATCTGAGGCCAGATTTCAACCCAGGACCTTTTATCTCCAGGCCTGGTGCCCTATTCACTGAGCCACCTACCTGTCCCCATACTTATTTTTTGGAGTTAGGATCTTAAGAAAGGGGACAAATGTTAATGTTAGATAGAACTTTTGTTCCTTTGATGGCAATCCAGGCTAAAAAATCCAATAAAATTTATATTTGCATATCATCTCAGAAGCATATTTTGAAATATAACATAATAATAAATCCTCCTCTCCTTTGCAGTGATATTTTTGATGCTATGTTCCCAGCTTCCTTTATTGCTGGAGAGACTGTAATTCAACAAGGTAAGGACTGACATTTCTAAAAAAAATTTTTTTAATTCAGAAGAAAATAACTAGTTCTTTTTTCTTAGTCTTTACTATTCTACTTCCTTCTCCTGTTTTTACTGATTTTCCCATTTGATTAACCAGCAAACATTTAAGTACCTACTCTGTCTAATGGTACAGAGACAAAAATAGTCTCTGCCCTCAAGAACCTTACATTTTTATATTCTTTTGGAGGTTGATGTGTATTGTGTGTCTATACACAAAATATATAAAAGATAAATACAAGGTAATTTGAGGGCAGTGTGATTGTAGGGGCAAGTCTATGAGGTTGGCATTTGTGTTAAATTTTGAGGGAAATTAGGTTAAGAGGCATAGAGAGTGCTTTACTGGCTGGCATATGATACATATAGATGAGATGTTTTGTGAAGAACACCAAGTGGGCCAATTTGGTTTAACTTTCGTACATGAAGCATAATGATATATAATAAACCTGGAAAAGTAAATTGAGGCTAGATTGTGAAAATCCTCAAATGTCAAAAGAATTTCTATTTGATTCTAGGGAAAATAAGGGGCCACTAGAGTTTATAGGCATGATTAATCACAAGTCATAGAAAATGAGATGGTTATTCTATCATACTTTGTAAGGTGCTACAGAAAAAAAAATAAAGATTAAACACTTCTCTCAAGGACTTCATGTTTTTTAGAGGGAGATGTGCATATTATAAATACATACATAATAAACGTAGAATATATAATGCTTTGTGTGAAGAATGAACAAGAGGCCACTTTGGCGGGATTTCAGAGGATTAATGTACAATGATAGCTAGAAATATAGTTTGGGCTGGTTTGGGAAGTATTTTAAAGAACAAACAGAACCATAGAAGCATAGAATTTGAAGGTTGGAAGGGACCTTATTTAGTCCAGGCCATATGAAATGGAATCTCCTACTGTAACATCTGCCCAGTCTCTTCTTCAAGAACTCTTAAGAAAATGGAACCCAGCACTGCTTATGTCAGCTCATTTTACTTTTGGACTGCTCTTATTATTAGGAAGATTTTCTATGACAAGAACTACATTACCTTCTTTGCAACTTCCACATATCATTCCTGAATCTATTCTTTGGGGCAAACAGAACAAGCCTAATCCTTCTTCATCTCCCCACCTAAACCCAGATTTTCTCTTGACCTGGTTCTCATATGAAATGGACTCAAGGACCTTTAACATCCTGGTTGTCCCTCCTGTACACTCTCCAGCTTAAACAATGATGCCAAGACCAAACAATACTTCCAGTGAGGTCTGAGTAGTTTAGTCAGTGAGTGCTCTATTCCTGGAATCTCTGTGTCTCTTAATGCTATCCAAAATGGCATTAGCTCTTTTGGTTATCAATACTGCAGTAGTCTAGGGGAAGGATCTGATCATGGCCATACAAGTGAAGAAAAGAGAATGAATATGAAGACATTATAGAGGTAAAATCAATAAGTCACTTGACCCCTGATTGGATATGGAGGGTGAGAGAAAGTAAGGAATTTGATAATCATTTGGGACTTTTAATCCCAAGTGAATAGAAAGATGACAGTGTCCATGACAAATAAGAGGGAATGATGGGTTTAGAGGGGTGGAGAGGAATAAATTCTGCTGTGGGCATGTTAAAGTATAGCAAAACCTTTGGGACATGGAGTTTAAAATGTCCAATAGGCAGTGGGGTAATGTGAGGTAAGAGTCTCTATAGGGACTGGGCTAGATATGTACATCTGGGGATGATCTATGCAGAGACACTAATTGAGCTCATGGGATCTAATGAGGTCACAGAGCATAGAAAAGAAAAGGGGGCTCTGTGCACAACTGTGGATTAGATTGCAAAGGAAGGGCAATCAAGAATGGCCCTGCAAAAAAGCCTGAGAAGTAGCCATCAGATAAATAGAACAACAGATGAAAAAAGAGACTATCCAGAAGGAGGTGAGTGATCAATAGTGTCACATGTTGTAAAGGTCAAGAAAAAAGACAATCTGTGCCACTTTAGGACTTTTCTGGCATTTGACATTGTTGTCCCCATCATGAAATGTTTTTTGTTGACATATAAATATTTCATAAATATACCTATGTCTGAAATGGTTTTAATACAGTCTTTTCTTTTTAAGGTGACGAAGGTGATAACTTCTATGTGATTGATCAAGGAGAGATGGATGTAAGATATAAAAATATTTTGATCAATTTTTAAGTCACAAATATATTATTTCACTGACTTTAGGCAATAGAAAATGGTATTTGCTAATGACCAAAAAATAAATATTTTGTTCTTTTTGTCTCAGAAGTCAGTAAAACTGATATTCGTAGTTCTTTTTTTTTTTAATAGTTTGAATTAGGCAAGTTTTTTTAGAATTGGGTGGAGGTGTTTGTTTTTTCTCTTTTTGTAGTTAAGATAGTGGTTCATGTTAATTTTGTTTATCTTCCTTCCCACCTCTGTAGAGGGCCCTTATTAGATAAATAAATACTAATATATAACAAATACTTAGGTAATCTATAAATATGGGTTTCTTTGCTCTGATTTTAAACATTTTGGGTTGATATCTTGAAACAAAAGTACAGGATCTCAAACTTTTCAAGAAAGCTAATTGGTGGAGAAACAATTCTTTGGCTTTTTAGGTCTATGTCAACAATGAATGGGCAACCAGTGTTGGAGAAGGAGGGAGCTTTGGAGAACTTGCCTTGATTTATGGAACACCCAGAGCAGCAACTGTCAAAGCTAAGACAAATGTGAAATTATGGGGCATTGATCGAGACAGCTATAGAAGAATCCTTATGGTAAGAGATTGGCTTGAATTCTTGTTTACTTCATTTTCACCACATGGTGGTGCTAGGAAACTTCCTGTTGCAATTTCTGTTTGTTAGCTTAAGTCTTGTCTATTTCTATTCACTGCCACTCATTTATAGAGCTGTATATAGGAGATCTTTGTAGTTACCTAGATGTTTCCAAGAAGCCTTAGCAAAGACTATTTAATATTCAACCATTTTCAAAACAATTTAATGACTTCCCCTAAATAAAGTTTCATTAAAAAAATGTTTTTTCAATCTTGAGTAGTAATTAAACATTTGTATTGAATTTGAATTTCTCTTTCCTTTTGCAGGGAAGTACATTGAGAAAACGGAAGATGTATGAAGAATTCCTTAGCAAAGTATCTATTTTAGGTGAGTTGGTGAACTATGAATATTGAAATTATTTTAATGATACTTTGGTGTAAAGTATAAGAGTATAAAAACATTTGCTGTTACCATAATTGTAATTGGCACTTTCATCTTGAATGCTTTATATAAACATCCCTTTACTGATCATTGCTGTGTGGAATTTCTACCTGATATCTCTGTTTTACTTAGAAGTTAGTAACTTTAGTGTACCAGTTTTTTTTTTTTCCAGCAAACATTCGTTTAAACAAAATTATGTTCAGAAAACTGTGCCTGGGCTCTGGAGGAAATTCAGAATTTGAATGAGATGTAGTCAATTTCTTTATGGAACTTGCCAAAGAAAAGAATGTAAAGAAGAAAAAGGTCCAAGACAAGACCCTTCAGAGATCCCCATGATAGCCAGTAAAGGAACAGAGAGAAAACCTGGGAGTGTATGTAATTGGAAGGGTTGCACAACAATGTTAAAAGCTTTAAAAAAAAAAAAGGAGGATATATGTGAGAAGGTTTCCTAACTAGGAAGTCATTGACTACCTTTGATACAGTAATTATCCCTAGAAGGTTGAAAACTATATTGCAGTGTGTTGAGAAGACAATGGATGATGAATAGAATGTGAGACATGAAGTGTAGATGGTATTTTCAAAAAGTTTAGCACTGACAGAAGTGAGATGGGCCATATCCTGATAAGGTTGTAGGAACAAAGGGAGGCTTTTTGGGGATAAGGGAGACCTAAGTATTTTTATAGATAATGAGAAGTCAGTAGAGGGAGTGATTAAAAGTACATAAGAGAAGTTGATTGCAGGTTGAAAGTACTGGTAAAGATAGGAAATGGGATGAATGGCTCAGGTAAAAGGATTAAAATAGGGATGTCTCTTCTGGTATTACAAGGTGGAGAAAGTAAAGTTGAAGTTTTGAGAGATGGAGGAAACAAATAGGGGACTCAGAGCTAAAGGCTTCTGTCTTCTCAGGAAGGTAGATCATCTGTAAATGTTGGAGACTGAAGTTGATTAGAAGGGGGGGGATAGAGCAAGAAAGGGTATGGAACAGATGTGAGAAATTATAGTCAATAAGCATAGAGTAGAACAGTCACTTAGCAGCAGCAGGATTGTTTATATATCCAAGGTTTAGTGGGTAAATTCAGTTCGATTTCTTCCATTCCTGATTCTTAAAGACTTCTAGAGTAGAAGTGAAGAATTTAGCTCTTGGGAATTATTTAGGAATGAATTTTTGAAGGTCCAGAAGAGCAGAACGTCAAGGAGGTTTGAGAATTCTATGCTAGTACCTAGTGAAACATTAAAGTGAAACTTGGCTCAAGGCTGGTTATGTAGACAAGGGAAATCACAATGGGGAAAATAGACAAAGATAATGTGGATATTTCAAGGTATTGAAAGTCATAGTAAGGAGAATGATTGTTTAGTGTGATAGGAAGTTGTAGTTGTGGTAGAATTTAAAAGTTAATATTGGATGTGGCACCGTTTTGAGAAATGATGAAAATGGATGAGGCATTAAAAAAATGGCAAAGGAGTCAGCATAGATTTTGATGCTTTGAGGATGCCCAGGATGGAGTGGAGAGGAAGATTGTAAGTCAGAGATTAATACTGAGAAATTTAGAAGGACTTTGAACTCTTGATACAGTATGGCAGCAGATGTGACAAACTTATTATCGAGAATTAAAGACTCTAGGGAGGTAGTTTGTGGTAGGTTTTGGGAGAATCCTGGTGACATTTTAAATTGCTATTTCTGCAAATCAGAAAGATGACCAAAAAACCTAAACTCTCCTTCCCCAAACAGCAGTGACTGAACTGGTTTAATTGTCTTTTGGGACTTTTCCCTTTTTTGAGGTTAAGTGTTTTACAGTTATTCTTGATTGCAGTTAAATTTTTTTTTCATTTTTTTTGTGTCTGTCTCATTGGTGGTATTTTATTAAGGGTTCCAAATACAGTAGACTATTTATTTCAATACTTTTACCATTTAAGAAGATTAGTTGACATTTCAACTGCTATTAAGATATATTGAAATTTAGACTAAAGCAAATTTAGTGAAAGAGAAGCACATAGGTATGAGTCTAAGCTATGTATTTAAGCTATATGCATATGAAAAGAGTTGTTGGAAGCAATTCTTTACAGGGGGATTGGCAAAATTTGGGTCAAATTTTATGTAATTGATGTTTTATAATGAATCTTTGAAATAATTATTAATGACACTAGTATTTTTGGATCCAATGCTTATTTGTGTGATCCCTGACAGTTGTATTGAACAGTTGCTTTTAATTGAATAGATGTAGCTAGTAAGTTTCTGAAGCGAGGAGTTAAAGGCTTGAGGATATTTTAAGGATTGATTGAGGATTGAGGATATTTTTTTGACATGAGAAATAATAGCATTTGAACTACTAGTTTTAATGAAACATCAACTAGAATATTATTTGGATGTGATTGGTTGATTTCATATATTCCTACTATTATGGGAGTGGAAGGATGGACATCACCAATTAATATTTTTTGATTGATTTTTTGATTAATAATTTTTTATTTTGTCTTCCAGAGTCTCTGGACAAATGGGAGCGTCTCACAGTAGCTGATGCATTGGAACCTGTTCAGTTTGAAGATGGACAGAAGATTGTAGTGCAAGGAGAACCAGGAGATGAGTTCTTCATTATCCTAGAGGTGAGTAAAGATTACTTAAAAAGGTCAGGAAAAGAAATCTAAATTTAGGTACATTTAAAAATACTTAGATAAGGAAAATAATACATGTGAAATTTGAACCATTGGCATTTATTGAGTTTAAGTCCTGAAGATAACCTGCTGGTCTATTCTGGTACCTTGGCTAAAATCTTTCGATGAGATGAGTTCAGCTGCTGGGACAGAAATACAATCAGGGCATTCCCTAGATAGTGAAGTGTAAGAGCCAAGCTCTAGGATTCACCCAGATTAATTATTGGTATGCTAGCCTAAACGGAGCTCTATCATTGAACATATTTGATGAATAAAGTAATGAATACACTGAGTGCTATTGTATATATTAGATCTGTTTGTGTGGAAAGTTATTATGTATAAATAAATGGATTTCAGGATATTTTCTAGAAGACTTCATTTATATATTTATGAAGTTGTGAAGAAAAGGAACATAACACATCCAGCGGGACTTTAGAAACCCTAGATCATTAGCTCTGTTATAGGCTGCTGGAAGGAATACCATGAGAGGGCAGCAAAGACACCTGTTATATCATCAGAAACACTCATGATTTTCTCACATTAAAAACTAGTAGATTTGAAATCCTCAAAGAATTCATTTTGCTGAGATGCTGAAATTGCACAGGATGGATAAAATTTTGTCACTTGAAATCTTGATAAAATTTGTTGTGCTGGTTTTTTGTAGGGTTCAGCTGCTGTTCTACAGCGTAGATCGGAGAATGAAGAATTTGTTGAAGTAGGAAGATTGGGGCCCTCTGATTATTTTGGTATGTGATTAGTTCATATTTTATCTGTATTTCACTTTTCCATGAGAAGCTGTTAACTTGGAAGTTTCCTTCTCTTATGCCTCCAAGAGGAGCAGCTTTTGCTACAGAATTTTTTTTTTTGAGTTTTAGGAAAGCAGCACAAGACTTGAGGGTTCTTGTTCAAGTCCACTTTGGTAAACAAGTTACATAAACAACAACTGCAATTCACTTGTCTGATACTGAGTTATTTCCTTTGGCCAGTTTCTTTTGTTCCCCCCTTTTACTGCTTAGATTAATGAATGGTTGAAATAATGTTCTTTGGCAGCTCTGCTCCTGTTAATGAATGGTTGAAATATGTTCATTGGCAGCTAGATGGACTTTTAGACCTGGAGTAAGGAAGACCTAAGTTCAAATATGGCTGTAGACAGTTTGTAGCTGTGTGACTTAGAGCAGGCCACTTAACCTCTCACTATAGGCAACTCTCAACACTAAAAATTGCAGAGAAGATTCTGACTTGAGTTTTTAGAGAAAGTTCCTCACTGGAAGTTCCCTAGAGCAATGGAATCATAAATTCAATCCCTATTCCTAGTTTATTAGTAATCTAGCATAGGAGTTCTTATCATGGAACTTTTCTCAGAATAATATTTTTAAATACATAAAATATGTGAGGTTTGCATAAGAAACCAATTATATTGAAATGCAGTTATAATATTTTTTTAAAAAACAGTTCCTAGACTTCGTTTTAGGAACTGGCCTAGGAGTATTTGTGTTCAAAGTGTTTACCCAGCTTGCTATCTTTTTTAATCTTTTTAAACTATTTTTTTTCTTCATTTCAGGTGAAATTGCACTGCTGATGAATCGTCCACGAGCTGCCACAGTGGTTGCTCGTGGCCCCTTGAAATGTGTTAAATTAGACCGACCTCGCTTTGAACGTGTCCTCGGCCCTTGCTCAGACATCCTCAAACGCAACATCCAGCAGTACAACAGCTTTGTGTCACTATCTGTCTGAAATTTGGCTCCCTTGCTTGAGCTTATGCCTCACCAATCCTTTCCCTCATTTGCAGTACTACATTGGTCATTGGCATTGTCGCTTCCTGTCTGTTTATATACATATATATGTATGTATACACATACACACACACACACATATATATATATATAAAAGAAGGAAAGAAAAGAATTGCTTTCATTGCACCATTTTAATTTGGAGCATTAGTTGAAGTGCTGTGTCCAGTTTAATAAATAGTTATATGGAGACTTTGCTGTTACTGCTTCTCTTTGTGCAGTGTTAGTGTCCAGCTTTTGGCAGTGAGTGCCATGCTTTTTGGTGAGGGCAGATCCCAGCACCAAATGAATTGCCATAGAGTAAGAATATAACAGTGGAAAAATAAAAAAAAAAAGAAACATACTTTTCCAATTATTGTAAACGTATTTTTAGACTGGTCATAATCTGACTTTTTTGTTTAAAAAGAAAAAAAAAAACTCCTTACCGAGCTTCTCTAAAGTTTAAAAATGCATGAGTACTCTAATTCTCGGTACAATGGAGAGACATTTGCTTATAGTCAAATAGTAGTTTAGAAGTAGCAGGAAATGTGCCCACTGTCTGCTGGTTTTCAGATGACTTAATATGTTTGGTTTCTTGTTAAAAATTTCCAGACTTTTTGGTCCTGCTAAATTGCCTGCTTCTATTCACCACTAGCTACTGATATAACTTCCCTTATTTTAAAGAAAGCTTCTCTGCTTGACTGTTTCCAGCTGTCATTAGCTGCTTTTCAGCCTGATTCCAAAACTTAGAAGCAAAGACTGGACTAATGTTCAACTAAATTTGTCTAGTGATTCACAAATTATAAAGCGAGTACTCCATTTACCCAATTAGTGCCAAATACTAAATGTCAGGCATTGGACCGAGTGAAAGAATTTGAGATGGACATTCTTCTCACTTTGTAGCTTTTGCTTCTTGCATGTCCTTCATTTGACTTCTGTATAAGCTTTTCTGCCTGATTCCAAGAAATAGGCTTAGTTGGGAGTATATACATGTGGAAGAATCTGTCCTCATGGAATATGGAGGTGCTATGGCTAATGTGGGAATTGTGAGATGGATCAAGTGTGGTGTCAGGTACCTTTTTCTGTCCCATAAAAGTGCATATAATTTAATTTTTTTCTTTTATGTTAACCAGAAATTATGCTGGGTTGAGGGGGTATGTGTGTGTTTTAAGTTTATGTAAAATGCCATATCAGGCTTCCTTTCTCATTCAGCCTAATAATCTATGACATTCTATGAAGTGTAAGTAAAACCTTTCTGAGTCTTTAATATATTTCAGTATTTACCAGCTTTTTGTTACATTACTCTGTCAATGATATTTTTTAAAACTAAATTCCACAGTTTCATAATGTAAACAATTTTAAGGTTTTATTTTCATTGTAATCTTTGAGAGAAAATTGAACTTGGGAGTGAAGCAAGCATTTTTATGTTATGCAATGAGCTTTCATAATGCTTTCTGTTTTTTCTTGGGTATTTACATTGGTCACAGTGTATTTTGTTCCAAGATTTAAGTGTTTTTCAGACTGTTGGTTGTAAAATTTATTCCCAAGGCACAAGCCTTGGGAAGGTAAAAAGTCACCATGTATAAATATTTCTGTTTTTCAGCAGAAGGTAGTGTAAGGGTTTCTAGTGCTTACCTTCATGTATGAGTATTTTTTTCAATTTAACAAATTTTTCTATCTGTATCTTAAGTTTTTCTTATTTACTGTAAAGCCTGATCCTTATTAATGTGTCAGGAATGTTCCTAAACAAGTTTAGAATGCCACAGAAATGCACACTTTCCAGTATATATTTGTATAGATCTATATACACTTAGCTATATCTATCTAGATAAATATAATAATGCTTTCATTCTAATTAAGTTTCCCTGCTGAATCTTTTAACTTACTTACTGTTTTTACTCTCATTTGTACCCTTTGCCTAAAAGATTTTAAGGTTAAGCATTGATCAGTTTTAGCTTTATCATTGTGAGAGGTTTAATTATGTGTGAGAAACCACAATTGTCATAGTTATTGTAGCTAACATTCAGGGCCTTAGAACTCATTTTTTAAAAGCCCCCTTTAGCTATAGCTCTAGAAAGCAACCAGTAAATGACCAGTGGACCATTTTTGTATTGTTACCTATCAGTCTGTATACTGTACATCCTAATATATTTCTATTGCCTTTGTTAAAGATTGCCCTAATGGCAAATCAAGCAAATAAAAATGATTTAAATTGCTAAATATAATCATCTTTCCCTCCCCCTTTCAATAATAATCTTAAACAGAAATTATACTTAGAAGTGTATTAGGGGTAGGGCTATGTTTATTAATATACTAAGAAGAGAGACCCATGTCAGTTTTCGTCAACCAAAGAATGGATCTGAAATATATTTTGATGGTAAATGTGCTGCAAGAAAAGTACTGTGCTGGTCAGTCTTGGACAGACTACATAAATTGTAGCATTTTAAAGCTAGAAGGAACCTCCAGAACAAAAACATTTTTTCCCACTCTGAAGGCAAAAGGTTTAATACCTTTGAGCTTTCTTCCAAGACTTGATAGAAAATGAAGACTGAACTGATAGTTCCTGAGTCAGCATGTTATTTTGGATGTAAATCTTGACATATTGCTTATCTTCATACTAGCTTTGCTTCCAGTTGGTCAGTCTTCAGATGTCTGACCATAGGCAGAAGGCCTCTAGCTTTCTAATATTATATACAGCAATTTAGTTCATGCAAATATATCTATCTATCCTCACATGTAATGGAACTTAAAACTAGTATATATTAAAATGTCAAAAAAGCAGTTTTTCATTTATGTTGCTTTCGAAGGCAAACAGCTTAATCATATTCAGTATTGTTTTGGGGGCCATGGACAAAATAGATACAGCCAAAAGAGAATCCAACTCAACAGCAGTTCCTTGGGTGTGTGTGCCCTTTGCCAAAGCAGAACACTAAAATGATAGCTCAGATTGGAGTCTTTCTTTTCCAGGGCAGTGTCTGTGTCTTATTCCTTTTTGTATCCCCCATGGTGCCTTGCATATAGTAGGAGCTCAGTAAATATTTATTGAATTGAATTCTCATCAACATCATGTTGATACAATTATCTTGATGTGTTTTGTGATTTTAAACTGAATTTTAAAAATATAAGCATTTTTATCCCAAGCTATAAATTCGTAGTTAAAAGTGCTATTTTTTCCCCATTATTCCCAGTATTATGTAATATAGAGAGCAACCTCAGAATCAGAAAGGTCTGGGTTTTAAGTCCACTTTTGATATATATATTGCCTGTGTGTCCTGAAATAAGTCTATAAGACTATAAATTGTCCTTTTATATTGCTAAGGTGAATTAGTTCCCTGTACCTATGCCAATGAAATCATAGGTCTGGACCAAAAGAAATTTCCCATTGTATTTATAGATGAATTAAAGTGAGACAAGAATGCATGTCTAGATAACTCCTTAGTACATGCCTCTAGATTTTGTATCATAAAAGCTGTTGGAGTCTATATGAGGATCAGAAGAGGTATTGGGGTTTCTTTATTCTTTCTACTTCACAGTATATTTCCCATAGTAATCAGCTTTGATGTTCACACATGGCTAAAAATTTTTTTTTTTAATTTAAGATCTCTGATTTCATTCTTATCCTACCCTAAAACTAAACCTCTGATAAATGCAACTATATTCATTTTGCCAAATGGTTCCTTGCCTCTGCATTTTTAGTAGAACACACAACTTTCTAAGTGGGAAACAAAACAAAACCCTACTACTAGATGGATAACTTTATTTTTATCACTGTTTTGGTTCCTAAAGTTCACTGAAGTTGAGCAGGAGTTCAAAATATTAGAGGTTAGTACTAAGAATGGCAGAAAAGCCACCTCTTTCCCTTCAAATATTTTTCAGCAAGGGTTTAGGAATTAGAATATCAATGATGAATAAAAAGGAGTTCAGTACTCTGCACAGCTAAATTTGAATTCTTAGCTCAACAATTTCCTGGACTACCTTCTAGTGCTCCTAATTAGATTTTGTGAAAATCCAGAGATAAAAGGGTTGGGGGAGTAGGGGAATGCAGGAAGGTGGAGGGGGGGGGGGGAGAATCCCTTTGCTTTCTGAAAGCAGCAAAATGTTTGCTATTAAGGTTATTGCCCTGCCTCTCCTGCCCTAACCTTCTCTTTGTGGAGGCAACAGCTTGCCTTCTGGTGCTTCAAAATTAGCCAAATTCTTAAGTATTTGTGTAATTTTAGCAGTTGTAAGTGACTCACTTTAAGACTGGAATAGGGCTGTGCTAGTCTTAGGTTCCACCACTGTGTGACCCCTTAGGTGAACCTTGCCAATGCCTGTTTTTTACTATTCCCTCTGGTTGTCCTGTTTCCTACAACATACAAATGAGATAAATAGGAATAATGGCTAACGAAGTATGAAGTCTTGTGTAGAAAAGTAATGTCTAATTCTGAAAATGAAGTTTTTAAAATAATGTGGCTAGAATAAAAATTAAAAGAAACCTTGCATGAAGCAGTATTGACTTGTGACAGACTTCTATTAAGTTGTGTGTGCAGGAAAAGGACCTCCTCCTCTCAACACTTTGTTTTGGTCATAAGCAGTTGAAGGTAACAGCTCACCCTAGGAAAATTGGGTCTTTCCTGCAAAATGTTTGTCTTCAGAGTGTTTCCCTTATGGCTCTGCTTTTCAGGGCCCAAATGGGAAAAACACTTGATATTATTTTGTTCTTCCCTCTAGTAATCTGTCAGAACAAGAAAATATTTTGTTAGTCTCATTTGTCAAGTAATGACATTTTTAGGATAGATGCCAGTGGGGTCCTTCAGCTAAACAGTTGCATTTTAAGTCTTTATTTCTGGAATGAGACTGTCCCTTGTTTAGACTGCAGCAAGTAGAAGGATATTTGAGAAATCACTATGCCTACTGGTGTGTCAGACTCTGAAGATAAATCCGGTTTAGATCATTAGGGTGCTGGGGGGAGGGGGGCCTTGATCTGAAGGGATTTCTTGTGGTTCCTCCCCACCCTGTTAGTCTCCCTGAGTATGATTTCAGGGACTAACCCAGCAATGGTTACTGAAAGCCTACTTCTGGGAGCTGGTAGAACATGTGATCCATCAGTCTTCTAGCAGACTTGCCCCTATATGGTTTGTGTCCTAGTTATGTCCCTTTTCCCCCCTTTATCCCAAGACTCTCATATGTATTTTTGTCTTCTAGAATATCTGACATTAAATACTGTCTAAAATAATGTACTTTTTCCTTTTCTGACATCCAGGAACATTCTTATTGTATATTAATCCTACCTCACAGGGTTGTTGTGAGGCTAAATGTATGTAATGCTCTTGCAAACTTTAAAGCTCTAAAGCTGTTGTTATCTCTGCCTCTGCTAACAAAGCTTCTGATAAAGTGTGTCTTTGGAATGCATTGAGAGATATCACTGTATTTCAATTGAGCTCTAAAGGTGGGAAGGAGGGTCCAGAACTTGATGTGTTAGTCTAGTTGGGTAGTTCCACTTTACCTCTCTCTCTCTTTTTTTTTTAAGCCTACCTTGGGTATTCTATGAAATTTCATTAAAGCTGGACAAAGCATTATTTTCCCATCATTCACAGAATCAAAACTAGAATTGGAGGGAGTAAGTGTACACTAAACTTGTCTTTTTATTCAAAGCCTCTTGTTCTGCAGTTAATTGTCTTAACCAGGAGCTGTGTTAAAACTCTTGAAACCTCCATATGAGGAAAACTGACAGATCCTTTTCTCCAACTGGTTCTCCTACTGGGAATATACAGTAACATGCCAGATGTTAGCCCAAGGAGTACTGGTTTGAGCTTTGTGGAGTTCCTGCTGTCTAGGGAAAATGACAGCAGCTTGCCATAAAAGTATTGCCTCAGAGAGTGAAGTTCCAGATCAGGAGATTTTTGTTGCTATGTTGCCTGAGTTCCTGATACCTTTTTTGAGACTGCTGTCTCAGCATAGACTAGAAATGAGAAGCAACAGGTGAATGTGATGATTAAGTCCACTGCCAATCTCCTAGGACCTCTTAAATTTGATGTTTCCACTTTTCCCCTCCAGGCCCTAGCCTGCTAAACCTGCTTGGTCAGAGTTTGGGGATGAATGTTCTGATGGTTTAGTGGCTACAACATTCTGTTCTCCATGAATCTGAATGCATTTTTCCACGGTCTTTAAGATGACTTGTAGTCTCCTGTCCAGTGCAAGAAGGTGGGGCTCTGTGAGCACAGGAGAGAGTTGGTCTTCTAGAAGTGACTCTCTCATCACATCACTTAGCCTGTAGTCTGGATGGGCCAGCAGCTGCAGGTGCAACAGTGTTTTCTTTTTTATCCTGAAATGACAAGGAATTATGGGGGGCAAACAAGCAAAATTTTAAAAAGTATTTATACCAGCTCATATGCCTGATAAGTGTTTTCAAAGTCTCCCCTCTCCCAAGATACATTCCAGTGAAAACTAAACAAAAGGAGAATCTGGGACACGCACAAACTTTAAAAGGAAGCCAATTATATTGAAAAACAATTACTAAAATTTAAAAGTTCCTGGGCTCCAAGTTAAGAATCTCTGTACTAGACAGCATCTATGTATATACTCTACCACATTGCTATAATGTTAGTGATTACTAAATTCAAACCAAATTTTAAGATGAGCTATGGTTCCAGGAAGCTTTAGTATTGACTTGGGAATCGAAGAGTAGGTAAAATGTTGAGTCCAGCTCTTGCATCTCAGGATTTTTTTTCCCCCCTAAAGACTGGCTCTCCTCATTTCACCAGGGCTGGAAATGCAGGAGCCATTCACAGGCACAATCCCATCATCAATAGGCATCCTGTTCCATTTTCAATAAGGGCTGGTTTACCCCTCTGGTACTCTGGTGGCCCTCCATACCTGGGCCTTCATCATAGTAATACCAAACAGTGTGAACACTGGGCACAGAATCAACATTGCAGTTTAGATCCTCCAAACTAGAAATCTGCCAACCTCAATATTCCCAGTAGTTGGGATTACAGGCATTGAGAAAAACACAACACTTTTTTCCCTCTTCACAAAGTGCTGGGCAGGGAGGAGTCTGTAAATGACCTGGGCTTGCTGGAATTTGATAGTTGGCCCTGAGGTATGTGGGCCTATAGCATCTGGGTTTCAGTCTGATCCACAAATGGGAGCAGCCTATCTTAATAAGATAGAAAGTAAAGTGGACGTAGTAGTAGGAGGATGGAAATTTAACTTGGTAAGAAAACTTACCAAGGACGTGGATTACTTGTTTGAAAAGTCTCAGCTGGAAATGAGGGTGGTTTGTTAGGTATATGAATAATTTTTAGTTAACTGAAGGGAGCTGAAACAGCTGAAGGGAGGACAGCTTTATATGTGTAGCTCAAACACAGTGGAGAAATAATGGCCAAGCCAAAACTCAAAACTTTCCTTTGGTGTGACTCCAATCACCTTTTTTTTTTTAAGATTTGGATTTAAAACACTTGTTTAGGACTGAAAGAGGAAAGCTCATGACCTGATTTTTAATGCTGGAAAAAACAGTGGTTTTCATAAAAACATTAAGTTCTCCTGGCACTCTCAAGTAGGTGATTAAATGTTCTAAAGAAATAATAGTAATAAAACAATTAGCATTTATTTATTTTCAACTATGGGCCAGGTATTGTGCTAAGTGAGTACTCTACAAAAAGTGCCTTTCCTAGTGATGTGTTTCTGATCAGTCACAGAAGGGAAAGGGCAGGAAGGGACTTTGAGTTAATTACTCTATGCTCTAAATCCATAAGAATGAAATCTGGGTTTCAGAGGCCTTCAGGAAAGGCTGTTTCGCAATCTTTTTCTGGTCACCTGTTATACTGCTTAATTGCTTAGAGGATGATCGGAAACTTACATGCAGCACTGGGAAAGGGGAGAGAGGATGGAGAGCTCATCATGAGAATGTCGCCCAAACCTAAGAGAAGATATTGGTATATGGATGAATTAGGATTCTGTAGGAGCATGATATTATGGTAGAAGCCTTTTCCCCTCCTCCCCTTTCTTCCTCCAGCTTTTCTGAAATAATACTCTGGGGGAAAAAATCAGTAATCAAGTTACATGACTTCTTGTTGGTTATTGCTTTTTACTACTATCTTTCCTTAGGAAGATAAAAAACATGAGTCAGGAAAACCTAATGACCAAGCTGATATGGAGATTCTGAAATTAAACTAAGGGATTTCCCATTTGATAATTAACAAAACAAGACTATTTTTCCACAAGAGAGATATACTGAAACCTATGAGAGTTCAATCACCCTATAAAATTTTACCATGAAATTAATAATTAGAAATCCATACCCACTTTCCACCTCTTGGGGAAATTAAACTTAATAGGTTGGAGGGACACTACTTAGTTCTTTCTCCAAAAAACTTGGAAAGAAAGAAGGGAATGAGAAAAGGGGGAATGAGAGGAATAGGGTCTTTTCTAAGATTGAATCTAGGAATAGTCAAGGTAAGCTATAAGTAACCACTGTATTCTTAAAATATTCTTATAAATGGAATATTTTTAATGCCAAAACGACTATTTACTAGAGCATGTAATTTTACATATTCCTATGAAGATAGACTCTAGTGAATGGTAACTTATAGGGTAGGGGGTTGGGCAAGAGCACACAAATACCTTGTCTTTTCTCTGGCAGGACTTAAGGAATTCCCAGAACTTATTTATGGGTATAAGTTGTAGAGCAGAGAAGGGTTTTTTTTCTTTGTTTGTTTTGTTTTGTTTGTTTGCTTTGTTTTGTTTTTGTGGAGGAAAGACACAAGAGATGGCTTTTACCCTCTAGCATTATCCAGGTGAATGAGGAATCCATCATCTCCAAACTTGGTGAACATTTCATAATGATGACGGTCCATATTTCCTATGTGGAAAGGGAAGAAGTAGACCATAGATCATCAGGTTAGTTTCCTGTTCTTATTAGTCTTCTCATTGATGAAGGAAGGGCAAATTAGCAGCTCCAAGAACTGCAGTTTGACCCAACCCATGGGGATCTAACTGTATCCAGGACATTGACATGAGGGATCCTGAGGCTCTTCATCACATGGGCAGCAGAATGGCAGCCCAGTTCCAGAATATGAGCTGTTTCATGAAAGGCCTAAAGCCCTAGGGTGTGGTATAGCCGACTAGGCTTTTACCAGTCAACCAAAATATCCCTCTGCCACACAGAGTCATTTCTCTCTACCTTTCCTGGTCTCTTTAGCTAAAAGTATGTCAGAGTAACTTTAACAGCCACAAAAACCCTTGCAAAGTCACTATGTGGCATGGAATAAAAATGAGATGCAGGTTTATACCTTATTTTATTTTTGGCTGACTTCCCATTGTTTGGTTGGTACTTGGCCCCATGAAGGTCAACACTGTGTCTTTACCCTCTTGATCTTGGGCAAGTCAGTGAATGACCTCTTTGAGTCTCATTTTCTTCCTCTGAAAAATGAAGAGGTCAGGCTGGATGCTGGATGATGTTTGTCGTCTCAGTTCTAAATCTAGTAATCCTTCCCACTTGACACCTACTTTCTCCTATGACCCCAGAGCCAAGTGAGGAAAAGGAGAGGGTACATACAGTAAGAAGGGAGCTTAATATCTTTTGCTTACGAACTTGACCTTGGTTCTTACACTGAAGTTTTTAAGACCTCCTATGGAAGTTTCCTTTTCTGATTTTCAAGGTACTTTCACATTCATTTAATAATTTCACATTTGTAGGGCTCCAAGATTGAATTTGGTGACGTTTGGGTAGAAGGATATGGTAGGTCCCTGTTATTGTGGGTATATGACAACAACTTTGGATTTCTGCCATGAATTTTAAATAAAAAAAAGTTTTCCTCCTGAAGATCACAGAGTGCAATGAATTCTATTTTTTGGTGGTTTTATGATCTACTATTGTATTAGGAAGTAGGGTCTGAGTTTTTGGTACCCATGCTTCATCTTTCTGATAGTTATGTGATGATACTTAGATACACTAAGTAACTTCCCAAGGTCCGACTGCAAGTCAGCACAAGAGGAGATCCAGGCCCTAGAGTTACCTATGTGAGAGACAGTGTAGAACAGAAGAAAGGACTTGGAGTCAGAGTCCAGAGTTGGAATCAGAAAACCTGGTTTTGATGCCTGGCTAGTTGTATAACCTTGGACAAATCATTTAACCCCTCTCAGCCTCAGTTTATTTATTTGTAAAATGAGGATGACAATACCTGCTTTGCCTACCTCATTTGGTGGCTGCCATCAGAGGAGTCAATATTTGTAGTGTATTTTTTAACTGCAAAATATCATATATGTAAAACTATATATCTATTATATATACTAAAATATATAAATTCAAATGCACATATACATATACATGGATATGTTATATACATGCATTTTATAATGTAAAACATTTATATTTATATGATATGAAGTGTTAGATATTTATATGTGTATGTAAAAATGTATATGTACATAAAACCACTTTACAATTATAAACATCATCCCATGTGATCCCAACAGCCTTAGAAGGTAGACAGGGCAGGTATTGTCATCTTCATTTTATACATACACACCTGCATCCACATCCATATTGCATATATATAAAATCTATCCCCACACCTCTATAGAGGCACACATGCATTAGTCCCATGTACATATAAACCTGCGATTTCATTGGTGCAGGAAACTCCTAGTCTGGAAACTCAACGTCGGTAATTTAGATTTTGAGTCAATTGCCCTGTCACTGAAAGGTTAAACAATTTGCCCAGGTTTGTATAATTAAGTCTGTATCAGAGGCATGACTTGAACGGAATCTTTCTGACTCCAATGCTAGTTCTCTATCAACTAGGGCGCACTTCTTTGTCAAGTGCTATTTCAATGCACTTATTTTATGTTACCTATTAAGAAGTCAAAGATTGCCATGTCAATGATGTTGAGGAGACGGTTGCTGCTATTATATGGGTAAGTCTGCTTCACTGAGTCACAATACCGGGGATTCATCTCCCACCTACAGAAAAGAAGAAGGTTCCTTAGTTAAACAGAGATAGCCCCAGGGCTCCTTCTACTCCCCCTGCCCATGTTGGGTCTACTGATCTCCCTTTGGGTTTATGGCAATTTTTCAGTGAAACATTAGCCAGAGTCAATTCCTAAAGACTTAGGATGACTACTTCGGAGACTGTGGATCTGTTTCCTGAGGATGGATCCTGGTCTAGGGCTTGGAACTCAGATCATATTAGCCTGCTAATGTATAGAGAGCAGATGTGGGAAAGTGGCACAAATTAGTAGCTACCTTGGAAGATAGCTGATGTGGAATAGTTATTGGGCAGGGAGAAGAACGATCCCCTAGGTGTACTAAAGAATAACTGTACTTTCATACCAGGGATAGGCAAGTGACAAGCCAGTCTGGGCTTGGAGCATTGTCAGTGCCTAGGACATTGGTGGATGCTTAATAAATGTTTATTGATTGATTTATTAAGGAGAAAAGAATGGTTCACACCAGGTAAAGTAAGAAACAATTCTAGCCAAGACATGGACTGTAGGACTAGATATATGACAAGTCACTGGGATCAATGGATCCATCCATCTGCTCCAAATTCCCAACTCCTGTAGGGACTTACTCCTCTTTCCCTGCCAGTGAGTAAGATCGGATCCATGGGCTGGGCACAGACAATCTTGGGGCCAGGTTGAGAGATGGTAGGAATGCTGAGAGGGAGCCCTCCAACAGGTAAGGGTTACCACAGACAGCATATTCGGTCTTGCACATATATGGACACTTGGCAAAGAAGCACACATTGCTGGCTAGATGATAGGAGAAGAGAAAGCAGGAGCAAAAGGAGGCGTTTAGTAAGATACTGACTTTATAGCTGCAGAAAATCATGATTCAAGAAAGTTACAATCCATACTATCAAATGAAGTAATATGTAAAAAGTGCGTTGCAAACTTTTCATATAAATGCTAGCTAATATTAACTATTAGTAAACGTAGAGAGTGGATGGAAAAAGAATCTATTCTCCAGCTAGGGGGACTAAGTAAGAAAAGTGTGAATTTAAAAAAAAATTAAACTTACTAATCCTTCAAGAACTCATGATTTGACTGTGGTGAGTACTTCCATCACCATGCAGATCTCCACCCTCTTATACCTTAGGAGAACATGTAACCATAAATTTAGAACTAGAAGGACTTGAGAGGTTATCTATTAGAAACCCTGTAATTTTCAGAGGAGGAAATCAAAGAGGTTAAGTAACTTGCCCTATGTCATAAGAGTAGTTGAACCCAGGTCATCTTACTAAATCAGCCCTCTTTCTACCATTTCATGATCTTCATGAGTTTCTGTTACCAAAAAATCCCCCAAACTCACCCCAAAAACAAAACCCATTAATCATCTACTGGTGAGCTTTTCCATACAAACAGCAGACATAAAATTCATCACTAAGCCAATACTTGAAAACTTTTTAGCACTGTGGGCTCCAGGAGAGCCTGTATACCGCTTCTGAGAAGTTGGCTCAAGTCATGACATAATGAGGTGTGGTAGGAGCCAGGTCCCTGCCATTTAGGCTAGACTAGTTTTCCCTTAGAAGGATAAGAAAATCATTCTCCAGATTTAACTGGTCCAGAGAACTAAGGTTTAAATCTTTAACATAGTTTCCAGGTCACTTAAGGCAAAGTCCAGTCTATAAGGATTCAGGATCCTTAAACTTGATGGAATCCCCATTGCTGTAAGATATGGGGACTTCCTGAGCAAATGCTGCATCTTTTGGATGAATATCCTTTTTCCAGGCTGCCAATAGGTAGATCTCTTTTTGTTAATTATTATATGATCTGTGAGAGTCTCATCCAATCCCAAGCCTGAATCACTGGAATGACCTGAACAGGAGACACTGAGAGGAGGAAACACTGAAAGAAAAGAAGGATGTGAAGAAAGGAGATGTGGTAATTTAGTGGGTAGAGAGCTGTTTTCTGAATCAGTATGACCTTGGTTCAAATCCTTCCTCTGACAGGCTAGTCACATATCTTTTCAGGGTCCTAGGCACTGAGATGATAAATGATTGAAATCTCTGAGAGTTTCCAAGGTTTAAGTTGCCATGCAATTGTAGATTTGCACTATTTAAAGGGCTTTACTCATTGGGAACTCTATACCAAAGAAATCACCTTGCTGTTTTTTTAAAAAAAGAACTTCTAAAGGAGCATATTTTTGCTCATATTTATTCAGGAAAGGAAGCAGGCATGGTATAGTGGATAGAGCTGAACTTTTAGTTAGGGAGACCTGGGTTCAGATCCAGCTCCAAAACCCTGATCCATGCTTGCAGAGTGACTATGGGTAGATTATTTATCTTCTTTGAGCTTCAATTTTCTCATCTGTAAAAAGGAGGAGGTGGACTAAAGGATTTTTAAGATCTCTTCCAATTTAAATTTAAATTCCTATGAACTCTTTCTTAACCAAAATCATTTTTTAGGGTTTCCAGAATTATATCATTTGATCCTTTCAATCTGTAACTCATTATTTAACCAAGAACCTGGGTGTTAGTTCTGATAATGACTTCCACTGGGAGGAAGGACACATTGACCTCAGTTTCATATTGAACTCTCTCATGATGTCCCTGCTCCCCTTGTTATATTGTCTGTGTGCTTAAAGCAACCCACCCATTATTAGCTTGATAATTGATAGTAGGACAGAAGTGTGCCAGTTAGTGTCACAAAAAGAATAACTCTTCCCTAGCCACAGATGGCACTTATAAATCAAAGTGTAGTTACTAGATGAGGAAGTAGGGATGATTGAACCCAAACCCATACCTTCACTAGTAAAACAACTCAAAATACATGCACTAAAGCCAGTGGGATGATAACCCTATTTTCATGTCCCTAAAAGATGTTGAGGCTGGTGCTCTATACCTGGGGAGACAAAGAAAACACTTTGCAGGATTTCATTCTTGGTGACCTCCAAAATTTCCTTGGTGACATTCAACAGCCTCCCTACAGTTGGGGGAACACGACGGAAATCCAGAATCCTGAAAGAAAGGAAGTAGACATCAGCACTAATTCCCATAAAGGCCAATGTGACTTGTTTCCTCTCAACAAGTCCCCTCATTTTTCTCAAACTTTCTAATAGAACCTTCCATTTTCTACTTCCTGAAATAGTTTTTTATAGCAGTCCTAGATTTGAATTATATTTTTGATATTTACTAGCAGTGTGCTAATGAGCACTTGAACTCTCTGAGTCTCAATTTTTTATTTATGAAATGTATATAATACTATCTAGTCTCTTCATCACAGGGATATTATGAAGATCAGATGAGATCATGCATGTAAGCATTATTAAAAAATCAGCATTATAATTATTGTTGTTGTATTTGTTTTTATTAGTAATAATCATTGGTATAAGGAACTTCAACTCAGAAGACTAGTTCTTATTATTATTTTGACCACTATTACTACTAGGCTAATCTCCTGGAAGATAGCAACTATGTTTTATCTATCTTTTCAGTGCAGAACACATTGGTTTACACATAATTGGTGCTAAAAAAATGGCTATTGAGTCTCTTTTGTTTTTGGATAATAAGAAAACCCTCTCCTGCCCTCTCTACCATCTTGGCAGATCTCCTTTCCCAGGCCAAATAACTCCAAAATTGTACCTGGGATACCTGTTCAGGATATTGAATAGGCCTAACCAGGAGAGACTGGTAAATGAGGAACTATGGAGTAGAACTGACAGTGTCTGTGGACTTTTGTAAAATGGAGAATTGAACCCTAGACTTCAATTCCCAGAAGTCCTTGGTATTTCCCAAAATTCCCTATAATCTCACCTGAGTCTCCACCTAAGCGAGATCACAATTAGTATTTAAACTGGCAGTAATGCCTACCTCGTCCTCTTCTATGCTCATGCTCTCCCTGCTCTGCCATTTGCAAGATGTAGTAAGTAAGCTTTGAATGGGCTAATCAGCCCTGGACATGTGGTTTTATTATTTTGTGTTTTCTTTATTCCTTGATTTCTAATAATCCTTAATAAATCTTTTAAGATATAATACTTTTATTACTAGAGACTAAATTTAATTTTTACACTTTCCAGTTTTAAGTTAAATGGAACAGTGGTCCTATTTCATCACTTCCCCTTGGCCATAACACTCATCATCCTGGCTGACCCTCAGAGAATTACTTCATTTCCAAAAGAAGCTAGGAAACCTTGGAAAAGACTTTTAATTTACTGTATTTAATTTCTCAACAACCTCAATAGCTTAGGATAGAAATCATTCTCCCCAATTCAAAGATAGGAGAACCGTGGACCAGAGAAATTAAATTAGAAAAACAAAAACACTATTGCTAATAATAATAAATATTTATATAGTACCTTAAGTTTTATAAAGTACCTAAAATTATTTGGTCCTCTTAATCCTGTGACATAGATGCTATTACTATCCCCATTTTACTGGGGATAATGTATTATCTCCATATAATTAGCTAAGGAAACTAAAGTTCACAGAGGACGATTTGCCTTGGTCATAGTGCTAGGAAGTATGTAAGGTTAGATTAGAACCCATCTTTTACCAATTCCAATTAAAGCATTTTATTTACTATCACATACTGCCTCTCAAAGAAAGTTAATAGTAGGATGAAGATTTCCAACCTCCAACTATGCTGTCATCTGCTTCTTTCTACAAGTGGTAAGATGGGGAATACACACACACACACACACACACACACACACACACACACACACACACACACACACACACACACACACACGTATATATAGTGGGAACCTGAAGAAAACAGATCAATAGGAAGAAATGTCAATTACGGCCAGGAGAAGTTGCCCAGGATCTTCTCCCAGAAATGACATACCCCAGTCTTCCTCTTAATATCATCTACTTGATATTTAGTTTAATAATACCCACCGGTCCAGATGGAAGGCTGCAATCTCAGCATTGTGCCTTTGAAAGTCAATGAAGTAGAAGTAGTCTTCAGGTGTCTCTTCCTCCCGTTGCTGTCTGGAAGGAAGCAAAGAGTCATGATCTAGGCATAAGTACTGGTTACTTTATTCCCTGTATATGCTACTGAAGATTGGTATGGCCATCATATGGCTAAAAAGGTTTTAAAACAAAGAACACACTTTTCTGTCTTGGTCCAGAAAAATCTCTCTAGTTTCTGGGCTCAGCTTTTCATTTGATAAGTTGTCTTTTTTCTAGAAGTGACCCCTCTACTCACTCTACTTCCCCACACCCTCCCTTTACATATCTGAAATCATCTTTATTATAAGTTTCTAGCTTCACTGGGAGTGGGTTGCAGGCTCCCTGCCCATGACATCAGAGATGGGAAGCCAATTCATGGCATTTGAGCTATACCTGACCCCTCCTTATAAAATCATTAGCCTTGGTCTCTATCCATGCCCTTTCATGATGCTTGGAATTCCAATAGGATCCCTTCAGATTGGGAGGAAGGGAAAGAGTTTGGTGTAATCATACAGCAAGTCCAGGGAACAGTCTCTCACTGTACCATCATGGACTTTATCCTCCTTC
The DNA here is from genome assembly GCF_027887165.1 of Monodelphis domestica. NCBI lineage: Eukaryota > Metazoa > Chordata > Mammalia > Didelphimorphia > Didelphidae > Monodelphis > Monodelphis domestica. The sequence continues at coordinate 224,203,732 of NC_077228.1, read as the reverse complement.
TGCCATGATCTAAAGACCAAAAATATGCCAAATAAAGACCCACGAATTTCAGCATTGAATTTCTTGTCTAATGTTTCTAACAGAAATTCCTTTCTTAATTCCCTAAAACCTCTGTATCAGTTGGGACAGGATATGCGAGTAATGTAAAGTAGCTAGATATTTGTCCTCAAAACACAGCCCAAATTCTGGAATCCTGGAATATCAGAGCTGGAAGTGACCTCAGCAATCATTACTCCCCTTCCAATCCCATGTCCATTTGACAGATATGAAACTGGGTTCCAGAGAGAGGTTCAGATTCTGTCATCTGGCATTCACTAGGTCCTGCCATAATCTTGTGCTTTACTACATTTTTGACTTTATCTTATACTTTTCCCTCCATGTATTCTATGCTTCAGATAAACTGAATAAAAGAAAAAAATCTTTGTTGTTCCTTTTACACAGCCTACACTTTCCACCACTGTGCTTTTTGCTTATTCTCTTTCCCGTGTAAGAAATGATTCCATGTTCTTCTTGTTGAGTTCTAGCATATCCTTCAAATCCTAACTCTTCTATGAAACCCCCTATCATTATTCCCCTTAGTAATAACAGCCTTCCCTTTTGAACAATGCTTTTAGGGGTACCTCTGTAATGCACTCATCCTATAATATTTTATATTATATGGGTATCCTATATCTTGTCCTAGGCCAGTGGTGTCAAACTCAGAGAAATAAGGGCCACTAAACCACACATCAAGATCCCTTACATATATATATATATATATATATATATATATATATCCCTCCTGCATAGGGATGTAGAAAACCACATATTAACATTAAATTCAAACAAGATGATCATAAAAACATCTGGAAAGACATGAAATGATGCAAAGTGAAGTAAGCAGAACCAGGAGAATGTTGCATACAGTAACAGCAATAATGTGAGTGAGATGATCATTCATAAATGACTTAACTATTATCAACAGGGCAAGGCTCTAACAACTCCAAGGGACTCAAGGCAAAATAAAGGCTATCTGCCACCACAGAAGGAACTGATGGAGTCTGAATGTAGATCGAAGCACACCATTCTTCACCTTATAATTCCTTTAATTTTTCTCTAGTGTAAGCAATGTGTCTTGTTTCATAACATGACGAACAGGGAAATGTGTATCATAACATATATACGACCTATATATTACCTTCTTTCTTCAGGAGGGGTTGGGGTGAGAGGAAGGAAGAGAACATGGTTTGCAAAATGTCAAAAAAACAATGATTAAAAATGGTATTGACATGTAATCAGAAAATTGTTTTATAAATTATCTGTTTCATTGTATTGTTATTTCTCTTGATAAATATTTTCTAATTACATTTTAATCCATTTCAGGCCACAATGCTGCCTGTAGGCTACATATCTGGCCCCTCTGTTCTTAAACTATAAACTAGATGAGGGAAAGGACTATTTCTTATTTAATTGTTTTCATTTGGTATTTAGCACAATGTTCTGCACATAATAAATACTGGCTGAAGTAAGGTGACTGGATTGTAAGATTTAAAACTGGGTCAGAGTTCATCTCATTCAACCTCCACATTTAATAGCGATAAATAGATAAAGGAATAGGGAACCACAGGAACACTGTTAAAAAGTACCCTAGCACTAGCAAATTAGTAGCAGATTCAGAACTGGAACCCAAGTCTTCTGACTCTAAGCCCAATACTTGACTCAAGATAATATTTAGAGGCATTATAATGTATCATTAAGAGCCCTTGGATAGACAAGGTCTGAATTATTCGAGAGAACCAAACAACTATCAGTGGCTTTTTGAGGAATGAACTTTAGATAGTTGTGGGAGCTCTTTGTAAGAAGAAGAGAACACTGAGGAGACAGAATAAGACAACTTACTAGAAATCAACTTCCTTACTTTGATGAAAACCTACCACCTTCCTTTTCCTCATTCAATTTGTCTAGAAAAAGCTGATTGTGATGAATAGGTTTATGAGGTCTAGGGAAGGTTTTATAGGATCATGAATTTAGAGTTGGAAGGAAGCTTAGAGCTCACCTGGTCCAGCTCCTTCATTTTGCAGCAGAACAAAATAAGACCTAGAGGATAAGTGAAATTTAAACTCTGACACCAAATTCAAAATTCTTTCCACCATATCAAGTAGTTTTCCAGAGAACAGAAAGGCAAGAAGAGGCCATTTATTTTCTAGATCTTTGCAGGGTTCTTCCTACAAGACAATCTGTCTATGAATGAATCTTCTAGGGAGACTAGAGGTCACTCAGTCAACAAGCATTTATCAATATTTATCAATATCATATTATTCTAGAGATATAAAGAAATATGGAAACATGGCCTTCGACCTTGAGGGGTTCATATTCTATTGGGGGATGCAACATGTATATACAATTAAGCAGGCATTTTTGGATCCCATCAGAAGAAAATGAATTCTGAGTTGTAAAAAGAAAGAATAAATTGCATTCATTTGTGTCCCTCTATAGTGTAAACCATTGAACATTAAAATTTTCTTTGTCTCCCCATCCCACAGACACAGCTATGTACATGCAGGAATTCTATTGCAGGAAAATGTGCAGGATCACTAACAGATGAAGAATATGTTAAATGTGGATACTGGTCTTTGCATTTACTTTACCAGGAGCATGAAAAATGATGCACTTGGAATAATTTTATGTTGTGGAAGGGTACTGTTGGGCTACAAAAGCAATTTAAATGCTGTAAATAAGTAGCATAAGCAATTTAAACAATGATTTGCAATCTGCAAACAAAAAAAGTAAAAAAGTAAACCAAAAGTAAATTCTCCCAACTTCCCCTCTCCCAACCAGAGCAACAACAAAACCTTAATAATGCACAAAAGCAGGAATGCTATTTTAAAAGGGAAAGAAGCATATAATCCCAAGTCAGTGAGCACCCTTTGGTGATCAGCACTACTTAAAGTCCCCATAGAATATAAGAACTGGAAGGGGCCTTAGAGATCATTTAGTCCATTCCTCTCCCATTCTGCAAATGAAACTTAACTCTGGAGAACTTAGATGACTTGTCCAAGATTACAAAGCTGGCTAGTTGTTGAACTGAGATTTTTTGATTCCTAGTCCTTTCCACGACACTACACTGCCTACCTGCTTGCTCCCTAAGATTCTCCTCTTCATATGGGTCCTGTTATACATCCAATTAAGTCAGCATTTTTGGATCCTATGAGAAGAAAGCGAATTCCACTTTGTAAAAAGAAAGAATAAATCACATTCTTCTGGGTCCCTTTACAGTGGAAAGCACTGAGCATTAAACTTTTCTTTGTCTTCCACCCTACAGACACAAGAAAATATGTTCATTTCTAGTAAAACACTCAATTGTTTTGATTGATAGCTGTTTGATCAGGGGTAATTAAACGAACGGTACCAAGCTCTAAATGACTGGCCTAGAATTTCTGGGTTGCTTTTCTCAAATGGCAGAATTTGTTGAAGCAGAACACCCCAGTGGGGTATGTGGTGGACAGTAGAGTGATGAGGAAGGCTGGTGCTTACCTCATGGGTTTGAACATTGCCTTCCCGAAGTCTTGGAACCTCAGGACCAATTTCAAGTGGACTCCACTGGGCTTCACAACTGGGATGGTGGCATAGGATAGAAGGATGAGTTTAGAAGGTCCCTGGTCCTAAGGCTTAGATCCTAATTTTGCTTCTAATTGAGCAGGTGTGGTTTATGCCTAGACTCCCTCCCAATTCCAAGATGTTAGTTCAAATCAACCTAATTTAGCAACCATTTGTAAATGCCCATTATATTCAAGACACTGTATTGAGCAGAAGGTGCCACATAGTTGGAATGGATGCCTTCTCTAGTGCCCATAGAGCAAATCTCCAGGATACTGATGGCTTTAAGCATTATTTATCTTTATTCTACTGGAAAAGGGAGATAGTGCAGATGTCTCCATGCAATCCCTGGTCTTCTCTGAAAAAAAAATATGGAACTTTCTTCTAAGAATTATAGGCAGAATCCCAGGCTTTGAATCAATATCCAGGCTCTTTAATTTTAATTATCCACCTCTGAAAGTTTTCAAATTGGGTATTATTATTGTTGTTGTCAAAACAGTCAAGTTCTAAAGCATAGTCACTATGTGATTGATGCTTTTTGCATTTTGTATGAATTGGTAGACAATGGGGTGAGTGACAATACACTGAGTGGAGGCCAGACAGAAGTGGGAGTGTGTCACTTACTCTGGGTGCAGTCACATACCCCAAGCAAAGCCTTCTCATCCTGACTGTAATCTGCAAAGGAGAGAAAGCATAGTGAGACAATTCTTGCCCACCTAACAGGCATTCCTGCATGACGCACTGGCATTAGTTTGTATCATTCCAAGAAGAAAATGGAATATGACTTGTCACCCTAATTGTCAACAATCCCTAGGGTCTCTAATTCCTTGTCTTGCTCCTACTCTCAAGACTATAATTCAGTGGAACACATGCTGGACCTCTTTTGAAGGAGACCTGAATTCCTATTCCAACTTTGCTGATTAGTTGTTGTGTGAACTCTGGCAAGTTCTTTTACCTAGGAAAGTATGGTGGCCAGCCTGTCACTATGTCAAAAGATCTGAATTTTAATCTTGCCCTTCCCACATACTAGCTTTATGTCCTTATATAAGTATCTTCATCTTTCTGGGCTTTATAAAATCAGAGAACTAGATTAGAAAATCTTTCATATCCCTTATAATTCTGATTCTCTGAACTTGCCTCAGGGTTTCAACTTTCTTTTCTTTAGAACAGAAAACACAAAATCAAAACCCTCCGGATTCCTGAGGGGCAGTTGCTTGTAGTAGAAAGATTGCTGAGAACTGAATGTTCCACTGGAGACTTGACTTCTAGCTGTGTGATTTACCAGCTGTGTGATGATGAACTAATCACTTCCCTACTTTGGGAGCCAATTTCTTCAGCTGCAAAATGAGAGGGTTAGAATAGACTATCTCTACATTCTCTTCCAGCTCTAATACTCTATGCATTCTATGTCATAAAACAGTTGTGAAAATAAAAGGAGATTTTAAAATGTGATGATAACTCTTATAAACAGTTAAAACATTCTAAAAATGTAATGACTTACTGTTAGTTTATAAATCATTTCAAAACTGCTCCTCCTCAATGGTCCCGCTGTTTGCGAGGCCCTAGAGACAAAGTGGCAACCCCCTAGGTGAGAAACTGATAAAAAACCAGGTTAATTTCAGGAAACCTTACCTGCATTGATGGTAGGAAAGTGGCTCATGTCATGAAGGAGTTTGTTGATCGTGGGACTAGATCTGGAGTACAAGCCATGGCGATTGATACCCAGCTGGAACTGGACCCAGCTGGCCTCAGGTTGGAACTGTAGTGGAGCCTCTGGGGAAGTCTGGTTGAACTTCTCTTTGTATATTTTATGTCGTCTGAAAGCACATAGTAAGACTGTCCATTGGAGGATTGAGAAAGCACACTGCAAATAGTTTATGTTCTAAAGGCCATATAAGAACCACAAGATGAAAGTTGGAGGGGGTAGAACTGGATTAATTAATTAATTTTTTAGATATGTATTATGTAGTCCGCATTATGTTGGACACTGTGGGGGAAAGGAAAGGAGGAGAAAAGGGAAGAAAGACAGATTCATAAATTACTTACAATGTGCCAGACACTGTGATTTTTAAACATTTTACACATTTATCTCACTTGTTCCTCACAACAATCTTGGATGACAGGTTATTATTTCCCCCATTTTACTGTGAAGATATCTGAGGCAGTCAGAAGTTAAGTGAGGGTCAAAGAGATAAGTAGGTTTCTGAGGTATTTGAATTGAGGTCTTCCTGACTTCAGGTCCAATAGCAAAACATTGTGACACTGAGTTGCAAGAAAGCAAGAAACTCTTGCCCTCAGTGAGCTTAAAATCAATCAATAGTATAATAGAGTCAGCTTGGCTTGACTCTAGAGATTATTAATTTTCAGGGCAAGCATTTATAAGTGAGAAGAAATCAACAAAGCCAACATGCAAATCAGGGCTTGATTTATTATTTTGTTGATTGCCTAGCCTAGACTTTTTAAGTTTCCTTAATTTAAGTTTCCTTATCTGTAAAATCATGAGGTTGAAGGACAAGATCCTCAACTTTAACATAAAACTCTATGACTTCTATTCCATAGGCTAGGCCAATAATTCTTTTTGTTTTGAGAACCCCTTTACACTCTAAAGGATTCTTGAAGAACCTAAAGAACTTCTGTTTATTTGGGTTATATCTACTAGTATTTACCATAATTAAATTAAAATGGATATGATTTAAAATATTTATCAACTCATTTAAAATAACAATAGCAAAACACATGAAATGTTAACAGAAATAACATTTTAAATGAAAAATAATAATACTTTTCAAAACAAAAAAAACAAGGTGAGTGGCATTGTTTTAGATATTTTTTTGCAAATTTCTTTAGTGTTCAACTCGATCATATCTGCTCTTATATTCAATTTTTTGTGACATGTTGTTTTGTTCAAAGTGAGGAAAATTTAGCCTCCTACAGATATATAATGGGAAAGGTTAAAGTATTTTTACAGTCAAATGCAGTTTTAGCATTATTTTGAAAATGGTTTTGACTTAACAGATTCTTTGAAATAGTCTCAGGAACTCCAGGGATCTATGGATCACATGTTGAGAACTGTTGGGCTGGACAATCTATCATAAGTCTGGCCACTGACTTGCAAGTTTTAATAGGTGGGTTTGACTTCTAGGGCAATTAAAGTTCCTGATTACTATCTCTCCTCATCTTCATGGGCTTGAGTGCCCTTTGAGGTGAAAATCATCCCTATGATAAGGGTGTTTAATTTCATCATTGGAATAATGGGATAGGAAATCTGGTGCCTGCAAACCCTAGTATCTTCATCTGTTACCCACAGTCCTTGCATTAGACCACCAGGCAGGATCACTGAAGGAATGGAAAGACGTCTCTCTGAATAGGCTTGGGGCAAGAGAAAATTTTCAGATGTGTTTGGCAATAGCTTTTGCAACTCTAAGACTATAATCATTTTCATATGCCTACAGTTTCTGTGTGAGATTCTTTTCTGCCTGCCATGGCTTATTCCTTTCTCTGTTTATGTTCCTCTTTTCCTAAAGCTAAGAAAACCTAAGCAGCAAATAGAAATAATCCTTTTCTTTATCATTTGCCCATCAGTGGAGAAAACCATATTGCTTAATTGTCCAAAAGCATGATTGACACATGCAATGAGAGCTATGACTATGCTACTGGTGGAAAAGTAGGGCAAAGGCCACCCGTTTCACCCAATCCTTTTCAGTCTAGCTGAGATTTTTATAGACTGCATTTGGCATAATAGGAGTTGAAAAGCATTCACTAACCCCAAATCAGACGTTAGCTCATCTGAAGACTTAGAGTGTGTTGGTAAGGCAGTGATACGTGAGTTATTCTCTGGCAAGTTACCAGATTGGTTTGGTCAGTTAGTCAATAAACATTCCATTAAGCATTTACTATGTGCCCTGTCTTCTGCTAAGCACTGGGGCTAAGTACAAACAAGCTATATATAGGGCAAATTGGAAGTAATTAATAGGGAAGGCACTGGAATTAAGAAGGACTGGGAGATGGTTTTCGTAGAAGGAACCATTTTAGTTGGGACTTAAAAGATGAAGCCAGGAGTAGGAGATTAGGAGAGAGAGCATTCCAGGCACATGGGGAACAGCTAGTAAAAATGACTTGAGTCAAAGGATGGAATATTTTATTTGAGGAACAGAAAGGAGGCCAATGTTGATGGAGCTCAGTGTAGGAGTAGAGGGTGGGGATAGGGTAAGATGTAAGAAGATTAGAAAGGTAGGGGGAGGCAGGTAATGAAGGGTTTTGAACACCAGAGGATTTTATAGTTGATACAACATACAACATGGAGCCCCTGGAGTTTACTATGTAGGAGAGTGACATGATCAAACCTGTGCTTTTCAGAAAGATCACTTCAATAATTAAATAGAGGATAGAATGGAATAGGGAGAAAATCGAGGTGAGCAGACCTATAGGAAGCTCTTGCATAAGTCCAGGTCTGAGGTGAAGAAGCCCTCCTTTAGGGGGCAGTGTCAGAGGAAAGAAAAAGGGAATAGACAAGAGATGCTTGCAGTTTACAGATTGGTAGCAGATTGGATATAGAGAGTGAGATGAGAATGATACCTAGGTGGTACAAGTGGGTGATTAGGAGGATGAGTCTGAATTACAAAGTGATGAGAATGTTCCTGAGGTTATGATCTAAAAAAGTGAGAGATTTCTTCCCTCCTATAAAGAAATAGCCAGCCAGGGACAGCTTATGAGAGCAGAAGAGTATCTATAGAATTCTACCCAATTGGAGACTAGCATATGGCAGCTTGTATTGATATAGCATCTTAAGGTTTACAAAGCACTTTTCAAATGTTATTTCACTGGATCCTTACAAGAATCCTGGGAGATAGATGCTATTATTATCCCCATTTTATAGTTGAGGAAACTAAAAGAAAGAGAGGTTAAATGAATTGCTCAGGATCACATAGCTAGTAAGTGTCTCAGGCTGAATTTAAACTCAGGCCTATTTTTTTAAACCCTTACCTTCTTTCTTAGACTCTATACTGTATATTGGTTCCAAGGCACAAGAGTGGTAAGGGCTAGGCAATGGGAGTTAAAAGACTTGCCCATGATTATACAGCTAGGAAGTATCTAAGTCCTGATTTGAACCCAGGACCTCCCATCTCTAGGCCTGGCTCTCAATCCACTGAGCCATCTCACTGCCCCCTGACTAATGGTCCAGTACTCATCCATTTCACCATATAGCTAACCAGTTGAAAGGTGCAGCTTTACAGTAGCAAGCTACAACATCAGAGGCAGAAACAGTTTCCATCCTGGACACAACCTTAAGAATCTAAGTAAACCTGACAATGATGTGATATGTTCCCATGTATGTATGTTTCCTGAGCATATGTGTTCTCTTTCTTACTAGTAATGTGGGAATCTGGAAGTGTAATAATGTAAATAAAGTGGAAGTAAGCTCTATGTGTATGTGAGGAGGGAGGTTTCTTTCTTCCTATGTTATTTAAGTATCTTTTGCTTTAAACTAGTTATCCTTTGTTAGTGTAGTAAAAGAAACATTGGTGTATACTCATGAGTGGTGGTTTTGGGGGAGATATTGAGGGAGGTCTGAGCAGGAAAATTGCCCAGCCTTGGAAGTTCAGCAAGGAACTGCCTGGCCTTGGAAGTTCAGAACTACAGATATGCCAAGGTCCCAGCTGCAGTGGGTACCAGATAAAAACTTAGAGGCCAGGAAAACCCCAGTAACATAAAAATGCCAAGGTCCCAAGAATAGTATGTAACAGATAAAGTACTGGAGGGAGGAGCCTACATGCTGAAGGATATTTAAGGCCCAGCCTTAAGGAGGGAACTGGGAACTCTTTTGGCTGAGTTTCCACTGGTGCACACCAGTACAATAAATGGCCCTTTTGCCTGATTGCATTGTCTACAGGTCTTCCTTGGTGGTGGGTGAATACCCGGACCCTAACATTTGGGGGCTCACCCTTCCCCTACCTCAGAACCCCTTGACAAAAGGGCCAGGGGCACTGCCTTGGACGGGGCTTTCAGGTGAGGTGAGTGGGGTTTGTGAGGGAGTGTGTGTGGTGACCGCAAGTGTATGGGGGAGGGGAGGACTCTCGATGGGCATAAGGCTTAGTGAATTATATGTGCCTGCGGTTTATACAGGACATTCTATGTCAAGTTCCGAGGCTCACCCCTTTCTTGGGTAAGGAGTTCACCCCGCTGCATCTGTCCAATCCTCCCACCTGTTTCTGAGTGTAGACTCGGTACTACCACATCTCTTAATCCTTCATGAGGAGGCCAGTCGGGAACCAGAGGAAGAGTCTGTGATCTGGGGTGGGGAAGGAATACAGTCCTGGGTACGTACTGAAATAGGAACTTTCAAGCTGGTTGAGTCCCCTGAGTACAGGGTTCGAGTCCCCATCAGGTTGAGAGGGCCCTGAGCATGGAGTTTCGTGTCTCCGTCAGGTTGGAATTGCTCTCAACTAGCTTAAAGGGAAAGGGGTTCGAGTCCCCTTTTGGGAAGATATTGCACCCCTAAGAGAGACTGGGGGATGCCCCACGATCTCTAGGTGATTTTTATGGCCCTAGGTGGCTCTTATAGCCTTAGATGATTTTTTGACACACTGAGGTTTTTTCGGCTGCAAGGGAGGGACTGGGAAGCCAGCCACTGACAAGCATTCGCTGGTATTAGGTGTCTCACTGATTAAAGTAAAGCTGCTTTGAGACACATTGCTCGGCAGTTGTTAACTCTTTCCTTGCACACAGGGAAGGAGTGCTTGTAATTATTACTTTCAACTTCTTGGTCTCAACAATAGATAATCAGCCTGCTTGTCAAACAGCTTGCTTTAAGGTTTACGGTCCTTACAAGTTTCATATAAGCCCCTAGGTCAGGATAGTACTACCCCGAAACCTAGTGAAAGTCCGTGTCTCTGTTGTTTGTCTTCTAGCTTTTACTCTTTGTCTTGTGTGTCTTTCTATATTTGGACATAGGTTTATGAATGGGTGAGAGAGGGTGCCCTATAGGTTTCTTTGAGTCTTTGTTGTGGCTAGATTAAACAAAGAAGAAAAAGGAGTTTAGGATGCAGTCTCACAAAGGAGAATTAATTTTGTAGTGGCTGTTCCCCTGCTCCCTCTGCCTGCATTCCAACCAGGCAGGCTATGAAGGAGTAACACTGTACTTTCTCCTGCAGCAGGCTTCAGGGCGGGAGAAAGAGTCTGCGTGGGAGGAGATTTAGAAGTTCCTTCCCTGAGAAACACAGTCAGTTCATGAACAACTCACCCCAACACCAGTTGAGAGCAGATAATAGTTTTGTCCAGATACTTGTAAAAAATAGACTCGAATACAGGACTACAATCCCCATGAGCCTTTGCTCCACTTCCCCAGAATGCCTTGTAATCTCACCTGGGCCGAGATCGAGAAGGTATTTAAGTAGATTCAAAGGCTTTTGAGGGGCTCTTGGGCTCTTTTTGGACTTCCGTTTTGGAGCAGACAGGGCTCTTTCCATAATGTAGGTGAGGTCTAGGCCTCTGGCCTAGACACGTGTTTTTTCTTATCCTGTATTTTCTTTTAATCCTTAACTTTAATAAACCTCTAAAAAATATAATACTCCTTGCAGAGAGAAACTAATTTCTACCTGCCTCAGATGCCTCAGTCTCCCCATCTCCCCTAAATTTTAATCTTTACAGATGGCGACCTAATGGGAAAAAAAACTCAATCTTCTGAATTCTTTTCTGATCTTTAATTCAACTTTTAATAGCTAGTGCCTAGAAAATTTTTTTTTGAGCCATATCTCTCTGGCCAAGGTTTTCTACCCTCACAAAGCTGCTACAGGCTCCGGACCTGCTGCCCACCCCACCTGGCTCGGCCTGCCGCTTCCTGCCTCAGCCTGCAGCCCTGATCGTCCTCACCTGGTACCTGGTCCCAGCCTTGCCCACCCCCGCAGCCGCTCCAGCTCCTGGCCTCTCACAGGCCCACTGCCTGCCTATTTCTGCACCCCAGACCCATGAGTGTGACCCCAGCCGGCTCATCACCCAGATCCTTGAAGCAGATCGCTCAGGACTCATTGCGACCAGCTGGTAACAGTATTGGCCACGTGGGCGGAGGGGAGAGACCAGAGGGAAAGGAGACCGGGAAATTTTCCCTTAGGCTAAGCCTCCACGTGGCTGGGGGTATTGGCCGCAGGGGTATCAGAGAGGGGAAAGAGAGAAAAGACTAGAGAGAAGAAACAGATCTTTTCAAACAGAAACTTAATAGCAATGGGCTGTTTAAAAGGATTTTTGACTCTTCTGGCAATTTCATTGATTTTGCCTGCCTGTCTGGGAGCAGACTCAGCCCAAAGATTCAACTTTAACTTTGGGGAGGAAAATGGGTGGCCCAGCGAACTGGAAGCCAGACCCAGAGACGGGAGGTCTCTAGCTAAAATCTGGCGTCCGATGCTTCCCAGCTATGGGGCCCTGGACAGATCCCTTGAACCCCTTAGTTCAACCCTTAGCCTTTACTACTCTACCTTCGGACAATAGACATTTAAATGGATAATTAAAAACAAACAAACAAACAAAAAAAACCCCAAGGAACTTTGAAGAGACTAAAGGCTACATTCTAAGGCATTTCAGACTCCAATGGTTTATAAACATCTCTGTATTCTATTGCATTGTTTTGTTTAAGGTTTAACTTTGTGATTTTAAGTTCATATATTACTGAATTGAATATTATTCTGTGAACTGAAGGTTGATTGAATTTATTTTGAATGTACTGAGTTTTAAAATTCTGTTGTTTTTTCCCCTATAACTGTGTTGAACAAATATTATTGTGAATAAGCCCATATATGAAAAAACAGCTTTTTTCTATTTTGCTGAGGATAGATGGACTTCAGAACTGGTGATAATTGTATTAACAACCTTTGGGATTTTAATGTGCTAAATACCTCAAATGATTTGATTTTAAGGGTTTTTTAAATATGATTTTTGAATTTTTTTTTAACAATCTGGTTATTTTTGCCTGCCCCTACCACGAGGTAAGGCCCATTACAGTAGCTGAAGTGAAATGTATTTTATAACCCCCAACCTTCCCACATGTGAATGGAAGCTGGGCAGTTAATCTCAGGGCATTTGTATCCCTATAAGCCTCCAAGAAAAAGGAGCACCCCTTTATTTATGCTCTTCAGCTCACTATTTTACTTCTACCAGAATGATATATAGATTTCTTGATTATGTTCTAAACCCAAGATGAGTTTTACTTTGTTTTAAAAAAAAATATGTTTAAATACCAAGGTTGAAAGATTGCTATGTTTGTAAAAATTGTGACAAATGTCCATCAATTCATAGGTTTTAAAAATGTTATACAGCAACTTATATGAAATATGAAAGTGTGTTTGTTTGCTATTGTAATTAATTGGGCTATTGAGAATTTTGGGGATTTTGATATCTACATATTTGTACTACTGTATTTTTAAAGATGAAAAATTGTTAACCTTGTTCAATTCATTTGCCTTCTACTCACAGTGATCATGGCCAGATACAAAGAGGAAATGGATCTAATTTTTTGGTGAGAAAGCCTTGTATTTTATATTTTCTTAACTGACACAGAGTGTCAATGGTTATAAGCTATATTTTTGAATTTTTTAAAGCTCTTTTATTAATATATATTTCTTGCATGTGCAATATACTTTTTCAGTTTTTTTATTATTTTTTTCTCTCCTTTTTTATATTTGAAGCACATGTCACCAGTATTAAGATTTTCTTTAACCTTTTGATTTTTAAGTTTAAGATACATTTGCTAATACATGCCCTAAAAAGCTTGTGACTATAAAAATGATGCCACTAATTATTTAAATAAATTATGGGACTTTGCTTGATGATTCTGTCTGATTCCAGGACAAGAGATACACACAAGAGCCATTTCATAGGGCCAAAGAAAGGCCAATCTAGGATGGATTGATGCACTTCTAGGCTAATACAAAGGTCTTGAACCTAGTGTGAAGACTCGAGGTTACTATGTTTAACATATGTTAAGACATAGGCTTTCCTTGTATCCACACTCACTCTTGAAGGTACTCACAGATGAGTATCCCCGAAACCTTGGCTCCTATAATCTGGTCCTCTTTTCTGCCTCTCATAGTGTGGTACCTTTCTGTAGTCCTGGCAATGACTGGGTAAATGCATCATTACTTAGATCATTTTGATTGGGCCCTGATTGAAGGACCTGTTATAGATTTATTTTTCTTCTACTTGGAATTTTTACACATAAGACTTTGATAGTCTATATTTTCATCCAGCAATTTTTCTTTTCTTTTGGATTTTCTGATGTCTTTTTAATATCTCTTGCCAATTGATTCATATACCTCATACCTCAGCCATGCATCCCTAAGTGATCCCTTTTTTTTATATCACCCTCTTAACGGGGGGAATGTAAAAAAATATCATTATTTAAATTGCAAAGTTTAAATTCCTTTTGAGAAGAATTTTAGGTAAAGAAGATGCTACTTCCTGAATTCAGAAACTGAACTGTTGGAGAAGCCATCATGAAGAAGCCTCCAGACCACGAACTGCACAAAATGAACTTTGGGTGTGGTTAATGAACATTTATTTGCATGCATACTTTCATGCCAAAGGGGACTGCCCCCTAACTGGCTTTCTGTCAATGCATCCAGTAATTATTGGTTTTATTCTTTTCTTTCTCTTATCCTCAATTATTGTAATCTTTAAATTGATTATGTTTTCATGATCCTTTGGAAAAAAATTAATTTTTTGCAAATGATCAAAGGGGGGGAATGTAAAAAATAGACTCGAATACAGGACTACAATCCCCATGAGCCTTTGCTCCACTTCCCCAGAATGCCTTGTAATCTCACCTGGGCCGAGATCGAGAAGGTATTTAAGTAGATTCAAAGGCTTTTGAGGGGCTCTTGGGCTCTTTTTGGACTTCCGTTTTGGAGCAGACAGGGCTCTTTCCATAATGTAGGTGAGGTCTAGGCCTCTGGCCTAGACACGTGTTTTTTCTTATCCTGTATTTTCTTTTAATCCTTAACTTTAATAAACCTCTAAAAAATATAATACTCCTTGCAGAGAGAAACTAATTTCTACCTGCCTCAGATGCCTCAGTCTCCCCATCTCCCCTAAATTTTAATCTTTACATACTACAATATCATTTTGTTAGAAATCACCATCAAGAAGAGGGACAGGTTAGATGGATCAGCACATACAGTTCAGAGAGAGCTAGAGAACAAGAGAGCCAGATCAGCCAATCAGAGGGCTAGTCTCAGCAGTTTAGCCCAGCCTCACTTAAAGGAGCAGTACACTGAAACTGTTTTTTTTTTTTTTTAAACCCCTACCTTCCGTCTTGGAGTCAATACTATGTATTGGCTCCAAGGCAGAAGAGTGGTAAGGGCTAGGCAATGGGGGTCAAGTGACTTGCCCAGGGTCACATGGCTGGGAAGTGTCTGAGGTCAGATTTGAACCTAGGACCTCCCGTCTCTAGGCCTGACTCTCAATCCACTGTGCTACCCAGCTGCCCCCCTGAAACTGTTTTAATGAATTTCCTCCCTGCAAATATTTCTTCTTAAGAATGGATCCTAAAACACTGATTTTTTTCCTTCACAGCATGCTTGCCACAAGTTGTATGTTTCTGTCACAGTCTCGTCTCTATGTAAAAAGGGGGGGAGTTGCAAGCTTGAACTTTCCACTGTCAAAACCTGTTCAATGATTTTTCCCTCCTTCTCCCTTTGGATGGGCACCCAAAGGAGCAGAAGAGAGAAAATTCTGAGCAGAAAAGGGAGATTCTTACTCCACAGTTAGCAATTTTCACTTAAAATTAATTCTCAACTTGGGTGGATTGCTAATGATTTTGATATGGTACAAATGCAATGTATTGGGGTAACTATTTGTCAGTTAAATGTGAAATGTTAACCAGATTTTATTGATCACAACAAAACTCATGGTTAGAAGTTTGTTTTGTTAGATCTTGCTATGCATAATGGTTTCAG
This sequence comes from Monodelphis domestica, assembly GCF_027887165.1. Classification (NCBI taxonomy): domain Eukaryota; kingdom Metazoa; phylum Chordata; class Mammalia; order Didelphimorphia; family Didelphidae; genus Monodelphis; species Monodelphis domestica. The sequence continues at coordinate 224,188,214 of NC_077228.1, read as the reverse complement.
TGAATTTGAGAATTGTCTAAATGTGGCTGATAGCCAGCCTGACACAGAGAGGGAATGTTTTATTTTATAAGGACAGAAATTGCACTGACTACTTTATAGATGTAAAAGTCATTCAGAAAAAGGTATGTTGTTTAGAAGAACTTATTCTAGAATTTAAACTTAGGAATCTTTCAACTCAGATTTATTTTAATGTATGTGCTGTCAGAACTAGCAGCAAGAAACTATATGACACACAAGAAGTTTTTAAAGTGGTTAATCTGTGCATGGGATTAATGATATAAGTGCTAAGAATTGATATACAAAAGAGTAAATTTTTAAATGATGTTGTCTTTGATCAAGGTTATATGAATTGTTTTTAAATGTGCAAAATGCATAGGAAGGAATTTGTAATCTAGAGATGAACATGTAGGTATCCAGATGCCAAATGCTGGAAATTAGTAATGCTGAATAAATGCTAAATATGTATGCATTTATATTATAAAGAGCATTATGTTTTCCACCTAAATAGGTTAAGGGTATATGATATACAACCTGTATGCCCTTAACAGAACAAATTCAACCAGCCCTGAAATCAAGAGGGCTTGTCATGAGGATTAAATACAGTCTAGCTTCAGATATATCAAAGAGGTCAGGCTGGAATGCCAGGTAACATGTAGCTAACTAGGAAAAGTGATAAAGTACATGTGAAAGGAAATAACTATATTTTGTAACCTATCTATATAATATATATGAATTTGGGGTGTCTGGATTTGTTTTATGAAGTGCTCCACTTCCATAAGAGTAACAGAGATACTAACTGATATTATGAATTCTAGTGTGAAATATACAACAAATTATAAATTGGAATAATGTTGATGGACTTATATTAGGAATGTAGCAATGTTTTGAGCTAGAAAGAAACTAAACTGGAGGTTCTATTCTACTTTAGACAGGTTTGAGAGAAGTACAGGTAAATGCCTTGCACTTCACTTTGGTTACACTGAAACATTGCTAACAGACTTAATCAGAGTTATTTGGAAGTGTGGAATTCAAACTGAGATCCACTGAGTGTAAATTAATATGAAGAGGATTTGATACGTTCAAACATTTACATTATAGTAAGCTCACTGGTTAAAGAAGGATGGGCCAAGGTTGCTAAGTAATAAAATCTAAGTCAAGGCCAGCAGCCTTAGGATAAAATTGCTCAGAAGCTATTAACCCCTTCCTGGCACGCAGGAAGGAGAAAGAAGTGCTTATAATTTTTCCACACTGATACTTAGGGACTGAAATAGGGATCTAAAAAAAGTTGACAATCACTGTGTGATAGAACTTAAAGATGAGTATGTTTTAATTATATATTTTGGAGGTTTTAAGGTGCTCAAGGCAGCCCTGTCTGACCAAAAAGCTAGTTTGAAGCTGTGGAATCTTAATACAAACATTCCAGGTCCAGAATGATAAAATGAGTTGAGTGATATGTGATTGATGAGTTACCACATACAAGTTCTGGGGATTTGTTGGTTGATATTCTGATTAAATATACCTGTGGCAAACAGTAGCCAAAGAGTGGGTAGGGTGTTAAAAATGGCATATATGTGGACAATGCTTGCTCAGAATTTTATCATTATTGTGTGAGTTACTGCTAAAATATGTATTTAAATATTGTTTAGATGTGAACTAAAGCTCATTGTAAATCTGTGCCATAAATTTTGTTCAATACTCAATGGCTACCTCAGTTTACCAATTTGTACTATGAACTGATATTTATGATGGATGAGCACTATGCTACAGATAGTGTTTCAATGATGTAATCCTTTAAATCAGAATTCTTTTGGGTTACCGATTAGCAATTGAAGTGATACCAGGGGGATAGTTGTTTGACTTATGATGGTAAAAACATGATAGAGAAATTGGGGAGGTATGTTGGGTTAAATTCGGAAGAAAGGGACTTTGATCTAAAGTCCATAAAGCTTTAGTATGTGGGTTTGTAAAGGAAGAATGGAAGTGGTGTTCTGCTTTTTAAACAGAAGATTTTGAAGGGAGAAAGAGAGAGAGAGACAAAGAGGGAGAGAGAAGGTGAAAGAAAACAGATGTATGTTCTGCTCTCATAATTGGATCTTTAACTTAGTGATAATATATAAAGCAATGTGTGTGTTGTGGGAAAATCACAAATGATTCTTTAAATTCTCTGGACAGTTACCCTGAAGTGATTCCTTTTTGGCCTTATCTTAGTCTTTCAGATGGCCTAGGTCCAGGAGATGATACAGCCCTGATTTATATGGAGCTATTCAATTCGGCACTCATGTTCTCTATTTAGGTTTTTGTGACTAAAGTGTGATGTCCATGAGAATAATTGAGTGATCAGCCTTGTAGGGATATCAAAGGCTTGTTTGGGGGTATGGAGATTGTTTCTGGACTGCTGATAAGCAGAATTTCTCTCAGCTGAAATGGGTGAGACTTGTCTTTTAAAGCAAAAGAAGGCTTCTGGGATTTAATGGTGACAAAGTACACCATGGACAGAGAATGTCCTGGAATGGTTATAGAGGCATGTTCTGGTCTCACCTGGAAATGGACCTCTTCTGACCATCTAGGCTGTTAATTACCTGCATGTGAAGCCACTTACTGGGTCCTTTGGGACCTGAGGAAATATTTTCCTTGGTGACAATATCCCATGATCAGCACATAATGCAAATTGTGATATTAAAGTTTCCATTTCCTCATACAACCCTAATAATTGGGAATTCTCAAATTGTTAGGAACATACTTTGAGAAGTAGGTGAAGTTTATTCCTAGATGGCTTGTATTTGTAGCCTTAATTTACCACAGTTGAAGTTTGGTTCTTGAGCTTGGAAATATAGCTCAAAGCTTCTTGAATGTCCCCAGCCTCTGGGGTAAGGAAATACATCTGTAAGATATTGTTACTCCAGTGTTTATAGATGTTATAGTTGATGTGTACTTTGCAAAGGGATTTTTTTTAACAGAAACATCACATACCAGCTCTGCAAATAACTCGGGAATCTGATTTTCCTAAAGGGATCTGTTCCTGTCAGAAGATGATTTCTGAAGATGAAGTCTGTTGGTTAAAATACCCAAATGCAAATGTGTGATGCCAATTCTGTGTACTAATGTTCTGTTCCTATCTGCTGTTCTAGTATTTGCCCCAGTACACTTCTATCTTGGGGGCTGACTCTCCCCCTTGTGACCTGTCTGCCCATTGGGGAAGTGGTAGCTGGACACCCTTCAGATCTCCAAGCAGTTCTCCACTGACCTGGGACCCTGGAATTCACTGGGGGCATGCCCCTAAAGACACTGTATCTGCAACCTTTCCCTCCCCCTCTTATTCTACTCTCCCTCTCTCCTGACCATAGAAAGGGACAGCTCTACACCCATTCTCAGCACTGAAGAAACTACAGAAGATTTGGACCTTTGCCCTTTTTCGCTTAGATATTTGGAGAGAGGAGGGGATAGGATGGCAGGGGGCACTGAACCAGGTGGGGCCTGAGATTCTGGCCCTCTGGGAGGCTGTGTGGTTCCCCTATGGATGGCTGGGCCTGCCAGATGGCAGGGCTCACTTACCAGAAGCAGTGGGGAGACAGCTAGCAAAAAGAATACATGATACCACACATAGGAGAGAGAAGCTGCTGGCCCCTGGTACACCCAACTTTTCAATTCTTCTCCCTGGCTCACTACCCTAGTCATGTCCCTTATAGGGCCCCTTTTAATCTTAATCCTACTCTTTACATTTGGCCCCTACATTTTCAACTGCCTTGTTCAGTTTGTGAAAGACCGGCTGGACGTCATCCAGGTGTTGGCCCTTCAACAACAGTACCAACTCCTAGCCACTATCGAGCTCCGGGCTGGGAGCTACAAGCTGCCTCAGTGGGCAGGCCTTTCCTCTGCCCCCTAAGAGAAAAAGTTGGAAATGAGGGAGGTCTGAGCAGGAAAATTGCCTAGCCTTGGAAGTTCAGCAAGGAACTGCCTGGCCTTGGAAGTTCAGAACTACAAATATGCCAAGGTCCCAGCTGCAGTGGGTACCAGATAAAAACTTAGAGGCCAGGAAAACCCCAGTAACATAAAAATGCCAAGGTCCCAAGAATAGTATGTAACAGATAAAGTACTGGAGGGAGGAGCCTACATGCTGAAGGATATTTAAGGCCCAGCCTTAAGGAGGGAACTGGGAACTCTTTTGGCTGAGTTTCCACTGGTGCACACCAGTACAATAAATGGCCCTTTTGCCTGATTGCATTGTCTACAGGTCTTCCTTGGTGGTGGGCGAAAACCCAGACCCTAACAATATGCCCTTAGTGTGCCTTGAATACCTGGGATGGCTTTGAGGGGTTTGTGTGTTAGGGGGTTCCCTTGGTTACATCAGTTTATATAAATTTGGGGTTTGGGAAACTGGAAAGGTTTCTTTTATTAGAAAGAAAACCCCAGTTAGGTTTCCTGTCAGCAAACCAATCCTGAGAGTTTTGATAGAAGCAGAGGTAAACTTTTTGTTGTACAATTAAGTCCAACTCTTCATGACCCCATTTCGGATTTCCTTGGCAAAGATATTGGAGTGGTTTGGCATTTTTTTCCAGCTCATTTTATAGATAGGAAACAAGCAAATAGGGTTAAATGGCTTGCCCAGGGTTATATAGCTAGTGTCTGAGGTCAGATTTGAACTCTGGAAGATATAGACCTGGCACTTTATCTACTTTGCAACCTAGCTGCCCCAGAGGTAAATAGAAGCATGGCAAAATGGAAGAACAAAACAAAACAAAAACACACTGGTCTTGAGGTCAGAAGAAATAATTAGAATCCTGGTTCTCATGCTGACTAGCTGTGAGTCAGCCTTTCTGAGGCTAATGAGGTTGGGAAGGTTGGTGGTTATTCTAAACTCTTTTCTCCCCAACCCTCCCACACACCCTTCCTTGAGTTCTCCCTGATACTACCCTCCAGTTGAATATCTCTCCTCATACTTTACTGAAAAAACCAAGGCCATTTACAATGAATTATCCCAAATTAGATCCCTCTAGTCTTCTCTGGGAGATTGCTTTTCATTCCCTCTTTCTTCTAGTCACTCATACAACCACCTTCCTAGCTCTTCCCCCAAAAGTTTTTGCCTAGACTATTCTAATAGCTTTCTAATTGTTCTGCTCCACTCAAGTTTCTCCGTGTTCCAATCTATTCTCCACACAGCTGCTGAAGTGACATTCCTAAAGCATAATTTGGACCATTTTCTCCTCATCCTTTCTAAAAAAATCCAACAACTCCCTATTACTTCTAGGACAGGGCTTTTATACTTTTTGTATCATGAACCTCTTGAGGTCTATGGATCCTTTCTTTGAATAATGTTTTTAAGGGCAAAAATAAAATACATAAAATTACAAAGGAACCAATTATATTGAAATGTCATTTAGTTATCAAAATATTGAACAAAACAAAACAAAACACAATTCATTGACTCCAGATTAAGTAGCCCTGATCTAGAATCAAATAGAAAATCCTTTGGCAATTGCCTGGCTTCATCTTAACTTTACCCCTTATCACATATTACTTCACTTCATGTACACTATGGTCCAGTCAAACTAGCCTTCTTAGCATTTCTCTTACATCTTTGATGCCAATTAGAATCTCTGGCTTCCTTCAAGGTTCAGCACAAATGATATCTCTATGTGAAGCTTTTCCTGATTATTCCCCCCCCCCCCCCGCCCAATTACTAGTACCTTTCCTTTCTAACTACATTGTATTTATTTTATTTATATTTATTCTGCATATACTAATATATGCAGACTCCTTATCAGAAATGAGTTTCATTTTGGATATTTTTGTTTTTATAGTTCATTTTAAATTTCATAAGCATAAATTCAACTATGTTATATAAGCCAGACTTGTAGAAGGAAAAGGGAAATAAAATACAAATATAATTGCAGCAAATGAGAACAAAAGGATTATATAAGAGCAAGTAGAATTCAGAATTTCTACAGCTACATCCCAAGAACCAAATGGCTTCCATAATGTTCATGCCTTCTTTCACTTGGTCAAAGACCACTTGCTTGTCATCCAACCAATTAGTCTTGGCAGTTTAGCTGAAAAACTGGGAGCCATTTGTATTGGGTCCAGCATTTACCATAGACAAGAAGATGCCAGGACCAGTATGCTTCCAGATAAAGTTTTCATCAACAAATTTCTCCCCATAGATAGACTTGCCACCAATGGCATGTGAATTCACCATCTTGGCACATGAACCCAGGAATGACTTGGTGAAAGTAAGATCCCTTTTAACCAAATTCGTTCTCTCCAGTGCTCAGAACACAGTTTTTTTGTTTTTGTTTTTTGTTTTGCTATCTTTGGAATCCTGTTTGCAAAGAGCTTGAAAGTAACCTGTCCTAGGGCCTTGTTATAGACTGTAATGTTGAAGTATGCATTGGGGTTGTCCATGATCACAGATGGTTGGACTGGGTGTCAGTAAAGGCAGAGGTGGTGTTATAGCATTTGGTGGTCAGAATGAAGATAAGGTCTGGAAAGACTCATTATGGATGCTTTTATACCTAGTGCCTAGCCAGTGTATGGCTGATAAATCTTAGTTGCTTAATAGAGGTTCCTTGAATTGAATTGAAACAACATGGAGAACAACATGGAAAGGAGTTCTTCTTGATGATGGTGATTCTCACTATCCTTGAAATTCTAACGTTTTAAAGAATGAGGTAACTGTGGCATAGCATTTGAACATTTTAGACCACAATGAATAGAACAGGAACTAATTAGGAGTGGTTGTCATGGAAACTATAGACCAGGAAGCCGAAGATATCTCAAAAAAGACTGTTCTTTTGGGTAATAACAAAATAATTGTGCTTTCAGAGAAAAGCAAAATCCTTTAGGAACATCTCATACTTGAAGGTATTTTTTTGCCATGTTTTACCCATTAAAAGTAGCCATTAGGGTTCCTTGGCATTTCCAAGCAATTACGGACCAAAGAACCTTAGGATCCAAAAGATCTTGCAATCTGTTTTCTGAATGCATTGTTCAGCTGAAACTGTGTTGTTCCTCAGTGTGCCCAACTCTTCACTATTCCATTTGGAGTTTTCTGGACAAAGATACTAGAATGGTTTGCCATTCATTCTCCAGCTCATTTGGCAGGTGAGGAAACAGGTTAAGTACGCATCTGAGGCCAGATTTGAACTCTGGTGTTCTTGATTGCAGTAGGTTGATGCTCTATCCATTGCATAACCTAGCTGCCCACAAGTGAAGCTAGTATCTCCAAATTTAATAATGATGTCTTAATTGCCTGCCTAATAACTTTCCCTCAATATTCTTCACCCTTTCTGACTTCTCTGCAATGCAATGCTTTGGAGAACAATGCACTGAATATTCATTTTAATCTTTTCAAATGCCTTTTTCCCTTCAAGAGTCACTCAAGTCCTACCTCCTATGAGGCTTTCCCCAAACTTCTCAACCTCTTCTCCATCCTTCTACAAAAAAAAATACAAAAAATTGTATTTGTTTGATATTTACTTATATGTATGTATGTGATTTCCCTTGCATAGAATAGGTAACTCCTTCTTAGCAAGGACTATTTCATTTTTGTCTTTGTATCCACAGTACTTAGCAAAGTATCAAATATACTGGTGCTAGATTTTTTTTAAACCTTCCATCTTAGACTCAGTGTATCAATTTGTTTTGCATTGACATTTAAAGTATCAGTTTTAAGGCAGAAGAGTGATAAGGGCTAGGCAATGGGAGTCAAATGACTTGCCCAGGATCACACAGCTAGGAAGTGTCTGAGGGTAGATTTTTTTTTTAATTTTAATTTTTTTGAGGGTAGATTTGAACTGAGGTCTTCTCATCTCTGGGCCTGACTCTCAATCCACTGAGTTCCTTAGCTACCCCATGCTACATGGTTTTTGATTAATTAGGATCCAGCTGAACCCTCTATGAGTTCTTTCAGACCAGACAGTAAACAATAGCTAAGTTAATGAGGCTTTTTAGAAAATTGCTCTTTTAAATCTTGCTCCTGTTCAGACAGGATCATACAAGGCAGTTGAATGAATATTAGGGTGGGGTAGGTATGGAGGGGTTGGGCATATTAGTTGCTCAAGGCAAGTATTTGCTCATTTGTTCTTTAGATATGGGGAAATGAGAGCATCTGGAAGGTAATAAAAGAAATACTTTTTTTTCTTGATTCTAGTGGGGGTAGAAACAATTTGGGGGTGGGTAGTATAATTAGAGGTGCTGAGAGTGCTTCGAGAGAAGGTGAACAGGGTGATTCTGAGGATTGAGAGGATAAGGAAGGATTGAGGGATTTAAGGTTTCTTCTTTATTTACCACATGGTTATAGACACAGAGCTGAAAAGCATCATTTTACTTAGCTATAAAGTGGGAACAACAAAACTAATACATGACAACATTTGAGGTAGAAAGCAACTTTAAGGAATTGACTATGGAAGGCAGAGAAAAGAACCAGTTATGGATTCATGGGAGAAATACCCTGTCAGCTAGGAGCTAAACTGCAAGACAGTAGACCCTGGGAACCCAAGGAAATGACCTTCCCCAGAAATGATGTCTGTGTCCATGGGGTAAAGCATGGTGAGGATTCCATGAGAAGAGGAAGGAATTGAGGCCCTCTGGTAATGGAGGTGTGAGTTGCCTTAGCCAAATGTACTCTCTACACCTGTTCCTTGTTACCTGTGTATTATAAGTCTGTACCCATTCCTCTCATCGATACTGTGTGTTTCACATGCCTTAGGAAGATATTTGCAGAATTGAGCATCCACTATTCAAAGGCAAGAATGGAGAGAAAAGATATTGTAAAAGAAAAACAATTTTTTGAATGCCAAAATTGCTTCTTGGCGAGTACCTCTTGGGCACAGAAACCTTTCTTTCTATTGGTCCATCCATATTGAATGTTATCTACACAATATTGTAAAGTCATCATGCATGAAGAATGAGTTCTTTTGCTTTTTTTGGAAAAAAATCAATATTTAATATTCAGTAACTTCAAGACAAATGTGAGTGTACATTGAAGAACATAGATCAGGAAATGGGAGAGATCAAAGGCTTATAGACTATTCATAAGAATATATTATATTTAAGTTTTTCCTTTTTTTTACCAACTTCCCACCATAGGGATAACCTTTTTGTTAAAGAGCCTGATAAAAATTAATGCAAAACAAATTGATACACTAACCATATCTGATGGTGTAGGCAGCATCAATTTTGTAACTATAGTGTGCTATATCTCCTTTGAGAGAAGGAAAATATCCATTATCTGTCCTTTAGAATCAAGATTAGCCATTAAATCAACCAAAGTTCTGGTGTCTTTTAGGGCTGCTTTCCTTTGAATTACCTTGGTCATGGGAAGAAAGGCCAGTGAAGACTCAGTCCTTATTGCTGAGCAATGTGCTTTGCCTGCCACACTATACATGGGAAGGTTTTTTTGAGCCTGATTCCAGAAATGTGTAATGGGGGGACCCTTTCCTTCCTCACTTAAGATTCTTTTTCTTCCTGTCTATTTTTGTGATGAGGAAAAGCATTTTAATTGACTACCAAACTATTTAAGTTTAAGTGTTTAAGAAAGATGGAATGAATTAATTCTTAATTCCCTAGGGGTGATGAGAAATAGAACTGTTGTGGACCTTTAGGTTAGAGGAATGGTAGCAGCAGCAGTGACTGCTTTATCTCTCTAACTATGGCTATGAACATATGGTGCCTTCATATCTCTTTGAGTTCCTTCTCTCTTGGTCTTAAGTGAATGAGGATCTGAGATGGACCAGACCAGATTTTGACCTACTGAATTTTAAAGGTCAGAAGAGCCATCAGAGGACTACTTGGAGATGACAATAGAATCTGTTGATAGCCAAAATGGCTAGCCTACTGAGGAGCCAACTCTGAGAAACAATATGCTAAATTCAGTCAAGTGGTAAACTTGCTGGGAGGTCAGGGAGATGGGGAAAATGTTTGCAGCAATAACTTGAATTTGGGTTGTGGATATAGTTTAATAGTTTGTGACCATGACTGAGCATAAGTATGGATATTTGTAGGTACCATCCTAGGACATACAAAGCCAAAATGACATGGAATTCTAGTATTTCAGACTTTGAGGATAATCTAGTCTAATACTTTCATGAAATGACCTAAAATCAGAGAATCAGAGGTAAGAGAGAGACCTCACAGGTTATTTAGTCCAACCTATAAATAAAACAAGAGTACTCTACAAAAGTTGTACCAATCCCTGTGAGCCACACATTGACTTAGAAAAATCAGGTTTTTTTGCTAAACATTTCCCAATTTCATTTTGAGGCATCTCTGCTCTACGCAAGTGGTTATCCAGCCTCCACTTAACTTTGAGCAATGAGGAGGCAACCTACTACCTCCCAAATAAAGTAAATTTTTTTTTTATTTGGGCAGCTTTAATATAGCCATATCTATATCATATGCATGAGAAAAATATAAGAATCGAAGTGAGAAAGAATAGTGAATATTCTAGTATTCTAATATCACTTGAGATAGAAACAGAAACAACATTGCCATTGAAATATACAATAGGCCACTTGGATTAAAAGAGAAAAAGGAAGAGTTCCTGGAAAATATCATAAGCCTGAAGTAAAGACATAATATAGAAATGATAGGAGGCTTCATTATATGCACATCATTTGAAATGGAATCTCTGCCAAACGATCAAAGAAAGCCATTGCTTGGAGTGAACAAGATGATAATAGACAATGAAGACAGGGCATTGGTGTTCTTCATACTTATTTTGCTTCTGTTTTTTCTTCCACAAATGATCCTTGGACTGGAAAGGACAGAACACAAATGCCTAATAAGAATTTGATGCTCAAGACAATTAGGGAGATAATGAGAGAATACCTCTCTGCTACTGATGAGTTCAATAACCAGACCCACAAGTAATATATTCTGGAGTACTGGAAAAAAAAAGTTGCCATGACTTTGAATTACTGATAGTGTTTTTTGAATAGTAGAGAACAAAAGACTGATGAAAGGCCATGGGTCTGAAGAAAGGCAAAGGTTCCCATTTGGAAAAATGAGAAGGAAATGGGATCTTCAAACTGTAAGGCCAATGGCCTTGATTTCAATTCCTAGCAAAGTTCTCAACTGTATTACTGAGAGTATGGTTAGGGGAAAAGTCACTTAACCCCCATTGCCTAGCCTTTACCACTCTTCTGCCTTGGAAACAATATAGAGTATTGTAAACCTCAAATTTCCTTAGACTTATAATTGTTGAAAATTTCACCATTGGGATATTTCATACTTGGAAAATTTCTTACTGATAGTCTATTGGAATGGGAACCCCATTGGCATGGGAGGTTCCTTCTCTTCCCTTCTTAAGATTACTTTAGGACAGAAACCCTTTGCTGAACAATGGAAAGGACTTTGACCTATGCTTAAGCATAGAACAGGAATTTCTTTGAGTCTTGATTGATTTTAGAATTGATACAATGGAGATACTTGGAATAAATCTCCACCCTATTCAGTCCTAATAGGATTGAGTAAGGGCTGCAGCCTAGATCAAAATTTAATTATTCCAATCTCTACCATACTCAAGTTAACAGGATTTAGAAAGGGCTGTAACAAAGGAGTAAAGATTTAATCATTTGAAAAATATGACCTTCAACAGACATGTGCAAAAGCCAGAAACCTCTGGGCGGTCCTGGGTTAAGCGAGAGCCTCCATTGACAGGGAAATTGATGAAGAGTGGTTGGTAGATGTGAGGACTGAGGGGAGGCAACTTGGATGGTGTCCTTAAAGATAGGAGGGTCTGGAGACGAGAGGTGGTTGAGTTTTTGAGCGGTGTGGTTCCTGGGCTCTGAGGAAGTTGCTCTGAAGGAAGCTGAAGGTGCGGGCCTCTGAGACTGTTTCTCCATTTTGGACACGTGAGTAATAGGGACTGATCTCTTTTCTTTGCCCCAGCTATCTAAGAGCTTGGGCCTTTTGGCCCAGCCTAAACAGAAGGGGTATTTAAGCCCTATTCCCTTCTCTCCCCTTTTTCTCTCTCTATATATCTCTAATTCCTTTCTTGCTCCTATTGTAATTAAACTCCAAAAAAGGCTGACGGCTGACTTGAGTTTTTCATTTAGGAATTACATAGCTGATTCCTTGGCGACCTTAAATTAATATATATCAGTCTTTTAAAGTGATTCCCTTGTAACAGTATTGATTCTAATGCGGAAGGTAAGGATTAAAAAAAAAGAAGGATGGTTAGTGAACATCAAGAACAACAGACTAACAATTCCTTTTTTTCCCCTTACAGATAGATCTATTAAACTAATATAGGTTTTCCTAGATTTTAGTGTAGTTGATGTAATCATGGAAAACAAGAGGCATATCATAGAGGTCTTGTTATCCTAACAAAGTACAAAGAAGTATCATTCTTTTATAAGATATGAAAAATTTCTTTGTTTGGGTTAATAGAGCAGCTGGCTATTGGCTACAAAAAGGTCAGCCACACCCCACTGGAGGCCCCTTAAAAAGCTAAGGTTGTTAGGCACTGAATCCATTTGAAGCTATCCATTTTGAAGCTATCAAAGAATTCAAGGTATTCAAAGCAGAAAGCAGCTCTGTGGAATGCCTCCATGCTTCATCAGGACAGGAGATGGGGCATGGGGATTTCCTTTTTCCTCTCTGCCCACTGAGTCTTGCAATAGAGCTATTTGCCCAGGGAGATATTTGCAGAGTTGAAGTTTGCACAGGGAGGGAGCAGACACATGTACTCTCCAGACAGACTCAGAGAGTAACAACATTCAAGGTAGGAAGTAGCTTAAAGGAATTTGACTATGGAAGACAGAGTATAGAAGTGTGTTGGTGAATCTTTAGCATGTTTTCCAGAGGGGGCTGCTCCCTTCACCCCCTCCATGTACAACTGAAGACATTTCTCATTTTACCCACCCTCTGACCAGCAGCCCAATGGGAGTGCTTCCTCCCTCCCCTGTTTGGGATAAGGCAGGGCGCTCTCATGCAGCATGAGGTTTGCAGTTTGGGCACTCGGTCTCTAAAAGGTTCACCATCACTAGTATAGAACCAATTATGGATTCATGGGGGAAATACCCTGGCAATTGGGAACTGAGCTGCAAGACAGTCAACCCAGGGAACCCAAGTTCAGGGGGTGAAGCATGGAGAGGATTCCACAAGATGAAGAAGGAACTGGGGCATTGTGGTAATGGAGATATGTATTACCTTAGCCAAATGTACTCTACTAGTGCACTATAAATCTGTAACCACTCTTCTCACTGATACTGTGTTTCATATGCCTTAGGTTTATGCTGGAAAAATTATGTTCTTACTATACCATTTTAGCAAAGTCTTTGTTTTGAGCTAATTGTGTATATTAATGAACTATTGAGGTGAAGTTCAGTTATGTAGGTTCAAGAGTTATAATTTGAGCAGTGTAGAGCCACAGAGTACCCTCAATCCTGAGAGTAGCCATCCTTTTTAGAGATATAAACTGTGATGTACCATGAGTGCTGAGTTGGGGAGGTCAACCAGAGCGGGACTCTATTAGCAAAGCATCTGACAAACTCTTTCATATTATTTATATGGAAAAGATAGAAGGATATGGTATTGTCAGCTAGCTGGATTCAGAGCAGGTTAAATAGCCAGACCCATAGAACTGTCATTAATTGTTTGATGTCAGCTTGGAAAGTGGTTTCTAGTGGAGTTCTTTAGGCATCTGTGCTTGGTTCTATCCACTTAAACATTTTTATCAATGATTTGGATAAAGAGATAAAAGGCAAGCTTATCATATATAAAATCAATAAAAATCTGTCAGTAAACATACTGAATGATGGGATCTAGTGAGATCTTGACTTGGGCTGAATTGTGAAAGAATAAATTTAATAGACATAAATGTAAATAAAGTCTTACACTTGAGATTGAAAAATTATATCTACAAATATAAGCTGGTGGAAGTATGGGTAGGTAGCAGTACATCTGAAAAAGATTTGGGATTTTTAATAGAATGCAAGCTCAGTATAGATTGTCAGTTTATGGCCCCCCAAATAATTAATTATATCTTACCTCTGAATTGAGAGAAGTATAGCTGGTATTGCAAGAGGAAGCGATATTGCTGTATTCATCCCTAGTCATGCAACATCTAGAGTACTGTGTGCAATTCTAGGCCTCGTATTTAAGAGACATTAATAATTAAGTTCCAAAATATCTAGAAATGGGAAATCAAGATAGATAAGCACTCTTAAGACCATGCCACATAAAAACAGTTCAAAGAAATTAAAAATATTTAGCCTGAAGAAGAGATGTAGGGTTGGATATGGAAGCTGTTTTAGACTATCTGAATGGCTATCATGTAGAAGGTGGATTAAATGTATTATTCTTAGTCCTGAAACACAGAAAAAGGGGAAATGGATTGAAGTCATGTGTAAGTAGATTTAGATTCAATTTTTTAAAAAAAAGAGTAAAATGGGCTACTTCAGGCGATGGCCAGTTTCTACTTTTTAGATGTCTTCAGGGAGAAACATAAGGATCTTTAATTGTGTGCATTGTAGAGGGTACCAGTTGGATAAGATGGACTCAGTAGTCCTTTCCTTTTTTTAACCTTAAAAACTTTTTTCACACATACAAACCATTTTTGACAATTGTTTTCTGACATTATGTGATTCTAATTCTCTTCCTCCATCACTCCCCCTCTCCTGAGGTAACAAATAGTCTAATATAGGTTATATCAGTGCTGTCATACAACACATATTTCTATATTCCTCATGCTGTGAAAGAAGACATCACAATACAATAAAAAAACTCGTGAAGAAAATAGAATGAAGGCTGTGGATAGAATTTTTCTTCATGAGTCTGTTTTGGGTATGATAACATTTTTCTTTATGAGTCCTTTGCGGTTACCTAGGAAACTTGTTTTGCTGATAATAATTTAGCCCTTCACAATTCATCATGGTACAGTATTTCTGTTATTGTATATACTATTCTCCTGGTTCTGCTCATTTCACTTTGCATCAGTTCATATAAGTCTTTCCAGGTTTTTCTGAACTCATCCTATTCTTCATTTCATATGGCACAATAGTATTCTGTTACGGTCATATACTACAACTTGTTCAGCCATTCTCTAATATTAATTCCATTAGTTTCTAATTCTTTGCCACTGAAAAAAAGACCTTGGTAGCCCTTTATCACACAATATTTGGCTTGCTTATAATTGTTAGGGTAACTAGGTGGTATAGTGGATAGAGTGACAGACCTGATGTCAGCAAGACTTGAGTTCAAATTTGGCTTCAGACACTTACTACTTTTATGGCCTTGGACATGTCACTTAACTCTGTTTGTCTCTGTTATTTATTTGGAAAATGAGCTGGAGAAGAAAATGCCAAACCAGGCTAGTATCTTTGCCAAGAAATTTCCCAATGGGATCACAAAGAGTTGGATATGACTGAAATGATTATACAACAATTATTAGGAAATTTTCCCTTATGTTAAGCATACATCTACTAAACTCTTTATTCTCTTTCCAGTTATATCCTCTGGGAAAAATAGGAAAAACCTCTCTCTTCAACATGAGATTCCTTCACATATTTCTTTTCCAGTTTAATATTTCCATTTGTCTCCAATCATCATTATAAAGTATGAACTTCAAGTTCCACCAGGCTGGATGCACAAAATTTCTCCTAAAGTTTGGTAGACAGAATTAAACAGAATACTTTAGGAGTGTTCTTGCTATGGTAGTGTACAATGGTATCTACATTTACTTTAATCTGGTAACTATGCCTTTCACACATAGCCCAAGATATGATACATTTTTTGTCATACACATTGTTAATTCATGTTGTATCCAAAGTCCACCAAAACTTTTTAGAATGTCATCTAATCACTCTTCCCCATCCTGTACTTGCAAAGTTATTTTGCATTAAGTACACAAATTTCATATACAATAAAATGTAAAGATTTACTTTATATATAGATTCATCCTTTGTTGGGGTTCAAGCAAAATCATATTGAAAGTCAAGACTGAAAAAAACAAATTTCAGCTTTCTGGCTAAGGAGTAGGTGGTGGAGGCAAAACATTGCACTGTACATGTAATGAGAAGTCAGCAGGGATTTTTGCTGACATTAGTGCTTCCTACCTTGCAGATTAAAAGGTCTATTATGTAAAATATTACATATACTCTCAGACATAGTTGATGTTTTCAGCAGTTTTGCTGAACTGCTTTTTTACCCTCTCTCTTCTTTAAAAATTTTATTACATAGGATGGCTCACTGAGTAAGGGAAGGAGGAAGAGATATATTTGGAAGTGACTGTGATATAAAAATGAAAGGTATTTTTAAAAAGAATAAAGGCCACACACACAAACACACACATACTGAGAACTTGCATCTCCTTCCTTTCACTGTAGAGGTAGGGGTCTATCAGTGTGAAAGGCTGGACATATTGTCAGATACAGTCAATGTTGATTAGTTTTGCTGAACTATTTTTCCTCTCCTTTAAAGTCTTTGTAACAAAGTATGGTTCACTGGGTAAAAGAGTGAGAAGAAATATATTTGGAAAAGAATGATGTTTTTAAGAAGGCAGCACTAAAAAAAAAGAAGAGATTGCAAACATTTTTTCACTTATGTTTAACCTATACTTTAATATTTCAAAGATCTGTAATTTCATAGGTAGAGTAAATGTATTTGTGGTGTCAGGAAACTTGACTCACTAACGTTGTACAGTGTCTGGCTCAGATTAGTGTTATCGTAATCATATTCAGGTTTGAGACAAAAATGCTGTATACTTTATAGATACTTACATTATGTAGGATGGAGTGAACTTGTGGAAATGGTTAGTGGATGCAGAGCAATGAATTAAGGATTATAGATAGCTTCTGTGGCAAATTCAGGGAAAGCTGGTCACAATATTCAATGTTTACTCCTATCAGTGGATTAGAGAAATCAATCCAGGGAATTGAGGAGATTGAGGAACTGAGAGGCCAGGCGATATTAAAGAGACAGAGATTGGGGTGAAGACTAATTTTGAACTTATTAATGAGAAAGTAGAGTGGCCTGGAAGTCCAGGAATACTTGAAATAAAGAATAGGATGGACTGAAGTGAAGTTTAGAGGAGAGATGCTTACAAAGTGATGTTCGCAGGATAAAGGTTTGAAAGTGGCAAAAGGAAGCAAAGAGGACATAACTGTCAATATCTCCTATGTCACTAGTACACCAGGGATGTGAAAGAAAAGGTGGCTAGCTTTGGAGGGGGTACCAAGTGATGTGGTGTTTTTAAGAGAAAGCTAGGTTTCAGTGCACATAAGAAGATGTAAAGAATAAGAAAGAGATATAGGATGAAGAAGAGCTTGTTAACAATAGAAAAAGGTTTCAAAGGCACAATAGAAAGGATGGGACAGAGGAAAAGGGGAATGGACAAAGTCTAGGACATAGTTTTTATGGAGAATAGGGTCAGCATGATTCCTTCTTCATCTTAATCATCTTTGGTTTCTAAGTGGTCAATATAGGTAGCACATTTTGCAGTCAGTCACAATAGACCTGTCTGGGATATGATTATAATTTCAGCATGTCCAGGATCCTGGGAAAGTGAGGGGTAGGGAGTTAGTGGGAAGACTTGGAGAAGAAGAGGAAACAAGCCCCACTGTAACCCTCCAGATTTGTTGGCAGTGCTAGTTCTGGCTTTGATTATATGATAGTGATTAAAGAGGGTGGGCACGTGTTTTTAGGAAATACTGTACATTCATCTATAATAAGATAGGTTGAGATCATTCCTCAGGGATCAAATGAGGTATATACATACACTTCCCAAACATTAAAGCACTATCCAGGGATTCTAAACCTTTTTTGTAAGTATGTGTTAAAGACCCCGTTGGCTGTCTGGTGAAGCCTACTGACTGCTTCTCAGAATACCTTTTAAAAAAAAAGAACTAAACACCTTACCTTCTGATTTACAATACATGATAAATATCAATTTCAAGGCAGAATAGGGCCAGACAATTGGGGTGAAATGACTTGCCCAGGGCCACACAGCTAAATCGTGTTATAGGCTAGATTTGAAATCAGGACTCTATCCACTTAGGCTGTCCCTAGAATATTATTTTTAAATGCATAAAATACATAGAGGAAATAAATTACATTAAAAATAGTTATCATTATTCCAAAAAAGGTTCTTCTACCCCAGGTCAGTTAATAACCCCTGGAATACACAAACGTGAGCATATCCAACTGCTACCATCATTGTTATCATCTTCTGTACTTAAAGACAAACCTTGACAAATATGCTCTCGCTAGAGAGCATTGGAACAGAATGGCAAATTGCATAACAAACTGTACCTTCAGCAAACAGGAACGAATCTATGTGAAATTTGCCAATGTCATCACAAATAGGAGGTCACAGAATGCTGACAGGGCACCTTCTTGTCTGCTTCTAGCCTAAGGACCTTATAACAACACATTTCTAATTTCAGTTATTTCAGTCTCTCCCACCACTTCATCTTTTCTCCTTGTGCCCTTGAGAACTGAGGCTCAAATGACCAGTGGAGAGAAAAGGGAATTATCTTCCTACGCCTAGCAGTTGACTCTGTTCTCATGGTAACCCAGCTTCCCCTCTCACCTGAGATTTTACTGTTTATTCTCAAAGCTGAGAGGTAGTGGGGTCTATAATGAGTAAAGAGCTGTCCTAAAAGTCAGGAAGATCAAGTCCTGTCTCACATACATACTGTCTGAATGATTCTGGGCAACTCACTTCAACTCTCAATGCCCCCCCATTGACTTTTAGGCAGTAAATTTGTACTGGTAGAGGGAGTTCCTTGCCCAGGTGATGCTCATACCAGTGAAGTCACAGGACCAAGTCCCATTCCTATTTCCTATCCTCAAGACTGTAAGTCCAATGAAATACTCATCCTTTTCATTTTGCCCTTCAGCTCAGAAGATTATCTACTTGGATTAGTTTACAAATCAATTCCACCTCTGGGTTGTTGCCAAAGTCAAATAGTTAATTACTAATGATCTCTAAATTCTCAGATATAATGGCCTTTCCCCAATCCTCATTCTTGATTGATCCCCCCTTCCTAGATATATTTTCGTCTCTTTGCCATTTCTTTTCTTTTTTGTTTTGTGACACTGCCATCTTTTGGGTTTCCTCCTACCTGTTTCAGCATTTCTCAACCTTCTTTGCTGTTTCATCACCCATATATCATTCCATGACTGAGGGTAAACCCCAAGGCTCTGTCTTGGACCCCATTTTCTTTACTTCTCTTCATGACTTCATCAATTCCTACGTATTCAATGACAATATTCTTGCAAAGAAATCCCAGACCTATATATCCAGCTCTAGTCTCTTTCCTGAGTTCTAGACTCTCATCCTCTTGACTATATGTGCTTTTTGCTTGTTTTTTTATTTGTTTTGTTTTTTACAGTTGACCTAATGCTTCTCCTAAATTGACTTCAATCAAATTAAACAGAATATTACGCTGGATAGGACCTTCTTTCTCTTCTATATTATCTAGTCCAGTCCTCTCATTTTGCAGATGAGGAAACTGAGGTTAAGGGAAAGAGATAAAAGTCCTGATGATTATCAGGCCTTAGATAGTCAAAGGCTGGCTATATATAACAACAAAAAAAACTGATTATGAATTTCTTTTACAATTAAAAGCTAGTTGAGCAGTATTTACATCTTAAAAGCATCTACTTTGACTACATTAATAGAAGGATAGCATTCAAAGTAAGGGAGGTAACAGTTTCAGTGGACTTTGTTCTGGTCAGACTATACCTGGAGTATTGTGTTCAGTTCTGGGAAAGGCATTGACAAGTTACAAGAAATCCAGAGAAAGGCAAACAGAACTCTAAGGGGATTCTTACATATGAAGATTAGTTGAAAGAAATGGCCTTCAGAGGAGAAGGCCTTGGGGGAAAATTGTCAATGTTTTAAAAAATCTGAAGATCTGTCACATTGCACAACTGTTTGACTTGGGATACTTGGCCCCAGATGGCAAAACTAGGGACTAAAGGTAGAAGTTTGAGAGGTAAATTTTGGAGCAATATAAGGAAACATTTTCTAACAATTATAGTTGTCCAAGGTAATGAATTTCTCATCAATACAGATATTCAAGTTGAGGCAAGATGACCACTTGCCAGATATATTGTAGAGGGGATTCCTACAAACATAAAAAGTTTGGAATAGATAACCTTTACAACCTCTTCCAATTCTGAATTTCTGTGATATTATATACACACATATATACATATATATTATATATATACATCTCTCTCTCTCTCTCTCTCTCTCTCTCTCTCTCTCTCTCTCTCTCTCTCTCTCCCTAAATCACATGACCAGAAAATATCAGACCTGATAAAAAAAAATCACAGAAATCAAGAGTGGAACTGGGCGTAAGAAATGCAGGAAACAGAATCAAAATTATAAGAAGAAGAACCATTCCCCAATTGATAATGGTCAAAATATCTGAATAGGCAATTTTCTGAAGAAGAAATTTAAGTTATCAAGAGTCATATGAAAAAATTCTCTAGAATACAAATAATTAGAAAAATGCAAATAAACAACTGAAGTACCACCTCATAGACATCAGATTGGCTAAGGTGACAAAAGAGAAAAAATGACAAATGTTGGAGGAGCTTTGGGAAAATAGGTGTTTTGACTCATTGTCTAGTTGGAGTATTTTGGAAAGGAATTTGAAATTATGCCCCAAGAGTTATTAAACTGTACATACTCTTTGGCCCAGAAATACCGCTATTAGGTCTATATCACAAAGAGATCAAAGAAAGAAGAAAAGAATAGATATGTAAAAAATATTTTTGGTAGCTTTTTTTTTTTTTGGTTTGGCAAAGACTTGGATATTGGAGAATGACTAAAAAAGAAGTTATAATATATGAGTGTTATTAAAACTATTTTTCTGTAAGAATTAATGCAGGGAATAGTTTCAGAAAAACCTGGGAAGACTTGTATGAACATCAGTATGAACATCAGTGAAGTAAGTTTATAATAAAAACAATAGTTTTAAGATCTTTGAAAGACTTATTATTACTGATTAACAAAATGACTAGCCACAGTTCCAAAGGACTCATGAGGAAATATGTATTCATTTTCAAATAGAAAATCAGTGGGCTCAAAGTTCACACTGAAAGTTCTTTCCTTCCTTCCTTCCTTCCTTCCTTCCTTCCTTCCTTCCTTCCTTCCTTCCTTCCTTCCTTCCTTCCTTCCTTCCTTCCTTCCTTCCTTCCTTCCTTCCTTCCTTCCTTCCTTCCTTCCTTCCTTCCTTCCTTCTTCCACTTTGGAGCAGGGAGAGATAAGGCTAAAGCAGACATTTGTTTTACATGACATATATTTGTAATGGAGTTTATTTTTCTTGCCTTCTCAAAATATGAGGAGGGAAAGGAGGAAGGGTGAGAATTTGGAACTGAAAGTAAAAATCAGGGGGAAGCTGATGCAGGCCTAGAGACAGGAGGTCCTAGGTTCAAATCTGACCTCAGACACTTTCCAGCTGTGTGACCCTGGGCAAGTCACTTAACCCCCATTGCCTAGCCCATACCACTCTTCTGCCTTGGAACCAATACACAGTACTGATTTCAAGATGCAAAGTAAAGGTTAAAAAAAAAAGAAAGTAAAATCAAACTAAATTAAAAAATATTAGTAGAACTGGAAAGGTTAAGTTTCACAGCATTGAGTTCTTTAACCAGAAAATAGTAATTTCTTAATGTTTTGATTAAGCTATCTAGACCTCTCTCTCTCATATCTCCACTTTTTTGCCAGATCATGTCAGATTTTAATGTCCCATAACAGGTAGGCACTTGTCTTGAAAAAGTCTCAGGATCTTCAGAAATATGACCACTTTAGTTATGATCCACAAAGTCACATGAAAATATAAGCATGTAACCCTGAATGACAATGAAGCATAGTGGACACACTTATTTTTATTTCTTGGTTCAGATTAATTGAATATTTACAGTTCAAGATATTGCAAGATATTAGCTATGTGATCCTGGGCAAGACATGTACCCTCACTCAACCTCTGCTTCATAATGTGTAAAATGATGATAATAGTAATTCCTATCTCACAGCGTTGATTAAATTAGATAAGACATGTAAAATGTCTTGTAAACCTTAAAGCACTTATATCCTTATAATTATCACCATCACCATCACCATTACCATCACCATCACCATCATCATACTTCTTACAACCTCCTTCTAGATCTATATACTAATAACCAAAATTATGATCTAGTAATTTTGAAGAGGATAAAATTGAATTGATTGTTTGGTTGTTAGATTTATACCACCCTAGCAGTCATATCGACAAAATCCAAACATAGGTCTGATTTGATGAAATACAAAAAAGCAATCTTGATTTGCAAATATAACAATATTTGCTGATTAATTTCAAGGTCCTTATTTGGATTCTCTTCATTTGTTAACTCGTATAAAACCAGCAAACAAGCAAATACATAGAAAGTAGCTATAAGTCTATGTATATTTATTACAAGGGCTTTTTTCAGTGTAAGGGGAAGTGGAAGAAAAAAAAAACCTTGTTAATTTAAAATAATACTGAAAGAATTGCAGTTAAAAAAAAACAAAGGTAGTTAGAAGTTTGAGCTTCTGCTTAGCTTTTGTTAGTAAAGTTAATATCAGAAAGGTTTGGTTGTCCTATGACCTTTGCCTCCCCACAAATCAAACAATCCCTAAGTTTTCCCCAGCTTATCACTCTTAACCTTTTCCTTTTCAGTGCACATTATCAGTAGCCTAATTAGAATTCTCATTTCTTCTCTTCTGGATTATTGTAAAAGTCTCCCTCACTCTATTGAAAATACGAATAACATGGAATTAAGTTTTGAACAGCAATACATGTATAACCCAGTGGAATAGCTCGTCAGCTCCTGGAGGGGGGACGGAAGAAGGGAGGGAAAAATCATGTAACCATGGAAAAATATTCTAAATAAATAGAACAATTTTTAAAAAGTCTCACAACTATTTGCTTTTAATCTCTTCTCTATTGCATAGACTCTACTCTAAGGCTTTGTGCTGGCAGTTGAAGCTACAAAGATAAATGTCAGGTCTTGCCCTAAATACCCAGATAGTACAGTAGGAAAGATGTGACATTTATAGATGAATATAACAAAATTGGAATATGAAAAGTATATACAATGAATATGAAGGTTATGAGATCAGAAGAGGCACCAAAGTATCAATGAGAAGTAGGAATTCTTGGATAATCCACAATTGGATAATCTATCCCTTATTACCTACCTCTCTCCCTCCTGGCCATAACCTATCTCTCTTCTCAACTTTCCAATTTCTATTGGTAGGACTATTGCTACCAATGTCTAAGTCACTCAGGCCTGAAACTTCAGAGACAACACTGGCTTTTCCTTCTTTCTTATCACCCCCAAACCCAAGATCCTTAATTAATTGCCAAGCTCTAATGTTTTACCTCTATAGTCTGACTCTGCCTGTCCCTACCTTTTCTCACAGTGTCACCACCCTATTTACTGGCTCACCACACCCAGCCTAGGCAAATAGTAGTCTTATAATTGATGTCCTTTATTCTAGTCTCTTCCCTCCACTGACCCTTCCTCTATGCAGCTTCTAAATCACCTTTTTAATGCACACATTTGATCATGTTATCTCTCTGCTTATAAATCTTCATTGTGTCCCAATTAGGATAAATAATAACTCAATTATATAATCTCTTTAGTTAACATATAGAATCCTTCACTGTTTGATTCCAAGCTTCCTTTCAGGTTTAATTTCATAGTATTTCCCTTATAAACTCTATATAGTAAGGTTTAGCAATTCCATAATGCATAACAGAAGATGTTTTAGAACTGAGACTCTGAGAGGATTGTATGAAGGTAACCAGGATTATCCTGGAAGAAGAATGCCAGAAATAGGAGGATCTAGGCTGGAGGTATGAGTTTTCTTTATTTTGAGGTTAGTGTGGATTTTGTAGGATCAAACACTTAACAAGGATTTTTTTGTTTCCCTGCTCTTCTAAAAAAGCAGTTGCTGCTATGTTATCCTGATAACAGTGCAACTAAAACAAAGAAGAATGACTGTGGGCAAGGAGTATTGGGTTTAAAGTCAGTCAGTCAGTGAAAAAGCGTTTATTAAGTGCCTATTATTTGCCAGACACTAGCAATGGAGATACAAAGAAAGGGAAACTACAATTCATGCCCTGAAGGAGCTCAGTTTTACTGAGGAGACAAAGTACAAACAAGTTATATACAGGAGAAATTAGAAATAATCAACAAACTAAAAGCACTTGAATTATGGACCATCACAGATAATCTTCCTGTAGAAGCTGGTATTTCTAGCTGGGATGGGAAGGAATCCAGGAGGTAGAGATGAGAAGAGAGAGCATTTCAGGCTTTGAGGATAGCCAGTAAAAATGTCTGGAGTCAGGAGATTTAGTGTTTTATGTGAGATCAGAAAGGAGGTCAGTAAAACCTCTGACAAAGGTCTAATAACTCAAATTTATAAGGAGCTAAATCAATTGTATAAAAACATCAAATCGTTCCCCAACTGATAAGTGGGCAAGGGACACGAATAGGCAATTTTCAGGTAAAGAAGTCAAAACTATTAATAAGCACATGAAAAAGTGTTCTAAATCTTTTATAATCAGAGAAATGCAAATCAAAACAACTCTGAGGTACCACCTCATACCTAGAAGATTGGCTAACATAACAGGAAAGGAAAGTAATAAATGTTGGAGGGGATGTGGCAAAATTGGGACATTAATACATTGCTGGTGGAGTTGTGAATTGATCCAACCATTCTGGAAGGCAATTTTGAATTATGCCCAAAGGACACAAAAAAAAAAAAGGACACTTTGATCCAGCCATACCACTGCTGGGTTTGTACCCCAAAGAGAAAATAAGGAAAAAGACATGTACAAAAATATTCATAGCTGAGCTCTTTGTGGTGGCAAAAAATTGGAAAATGAGGGGATGCCCTTCATTTGGTGAATGGCTGAACAAATTGTGGTATATGTTGATGATGGAATACTATTGTGCTCAAAGGAATAATGAACTGGAGGAATTCCATATGAACTGGAATGACCTCCAGGAATTGGTGCAGAGTGAAAGGAACAGAACCAGAACATTGTACACAGAGACTGATACACTGTGGTACAGTTGAATTTAATTGACTTCTCCATTAGTGGCAATGCAGTGATCCTGAAAAATTCTGAGGGACTTAGGAGAAAGAATGCTACCCACATTCAGAGGAAGAACTGTGGGAATAGAAACACAGAAGAAAAACAACTGCTTGATCCCATGGGTTGATGGGGATATGATTGGGGATATAGACTCTAAATGATCACTCTAGTGTAAATATTAATAATATGGAAATAGGTCTTGATCAGTGACACATGTAAAACCCTGGGAAATTGTGCATCAGCTACAGGAGGGGGCTTTGGGGGAGGGGAGGGAAAGAACATTAATCTTGTAACCATGGAAAATATTATAAATTTATTAAATAAAATTAAAAAAAAGAAAGGAAGTCATTGTTACTGGATATCAAAGTATGGAGGTGAGGCAGGGGGAGAAGAGGGGCATTAGAAGTGTAAGAAGAGATGTGGCAAAGTGAGGACACTAATTCATTGCTGGTGGAGTTGTGAATTGATCCAGCCATTCTGGAGGGCAATTTGGAACTATGCCCAAAGGGCGATAAAAGACTGTCTGTCCTTTGACCCAGCTATAGCACTGCTGGGTTTGTACCCCAAAGAAATAATAAGGAAAAAGACTTGTACAAGAATATTCATAGCTGCACTCTTTGTGGTGGCCAAAAATTGGAAAACAAGGGGATGCCCATCAATTGGGGAATGGCTGAACAAATTGTGGTATATGTTGGTGATGGAATACTATTGTGCAAAAAGGAATAATAAAGTGGAGGAATTCCATGGAGACTGGAACACCCTCCAGGAAGTGATGCAGAGCGAAAGGAGCAGAACCAGGAAAACATTGTACACAGAGACTGATACATTGTGGTACAATCAAAGGTGATGGACTTCTCCATTAGTGGCAATGCAATGTCCCTGAACAATCTGCAGGGATCTAAAAAATACTATCCACAAGCAGAGGATAAACTGTGGGAGTAAAAACACCGATGAAAAGCAACTGCTTGACTACAGGGGTTGAGGGGATATGACTGAGGAGAGATTCTAAATGAACACTCTAGTGCAAATACCAACAAGAGGGAAATGGGTTCGAGTCAAGAACACATGTGATACCCAGTGGAATCGTGCGTCGGCTATGGGAGAGGGAAAGGTGGTGGGAGGGGCGGCGGGGAGGAAAAGAAAATGATCTTTGTTTCCAGTGAATAATGTTTGGAAATGACCAAATAAAATAATGTTTAAAATTAAAAAAAAAAAAAGAAGTGTAAGAAGACTGGAAAGGCAAGGAAAGCTTTGAGCACCAAATAGGATTTTGTATTTGCTCTTGGAGGTGATTAAAATTGGATGGTCCAACCTGGACTTTAGGAAAATCACTAGTGACTGAGTAGAGGATGGAGAGTATTGGAGAGATATGAGTGGCAGGGACACCAGCCAGTAGGCTATTGATATAGTCCAGGTGTGAGGTGATAAAGACCTGTACCAGGTGGTTGCAGTGTCAGTACTTTTATTTGAACCCATTCCCTCAGAGTTTGCTCTTTACTTCTTTCCTGAGCATAGATGGAGTTAGTGTAGTTAGTCCTGGTTCCGGCAGCAGCACAATGTACATCATAGCAATTCTGCTTTCCCCTTGTGATTTCTGTCTAATCCTTTTTGCTATAGTATATAACACTACTAGATAAAAGAAAATTGAGGGTGTGCTAATCTGTGTTTGCTATGTTATCTGGGAGTGATGGGGGTGAGTAGGTGTTTTTACAGGAGTACTGAATATAAAAAACTTAGGGAAACCTGTAGACTTATCCAGCAACTAATGTTAACCTGGAAAGTAGGGAGGTGTACTTGAAATGAGTCTAGTCCTGAGTGGTTCCCCGATGTTATTCCCCTAACATATTAGCCTTTAGACATTCTAAGGTGATAAGGAGAAATAAGAGCACACAAACACACACACACATTTTATCAGAACCTTCATTCCTCTGAACAACACACACACACACACACACACACACTCACAAATATAACATTCTTTAAAGAACCCCAAAGTAGGATTGAGGAGAGAGATTGCACCCTGTGAGCTCTTTGGAATTCCTTACTCCTGGCCCTTGACCCTGTGCTGTAAGTGGGGACTTTACCTACCTAGCTGGAAGTTTATTTACAAATGTGAAATTCCAATCTAAATTGGGTTACTAGGATTATAGGTCATAGGATTTTAGAACTACAAGGGAACTTAAATATCACCCAGTTCAATGGCAATATTTGGTATTGTCCAACATGGTTTTCTCCTGTCTTGTTTCCTCTGCATTTGTATGGGCTATTTCTGATGCTTTGTGTGAATTTCCTTCACATCCATACCTGTTGAAATTATTTCTTTACTTCAAGGTCCTACTCAGTGTTACCCCCCCTCCATAAAATCTTTTCTTGCTTCTTTTGAGCCAAATTTTCATTGTAATTATTATACAGATATTTTATTTTTACCATTTACATTTAATAAGTCTTCTACATAAGTTTTCTGAAGTTATATGGTCCAAATTATCCCCCTCTCTCCCACCCCTTCCTCTTCCTGGAGCTGGCAATCAATCAATCTGGATTATACATGTATTATCATGCAAAATATAACTTTTATTATAATTAGATATCATTCAGGTATTGCTTTTTCCAACTTACATTGTGGAAGTATATAGTGTTTTCCTAGTTCTGCTTTATTTCATTTTATATCCATTTGTATAATTCTACATTATATATTCATCTGTATTCCTCACATCATTTATTTCTTACTATTACTGTATTCTTCACATTACTTATACAGTAATTCCATTACAATCATTTACCTCAATTTGTTTAGCCATTCCCTGATGAATGATCACCTACTTTGCTTTTAATTCTTTGTTCTTGCAAAAAGTGCTGTTATAAAATTTTTGGCATGTATAGGATCTTTCTATTCTTGACCTCCTTAGACATTTTACTAAAGGTCATTACAAAACTTATTAAAAAAGAGAAGTCTACATATGCTATCTCTTCTTTCCTATCTATTCTACAGATTTTTGTAGTCTGGCATCTAACAGAAATGACTATTTTTACTGATGTCCTATTTGCCAAATCTAGTGGTCTTTTTATTCATTCTCAATGAATGCTTTTGCAGCATTTGATGCTTTTGACTATCCCTTTATTCTTGAAACTCTTCTTTGGTTCTGCTAATACTAACTTTTATTGTTGTTCTCTTACTTTTCTGATCACATCTTCCTTGTCTTCTTCATAGCATCTTCCTTCTCTTTCCTAAATTATAGTCACCAAACTTTGGACTTAAGACTTTTTTCTTCCTCTAAATTTTATGCTTTGGTCATTCAATATGCTTCAATTGTATATAAATTACATTCATATAACATGAATGACTCCCAAATATATCTCTCCAGCTTAATCCCTTTTGTTAGTTACAGACTCACATCTTGAAGGGCTTATTTAATATTTCCTCTGATTTTAGGATTTTAAATTTATGTCCCCAAATAAATTGATTCTCTAATCTGATTGTCTCCTGAATTTTCTGTTTAAATTTGACAGATATTAACTTTTATCTATGGCAAGGCATTATTTTCTGTTAATGTTTTAATATTATCACCTTTCTTTGACTCTTTCTTCCATGTCCCATGCATCCAATTATTATTTTGTCAACCCTACCACCATATTTTCTCTCATACTTGTTGCCTCCATTTTACTATTCCTTTCTTAGGCTAAGTTACCACTTGCTTGAATTATTGGTTGCTAGCCTCCTGTCACTCTCTTCTCCAATATATTCTATGTATACCTGCCAGATTACGATGTTAGAGCTGGAAGGGATTTTAGAGATCATCTAGTCCAAACTGCTTCTTTTATAGATGAGGAAACTGAAGTCAAGTAACTTGCCCAAGATCATACCACAACTAGTAAGTAGCAGATATACTACTCAAACCTAATTCAAAGTCCTGGGTTCTTCTCACTATCCCATGCAACTTCCTTTCCTCTCCTCTTTCACGTTACATTGCCCAACATAATTTCATATATATATACATATATATATTTGTGTGTGTGTGTATATGTGTATACACACATATATTTGTATATACTCACACATATAATCCCCCTTATTTTTATTGTAACAAAATCATGGAGTATGTTTAATTTGTCCCTCCTGATAGGTTGAACAGAGTATAAACAGATATTCTCTGACTTTTTCTAGATGTTCTTGTAGATGCTTGGTGGCCATTTTTGGCTGAGTACTGTACAACTCAGCATTCAAGGACTTATAATGGAAATGATGAAGAACTCCTTAACCTGCTTCTAAGCCAAAAGTCAATGGACATACAAAAGAAGTGACTCATTGTTTTTGCCTTGCCATTTTTCTTTTGGCTTTGAAATGTGAGGACTGTCTTCAGCTATCTCCTGAGAACTATGTGGGTAAAATGTAATAGAACCTATCCTTTTAGTTGGCTTCCATGTGACTAGGGACAATTGGGTCTACCCTTAAGATGCCTCTTTTGTGATTTCTTTCATAAGTAGGTGATAAGAGATGAAACTTGAGATGAAATTTTCCAGGTGACCCTTGAATTTCAAAAGGTCTGATGGTCAGTAGTATGGAGGCAGCATTGGTACTCACTGTCATGAGAGAAGCAGAAGAGTGGGACTGATTGTCAGCAAGGTAAGCTATCACTGGAGAATTTTGGCCACCACCAGGAGAGGTAGGGTACAAGCCTGGCCCATTTTATCAAGAGACAGATGCAAAGAGTTATTGGATAGATTGTACCCAGTGATGAAGTACAATGTGAAATGATTAATTAGCAGCCTATCAAACCATTTTACATCTTGATAAGACTTAACCACTAGCACCCCCAACAAATGCTAACTATTCTTAGAAGTTATGAAATTCTGTTTAAACTGCTCTGCTAATGCATACTGTGATTCTTTTAGGTTTCACTTTGTTTTCTATATAGTAACAAATGTCCTCTTTGTTAGTGAGCCCAGCAATGTGAGACTTGGTTTCCACTAATTAGAGTTCAATAATATAAAATGAATGAACCAGGTTCTGGACCACAATAGGTGAGTTCAGAATAGAATGTGACATAAGCTGTCAGTCCCTATGAGTACCAGCTGAATGATACCCCTAAGTTGTTGGAAATTTCTTGAGGTGTCTTGTGTAATATCTCCTGTAATTTTTACAAAGTGAGATAATGCATATAAAA
Organism: Monodelphis domestica; assembly: GCF_027887165.1. NCBI lineage: Eukaryota > Metazoa > Chordata > Mammalia > Didelphimorphia > Didelphidae > Monodelphis > Monodelphis domestica. The sequence goes on along the minus strand of NC_077228.1, from coordinate 224,157,967 downwards.
GCACTTTGCAGACCCATATAACTGAGATATTATCACCTTTTAGCTTATCAACTCTCCAGTGTACAGACTTAGGAGCAACTAGTGGTACAAGCCTATAGAGCTGTAAGATATTATTATCTTTTATTTTATTCACTTTTCAATGGACAGATAGCTAAGTGTTGCAGTGGATAAAATGCTAGAACTGTATTCAAGAAGACTTATCTTCCTGTGTTCAAATCTGGACTCACTAGCTGTGTGATCCTGGGCAAGTCACTTAACTCTATCCCTGTTCTTTGTATATAAAATAAGCTGGAGAAAGAAATGGCAAACCACTACAGTATCTTTGCCAATAAAATCCTTAATGGGGTCACAAAGAGTTGGATACGACTGAAACCACTGAACAACTAGTACAAACTTGATTGTGTCACTATAATGTTAGAAAACTCTTTTTCTATGCCTTCAAGGTCCTCTGTAATTTAACTCCTACCTATCTTTTCTGTCTCATCTCATTCCTCTATGTCCTGGCTAATTTGACCAATGTTCCCTAAATACATCCTTCCCTTTCCTCCTTCTCTGATTTTGCTCTCACCATCTTCATGCCTAGAATTATCTTTTCTTGAATGCCTCTTGTGAAATACTACCTTTCCCTCAGTACTTAGATCAATAATTCCTTTCCTCTATGAAGACTTCCCAGATTTTTACCTTTCATAGAAGTAATTTTTGTTTTGTTTTGCTTAATAGGCAGTTAGTGAATATAGTGAATACACCATTAAATCTAGAATCAGGAAGGACTGAGTACAAATACTTTCTCAGATATTTAATAACTGTGTGACCCTGAGGAAGTCACAAAATCTCTGCCTGCCCCATTTTCTTCAACTGTAAAATGGAGAAAATAACAGAACCTACCTCCCAGGTTTGTTATGATAATCAAATAAGATAAGGCTTTTTGCAAACCTTAAAGTGGTATAAAATGCTTCGTTATTATTATCTTGCCTCCTTCTAAAGTGTAAAATTCAAATATAGCATTTCCCACATTTAACTTTGCATCCCCTCAATAATTCCCCCTGACCTTAATATTTTGTAAATTCTAGTAAAAAAAAAGTCTGTTGAATTAATGGACATCTTGCCATCTCCATGTAATAGGTGTATGGGGGTGGCCTTTAACCATGGGGATGGATTCCATGACAACAGATATCTTGTAGGAAGGTCCAAGGTTATATCTGATTATATCTTATGGAAGAAAATCAGTTTCATATCCTCCATTAGAGTTTAGGGATACCATTTCAGATTTACCTTCCAATCTTTTCTCCATAAAATACAAATCTAGGTGTTATTCTCACAGTTCTAAATTTTTATTCTTCATAATGCCTAGGAATGCCTTGGAAGTACCTATTACAAGGCCAAGAATGAAATATTCTTCTAGTGAAATGAAAGTACTTATTAATAACAATAATTAAAGAACAAGGAGTCTGCTCCTATAACCTGTAAGAATCAGATCACTATAAACAGAGCATTTTCATTAGCCATTTCTTAAACATCTACCTTGTAACTAAGTGTTAGGATTTCAAAGCCAGTGGTGAAATGGTGTCTACCATCAAGGAGCTTACAATCAGATTTACTCAAAGCTATAAGTTTTCATTCAGAAGGAGGAGTAGTTTTTAAATAGGCAGGCTCACAGGTTGATTAAATTCTAGGAATCTTTCCCTTGCTTATGAGCAGTATATATTTATTTTATGCCAAAATTACCATGCAGATATCAATAAATATCTGCAATAAATATCTCTTCTCAAAGCATTGGCTATAGATAAGTTAAAAAAGAGCAAATGAAAAAGCTGAGGAGTAGTGATTTTCTCTCTATCAATAAATAATCAAGACAACAAAATACAGAGATGGGGACCATTTCTTCAATAGCATGAGCTCAAAAAGAAAGCTTTACATGAAATCGGCTTGATATGAATGGATTAACAAATAACAACCCCTGTCTTCTAGGCAAAACACATAGAAGAATAATGGATTTGTCATGGCAACCACTCAGCCTTAGTGTTATGTCTATGCTATTATAATAAGGATTGAGTGAAAAAGATGGGCCTATTGGGGCCATTCTTTGGAGCATACACTGAGTTGCCCTGTTTGCTTCTCTATTTACTTTTTAAGGGCTTGTTTCTTTGGGATTATATAGAAAATCCTAGTTAGTCCCTTGGTTCCATTAAGCCAGTAAGAGTGGCTTACTTAATAAGAGAGTGATTTTACTGTCTCTCTCTTCCTGTGATTCTATAGGTGAGATCAAGTAATACTAGGATTTCTCATGAGGGTGGAGGACAGGTTTCTTCTCTTCCTTCTCCCTGCTGGCAGTAAGGTACCTTAGCCTGGATTGCTAGAAGATGTAGACTTGGAGGGAACTGTTTGGACAGTGCAGAGCCAAGGTGAAATGTAAAATGCTTATTCTGTTGTCCTAAAAGATGCATCAGATCTTGTCATCTGGTGGATCAATAGCCAGAGAGAGAATAACATTAGTTACAACTTAGTACATCCAGTTTTGAGTCTGTCAAAGTGTACCTTTGGTATTTAACATTTCTTTTGTGTAGAAGGAATACAGTGTTATCTTATATACCTGAATGCCATTGTATTTTGAGTAGCTTCTCCGTTCCTCAGCCCTCTTTAGGGACACCTTAAGAGTTAAACGGAAGTTTTGAGTAATTTTCCCTGAGTCAGACAATGAAACAAAAGAACTTGACTTTCTCTTTAGAGGTTGCAGCTCCCCTGGGTCCAGAGGAAAACAAGAGGATGAATTACCTGAGCCAGATCTGGGCTCAACAGAAGGTATTATTACACAGGGAATTAAAATTTTAAATTCTTTTTTCCAGGCCCCTAAGCATATTTTCTCAGTAAATGCTCTGATTTTCTAAGAGCTAATGGTTTCAGTACCTTTTGTCTGACTGGCTAGAAGTGTAAATATCATTTCTTCTTTTTTCCACAAAAATTGTTTGGTTCAGAAGGTGCTCTCTCTTTTGAATCCCTTGCTTCTCTAGTGAGAAAACTGCTTTTATATTTCTCTTCAGGTACAGGGTTTAGGTCTTGTGCCTTTCCTCATAGCAAATGCTGAAGGAAGATTCATTCCTGATTTCTTTCCTGGTATTTGTAAGCCTTTGTCTTTGAGAACAATTTTTGTCCAAATTGCCATTTCAGTACATGATTATCTAATTCAACGGATATTGATTATGTCCTTACTGTGGACAAGGTGCTATTCTGGAAACTAAGGCTATAAAAGCAGAGCAGTACTTGCTCTCAAGCTTACATTCAACTGGTGGCATACCATATGTACAAAAAAAAATTATAGCAAATACAAAGTAACTTGAAAAAAGAGAGCACCAGCAACTAAGAGGATCCAAATAATTTGATATATGAAGTATACAAAGAATCACAGAATTTCACTTATTTCACTGAGAACAATTAGTTCAACTTATTGCTTCTACAATGCACCTGACAATAGTCATTCAACCTTTCTTTGAAACTCCATGAGGTAGAATGCATTTCTTTCTGTGATAGCCCATTTCGTGATTGGGCAGATGAAATGATTAAGGGAGTTTTTCCTCTATTGGAGGCCAAATCTGCCCCTTTTCAATTTCCATCTTTTGTCTTATTCTAGGGCAGAAGTGCTAAACACCCTTCAGCACTGCAGGCAACAAGACTAAAATATAATTGAGAAATATTTAACAAATAATATTTAACAAAGTTAATATTAGATGTATTTTTGCTGTTTTTTTCCATTTGAATTAGTTGATTTAGTCAATTTAGAACATTATTCCTTGGTTACAATAATCACATTATTTCCCTCCCTCCCTTCCACCCACCCTTCCCACAGCCAACAGGCAATTTCATTGGGTATTACTCCTGTCCTTGATTAGAACCTATTTCCATGTTGTTGGTGTTTGTTTACACTAGGATGTTCATTTAGTCTACATCTCCAACCATATCCCTTCGATCCATGTACTCAAGTAGTTGTTTTCCTTTGGTGTTTTTATTCCCAAAGTGTTTCCTCTGAATGTGGAGAGTGGTTTTTCTTGTAGATTCCTCCAAGTTGTTCAGGGTTATTGCATTGCCACTAATGGAGAAGTTCATTACATTTGATTGTACCACAGTGTATCAGTCTCTGTGTACAATGTTTTCCTGGTTCTACTCCTCTCACTCTGCATCAATTGCTGGAGGTCATTCCAGTCCCCATGGAATTCCTCCACTTTATTATTCCTTTGAGCACAATAGTATTCCATCACCAACAGATACCATAATTTGTTCAGCCATTCCCCAATTGAAGGGCATGCCCTCATTTTCCAATTTTTTTGCCACCACAAAGAGCACAGCTATGAATATTTTTGTACAAGTCTTTTTCCTTATTGTCTCTTTGGGGTACCTGTAGTGCTATGGCTGGATCAAGGGGCAGACAGTCTTTTAGCACCCTTTGGGCATAGTTCCAAATTGCCCTCCAGAATGGTTGGATCAATTCACAACTCCACCAGCAATGCATTAATATCCTGACTTTGCCACATCCCTTCCAGCATTCATTACTTTCCATTGCTGTCATGTTAGCCAATCTGCTATGTGTGAGGTGATACCTCAGAGTTGTTTTGATTTGCATTTCTCTGATTATAAGAGATTTAGAACACTTTTTCATGTGGTTATTAATAGTTTTGATTTTTTAACTGAAAATTGCCTATTCATGTCCCTTGCCCATTTATCAATTGGAGAATGGTTTGATTTTTTGTATAATTGGTTTAGCTCTTTATAAATTTGAGTAATTTGACCTTCGTCAGAGGTTTTTGTAATGAAGATTGTTTTCAGAGGTTTTTGTAATGAAGATTATTTCCCAGTTTGTTGCTTCCCTTCTAATTTTGGTGCATTAGTTTTGTTTGTATAAAACCTTTTTAATTTGATGTAATCACAATTATTGATTTTACATTTTGTGATTTTTTCTAGCTCTTGCTTGGTTTCCCAAAGATCTGACATGTATACTATTCTGTGTTTGCCTAATTTGCTTATAGTGTTCTTCTTTATATTCAGGTCATTCACCCATTCTGAGTCTATATTGGTGTAGGGTGTGAGATGTTGATCCAAACCTACTCTCTCCCATACTGTCTTCCAATTTTCCCAGCAGTTTTTTTATCAAATAGTGGGTTTTGGTCCCCAAAACTGGGATCTTCGGGTAAAGCTTCCTCAAAGGGGAGAGAGAAGCTTTAAGGTAGGAAGATAGAGAAAGGATAGAAATTTTAGATACCATGAGGGGGATGACAGAGTCGAATTAGAGATATGAGGTGGCAGGAATGAGTCTTTATTAATTATCAATGAGCCACAGCCAAATTCTGATCAAAGGACCATTCCAAAAGCTTATACCAGTCCAGAGATCCAGATTCAATACCACACAGGTCGGAGAGAAGATAGAGAAAGATTAGAGATGGAGCCTGGCCCAAGGCCAGGCTCCAGCAAGGACAGGCATCAGTGTGATCTGGTAAGGAGGAAGAGCAGAAGAGAGAAAGGCAGAGCTGGCTGAGGCATATTTAATCTCTTTGATATGCAAATATACACAGTACATAGGGATGATCATCATTGGTTAATGACAAGGTATAGGTATGGTTTCTCTTAACCAGGTGAGCACAAAGAAACCTATGTTCCTGCCTAACCTGGGGGAAGCTGGGGTCAAGGGTCAGAGGCTTTCCTAGCCATGTGCAATACTGAGCATGCTCAAGACTGAGCATGCTCTCTTCTAAGGCAATCTGTACATACCAACTGTTTCCCTTGCCCATAGCTAGGGGTGGACTGCTACATCGGGCTTATCATAGACTGTCTTGCTGAGGTCATCTACCCCAAGTCTTTTCCATTGATCCTCCTTTCTATCTCTTAGTCAGTACCAAATTGTTGTTATGACCACTGCTTTATAGTATAGTTTGAGATCTGGGACTGCAAGGCCACCTTCCTTTGCATTTTTTTTTCATGATTTCCCTGGATATCACTTAACTTTTGTCTGTCTCAGTTTCTTCAACTATAAAATGAGGGATAATAATAGTCCCCACATTACAGTATTGTTGAGAGGACTAAATGGGATATTTGTAAAGTGCTTAACACAGTGCCTGGCACATAGTTGGCACTTCATAAATATTTGCTCCCCTCCTTCTCTGCTCTTAACAGAGGTTTAGCTCTCACAACACATCATTCTTTTCATTCTAGTCATTTGTATACATTTGTTATTTCCCTTCTTGGAATTTAAAATTTCCTGAGATCAGGAATTATGAATAATTCATTTTGTTATCCTTTGTGCCCCATTACCAAACACATGCTTTTATACCTAGCACTGTGCCTTATATAAATCAGAGAATCAATATATGTTAAATGAATACCCAAGTGTAGTTCGTATTAAGAGCTGGTTAATTTTGGGGTCTATAATGGATAAAGTTAATTACATGTATCCTATCAATTTGGATGGGTTGAATATCCTTCATTGGCATTATTCTGGTCTCACTTATACCTGACAATAAACAATTCACTTTGGTCGATCAATCATTTCAGTGGCTAGAAAATATAGCTAATTTGAAAGATAGAGAAACAAAATGTTCTCTGTTCTGTCCAGGCAAAGTGTTACTATTGTATTACTTTAAGTACTTTGAGCACTTAATAACACTTTTTTAAAAATCCCTTACCTTCTGTCTTGGAGTCAATACTGTGTATTGGCTCCGAGGCAGAAGAGTGGTATGGGCTAGGTAATGGGAGTCAAGTGACTTGCCCAGGGTCACACAGCTGGGAAGTGTCTGAGGCCAGATTTGAACCTAGGATCTCCCATCTCTAGGCCTGGCTCTCAACCCACTGAGCTACCCAGCTTTCCCCTCTTAATAACACTTTTAATAGATTTGGGATAATCTTAAAGGATGAAAATAGGATTCTGGGAACTCATATATGTATTATAGGCCTTAGATAGATAGACCTGGTGTGAGGGGAAAAAAATTTGACCATGTAATTTCATTAGTTAGGGCAGCTAGATGGTGCAGTGGATAGAACTCGGAGTCAGAAAGTCCTGAGTTCAAATTTGACCTTGTACACTTACTAGCTGTGTGACTCTGAGCAAGTCATTTATCCTTGTTTACCTCAGGTTCCTTTTTCTGGAAAATGAGTTGGGTAAGAGAATGGCAAATCACTCTAGTATCCTTGCCACAAACTGTACCCAAAAGGTGTCATGAAATGCTGGACTAGACTGAAATGACTTAACCAAAAAAAATTTCATTGATTAGCAATAAAGAACATTCAGAGGTTTAAAAATAATAAAATTTGAATTGATTTATCACAAACTGCACTTGATGGCTGACCTCTGATTGACAAAAGCCTAAACAATATTCTTTGTTTGGTCACTAATGAAGAGAATGGCTGGGATTTTGCCTGAAAGGCTGTATGGCTTAGTAAATAATGAAGTATTCTTAAAAGTTAGGAAGACCTCAGTTCAAATCCTGCTGGAGATATTTATTGTCTATGAGACTCTGGACAAGTCAATTATCTTGTCTATGACTCAGTTACCTTTTATATAACATGATGAGGCCAATGGCTTCTAACGGTCCTTCTAGCTCTGATTCTATAATTCCTGAGGAATAGGTTTGAAAGTTCTCTCAATTCAGGCAAATTCTTTCTTGTCAACCTGCCAAATTTTAAGTGACCACAACATTATAGCAGAAATACTGATTGAAAATGTGCTAGGCTCTGAAAATCTGTTATAATATTATACTAAGAAGTCAAGATGGCGGCCTAGAAGGAGCAGAAGTTCAGACCTCTGAATACCCGTCCTTACCGGTCACAAACTGAATGCTCCTAGGGGACTGAAAATCAAACCTAACAATAAGACAGAGCCAAGGAACCCTCCTGCTGGACTCAATTCAAAAGGTACGCCCCCCCCCCCACCCCAAAAGCTGGAATCCAAGAACATTTGGTTTTAAGAGGAAGGCAGAAGGAAGGGCCCAGGACCCTTCCCCCACGCCCACCTAGAGCACTAAGCCACCAGCGGCAGTGGGAACCTCTGGGTGAACAAAAGTGCTGGTCTGGAGGGTGTACCTTGTAGGCAGGGCTGTGCCAAGCTCAGAGCATCAACCACAGATGGCAGGGAAGTAGCTGAAGAGAGAGCATAGAGCTGGCAGCCTGGCCAGAGCTGTGGAGATCCTCCATATTTGCTCCAGCCTTACAGGAGATTTTGGCCTCAGAGCACAACCAGCCCAACCAAGCTGAACTTAATCCCATCAAAAGTCTTCAGAACTCAGGGAAGCCCAGGCTCCACACCCCTCCCTCATTGACTGCTGGAGTTTAATCCAATCAAAAGCCTCCAGAGGACAGGGAAGTTCAAACCCCAACAATCCTCCCCCACAGACTGCACCGAGAGATATTCTGTATAAGCTCAAAGAGGGGAGACTTACAGGAGCCCCCAAAACCAAAAAAATGAGAGAAGCAAAAGCACAGACAAATATGGGGAGCAAAGAAGAGGTAAATATGAGCAAACAACAGAAAATGAAGAAAGAAATTACAATAGACAGCTTCTATACAGTGAACAGAACAGAGGGGGAGGGATCAGCAAACAATAAATCAAAAATCCCCGAGAATTGGATACAGGCTTTGGAAGAACTCAAAATGCAATTCAAAACACAATTAAGAGAGGCTGAAGACAATTGGGAAAAGAAATTAAAAACTAAGATAAGTCATCTGGAAACAGAGGCACTTGAACTAAAATGGGAAAATAGTGTCTTGAAAGCCAAAATCAACCAGATGGAAAATGAGGCAAAGGAGAGGAAAGATGAGGTAAAGACGATGAAAGATGACCTCCATAGAAAATCAGACCAGAAAGAGAAGGATGACTAAAAAGCCAGGAATGAAATCCAGTGAAAATGAAAACTAAAATTAAGTGACCTCACAATGCAGCAGGACACTATAAAACAAAACCAAAAGAATGAAAAAATTGAGAAAAATATGAAGCATCTCATTCACAAAACAGAGGATTTAGAAAATCGTTCCAGGAGAGACAATTTAAGAATCATTGGTCTACCAGAAGACCATGACAAAAGAAAAAGCCTGCCTGTACAGAATACTAAAGGAAATTATTCAAGAAAACTGCCCTGATATTCTAGAACAAGAGGGAAAAGTGGAGATTGAAAGAATCCACAGATCACCTCCTGTACTTAATCCCCAACTGACTACACCCAGGAATGTTATAGCCAAATTAAAAACCTATCAGAACAAAGAAAAGATATTACAAGCTGCCAAGAAGAGGTCATTCAGATACCATGGAACCACAGTGAGGATAATGGAGGATCTGGCTGCATCCATACTGAAGGACCGAAAGGCATGGAATATGATATTCCAGAAAGCAAGGGAACTAGGTCTACCACCAAGAATCAACTACCCAGAAAAACTGACTATATTCTTACAGGGGAAAGTATGGTCATTCAACAAAATAGAAGAATTCCAAGAATTTGTAAAGAAAAGACCAGACCTGAACAGAAAATTCGATGCCCAAGCACAGAACTCAAGGGAATCATCAAAAGGTAATTTAAAAAGAGGGAAAAAGAAAAAAAAACAAAACAAAACAAACAAAAACCCCCCTTTTTAAAAGAGACTCAATAAATTAAAATGTTGTGTATCCCTATAAGAAAAGAGATCATTGATAACTCTAAAAACTGTTGTTATCACCTAGGCAGCTAGAAGAATCACACTTAAAGGAAACAGTGACAAACTGTATGGGATGAAAGGACAAGACATAAATAGGTATATAGATATATGCATGCATAAATACATATACATGTATATATATACACAAATATATACAACAAGAGCTAAAAAAAGAGGTTGATACTAAAAGAAATGGGAAAAAGAAACAAATGGGGCTAAATTCATATGTCACAAAGAAGCACATGGTGGGAAAGGGAGAACATCAATACACTGTAAGGGTAAAGAGGTTGGAGATAGGAAATACTCAACTCTTACATGCTTTGAAATTGACCCAGAGGGAAGACAATCCAATCCATTGGGGCAGAGAATAGATTTATGCCCTATAGGGGAGTAGAAGGGTAGCAAATGGACTGGTGGGGAGGGAAACAGTACAAGGGAGGGAGAGGGTGTGGGGTAATTTTAGAAATACTACAGGGAAAATAAGGAGGGGAATAAGAAGGGAGGGGGTAGAAAGGGAAGTAAAATAAGGGTGGGAAATATAGGGGCTAATTAAAAACAAACATTGGTGTAGAAGGAAATAGTGAAAGAAGAAAAGGAAGGACCAGGAGTAGAAATCAAAATGCTGGGAAATACACAGCTAGTAATCATAACTCTGAATGTGAATGGAATGAACTCACCCATAAAGCGCAAGCAAATAGCAGAGTGGATTTGAATCCAAAATCCTACCATATGCTGTCTACAAGAAACACACATGAGGACGGTAGATATGCATAGGGTGAAAGTAAGAGGATGGAGAAAAATCTACTGGGCATCAACTGATAAAAAGAAGGCAGGAGTAGCAATCATGATATCTGACAAAGCCAAAGTACAAATAAATTTAGTTAAAAGAGATAGGGAAGATAATTACATCCTGATAAAAGGCAGTATAGACAATGAGGAAATATCCGTACTCAACATGTATGCACCAAATGGCATAGCATACAAATTTCTAAAGGAGAAATTAGTGGAACTCAAGGATGAAATAGATAGAAAAAGTATACTAGTGTGGGACCTGAACCTTCCTCTATCCAAACTATATAAATCAAACCAAAAAATAAATAAGAAAGAGGTAAGAGAATTGAATGAAATTTTAGAAAAATTAGAGTTAGTAGACCTGAAGAAAAAAAAATAGGGACAAAAGGAATACACCTTCTTTTCAGCAGCACATGGTACTTTCACAAAAGTTGACCATGTATTAGGGCATAAAAAACATTGCAAACATGTGCAAAAGAGCAGAAATAATAAATGAAACCTCCTCAGATCACAATGCAATGAATATTATAATTAGTAAGGGTACATGGAGAGACAAATAAAAAATTAATTGGAAATTAAACAATACAATTCTCTAAAACCGGTAATTAAAGAACAAATCATAAATACAATTAATAACTTCATTGAAGAAAATGACAGTGATGACACATCCTTTAAAAACCTATGGGATGTAGCCAAAGCAGTACTCAGGGGATAATTTATATCCTTGAGTTCATATATTAACAAATTAAGAAGGGCAGAGTTCAATGAATTGGGTGTGCAAATTAAGAAACTAGAAAGTAAAGAAATTAAAAATCCTCAGATGAAGACTAAATTAGAGATCTTAAAATCAAAAAAGAAATTAATAAAATTGAAAGTGAAAGAACTATTGATTTAACAAATAAGACTAGAAGCTGGTACATTGAAAAAACAAATGAAATAAACAAAGTACTAGTAAGTCTAATTAAAAAAAGGAAAGAAGAAAACCAAATTGAAAGTATCCAAGATGAAAAGGGAAACTTTATCTCTAATGAAGAGGAAATTAAGGCAATCATTAAAAACTATTATGCTCAATTATATGGCAAACTCCTAAATGAATATAGATGCAAAAATCTTAAATAGGATACTAGTAAAAAGACTACAGCACGTCATCACAAGGGTTATTCAGTATGACCAGGTAGGATTCATACCAGGAATGCAAGGATGGTTCAATATTAGGAAAATCATCCACATAATTGACCATATTAACAAGCAAACTGACAAAAATCACATGATTATCTCAATAGATGCAGAAAAAGCCTTTAACAAAATACAACACCCATTGCTATTGAAAACACTAGAAACTATAGGAATAGAAGGGCTTTTCCTCAAAATAATAAATAGTATATATCTAAAACCATTAACAAACATCATCTGCAATGGGGATAAACTTGAAGCCTTCCCAATAAGATTAGGAGTGAAACAAGGATGCCCATTATCACCTCTATTATTTAACATTGTACTAGAAACACTAGCAGTAGCAATTAGGGAAGAAAAAAAATTGAGGTATTAAAATAGGCAATGAGGAACCTAAGCTATCACTCTTTGTGGATGATATGATGGTTTACTTAAAGAATCCTAGAGAATCAACCAAAAAGCTAGTCGAAACAATCAACAATTTTAGCAAAGTGGCAGGATACAAAATAAACCCACATAAGTCGTCAGCATTTCTATACATCTCCAACCCAGTTCAGCAGCAAGAATTAGAAAGAGAAATTCCATTTAAAATCACCCGAGACAATATAAAATACTTAGGAATCTATCTGCCGAGACAAACACAGGAACTATATGAACACAACTACAAAACATTCTCCACACAATTAAAACTAGATCTAAACAATTGGAAAACATTGATTGCTAATGGGTAGGACAAACTAACATAATAAAAATGACAATCCTACCCAAATTAATTTACTTATTTAGTGCCATACCCATTAAACTCCCAAAAAACTTTTTTACTGAATTAGAAAAAAAACTATAACAAAGTTCATTTGGAAGAACAAAAGATCAAGGATATCCAGGGAAATCATGAAAAAAAATGCAAAGGAAGGAGAACTTGCACTCCCAGATCTCAAACTATACTATAAAGCAGTGGTTATCAAAGCAATTTGGTACTGGCTAAGAGACAGAAAGGAGGATCAGTTGAATAGACTTGGGGTAAATGACCTCAGCAAGACAGTCTATGATAAACCCAAAGATCCCAGTTTTGGGAACCACAACCCACTATCTTATATAAACTGCTGGGAATATTGGAAACTATGGGAGAGATTAGGTTTGGATCAACATCTCACCTACACCAAGATAAACTCAGATGGGTGAATGACTTGGATAAAGAAGGATACTATAAGCAAATTAGGTGAACACAGAATAGTATACATGTAAGATCTTTGGGAAAGGAAATACTTTAAAACTAAGCAAGAGTTAGAATAAAATCACAAATGTAAAATCAATAATTGTGATGACATCAAATTAAAAAGTTTTTGTATAAACAAAATGAATGTATTCAAGATTAGAAGGGAAGCAACAAATTGGGAAACAATCTTCATGACAAAAACCTCTGACAAATGTCTAATTACTCAAATTTATAAAGAGCTAAACCAGTTGTACAAAAAATCAAGCCATTCTCCAATTGATAAATGGGTAAGGGACATGAATAGGCAATTTTCAGTTAATGAAATCAAAACTATTAATAAGCACATGAAAAAGTGTTCTAAATCTCTTATAATCAGAGAAATGTAAATCAAAACAACTCTGAGGTATCACCTCACACCTAGCAGATTGGCTAACATGACAGTAAAGGAAAGTAATGAATGTTGGAGGGGATGTGGCAAAGTTGGGACATTAATGCATTGCTGGTGAAGTTGTGAATTGATCCAACCATTCTTGAGGGCAATTTGGAACTATGCCCAAAGGGCGATAAAACACAGTCTGCCCTTTGATTCAGCCATAGCACTGCTGGGTTTACACCCCAAAGAGAAGATAAGGAAAAAGACATGTACAAAAATATTCATAGCTGAGCTCTTTGTGGTGGCAAAAAATTGGAAAATGAGGGGATGCCCTTCATTTGGTGAATGACTGAACAAATTGTGGTATATGTTGATGATGGAATACTATTGTGCTCAAAGGAATAATAAAGTGGTTGAATTCCATGGGGACTGGAACAACCTCCAGTAATTGATGCAGAGTGAGAGGAGCAGAACTAGGAAAATATTTTACATTGAGACTGATACACTGTAGTACAATCAAATGTAATGAACTTCTCCATTAGTGGCAATCCTGAATAACTTGGAGGCACCTACAGAAAATCACTATCCACATCCAGAGGAAACATAGTGGGAGTAAAAACACCAAAGAAAAATAACTGCTTGAATACATGGGTTGAAGGGATGTGGTTGGGGACGTAGACTCTAAATGAACATCCTAGTGCAAACGCCAACATGGAAATAGGTTTTGATGAAGGACACAAGCAATACCCAATGAAATTCCACACTGGCTGCTGGAAGAGTGGGTGGAGGGGAGGGAAGGAAATAATGTGATTATTGTAACCAAGGAATAATGTTCTAAGTTGACTAAATAAACTTATTCAAATGAAAAAAAAAAAGAATATTGTACTTACGACTCAGGAGAGACCTGGATTCAAATCTTCTTTCAGCTCTTATAAGCTATGAGATCCTCAGCAAGTCACTTAACCAGTTTCCTTATTTATCATATGGAAATAATAATTCCCATTGTCTCTACCTCACAGGTTGTTGGGAGGATCACATGAGATTCAAGTAATTTTAATTCAATGAACATATATTAAGAGCTTATAATTATATCTATCACTTTTCAAATCTGAAGTGCTATGTAAATGTTAACTATTACTACTAAACTTGAAAGAAGCTTTGAAGAAGACAGGAAGTTATTCCAGATTTATCAGTTACATGATAGACAGTAACAAGGGGAAGAAAATCAATGCAAAGAGATTCAACTAGATGAATGACTACATATACAATTTACTTTTTTCTGTGAAGGATTATTTAAAAAAATCTTTACACTATTACTTCTTCATGAAAAGGTTCTTAAACATGAAAGTCATTGCTTAGGAGTAAGTTTGGTTTGATTATGAAAATGTTATCAGTTTGAACTTCTTTAATATTTAGTAGCTTATTAAAGTATAAGGAGTGCTAACTTTGGCATCAGAAAACCTAAATTTAAATCTAAGCTCTAGTATTTACTACCTTTGTGACCTTAAGCAAGTCACCTTTTAACCTCTAAATTTCTTACCTGTAAATGAGAAATGTAAAATAAGAAGGATCTTTAAGATCTCTTCCAGCTTTAAATCTATGATTCTAGGATTCTAATTTTGGGGTATCTTTGCCAAGAAAATACCAAAAGGGGGCACAAAAGACCCAGAAATAACTGAAAACAATTGAACAACATTACTCAAAGCCTTGAAGGGTTTTAACTAGATGGCCTCTAAATTCTCATTTAGCTCTAAAATTCTGTGAATTTTAACAAAAGACAATGGTTTCACACTGGATAGAATATTGGGTGTGGTATCACTAAGAACTGGATTTCAGTTTTGCCCCCTGAAATTTACATGTGTGGGATTGTGCGTAATACGCTTAACCTGCATGTGCCTCAGCTCCTCAGGACTTTTCCACTAAATCACAGCAGCCTGTAATCAGGTTCAGTGAACCTCAAACAAATTTATAATCTATCAGCCGGTGAGAGATTATTTCTAAGCATTAAATGCTCATGAGGACTAAAAAGTTAAGGATTTCTCCTATGTTTAAAGATATTTTATAGCCCTCCAAACCAGTGCTTTGTTGTCTTTATTGTTTGCTTGGAGGCAAGATATTTACTTTTTTATTCCATCGGTATAACATTCCCAGGTTTCTCATTTTTTTTGTTTGGTGTCCTTTATTTTATTTAAATTTATTCACGCATTCTGAATTATTACTTGGATCATTAGGCTATTCTCAGACAGTTGGTGGTACAATGCATAGAGCATTTGCCTGGAGTCAGGAAAAATTCAATTTGAATTCTGTTTCAGACACATGCTAGCTGTATCACCTTGAATGAGTCACTTATCTTTCAGCCTCAAATTAGATATTTGTAAAAGCTGTTAGCACAGTGACTGGCATATAGTGGGTACTGTCAACACGGAATCTAGAAACCCTAAACTAGTAGCCTAGTAAGATCTGATGAACCCCAAGTTTTAGGATTAGCTTGTAAATTGGAAGCCCCAAAACTTGTACTTGTTCCCTGTTCCTGTGAGAACCCACCCTGAGGGGAATCCCAGGCTAGAAACTTCAGACTGAATAATGGACCCCAAGGTAAAAGACAGCCACTTGAGGTGGAGGCTGAACCCAAGCCAAATAACTCTTCTTGTCTCTGGAAGCCTCTTCTAGTACATCACACCCTCCTTCCAAGGATTGAACTCAGGACCTTCAGCTTTAGAGACTAACGCACTGCCTACCGTACTAAAGAGTCTTTGGGGTTTACGTTGGGCTTTCACCTTAGGCTTTCACCTTAGGGTCCATTATTCAGACTGAAACTGCTAGCCTGAGATTCCCTTCAGGGTGGATTCTCAAGGGAACAGGGAACCAGTACAAGCTTTGGGGTCTCCAGCTTGTTAGCTAGTCCTAAAACTTGGGGTTCATCAGATCTTACTAGGCTACAAGTTTGGGGTTTCTAGATTCCATGATGACAGTACTAAATAAGTGATTATTCCCTTCCTTTCCCCTTCTATGTTGATAACAACAACAATAATACCACCTACCTCTCAAGGTTGTTGTGAGGATCAAATAAAAAACATAGATAAAGTGCTTTGTAAACCTTAAAGTGCTATATAAAAGCAAAGTGCCAGGTATCATCACGATCACCATCATCACCACAAATCCACAGAGCAGTAAGATCTTTGAGATAATCTAGTTCAGTCCCCAGGGAAAAACAAAAGGGAAAATTTATGACTACAAAAACTGAGTGAGTGTAGGAGAATTTATACTTAGATTCTATCTAGTTGGTTCTTTTGCCTCCAGTTCTTGTAATCTCAAAAAGTAATGGCCTCATGTTTAATGGTAAAGATGGGACTATTTCTAGATTACCCCATTAAAGGGAAATATAATTGGCCAGGAAATAATGGGATAAGCCCCAAAGACCCCTTAAAAGGTTTAATTAAGATCATCAGCTCTGACACATACCAGTCTTTAGACTGCTTTATGTAGTGTGACTACTGAAACTATACCAGAGAGCAGCAAGGAGGAGTTGGTGATGGGATTTTTCTTTACCGCCCCCCCCCCCAATCTGGCCATGCTGACTAGCAGTGAAATTACTAGCTAAAAAAGTAAAATTCTATATAGTGGTTCAGTGGCAATTTAAGGAATTATAGGCACAGTTGAAGGAGCAGAGACATATCATGCAAGGAGTATGACCCTTAGCAGCCATTAAAGAGTTAACTGTGGTTTCAGGGGAGAATCAGCCCTGGCAAATGTGAGTTTAAATTAATCCCAATGCGAACTCTATGAGAATAGAAAGGACATAGAAGGGTGCCAATGTAGTACTCTATCTCTTTATATGCTGTACTGCATTCTTTTTTTTTTTTTAAACTCTTACCTTCTGTCTTAGAACCAATACTGTATATTGGTTCCAAGGCAGAAGAGTGCTAAAGGATTAGGCAATGGGGGTTAAATGACTTGCCTAGGATCACAAAACTAGGAAGTATCTGGGGTCAAATTTGAACCCAGGACCTCCCATCTCTAAGCTTGGCTCTCAATCTACTGAGCCACCCAACTGCCCCCCTGTACCTCATTCTTAAGAACTGGCAAACTAATTTCCTCTTCTTATCATTCATTCCTTGATGACACCATTTATTTCCCCCCCCCCTTTTTTTCCTCCCAAGACTGGTTTTACATACGGCAGTTGGTTGACATTTATCACTTTGTTTACTTTTGTGATACTTATTTATAATTCTTCAGAGGGAGCTGCATTCCATGCCATGCTGCCATATAGAAACAATAGATTATATCATCAGTAGGATGATAATATTTAAAAAATGAAGTTTTCCCTTCAATAAAGGAGCTTTGCAACTTTCCAAGACAGTTGAGATAATTTTCCTCTTATAAAACTCTGGGCCTATCTTGATGTCTACTATATTGTCAATGCTAGTTATATGTACTAATGGACAAGCTCCACAAAGTGTTACTCTGATGTCTCACTATGGCATGGAAGTGACCTTGGCTTCTCAAAGGCTTTGCTAGTGAATCTCTAGTTCTGGCAGATTCTGCCATGCTGGAAAGGTTATGAGTATGGCCCTAGCCAAAGACTGGGTATGTTTTCCAAAACCGACCTAGCTAAATAGGAAAACCACATCACAAGTAGGTTGTTCTACCCAATGATGAATTAGTTTGGCCATGGAAAACCATTTAAAAAAACAACAAAATTTTAAAGTAGTTTTTAGAGTAGCCTTTTTTCTGCTTCTGTAGTGGCAGTAGCAGAGTGGCAGAAAAAGAAAAGAAATTGCTGAAAATTTGCAGAGTTTTTAGAATACCAGTTAGCTTTCATTTGATTATTGGCATTTTAATGCAAGATTCTTGCCTAATATCCAACAAATGGGAATTTTACAAGAGATGCGGAATCCTATCAACTTTGATATTCTTGCTATAAATAAATACAAAAGAAAGGAGTTCAAGCTCTATGGTAGAATAGCTCACAGGTATTTTTTGGAAGAAGAAAGTAGTTATTAGAGTGAGCCTTATGACAAGCAACAAAAAACATACTGTGGGATATTTGATTACCATTTATTAAGTACCGATGACAAATATTTGTAGAAAGACCATTGTAAAAATAATTGCAGCCTAACTACAAGTATTGGTTGCTGAGGATGAAGTAGTAGAAAAATTTAATGAAGAACTTGATAGAATCTTCAGATTCCTGGTCATTTTAATGCAAAGGTGGCAAAAGGTATAGATGGGGATAAGTATATATAAAAGAGGCAAAAGGATTGTAGAAAACACAAACTGAATGCCTTGATATAATGATTATTTTGAGAAAATCCTTAGATGACAAACATCAAAAATATCATAAAGAAAGAAATAGATTATATTTTTAACAGGTAGGAAGAAGCTTTTTTTATTAATGTGTGAATTATCCCTGAGCCAGCCATTGATATGCACTGATCATCAAACTCAAGTTGAGATCATCAACACATCAAAGCTAAGGTCAGAATGAGTAAAAAATAAGAAGCACTCTGATGAGAAGACATGGTATTAATACTGAAACAATTTAACCCTCAACTATTTGAGTGATTGAAAAAAAATTTAATGAGAAATTGATGACAGAAACGACATCAATACCACCTATAATAACTTTGTCCAGAAATTTAATTGAGGAAAATTATTTTTACATGAAGACCAAAAGAATCTAGAAAGTAGTCAGCACATACATGATTTACTTGCCAAAAGAGGAGAGATGGATATCAAAAGCAGCATTGAAGTAGAATATGGATAGATATCTATATAAGTAGACAGATATAACATTTCTTGTTTCAGTCATTCAGCCATGTCCAACTCTTCATGACCTCATGGATCATAGCATGCCAAGTCCTTCTATCCTCCACTATCTCTTGAAGTCTGTCTAACTTTGGGGTCATAGTTTCCATGATATTATCTATTTCAACCTCTTCAACCTCTGCCAACCCCTTCTCCTTTTGTCTTCCATCTTTTCCAATAGGGCCTTTTCCAAATGAGTCCTGTTTTCTTATTACATGACCAAAGTATTTAAGCTTCAGTATTTGATCTTCCAGTAGATTGTCTGAATTCATTTAATTTATTAAGCAATTATTATGTGCCAAGCACTGTACTAAGTGTTTAGGGGTACTAATACAAAGAAGACAGTCTCTAGCATCCTAAAGGGAAAGACAACACAACATATAGCTGGAAATTAGGGGAAGGAGAAGATGGAAGGTTTATGGTGAGAGGTAAAGAAGCCCAAAGTGAGGTCAGTGAAGTTGGTCAGGCTAGGGCCTGTCATGAAATGGTGGTCTAGGTCTTAAGAGTCTATCAATTCAGGAGAGTGGACTTCAAGGCAGAGGTTTCTTCATGGTGGGACAATTGCTCATGAGGTTTTGGAGAAGTCCAGAGAATGAATCAATTTGGCAATAAATACAAACTCATTTGTAAACTCTTACAAGGAAGAATGTTGCCTATGATAAGCATATCTCATAAATTAGCAAGAAGCAGTGGAAAACAAAATCAGTTAAAAAAAAAGTTTGGTAGGAAATTCAGCTAATCAAAGTTATCCCATGATAGAAATGAAAGAAGAAACACAGAGGAAAAATGGAGGTAAATTTGCACATATCCTCATAACAAACTGTTTTCTCCATCAAGAACAGCGAAACCACCATATTTGGAATCCAAGATTACAATTCCATGTGTTTTTATAAAGGAAGAAGAAATAGTACTAAAGAGAGCAAAGATGTGGAATGGCAACGTGTACTGAGAACATTTCTGTAACAAGTGGCACAACTATGGGGACACTGAAAAATTAAAATACCCTTATGACATAGGAGATCTAGTGCAGGGTCCAGGTTGAGGAAGGATTTCACATGGATGGTGTGGTTTTCCAGATGCTGTTTTTTTTGTGTTGATTACATCAAGTCTTACTAAAAAACATTGAGCCTCCTGGAGGAGAGCTATAATGATCCATAGGCATTTGGCTTGCCCATCCCCGCAGTTGACACTAAGTAGATGAAGAATGTCAACTGACCAAATTTCAACATGCCTTTCAAAGACTTAGGTTTTAAAATTTAATCATGAAATGATTTCAAATTTTAATTACAGGTTACACCAAGCTTCAGGGCTTAAAAAAAAAAAGCCTTTCAGCAATTTTGGAAACTTTTTACATCCTGTTGTTTCTTTTGGGGTATACATGTGTATGCTCTCTGGACTGATTCCTGCAGGTCAGGGACAAGTTTCCAAATATAACTAAATGAACTTCTGATCATTATAGTTTTTCTAGCCTAGAAAAAAAAAAGATTAAACTATTAAATATATGGGCTGTAGAAGGGAATTCAGGAAAATTTTGAACTGGTGTGCCAAGGGGAGTTGAGAGGAATGGCCACAGTGGCAACAGAGACCAAAATACCAATGGAGAATCCTACATTTAGAAAGTGACTTAGAGTCCTCTAGGAACTTACTTTAAGAATTGAGCAACTGGAGATTTTCCAGAGCTAGCTGCTCTGAATATGGAAGAATCCACTAGGGATGTAACTGATTGTGCCTACACCAAGATACTGTGGAGATTTGGGGACAAAAAGAATTTTTTTTATCCTTTGCTTTATCATTGCAGATATTACCATTCATAAGTGTTTCCTATTCTTTTAGTTTGCTTTCTTGATATTTAGATAGTATTTTAATATTTGTTTGTACTAGATAAAATTAACATATAAATTTGTGTTCTGAATGTGTCTTAGAATGGATGGAGAGAAAACCAGTAACTTTGAATAATATAAAGTGTAACAGTTTAGGGATCTTCATCTTTGGTGTACTGACTGGAGGTCACTCTAATTTGGGGGTTCCAAGATTTTATGATTTTTAAATTAATAATCCACATTTTAAGGTTTCTAACATTTTGGAGAAAAGACCTACTAGGATTTGTCTAAAATATCCCCTTGGCTAAAATCCTAAAGGTGGTTTCTACTATAGACTGAGTTTAGTTTTAACTTCCCCTTCCAAACTGAGGAAATGAAAAAGATGAGAGGATGACCACCTACTTCTGGAATTTTCAAGCTGTGTGACCATAGGAAATTAACTTACCCTCTCTGAGCCTCAGTGCCTACATCTATAAAATGGGGATACTTATGGACATATCTCACAGAATTGTTGTAAAGTTCAAATGAGATCACATATACACATGACTTGTTTTCCATAATATATGGAAAGTGCTTTGTAAACTTTAAAATTATGTAAAATGAACAGATAAGAATACATGTATATATATATGTATATACATCCATTGAAGATAATGAACTATTTCACACCTGTATTTCTCCTTTGAAAGGGAACTATTAACTAATAAAAGTGTTTTGCTAGGGGCTATCTACATATATGTTAGTTATTATTATTCCACTATGTAAAATGGAGATTTGAACCCTAGACTTCAATCCCCAGAAGTCCTTGTTATTTCCCAGAATTCCCTATAATTTCACCTGAGTCTCCACCTGGGCAAGATCACAATTAGTATTTAAACTGGCAGTAATGCCTACCTCTCTCTTCTAATGCTCTCACTCTCTCTGCTTGGCCATTGCAATGATATAATAAGTAAGCTTTGAATGGGCTAATCAGTCTTGAGCACAAACATGGTTATTATTTTGTATCCTTGATTTCTAATAATTCTTAATAAGCCTCATAAAACATAATATTTTTATTACTAGGAACTAATTTAATTTTTACAACTATACCTCAGTGCTTTGATTGAGAAGGTGGAGCTTTCCTTCAAGAACACTTAGAGATTTAGCCTTTCTGATTGACTTTTCCCCTTCTCTAACTCTTTTTGTTTTCCTTTCTTGCTCTGGCTCCCCTATATATCGCCATCTCTTTTTTACCTTGCACCTGGAGCTCCTCAAGGAATCTCTTCCTCCAAAAAACCTTCAACCAATTTATCCCTCATTTTTTCTTTACTAACTATAACTTCTAAAAACCAAGATAGTTTTGTGTGATTTTCATAGCAGGATTCAGACACAGGCTTTCTTTCAGCAACAACAAAGATGTGGGAGGATTGAAAAAAGACAGCTTCTGACAGTTTATGTGCATACAATACTCACACACACAGAAGCTAGAGTAGATACCTAGAAATCTAAAAAATGGGGAAATTTAACTACAGATGTACCCTGATATTTGTTATTAAAAAAAAGAAAAATAGGGAAGACAGCATGATGTAGGAGAAAGAATATGGGATTTAGGTGAGTGACCCAGGTTCCAATTCTAGATCCTAAGCATAAAAATGATAAATTCAAGTATCTACTATGTGCCTGGCAGTGTAATTGGACTGGAGATGTCAGAGGTAAAAAATAAATAATTCCTGTCTCCAAAGACCTTGCATTCAATGTCCTTTCTCCCTTTATCATTATCCTTTAAGTCAGGTCTTACATTATCATTGCATTTGACAGTCAGACTTTGGTTCACATTGTGACATTTCACTTGCCTATCTTACAGCAATTGTTTGCCTCCATTCTTATTAACTTGGGTTAACTATGACTAAATTCTCAGGGGACAAAGTACAAGAAAAAGAAAAAAAGGGCATATTGGGATAAAGGAGGAAGATATGGAAAGAAGCCCTGAATATCAAAGATAATTCCAGATTTTGAATTACTTATGATCAGATGGATCTTTCTTATAATTGACCTTAGTTTTTCAGGAGGGAAATGGGGAATGCATAGGGGAAAGGCTTAGATAATACCTGTCTTCTTGTGATAAGAAGATGTTTAAACTGGATAAAAGTATTTTCTGTTATTACTATATGCATGCCCTGCAAACTCTCCCTTCTTGAAGAGTGACTAATTTTATCTGCTAGTTAAGTAGTAAAGAATGCTGACCTAATGATGATGGACTATGTCACACCTGTGTTTCTTCTGGTAAGGGAAAAACCATTAGCTGATAAAATTCTTTTGCTGATGGATTAATTTTAGAGCATTATTTATGGAACAATATATAAATATTTCTATATATTACAAGTTAAATTCTGAACATGTATTAGAGATTTAAAAAACTAAAGTGGTTTAGTGTCTCCAAAAGGAAAAAATCCTAGAAAAAATTCTCAAAATAAAATATGATTTTTACTTCTATCAACTCAAAAAAATCTGAACTAGGATTTTTGTCCTTAATCTACCTCATTAATACATGCTTTGTATTTCACAGAAAGGGACATATATTCCATCAATAATTTCACATATGGTACTAATAATCAAAATATAAAAATTTAAAAAACCCAAATTATTATTTCTTACAACAGAACTACAAACATCACTGGAATTCATGAAACTCTTTTAAATTCCAAGGGAAAAGGGAAATAGGAAAGGAGTTAGATAAAATCTAATCTACTGAATATAATTCTGGGTCCTGTTCTGTCTGTGGTATGATTTTATTATAGTTTTTGGCTTCAGTCTTCCACTTCTTGAAAATGGGAAGGGAATATAGGGAGAAAAGATTTGACCATTACTTGCTTTACAGTGATAATAATAGGTTTAAATAGGTGAAAAAGACATTTTCTGATGAAGGATATACTCTACAGCAAGATTGATTTCTGTCCCATCTTTAACTATTATATATATACATATATATATATATGTATATTTATAAATATACACACAAAACACATGCTTCATGATTCTTTTTATTAATATTTCTAGTAAGGAGTACATTGAAGAAATGGATCTTTCTTCATCTTTATTAGTTCCATTTCCAGTAATTAAGTACCTATCTACTCTCTGTAGCTGTTTCCTAATACAGCACATAAAACCTGTCCAAGAATATGCATGTTCATCAAAACCAATGATGCTAACTGCTGACCGACTGTCATTAACTTTCAGTTAAGCCCAAGAGCATCTGCAGTGACAGTGCCCTCAGCCCTTAAAACCATCATCCGGAGAAGCTACCATGCAGATGTGACCTGGTATTTGTTTCTGCAGGTGCTGAAGCTCCTGCCTCCTCAGCAACCTCAGCTACTAAAAATCCAGAGGAGAAATCTTTGCTCCTAAAGTCCATGGCAATTATCAAATGAATTTGCATCACAAATGTTAGTGATTTTATCAATTAAATCATATTAAAGAAGATGCATTACCATCCTACATCTAAAGACCCATGGGGCCTTTTCATCTGATTTTTAGTTAAAACCTATATATGTATATATACACACACACACACACACACACACACACACACACACACACACACACACACACATATATATTGTCTCCTCCAATAGAATGTTAACAACTCAAGAACTGGCACTTTGTTTCTGTTTTCATTTGCAAACTAGAGTTAATTATTTATATAATGCTTTGCATATAGTGTTTAATATATACTTTTTTATTCATTCATTTAATTATCAGAGAGTGGCAGAATTATTCATCTCTTTTTTTCCCATTAATTCCCATCTCATTTCCCATTAATCACCCAGAAATACTTTTACCACTGAGTATAGCAAGGTTGCTCACCTCCATTGATCTTCTGTTAGATTCTAAGTAGTTTCTTTTTGCTAGATTTTCTTTTTTTGTTAACATATAAACCATACAATTGACAAACAGCTCAAAATAGATAGCTGGGCAGGTCAGTAATTATGTTTGCTTTCTGCCAAAATTCCCACTCTGACTTTGACTTTTTCTACTGCACCAAAATAGCATTCAGAACTCTAGAAGTCATGGTACTTAAGCCAACATGGTCTCCACACTTCCAAAAACAAAAATCTCAGGTGACTCTACAAATAGTCCCTTTCCTCAAATCTAAAAGGGCTAGTCCCTCAAAGGATAACTTTAAAGACATCCTAGAAGAAAAGATATCAGGATATAATATGATAGATTTAGAGGTGGAAGAGATCTTAGGGCTTAGATTTCAACCACTTAGTACTAGTCCTAGAACCTAGTAGAGGCTAAATAAATGCTCATTGAATTGAATTCCCCAATTTTACATGGAAGGAAATAGGGCCCTTAGAGATCAAGAGATTTGTACTAGTTTGTACAGGTTTTAAGAGGCTGAGCCAACATTTGAATCCAAATTCCCTTTCCCCAAATTTAGTACTTTTTTCATTGTTCCATTTGCTTCCTGGCTTTGACTTAAAGAAGCTTTGCCAAGCTTTTCTTATATTGATACCCCATACTATGGATGAAAACAAAGGAATGTTGAAAATTACTGTACCTGAGAAGCAATCCCAAGGTACCTTTGTGTTGCACATAATTAGAAAGTAATTTATTTCTTTCTCCAATACAAAACTCTCAGTAATAGAACTTCAACTGGGCTTTTACTTCATTGATTTCAGCCAAGGATACTTTCTTTGGAAATGATCATGATGATGCTTTCCTGCCCTTTCATTTCCTTGAAAGTTGCTGCAATTTGCTTATGGTCTTACAAAGCAACAACATACTTTAGGCTATGACTACCACAGGGCTTAGGACTTAGTGTATAGCTTCAGCAAAGTCATTAGTCAAGCCATCCTTCCTTCCAGAGAGATAACCCAATTCCATGACATCTTATTTTGAAATCTTTGTTATTAAAAAATGAGAGGTTCAAAAACAAACTTTGAGGAAGTGATAGAAATCTCTACTTTAGAGAGAAGCATCATGGTACAATAGATAGGGAACTAGCCTGGAGGGAGGAAAGTGTGAGTTAAAATTCTATATCTGATCTATACTGCAGTGGGTGATTGGACAAAGAACTTAATCAGTATTCCTATATCTAAATTACAGAATTACTGGTCAGCTTTGATAGATGTAGTTATTGACAATATTCCACTAAAATTAAGGTATTGGCTTCAAAAGAATCCTCAGAACGTATAAACATTATTTGTTATTAACTTGAAGTAAGAACATATCAACATGCTTTCCCTTCCCTTCCCTTCCCTCCCTCCCTCCCTCCCTCCCTCCCTCCCTCCCTCCCTCCTTCCCTCCCTCCCTCCTTCCTTCCTCCCTCCCTCCCTCCCTCCCTCCCTCCCTTCCTTCCTTCCTTCCTTCCTTCCTTCCTTCCTTCCTTCCTTCCTTCCTTCCTTCCTTCCTTCCTTCCTTCCTTCCTTCCTTCCTTCCTTCCTTCCTTCCTTCCTTCCTTCCTTCCTTCCTTCCTTCCTTCCTTCCTTCCTTCCTTCCTTCCTTCCTTCCTCCTTTCCATTTCTTTCTTTTAAAGTCTTCTGCTAAGGAGCATTTGTTTTAAATTTACTTGATTTTTTCACTTTGAATTTTAAAACTTCCAAGAGGATTACAATCTGCTTTGACGTTAAAAACAAAAGTTTTCAAATATTTAAGGGCTAAAATCTCTAATAAATGAGTCAACATAGAAAGACAGACATCCTCTACGCAACTACCCTCAAATTCCCTTCTGTAACCCCTAACAACAAAACAGTATTTGACTACTATATAATCCCTGCCTTCACTAATGTCCTATTTCCTCTCTCCTCTCAGTGGCCAGGAAGAAGAAAAAGACTAGAGGAAAAAGGGGTGGGTGTAAGTCCCTCTGGATCTCCGACTGATTACAGAGCCACTCGAGTTTGCCCAAAGGCCAAAAATGTCTTCACGTGACCCCTCCTGTTGGAAACTTCATCTGGGGAAAAACTACAACACAGCAGAGACTTCCCTTTAGAATCAGGAAAGGAGAAAGAAAAAAGTGGGGCAGGGACTCAAAGCAAGAGAGTGTGGGACAGCAAAAAAAGAAGAGGAAGGAACTAGGGCTAGGGAGGGGAGCCAGCTTTTAAGACGTGTCAAATATATAAACTTTTTCCTGTGCCTTTGAATCTTCCTCTAAAACTCATCTCTGGGAAAGGGAGGG
This sequence comes from Monodelphis domestica, assembly GCF_027887165.1. Classification (NCBI taxonomy): domain Eukaryota; kingdom Metazoa; phylum Chordata; class Mammalia; order Didelphimorphia; family Didelphidae; genus Monodelphis; species Monodelphis domestica. The sequence goes on along the minus strand of NC_077228.1, from coordinate 224,130,968 downwards.
GGGGACCGAGGGTGTCATTAACCTTAGGCGGGTGTGCTGGATGAGCATCCAGGACGGCATGTGTGTGCATGTGGTGTGTAAGGGTAGGATGGGGTATTGGAGCACTGTGCCCAAAGAGATAGGGTGGCTTTGTCAGACACCCAGCCCCGGACTCGGTGTGAGGGGAGCTATTGGTGACGGTGGTCCGAGCCCATATAGGGGCCCATCTCACCTGTTCCAACGGGCCACCTTTCTCAGGTAATAGCGGAGCGCTTCCCGGCTGGAGAGCAGAGTGTCCTCCTGTCCCTGCAGAGGCGGCTCAGGGAGGGCGCTATAGAGCGGGTGGGCAAAGAGGCTTTGAAGCTTGGAGGGGCCCTGGCGGCCGGCGTTGCGGCTGTTCGGATCATCACTTTGCTGGCTTGGCGGTACTTGGGAAAAGTTGTGTGCAGCTCCGCCGGGGCGGTAGGTTATGGCAGTAGCGGAGTCTGGGGGCGGGACGGAAGGGTCCACAGCCGAAACTGGGCAAGAGCAGCCTCCCGGACCTCCCCGGGGCCGCAACTGGAGCCGCACTTGGGGCCAGAGGTGGAAGTAGAGGTCAGCGGAGAGCAGCACCCCGAGTAGCAGCAGGGTCAGAAGCCGGTCCCGGCGGAGCCCCAGCATGGCGGAACAGGTAATAGCTGTGGGGCTGAAGAGGCCAAACTGGGACTCGGGGAGGCGAGCTAACCCGGTCTTCTGGAGGAATGGGTAAGGCAGGGAGGCTCCGGGCTCGGAAGGGTAGGAGTGAAGGAGTGTCAAGGTTGGAGTATCCTAGAAAGCAGATTCAGGGCTGGCTGGCAAGGCTGCTGTCCAGTCTGTCCGTGGCAGCCACACACCCACTCTTCGGGGGTCGCAGCCAAGCCCCGCTAAGCCAAGTAAGGCGAAATGAAGCGAGTGAATGTTTGATCTGAGTCTCTTCCTCTTTCCTGCACCCAGGGCACCCACCGAGAGCAGGTGAAGCCCCACCAGCAAAGCGCAGATGTGCGATATCCCGGAACCCTAGGCTGGTACTGGCCACTAAGTGGGATGGGGTGGGGTGGGGAGGGAGGCGTCGAGGGATAGAAGGAAAGTGGGCCAGTCAGCTTTGACACCCTGGGGAGGAAAGCGGCGTCTGCGTTGCCTGAGGCTCGTCTCCAAAGGATGCTGCTGCTTCTGCTGTTCCTTCAGCAGGAGGTGGGGATGCCCATGATCCGGGTTGGCAAAGCGAGGGGGAAGCACGAGAGTGGGTGGTGGTGGTGGGGTCGGCAGGCGGGATAAGCTTCCCTGAGCTAGTTCTGCCAGCGCGCTTGCACTCCCAGAGGCAGAGGTAAAGCACTGCCTTCCCCTAGGCGCTGGCCCAGAGCCCGACCCTCCACCCACTCTTAACTGGCACCTGCCCTTACCGCAGTTTTCCAGCCAGCTCTTGATTTCGCTGACCAGTTCTACCCTTCCACTTTTCAGCTCTCCAGGGCATTAAACTCTCTCCCACTCTTTGGCCCCTTACTTTTTTCTCTTAACTTTATAACTGGGTCTCAGCCATGGTATGTTGGAGGAGATAGTTTGGCAGCGAAAGGACTCTTTTTTTTGTTGTTGTTGTTAAAAAAAAAAAAGATTACAAGAACAAGAATAAAAACCTAAAGCCTAGGTTCTGATCTATCTCCAGTAAGCTCTTCCAGGTGAAGGATCTTTTTAATTTTCACAATGTGGAACCCCAGAGTGCTGGGTGCACTCTGCGATCTATACAAATATATCTTGTTTTGTTCATCTTTCCCTAAGGCATTAGTTTTAAAAGTAATTTTAATAATTTCCAGTTTGTTTTTAATTTGATCCCATTTGTGCCAAGTACTGACTGGAAATTTCTTCCTGGAAGTAGGTGGGGGAGTGGGTTCCTTTTAGAAAATCTTCATAAATTTAGATGGAAGTTTTTTTGGGGAACTAGGGGAGACTGAGCTAACTTGGGATCAAAGTAGGGGAAGAAATTTGTAATCTTTCCCCCTAAACCCTTCCCTCTTCTGAACTTCCCTATTACTGTCAAACTCACCACCATCTTTCCTGGTTACTCAGGCTTGAATCCTTGGTGTCTTTAATCTTTCTTCCAACTCACTTTGCTTAACCACTCTGTTGCCAAGTCTTTTCATTTAAACACACTTCTCTCCCCTCACTGAGTCACCACCCTGGTGCAGAGCCTCATCACCTCCTTCCTGGACTATTGCAATAGTTTTCTGTGTGGTCGGTCTCTTTGCCTCCAGTTTCTCCCCACTCATATCCATCCTCTATTCAGTTGCCAAAGTGATTTTACTAAAGCACAGGTTTGACCCTGTCATCCTACCATTAAAAGAAAAAATCCATTGCCTTCCTACTACAAGATCAAATATAAAATGCTCTCTTTGGCTTTTATGACCCTTCACAATTTGGTCCTTTCCTGCCTTTCCAGACTTCTTACACATACTCTCTTCCACTTACTCTACAATCCAGCAACACCGACTTTCTTGCTGTTATTTGGAAACTATAGTCCCCTCATACTCTTTTGTGGCTTTTCACTGGAAATGTAAATTCCATGCCAGGAATGCTATCCTTTCTGGTTACCCTGGCTTCCTTCAAGACTCAGATCAACTCTTACTTTCCACAGGTGGCATTTCCTGGTCATTCTACCTCCACCCCTCCAAATTACCTTCCATTTATGATGTATTTATTTCAGATGTACTTTTTTTTGTATGTGGTTTCTTTCACTAGAAATTGAGTTTTTTGAGGACAAGAATGGTACCTTTAACACTTATGAAGATTTATTGATCTTTCAACTGACAACAGAAAGATGGAATTATTGTTGAATTCCTTGTTTGGTTTCTATTATCTCTGCAAAAGAGGACCAAAAATGACTAATAAGAAGTCAATAACGAAGATAAGTAAGGAGGCAATAAGAGAAATCCTAAGTAAATTTGGATCATCTGGTTTAGATAAATTACATCCTTAGGTCCTGAAATAATTGGTAGACATAGTTACTGTCAGAGATATTTGAGAGAGCATGGAAAACCTGGGGAAATGGAAATATAAAGGAAATGGAGTTTGCAAAATTAAAGGCCAGTGAACTTAACTAAAAAAATTCCTAGAAAATTCTAGAATAGATTGTTAGAAAGATGATTGGCAAACCATCTAGAAAAGGAAGTGGTGGCTGCAGAGTGTCAGGATGGCTCTATCAAGAATTGGTGAAACATCTAATTTCTTTTACTGAATTATTAGATGAATAGAATGCTATGAATATTGTTTACTTTGATTTTATTTTTTTTTAGTCCTTACTTTCTGTCTTAGTAACAACTCTAAGACAGAAGGGCAAGGGCTAGGCAAATTGGGGTTAAGTGACTTGCCCTGGTCACACAGCTCAGAAGTATATGAGGCCACATTTGAACCCAGGTCCTTCCAACTCCAGGCCTAGTATTCTTTCTATTGTATCGCCTAGCTGCCCTGTTTACTTAGATTTAAGCAAAGCATTTACTTAAGAATCTCATACTTTTCTTATGGAGAAGACAGAGTGATATGGATTAGATGAATGGATTGGTTGGATGGTCAGATTCAGAAAGTAGTTGTTAATGGCTCAGTGTCTTTGTGACAAGAGTTCTCTTGTTAATGAGAACATCATATCTAATACTAGGACTTGTGCTGTTTAACCTTTTGATCAATAACTTTGATTAAGGACTTACATGGCTTTTTCATCAAATTTCAAATGATATCAAGTTGGAAGGGATAGTTAACACACTGGATGATAAACAGTATTCAAAAAGATCTAGACAATTTAGACCAATGCTGTCAAACTTAAATAGAAACAGACTTAGAAAAGCACAAATTACCATTGTTGTTGTTCAGTCATTTCAGTCATGTCCCATTCTTTGTGACCCTGTTTTGGGGTTTTCTTAGAAAAGATGTGGTTTTTCATTTTCTTCTCCAGCTCATTTTACAGATGCAGAATTGAAGCAAACTGGGTTCAGTGACTTACCTAGGGGTCACATAGCTAGTCTGAGGTCAGATTTGAAATTAGGAAGATAAGTATTTCTGACTCATGGCCCAGCACAATCCACTGTGCCACTTACCTGCCCAAATTAACATTATCTATAGTATATTGTATTTTTTAAACTTTGTTAAAGATTTCCCAATTACACTTTAAAAAACCCTTTCCTTCTGTCTTAAAACCAGTGTGTTGGTTCTAAGGCAGAGGAGTGGTAAGAGCTAGGCAATGGGGTTAAGTGACTTGCCTAGGGTCACACAGCTAGATTTGAACCCAGAATCTCTCATTTCCAGGTCTGGATCTTTTTTCATTGAGCCACCTAACTGCCCCATTTTAATCAGATACAGGCTGCACTGGGGAGCTTTGTGGAGACAGGCTGAATCTAATATGATGAAATTCAGTAGATATAATTGTAAAGTCTTGTTTTCAAGTACAAAAATCAACTTCACAAAGATAAGATGAGACAGGATGCAAGGATAACTAGAAGTCATTCAAGAAAATAAAATCTAGAGGTGGTTTAATGAACTTTAAGCTCAGTCTGAGTCATTAGTATAATGTGGTATCCAAAAAAGTCACTAAAATCCTGAGCTGCATTAAAAGTGGGCATAGCTTACAGGAATATAGAGGTAATAATTCTCCTGTACTATGTCCTCATTAGAACTTACCTGGAATATACCATTTTTTTACACCATAGTTTAAGAAGGAAATTGATAATCTGGAAAATGTGTCCAGAAGAGGGCAACTGAGATGAAAGGCCATGAGTCTTTGTCATATTCAAAGTATTGCATAAAATCTAATATTATTTCTGTGTTGATGATTCTCATTTCTGCTTATCCAGTCTTAACCTCTCTTCTGACTTTCAATCTTGAGCTTCTAACTGCTTATTGGACATCTCACGCTGGCTATCGTTAGACATCTAAAACTCAACATGTCCACAATGGAACTCATTTTCTTTCTTTCTCCTTTTTAACTTCCCTATTATTGTTGAAGGTACATCATCCTTTCAGGCTCCCAAATTTAACTGACCTGCAACCTAAATGTCATTCTTGATTCTTGTCAAACTTTTATTCCCCATATTCAATCTGTTGTCAATATCTGTTAATTTTTCCTTTTTTATATTTCTCAAATACTTTCCCTTCTCTCCTCTGATACCATCTCCAAGTAACTGGTGCAGGCCCTCATCTGCATGCCTGGACTATTATAATATTCTTCTGATTGGTCTGTCTGATACAAATCTCTCTTCACTTCTGTAAAGCTTAGGTCCAATTATATCATACCTCCTACTCAATAAATTCCATTGACTCCCAAGCACCTCTAGGATCAAATATGAAACCAATCATAATCTATTCCTTAACAGTGGCTTTCTGACTGTTCCCCAAACAAGACTCTCAATTTCTCAGCTCGAGATATTTTCACTTGCTGTCTCTCATGCCTGGAATTGCTTCCTTCTCTGGACTTCTGACTTCCTTGGCTTCCTTCAAGTCACAGCTAAAATCCCACCTACTACAGGAAGCCTTTCCCAATCCCTCTCAATTCTAGTGCCTTTCTTCTGTTTATTATTTCCTATTTTTTCTCTATCTAGATAATTTGTACATAGCTGTTTGTATTTTGTCTCCCCATTGGATTGTGAGCTCCTCAAAAAAGCAAAGATTGTTTTTTGCCTTTCCCTGTATCCTTAACACTTAGTTCAGTGCCTGACACATAGGAGCTACTTAAAAAATGCTTATTGACTGACTGAAGGAACCAAACATGTTTAGTCTGAACAAAAGAAATCTTGGGCAGGAGGAGGGAGGTATAGCTATCTTCAAATATTTGAAGAATTATGAAGTTATGTTTTGCTGCAGAGGGCAGAACCAGGAGCATTAGGTAGAAGTTGCAAAGAAGCACTTCAGACGACATAAATTTTTTTAAAACCAATTAGAACTGTTCTAAAGTGTAATGGGTTGCCCTGAGTGGCAGTGAGTTTCCTTCATTAGGGGTCTTTAGGATGAGACTGGATGACCAGTTAAGTGATATGTTGTCATGGGAAGATTCTTTTCACATACATATTGGATTTGATGGTTGCTGAGGTCCTTTCTAACTCTCAAGTTGTGAGATTCTCTGATGAATTCCAAGTGAATTTGAGGCACAGAAAGATTAAATGACTTAACAGAGTTCACAGGTAGTAAGGGTGGAAGAAGCATGTCCTCTGACTCTAAATCCAAGGCCATTTCCATTGCATTTGTCTGCTTCCAGTTCAAATGGGCAACTTCATAAGAACTTGATACCTGACCTATCACAAAATGTTGAAGAAGTTGAAGAGGAGCAGAGCAAATACCACTGGGAGGCTACCTGATGCCAAGGTTTGAATTAAATATGGATAACTATGTTCTTTTCCATAAGAAAGATAAATATAGGTAGTAATCAACTTATAAATCCCTGAATTAAGAATTTATGAATCCATGTGACCTGAATACTCAAATCTCAGACTGAAATAATAGAAGATAAAATAATAGACCCAGAGTCATTGGAAATGGTCACCAGGAGGGTGTAGACTATGGAGAGATGAAAAAGGGACTTAATGACAGTCTTGGAAGACACCCACAATTAGGAGGCATGATATAGATGATGATCCAACAAAGGAGGATAAGAAGCAAGTAGGAAAGGAATCAAGAGAAAGCAGTATCTGAAAAACCTAGAGGGATAATTTCCAGTAAGAGAGGGTGGTCAGCAATATTGAATGATTCAGAGAAGTTAAGAATCATCCAATTAATCAACAGGCATTAATACCAAAGTATATACCATGGTAGATGCTGGGTATATGAATTCAAAGAATGAAACAATATCTTTTCTTAAGGAACCCACATTTTATAGTGGGAGAGACAAATACACATATAAATATAAAGCAAATAAATACAAATATGGACAAAGAAATGAAATACAATCTTGATTTGGAAAGAGAGTACTAATGTTTGAGAGTATAGTGGATAGTTAATAAAGACTTCTTGAAGAACTTGGCACATAAGTTGTTAACTTAAAGGAAGAGAAGCACTCTGTGAGGCGGAGGAGGCAAGGAGTACATTTGAGACATGTGGGAAGACAAAGTACAGAAATGGGAGATCAAGTGTTGTGGGTGAGAACAGAGAGAAGACAAACTTGGCTGGATCACAGAGTGTATGATAGATAGAGGAGATCATGTTCAATGAGGCTGGAAAAATAAGTTGGAGTTTTAAAAGGTAAATACAGTTTATATTTAATCCTAGAGGCAGTCCTTGGAGTTGATTGAACAGGGTAGACACATGGTCAGATCTGTATTTAAGGGAAATTATTTTGGCACCAATGTATGGGATTGGACTGGAGGAGGGGAAAGACAAGTCAAGGAAACTGATTAGGATGTTGCTGCAATAATCTAGCTAGATAAGAAGTGAAGAAATCCTGAATTTATATAGGAACTTTTAAAGTGCTAAATGAAGGGTAGGATGAGAGAAATGTTGTAAGGGTAGGAACTGCAAGATTTGGCAACTCATGGGATGTGTGGGTGAGGGAGAGTGAGGAGTCCAGGATAATGCTGAGATTATAAATCCTAGAGACTGGAAGGATGGTGCTACCTTTCATCAAAATTTGGAAAAGGAGAGACTGAGGTGGGCAGAAGTTCATTTTTGGACATGTCAAGTTTAAGATGTCTCTGGGACATGCAGTTTGAAATGTCTAATAGGGAGTTGATAATATAACACCATAACACTAAACATGCAGGAGATACTGGGATTCCAAGAGTCATATAAAAGGAACAAGGTTACTGTTTAAGTCTTTCTCTTATACACACATATGTACAATCACATACATATATATTATATCTACATACACACATGTATAGTTATGTATTTATATTTATGAATTATCTGCATAGAGATGATAGTTAAACTTATAGGAGCTGATGAGGTTTCCAAGAGAAAGGGCTTAGGACAGAACCTTGGGAAATACCCATAGTTAGGGGGTATGATATGGATACTAAGCCAACAAAGGTAGTGTCATGAAAACTTTGTAGATAGTATCCAAGAGGAGAGAATAGTCAATAGTGTCAAATATAGCAGATAGGGAAAAGGTGAGACCTGAGGAAAAGTTCATCAAATTTCACAATTAGAAGATCATTGGTAAGTTTAGAGAAAGCTTCAGTTTCAGATGAATAATGAGGTCAGAAGACATGTTGAAAAAGTTTAGAAGTAGATGAAAGAAGTAAAGGCAATGAAAATAGATAGCTTCTTCTTGGGATATGGCTGAGAAGGAGGGGAAAGATTTAGAACCATAAAGTTTGAAGTTATTAGACTAGTATGTTGGATTCTAGCTGTATAGAAAGGGTAGCCGAGTTGAGTTATGAAAAGGGCTATGGACTAAGGTCCAAGTACTTTCTAGCAGTGTCATTGTGATTAGGTCACATCAACTCTCTGATTCCATTTTGTCATCTGAAAAATGGAGGTATTTTTTGCTTTATCTACTTTATAAGGTGATTCTGGGGAAAGTGTTTTTTTTTTTTAAACAACTAAAACCTATATAAAAACAGCTTATCATTATTATTAATAGGGTGGAGGTAGGGCTACAACAACCCTGGAGAGATAGATTGGAAGCAGGATGGCACTACTCTTGCTGGTCAGCATTTTGTGCTTGATACATTCTCTTTGTTCTAAAATTCAAGAAAAATGTTAAGATTGTGGGTCATGATGTTTACATTAAACACTCTGAGCAAGAGTATAAATGTCCGTGTTTCTTGTATATGTAGCAGTGGTGGGGAGGTGAGTAAGGTTGTTAAAACATTGTATTTGGGTTTGGCCTATCATTCTTCCAAGTTGCTTCCTTCCTAATTCACTAAAGAAAGTTTTATTTGGGGGCAGCTGGGTGGCTCATTGGATTGAGAGTCAGACTCAGAGATGGGAGGTCCTGGTTTTTTTTTTTAAGTTCATTTATTTAATTAATTAATTTAGAATATTTTTCCATGGTTACATGAATTATGTTCTTTTCCTCCCCTCTCCCCACCACACTCCCATAGCCAACAAGCAATTGCACTGGGTTTTACATGTGTCATTGATCAAGACCTATTTCCATATTATTAATATTTGCACTAGGGTGATTGTTTAGAGTCTACATCCCCAATCATATCCCCATCAACCCATGTGATCAAGCAGTTGTTTTTCTTCTGTGTTTCTACACCCACAATTCTTTCTCTGGATGTGGATAGTGTTCTTTCTCACAAGTTCCTCTGAATTGTCCTGAATCATTGCATTGCTGCTAGTAAAGAAGTCCATTATATTCGATTGTACCACAGTGTATCAGTCTCTGTGTATAATGTTCTCTTGGTTCTTCTCCTTTCACTATATATCGATTCCTGGAGGTTGTTCCAGTTCCCATGGAATTCCTCCCATTCATTATTCCTTTGATTACAATAGTATTCCATCATCAACAGATATCACAATTTGTTCAGCCATTCCAGGAAGGGCATGCCCTCATTTTCCAATTTTTTGCCACCACAAAGAGCATGGCTATAAATATTTTTGTACAAGCTTTTTTCCATCAGTGGTATGACTGGATCAAAGGGCAGGCAGTCTTTTAATGCCCTTTGGGCATAGTTCCAAATTGCCCCTCAGAATGGTTGTATCCATTCACAACTCCACCAGCAGTGCATTAATGTCTCATTTTTGCCACATCCCTTCCAACATTTATTAATTAATACTCCTGTGTTCAAATCTTACCTCAGGCACTTCTTAGCTATGTGACCCTGAGCAAGTCACTTAACCCCCATTGCCTAGCCCTTACCACTCTTATTCCTTTTTACCAATATACAGTATTGATTTCAAGACAGAAGGTAAGAATTTAAAAAAAAAGAAAGTTTTACTTTTTTTAAGGGAACTGGTTCAAACTTCAAGAAGTACTAGAAAAAGTCCTATTATTAGTTAAACATCCTATTTTTGGTCCCTTTTCTGTGATTAAGTACTACTCTTCAGGGACTCTCATAAGTATATGCATACATATATACATATGTTTGCATTTATATGTATTTATGGGATCTCTTTCTCTACATATGTCCACTATCTATCTTATTTATTTCTCTCTTCCTCTATATGTCCACCTACATATGTATCTATGTATTTATCCATTTATCCATGCATCTATCTATCTATCTATCTATCTATCTATCTATCTATCTATCTATCTATCTATCTATCTATCTATCACTATCTCACTACTCTACATCTGTCTGTCTGTCTGTCTGTCTGTCTTTCTATCTATCTCTACATTTCTCTTTCTATCTAGTCTGAAACAGGACTGTTTGTTGCCAGGGATTCCTGAGTCTTTAGCACTACAGTATTCTTATGAATATTTACAACTCCTAAACTTCAATATTTGTCTTCCTTTATACAAACTTGCATATTTCAGTTATTGAAAATCTTAGCAGTTTACATTTTAAATGTTATTGAAGTTAACAGGTAAACCTTCTTTTCTTCCCCTGACACCCCTCTAGAGTGGGCCACATGGTCTCTGGCTCATCATACTAAAGAACTATTTTTTTTTAAGGTGATGAAACAATCTCCTTATGAGCCAGGAAGGACTAGCTAACCACCAAGCAGAATTTAAAAAGAGACAGATTCTATCCCAGTCTTCTCCTCTCTCAAATTCTTTCCATGGGACTTCCTGTGAGAAGGGTAGGAGAGGTTCTTTTCCCCCACCAGGAAGCCTAGGTAGCTGCTAACATATAATAGAACACACATGGGCTGCCTATGAGAGCCTGGGTTTAAGCCTCAAGCCTTTGTCTACCTCTTCTATTTGTGTTTCATTCCCAGAACATAGGTGACCAAATAATCATATGGAGATTGATGTTTCTATCTTTGGAGACAATTTCATGAGCTTGAGAATTCAAGAGTTCCTGACTTAGTTGGAGCTGAATGGGATCAGGAAGAGATTTCTGCAATTGTACCCTTCCAGAGGAAAATGACCATAAAGGGATGATGAGCCCAAGGCTTGACTGACCAGAAGACAAGCTTCAAGGAAATGTTGGAATAGAGCAAAGTCAAGGTGAAAGTAAAACATCTTTTCCATTGTCACTCTAAGTGTTTTATGATTAGTGTTTTAAGTATCAGCCTACTGGGAATATAAGATAGAAGTTGTTGGTTAGTATATCATACTTTTAAGCCTCTGTCAGTTTATGCTTAGGGATCTTTAGTTTTCATTTATGAAACAAATAAATATTTATCTCATAGTGAAGAAAATAAAATAACTCTTTTCTACCTGATCTACAATGTACCTTGAGCATATTCCTATTCCCTTTTGGGGAGACTATAGATATGAGCCATACCTAAGCCTTTTTTTTTTTCCTTTGGGCTCTGGTGTGAAGGCCTAAAAGGCCAGAGATTAAACCTGATTATATAGGGACCCAGAGCTGAGTAGTCTCCTTAGTGACAGAGGGTAGGCATCCAAAGCTGGTGAATTGTAACATAAGCATTTAAAAATTCTTTCAGTTTTAAGCTCTGAAAAAAAATTTGTACATTTTTAAAACCTTCCAAGCCATAGGACTGTTTCCTATTATCTCTTATGAGTCTTGTCTTCCTTCCTTCCCTTCTCTCTCCTCTTCTTACCACTATGCACTTAGCTTGTGGCTGTTGCCACACTACCACACTTTTGGCATGGTCTTGCACAAGGACTACGACATGAACTGAATCTTGGGTCACATTCTGGGTATTGTGCTCCATTTCCCTTTAGCTAATTTTAACAGCAGAAAATGCTGCATCATTTAAGGTGAGGTATATTGGAGGCCAAATCTCTATCAGTCAGGAACTTCGTTACAGCTAAGGAAAGGGCATCTGTAGCTTTCTCCTTGTGGCAGTTTTTTAGGAGATCAGACTCTCAGACACTGGACAAAATTGGAATCAGCATTATAGAATAAATCTCAGAGGCAATTAATACAATTAAGAGAGGTGGTTTTGAATCTTGGCTCTGACCATAATAATATAGCATATTAATTTATAATTATAACTTAGTATATATAAAATAATAATTAATTTAATTAATATATAATAATATGATAATAGAGCTTTTATATAAGTGCTTTCTGGTTTGAAAAATACTTTATATTTATTATCTCATTTTATCTTCCCAACAGTCTTGCAAATTAGGCCATACCATTACTTATTTTGCACACTTGCTATTATTACTCATATTCTTCATTTCATAAATAAGGAAATAGAGATTAAAAGAGAATAAATGATTTAGGCAAGCATCTGAGGTAAGAATTGAACTCAGGTCTTCCTGTATTCATATTCAATATTCTATACACTGAGCTGCCTGGTGGTGCAGTGGATAGAGTGCCTGCTCTGGAGTTAGGAGGATCTGAGCTCAAATATGATCTTAGATAATTAGTGACTGTATGATGCTAGGTAAATAATTTAATCATGTTTCCCTCAGTTTCTTCTTTTGTAAAATGAACTGGTGAAGGAAATGATTAGTCATTCCAGTGTCTTTGCCAAGAAAACCCAAAATTGGGTCCCAGAGACAGATGCAGCTGAAATGTCTGAAAAACAGTAAGCTGGGCTTCTTTGTGGTCAAGGCAAAATTCAGGTTAAAAAAACCCAAACATTCTATATACACAATGATTCCTAGCTATATGTTTTTGCTCATGATTGGGTCTAAAGGAACTTCCTCTTTATATATTTTATATATATACACAGTATATATACATTATATATACTATACTTTCCTCTTAGAGAAAGAACTTCTGATAGAATAATCTTAAAATTTTTGAGCTATAAAGTACCTTGCAAGGCCATTGTTTTTACCAATTGGTATTCACTAATCTGTTGTCAGAGGGCCACCCTCTCTGGTAGACTCTTTATGTCTTCTGAGAAAGGAGATTTTACAGTGTCCCTTTGACACTTTGAAATCCCACCATCAAAGAATTCTTCACTGGTGAACCTCGATGAAATCTGGATCTCTGATAAGGTAAGTTGTAGATCAAATTTCTGGTCTTGATATATCTCCATCTCTCCCATGAGCTAGGTTTGAAATAGAAGACAAAAGAGGGAATTTTTTTTGTCATTAACCAATTATCAATCATCATATGTTGATGACATGTTTAGGGTACTCTGCTCAATTTTGAATAAAGAGAGATTCATTGAATTTTAGAGCTTGGAAGGGACTTCAGAAATCATCTATTCCAAAATGGTCTCTGTCTTCAAGGTGTTTACATGAAATATTTATAAAATCTTACAAGACAATATTTATGTAAAGGGTTGATTATATGGATTATGATTGTATAATATATAACATATAGGATTATTATTACATGTAATTTATAATATGGATATTTTATGTGATGATCACATGTATAATATATGTTTATATTATATATAATGTTCTATAATGATCATAGGAGTTTCTAATCAACTTGGTGAGCTTATAGGGTAGGCAGTCTATATTTAGGACTTTGATTGCCTAACCTTTTGCAAGATGAGACATATTCTTTTGACCCAGTTATAATCATTAGATACTGATAGGGAATGAATCATTTGGCTATACTATTGTGGGACAAAATGTTCAAGAAAGACCTATCACTTTCTGGGACTATAAATTTATTTGAAATGAACCTTAGATATAGAGGCTGGACATACATTTGAATCCTAGATCTACCACTTATAACCTGTGTGATTTCTATAAATGTACATCATAGCTATGTTAATAACATCAATACTTGTTATAATGATTATCTATAATCATTAGTAATTATCCCTTGGTCTTACACATATGAAATCTACATTAATATATTCTGTAAGGCTGCTTCAGACTAAATATATTAATTGCACAAAGGGCATAATACATACATACTTTATAATAGTACATGTATATTCATACTACATAAGCAAATAATCACAAATAGCAAGGAAAAAACCACCAGCATAACTTGCAACAACAATATCAATAGGCTTACACAGTAACAATGTTTTTGTTCATTTTTTTTTCAATTGTATTAGACTCTTTGTGACCCCATTGGATTTTTCTTGACAAAGATAGTGGAGTGGTTTGTCATTTGCTTCTCCAGCTCATTTTCTGGACAAAGAACTTGAGGAAAATAGGATTAAGTGACTTTTCCAGGACCACATAGCTAGTAAGTGTTTGAGGCCAGATTTGAACTCTAGCATTATCCACTGTGCCTCCCAGCTGTCCTATAATAACAAAAATGCCCAATAACTAGCATATTTATAAGTAGCTACAACATACATATTCAACAGACAGATGTAGCTGGTTAACCATGCAAGAAATTAATAATAATTAACATATCATCAGCATATGCAGTTACCTGCAAAGTGTACATTAAAATGGCAAAGCATTGGCATTGTCCACGTATACCTACTTTTCCTATTTCTCTTGCAACATTATAAAGTAACCTTATGACAGGTTAGGTGGTTCTAGTTCTTTTGTGATATATTGACTTTCCTGAATCTCTTCCTGAGTTGGTTGGATATCATTATGATTAGATCTTATAAACTTATAGTGCTAAACTTGACTTTTTTGTTCTGAGGCCACCAGGAAGCTATTTCAATGACTTAAGCTAACACCAACAACTTCTTTAAGGTCACACTTATGTGTCCTAAGTCTTTGTCACGTGGTCCTGCAAATCCTAGCCCTTTTTTTAGACTGGAAAAGAGTTTCTCTGGAATGTCTCTCTTAACATAATTAGATTCTGATGGTTACTTGAGATTCACTATTCAGTCTAGTAGTGCATTCCACATTCTCAATTTTCACCAATACTTTTGTGTAGGATTCTGTGAGTCTAAATGAGATAAATCCATAAGGAATTGTCATAGTCCTCTCAAGTGTATCTGACATAATGGTTATCTAGTCCACATTTTTAACAGAAAAGAAATAGTTCTGTCTCTCTGGTTATATCCTGATAGTGGTTTTCTTGTTTCAAACTGTTGTGACCTCTTTTCCCTTAGTCCTTTTTTTTCCCAGGTGAAATGGTTCTGGTAGTGGCTCCATCTCTCACCAGGATTCTATGACTCATACCCATGAAGGTGTTTTGGAGGTAGTTAAAGTTGAAGTTTCCTGAGGTGTTCTACCTTATGTATGCAGCCCATTGGTCAAACACTTTCCCTTTCTCTAGCAACTACCCACAAATCAAATGTTTACTGTTTGATATGGCATTTGTTAACTGTCCCTTTAGCTGAAATCATCATCATAGTCTTCTACCAATTTAGGCAATTTTGATAATGTTTGCTTTCTTGGGTTGAACCATTGCTTTCTCTTCCAGTTCAAATAATAGGCTTTTTAACTGCATTCACAACTTCCAGTGGATGGTTTTTCCTTCATGCTTAATGATTTTGCTGAATTTAGCACAAATGTCACTTCACCATTTAGAGAAGGCCCCCTGTGCCTTCAGTTTTCACAAACACTCCTGATTTGTGGTTTTAGGTTTTTCTGCCTTTAGAGATCACATACATTCAAAAGTGCATTATCTGATACTTTCTACCAAATTATATTTTATCTAGCTCAGATGCCTAGGCCTTTAGAAACTCTGTTACACACCCAGTCCAAACAGCTACTGGTTCTTCTTCAAGAGGACTCTTTCTAACACCTGAATTATCTAAATCTGGCCCCATTTAAAGTTTTAAATGCAAATAAAATCAAACCAAAACAAAAATGATGTGCAGTTACTTTCTCCATAATGCTCAGATAGAAGGCTCCAAATATCTGAATCTTTTCATGATGTTACAAGTGTTCAATTTTTTATGGTTTGGACCTGAATATTTTAATTGGTGGTTGCCAGGGATTTAATTTCTACATTCCAAAATTAAATACTAAAGTAAAATGTAATTTACGGTAGTTTTATTTACAATAGAGGGAAGATATTAAGGAATGAGAGAGAGAGAGAGAGAGAGAAAACTCTGTCTTCCTCTGAGCCAGGTAGAAATTCTAAGGTACTAATTAGGGAAAAGAGTCTCAAGACAATGGGCCTTTCTCAGAGATTTATACCTCCAGAAAAGGCAGGGTCATTAAGTCAGCCTTTCACTCACCAGCAGTGACCATCTAAAAGGAAAACAGTCTGAGGTCTCCTGCACAAGCTCCTCCAGGAGTCCAGTTCCACAACCAAGTTTGAGTATTCATATTCCAGTCTCTCCTCAAGTGGCTGTCTTCCCTTCAGCTCTGAGTGACTGATCCTTCACTCCAAGCCCAGGTGACTGACTGTCCAGTCCAACTCCAAGTCAGAGTTCTTTCTAACTCAAATCGAATATTATCTTTCCTGTGGTCCTCTATTTAAAGGTATTTTTCTCTTTGGTCACCTTCCCTAAATTTCACATCTACCAATAACAGTAGACACTCCTCTCCAGGACTGCCCACTCATTCACTTGGGTCACAGACCACCCACTCAATGCATGAAATGGGTGTTCACACCTTTTTGTGGTTAGTTATACCTTTTGTGGTTAGTTAACACCTTTTTTTGGTTAGTTCACATTTTGTAGTTAGTTAACACCTTTTTGTAGTTAAAATGGGTAGATCTACTTCAAATAATGAGTTAACACTTTTGTAGATTAAAATGTGTAGATCTATTTCAAATACTGAGTTACCACCTTTTGGGGATTAAAATCTAAAAATAGATTGTGGATTACAATTCAATCTTCCCAATAAAGGAAGAGCTAAGTACTTTCATTGTTACAATCAGGAGACAGCTAAATCCAATCTTCACACAAGTAGGTGAAAATCTATAGAGAAACATGATAGTATTATGTTATTATTGTGCATTCTATCAGACTATATGTGTTAATATTACTATCATGCTATATGAATTATGAACCATGTTTTGTTTTTCACAGTATCATACCATATTTTTATTATTGTAATTGTACTATATGTGTATTACCCAGTGTTGTCAAGTTGCATGTGATGGTGATTTTGAGTATGTTACTTCCCCTCTCTAGGTCTTTGTTGAGGATTATACAAGATAATCTCAAAAGTCTCTTCTAGTTCTATACTCTGATTCTATGACTAATATCATAGCCAATTAATACCTTGGGAATGCTTCAGGCTGGGAGTAAATCAACCAACAGCCATCTTGGGAGTGACATTTTATACATCTATAGGTTTTTGGTCTGGAATTATACTGAGTCATCCATCCTGGGTTTGGAATTCCTGATTTTGAATGCTAATCATCAAAATAATAATGCTCAACTAGCTTAATAAATTAACCAGGCAATAACATTTATAGATTTTTATTAGTGACTATTTGCCTCAATTAATTAACAGATAGGACTAATGATATCAAAGTCATAGGCTTGATTACAATTGAGACTCAAATCCTTAAACACTATTGAAGTAAAAAATGACTCACATAGTGGGAAACAAGATTTTTACATGGACTGGAAGGAGATGAGGATTCTTAGTCTAGTGAAACTAAGACTTAGGGAGGGCCAGTTTTAGCAGTATTTAAAGGAAGGGCTACCATTTCAAAGAGGCTTTTAACTTATTTTTCTGGATTTCAGAGTGCAGAACTAGGAGGAATGGGGAGAGATAGAAGAGGCAGATATAAACTACATGTTAGGAGAGACTTCTTTAAGAACTGAGTTATATAATAGAAGAATGGGATGCTTTAACAAGTCATAGTTCTCTTTTCCCAAAACTCTTCCAGTCAAAGGCTTGACCACTTGGATATGTAGAGAGGGCTCATGTTCAAATTTTCTCACTGGTATAATGAAGGATTTGGACTAGATGACATCTAACATTTTATCTATCTATCAAAATACTGCTTAATCCTACTTTCTCTTGTGGCCCACTGTCCTCCAAAAAATACTATTTTATTTTTATTGTGATTGTGATTGTTGCTGAATTATGTCTGACTTTGTGATTCTATTTGGTATTTTCTTGATAAAGATACTGGAGTGGTTTGCCTTTTCCTTTTCCAGCTCATTTTGCAAATAAGGAAACCAGGTTAAATAGAGTTAAGTGACTTGCCCAGGGTCACACAGCTAGGAAGTATCTGAGGCCAGATTTGAACTTAGGACCTCTTGTCTCTAGGCCTGACTCTCAATCCTCTGAACTACCTAGCTCCTCCCAGGTGTATGTTTATTAAAAGAAGAAGGCTATCTGGTGTGAATAATATGTAAGAGCAATCTTCTTGCATTATTTTCACTGCAATTTTATTTTTGAATTGGAAGAGTACCTGTAGGGTCATAACTTTAGTCCTGGAAGGATCCTCAGAGATTATCTAGTTCAACTGCATTTTAGAGAAGATAAAAATGAGACCTGGAAGGATTAGATGACTTGGTAAAGGTTACATAGGCAAGTAGATATCAGACACAGAATTTGAACTTGGGTCCTCTCATTCCAGAGTCAATAATTTTTTCCACTGTGCCATTATTTGTTGCTATGTTCAGACCTTGTTATTCCTGATCTAAGAACCACTCTTATTCTGTTTGCATTATATATGCTTTAGAAGTCAGACTAAACAATGGCAGATGTGTTTTGTTTATTGCATTTCTTACTACCTACAGATCACAGCTTCAGAAGTGAGGGTGGTGTGACTTCTTTTGTTGACAATGGATGTGGCTAGTTTCTTAGTGACATTTTTTAATCTTAGTTTTTGCAATTTATCTATCTATATATCTATCCATTTGATCCTTTACTAAGGTCTTATCCCAAGGCCTCATTTTGGAATAGAAATAACCCTGGGTTTCATAAAGCTATACTGTTGGTACACAACTCTGGGAAGTTCTACTAAATTAGAAAGGTTTTGAGTACAGGCCTTGCTAAAGGAAGACCATTATAGAGGTCTTCATCCTCTTCATCAAGGAGGACTATCACTTGAATGCTAACCATTTGAGGAAAAAAATTTTTGGCCATAACAAAGAAGCTGACAATTTTGTGCAACTCTGCCTCCCTTAATCCAATTCATGTGCAAGCCAAGGCATCACTCCTTGGTATCAGTGGTCCTCTTTGAAAAGAAGGCAAATAGCAACTGTTATTGATTGAAATTTGAGAAGTATCTTTATCAGTAGACTATTTACACTAATAAAATGATCCTTCCTTTCTTTCCTTCTTTCCTCTTTCCTGTGATAATATGAGTGAATTGTTCTTCTAAGTTGCAAGTTCTTTCCTACTTCCTTCCTTCCTTCCTTCCTTCCTTCCTTCCTTCCTTCCTTCCTTCCTTCCTTCCTTCCTTCCTTCCTTCCTTCCTTCCTTCCTTCCTTCCTTCCTCCCTTCCTCCCTTCCTCCCTCCCTCCCTCTTTCCTCCTTCCTTCCTTTCCTCTTTCCTTACTTCCTTCCCTCTTTCCTTCCAATCCAAATCAGTGGTATAAATATTGACCTCTGGGGACAGAAAAGATCACTATAACCAGGAACTGAGCTAAGCAAAATAATTTCTCTTAGAATTTCTAGTTATTAACCTGAATGCAGCTTTCCTAATATGGCATTTCAGAAACTCTGGCTGCTTCCATTTTCCAGGTAATAATGTCTCCTATCTATTATAGCACTTTCATAGTCACACAGGTAATATCATCTCCATATTGCCAAGTCATGGAAAGGCTAAATGGTTTGTCTAAGCATTCATACATTGCAGTAAGCCTCAAAACTAGGATTAAAAAACAGGTCTACTTCTAAATATGATTTGTTTTCTACTTTTATTCCAATAGTTAGATGATTATTGGATTGCAGCTTTAATTAAAAAAGAGCCAACTAACTGCTGGACTTCTTTTATCTCCAGATGCCGGAGTCCAACCCTCCCTTTCACAGCAGTAATAGTGAACAACCTACCCCAGTAAGAAGTCAGCAGCCAGGAAGTAGAACAGGATTCAGCTCTGGGTCCTCCCAATCACTAGGGAAATCAAAATCACAGCTAGAGCCAAGTACTGGAAGGCAAATGGGAACACAGAATCCACCTTCTCTCTGGGACTTGAGAGTTGAGTAAACTTGTGGTCTGAACAAAACCCATAGCACCAGACCAAATTCTATATCCTCTTGCATTGTTTCCCATTGACACAAGCCTTCTCATCACACTGTGGCTGATTCACTGCAAAGAGTTTCATAACTCGACTTGGAAAAGTATGTGTAATCTGGGCAGTCTGGAGATGGAGGGATGTTTTAAAAAGGCGGTTATTGGCTCCTTTTTAAATGAGAGCAGCAACCCAATAACTATCTTATTATCAGAGTTAGATTGTAACAAAATTTAAATTTACCTAAAACCATTGAGGCAGCATGACAAAACAGTTCTTAACCTGGGACCTTTGAAATATTAAAAAAAAAACCCCATAGTTTGATAACTGTATTTCAATATAAGTGGTTTATTTTGTAATTCTACTTTTTAAAAACATTACCTGATAAGTAGTCTATAAGCATCACTGGACAACCGTAGCACAAAAAGGTTAAGAAACCCTGTCCTTAAAGGTAGCAGAGTGGATAAAGCACCAGGCCTGGAGTCAGGAGGACTAGAATTCAAATCTGACCTCACACACTTTCTAGCTGTATGACCTTTGACAAGCACTTAACTATGTGGGCCCTCAGGATTTGCTTTAATTAATTAAATTACTGATCTGTATTGAGGGAATTCCCCACAATCATGAAATTGTAGGTATAGATCCCCTCCACACCAAAAAAAGCTTCATACTCTATCACAAATACCCGTCAGAAACTTGTGAAAAATAATTGATAATTTTATCTAAAGCTTAGTTAAACAAATGGAAAACATCTCCCAAAGTAGAACATTGGTCTACATACCTTGAAATACTCCTGAGACTGTAAGTATCCCCCAAGGAGGAAATCATTAAAAAATTAGATTAGTTAAAGAAAAAACCCAACAAAAATAGTTTCCTATTCATCAAAAGGGGGAGAGAATGATACAGTATGCTCTTCTTTTAAAGGTTCTCTTGTTGCAATATGTGTAAAAATTTGAAAATTCTATTCAACCTAATGTATTCTATATAACAGACAAATAGAAAATCCTAAAACACACAAATGACCATTATTTGCCTACTTGAAAATCATCAGTGGTTCCCTATTTCTTCTTGGATAAAATTTAGAATTCTTAACTTGACATTTAAAGCTTTGAACATTATGGCTTTCAACCACCTTCCTGGCCATATTTTGTATTACTTTTCAGGCAGTTAACATTCTAGACAAACTACCTGCTAAGCTGTTCTTTGTACAATATATTTGTCAACTTAGAAAAACACCAGAACCACTAACATATTCATAAAACCAAATCTTTAATCAGTAAATGAGACAGGTCCTTAACATTTGGCTGCCACACAGAGCCCAGCACTAAATACCACACAGAGTCGAAACTCTGGAGCTCTGGGGACAGTGTCTCAGAGAGAATCACCACCAAAGATGATTCTCCAAAGAATAATAGAACTTGGGGACTTATATACTTTTGGGGGAATATAGTACAGCAAACATACACTGACTGGTACCAGAAAGAGGTTTTAGTTAGAGGTTAGGGGATCAGGGGGTGACCTAAATTGCAAATAAGATAAACAAAGTCTCCAAGCCATAGAGAAATAGGTTTATTGGGAGATGGCCAGTCTCACAACAAAGCCAGACTTCTGGTCAAGACCAAAAGACCCAGAACTTTGTGAGAGGATGTCTTTTATGTCCAAAGAATCTTTGGTAGAAGAAGTCACTTGATGATGACTTGAAAGTCACTTGATAGACTAGGGGGATTGGGGGAACTTGAACCCTACTTTCTAAGCCTGATGATGCCAATGATGATGTACACTTAGATGACCAGGATAAGGAGGAGGTACCAGACTCCCAAGCAGGTTAAAAGCCTGATGATGTATACTAGGGTGTATAAGGTTTCTAACTGAGGCAAAAGCCTCTATGCTAATGAAGACCAAGTCACAAGTTCAGGACCATGATTGCTGAGGGTGCACCATACAGTAAATTAAAGGCTGAGGCTAAAACTGAGGCTTATGCGTAACAATGATTAATTATGCTAAAGCAATTCTTTACTTTGGTTCAAAACCTTAAAGACTTATACTAAAATAATCACAAAAGGCCTACTAAAATCATTACTTATGCTAACATTATTTAACTATCTTAGAATTGCAGTAATGATTAACTCAATACTACTGATAACATTAAAATCTAATCCTCATTTATACCCCTTATGGCGGTAGGGGATTTTTCACTCACAAATTTACAATAGATACAAAAAGATGGTTCTGCACAGGTGTTGACCTTTTTGGGAATAGATCTCTGTTACAATGGAGGAAGCTTCTAAGACAAAAAGGATGACTGAAAATTTGCACATTTCTCACTCCTATCCAGGACCCTTAATGGATGCTTGGTTATCCATTGTTCAGTCTAATAAAAGTCAGTTTGGGACTTCCCCTAAAGGCAAATTCCCAAGAGACAGGGCAAACTTGGAGTTTCCAGAATTTAAGTTGACACATTCCATCTTCTGTGTTCTTGGCTTTGCATAGCCATTCAAAATATCTGGAATGTCTTCCCTCCTTCTCTATTTATTGTTCAATCTTTTTTTTTTTTTTTTGGTCTCTTTATGTCTCCATTTGGAGTTTTCTTGGCAGAGATACTGGAATAGTTTGCCACTCAGAAGGAGAAGCCAGCTCATTTTACACTTGAGGAAACTGAGGCAAGCAGGGTTAAATGACTCATCCAGGTTGATTGGTTGCTGTCCTTCATACTCAAAGAAGAGCAAAATGACATCACTGGTGACATCTTTTGAATCACAGTCACTCAGCTTGTCTGAGGCCATATTTGAAGTCATGAAGATGAGTCTTCCTGACTCCAGGCTCAGCTCTCTATCCCCTGTGACACTTAGCTACTTTCTCCTTCTCCACTTTAGGTCCTTAACATTTCTAACTTCTTTCAAAGCCTGACTTATTTGATATCTCCTGAAAGATGAATTTCTTGATCTCTCTGTACTGAAGTTATTTTGCACATACTTTTAATTTACTTATTTTTTCCCTCTCCATCCCCCCCCCCTCAACTGTAGAATGTAATCTCTTTGAAGGAAAGGACCATTTCATTGTTATCTTTCCATTGTAAGTTCTTAGGACAACTGCCTTGTATACAGTAGACCATTAGATATGTATATTGAACTGAATTTAATAGAGAATGATGAAGTAGTGCTCTTGTAATGGGTAGGGGGTGGGGAGAGAAGGCAGGGTATGGAGTTCTATTATTATTTTCCTTGTAAGAAGGAAATGCCAGAACTTTTTGCAGATATATTTTTATTTTAGTTGGCAAATCAGTCATGAGACAAAGAATAACTGATATAGACTGGAAGAGAAAAGGACTTTTAACTTGGGTCATAAACAGTTGGATTCTCAGAAACAAGGATCTTTTCAATTAATTCTATAGAGCATATTTCTTTCTGGCATTTGCTTAGAGGAAGGTTTGTCTCAGGTTATATGCGAATATGCATGTATTAAAGCTCCATTGTATTATTTCCCTTCAGTGAAGCCTTGATATTGTTGGTGTGACCTTTGGCAAAGCAAAGCCTTATTTGATGAGATTCTTGTCTATGTATTTCCATAAGTCTTCTCTGAGCTCTCTAGGTTTCCACTATTCAAAATATGCCATTCTACCACTTGGGCCATCCATAAATTGCCTGTCATCCTTCATGACCAGTACACTTTCTTTTCCATCCATAGATATCTGTGTTAATGTCTTTAAACTGAAGTCATCATAGTAATATGCTGTAATCCATTTAAAATCAATATGCACCTTGGTTCTTTGGAGATCATGGTGACCATAAACCATAGACAAATCAATTGGCCAAATTGGTAATAGAGAATGAACTTCAAAAAGCTATAAAACTCTTTTTACACTTTTACCCAGCAATAGCACTACTAGGTCTAAACACTGAAGAGATCAAAGAAAAAATAAAAGGATCCATGCAAAAATATTTATAGCCACTCTTTTTATGGTGGCAAAGAATTAGAAAGTGAGGGGATATATATTAACTGGGGAATAGTTGAGCTAGTTATAGTACATGAATATGATGGAATACTATTACACTGTAACAAATGATAAAGGTCTCTTCTCAGTCTTTATCTCCCTTTACTTCTTTGCAGTATTTGAAACTGTTGACCACTCTTTCTTCCAGGATATTCTCTTCTATCTGGGTTTTCATAATATTGTTCTCTCTTGGTTCTCCTATCTTTGACCATTCTGTCTTAGCTTTCTTTGTTGTATTTTCATGCCTGTTTACACTGTGGGTCCTCTTCCCTTTTCTTATTTGATTCTCTCATCAATTCCCATACTTTCAGTGATCATCTCAATGCTAATAATTTCCCAAATCTAAATATTCAGCATTAATTTCTCTCCTGAGTTCTAGTCTCTTATCATCCAATACCTATTGAACATCTCAAACTCCACACTTACAAAATAGATTGCCTTATCAAAACCTATCCCTCTTACAAGGGCACCTTCTTCATCCTGATCATGCAGGTTTGAAAATTTTGTTACTTTCAATTCCTCTTTCCCCAATGCATATATTTAATCAGTTGCCAAGTTTTGTCATGTCTACCTCCTTTCCTTTTCTCTATTTTAAAATTAAATTTTACTTTTAAACCAAGATCAACTCCCTAATGAGAAAGTAAGGAAAACAAAACCTCTGCTACAATCATATGTAGTCAAACAAAGCAAATTCCATTAGCCATGCCTAAAAAATTCTCAATTTGCACACTGAGTCATCACTTCTTTGTCAGGAGGTGGGTAAGATCATGAGTTCTCAGAAATTGTGATTGGTTATTATGTTGATCAAGTTCCCAAGTTTTCTTTTTTCTTTTAATATTTTTTCAATTAGTCTTCTCATTTTCCCAACTTGCCTCCCCCATTGAGAACACAAGAAAAATAAAACTTATTACAAAGATACATAGTCAAGGGAAACAAATCTCTACATTGACTATGCCCTTAAAAAAAACAAAACAAAACCCTGTTTCATTCAACATTCTGAATCCTTCACCTTTATGTCAGGAGGTTGGTAGCATGTTTAATCATTAGTCATTTGCAATCATGGTTGGTAATTTTGCTGACAAGAGTAGAGTATTCTATTACATTTATATACCATAGCTTATTTATCTATTCCCCAATTTATGGGTACTCCCTCAGATTCTCATTCTTTTTACCTAAAAAAAGTTATAAGTATTTTTGTACATTATTAGAATTTTTGTTTAGAACTAATCTCAATTATCTGCCCTCCCTCTCTTCTTTCCCTCCTGTTTCTCTGTTAAGTGAAATACATTTGTATACCCAACCTTGTATGTATATGTATGCATGTGTGTATGTTTTTCTTTTTTCTTTAGACAAGTACAGATGAGAGTGAAGCTCAAGTGTCAGTATCTGCATCCTCCCCCTCCTCTTTGTGTACCTATTTTTTCAACCAATTACATGTAATAACAAATTTCCACATTAGTTTTCCAAGTTATATGATCCAAAATGTTTCCCTCCCTCCTTTCCTCTCCTCTCCTCTCCTAGAGCTGACAAGCAATTCAATCTATGTTATACATGTATTATCATGCAAAGATATTTCCACATTGCTCATTGTTGTAAGTGAATAATCTTATAAAACCAAAACCTCAAAACATATACCCGAATAAACAAGTGAAAGATCATATGCTTTTATTTGTATTCATATTCCAGCAGTTATTTTTTTTTCCTATTTGGGCTACAGACCTAGTAGTGGTATTACTGGATGAAATGGCATGCTTTGTTTTATAGTTCATTGGTCATAATCCCATATTGCCTTCCAGAATGGCTGGATTAGTTTACAAGTCCACCAGCAATGCATCAGTGTCCCAATTTTGCCATATCCCCTCCAATATTTATAATTTTCCTTTACTGTCATATTGACCAGTCTGATAGGTGTGAGGTGGTACCTCAGAGTTGTTTTAATTTATATTTCTTTAATCAAGAGGGATTTAGACTATTTTTTCACAAATAATTATTAGTAGTTTTCATTTCTTCCTCTGAAAAATGCTTATTCATATCCTTTGACCATTTGTCAATTGGGGAATGGTGTGTGTATAAATTTGCCTTAGTTCTTTATATATTTGAGAAATGAGACCTTTTTCAGAGAAATTTGTTATACCCCCCCCCATTTTATTGTTCTCCTTTTAATCTTGGTCACATTGATTTTGTTTACATAAAACTTTTAAATTTAATATAATCAAAATTATTCATTTTACAACTTGCAATATTATCTATCTCTTGTTTGGTCATAAATTCTTCCCTTTTCCATAGATCTGATAGGTAAACTATTCTATGTTCCCCTAATTTACTTATAATATCACCCTATATGTCTAAATCACATACCCATTTTGACCTTATCTTGGTATAGGATGTGAGATACTGATCCATACCTAATTTTTGTCATATTCTTTTCCAATTTCCCAGCAGTTTTTGTCAAATAGTGAGTTCTTATCCTCACTGGGATCTTTGAGTTTGTTTATCAAACATTAAATTGCTGAGGTCACTTACCCCTAATCTGTTTCAATGATCATTATTTTCCTTTTTTTCTTGGAATATTAAGATAATTTTGAAGTATATTGTACATACACACATAATATATACATAATACTTACATATAATGAAGTGCCTGGTGAATCGATCCCAAGGATGAAACAATGACCAACAATGTAAGCACAAGAGGGAGTTTCTTAAACAAACTGCAGCTTGGGCTTAGCACTCTAAAATGGCTTGAGCCCTGACTTCAGGGCTTGAAGGTCTTTTTATATACTGGAGTGAACAGGAACTTCTGTGGTTGGGGGAGTGAACAGGAATTTGACAGGAACTTCTGGGACTGGGGTCATTATCAGCTCCTGGCATATGTCAGGATGCAATAACTTGCCTGGAGGGTTTCTTTGGGTGAGGGGGCAGGGAAGGGAGAAAATAGGTTTCTGGGCTGGTCCTTCCATAGAAATATAATTTTTGTTAGATGAAGGTTGAAAGGATGAAGGATGAAATTCCTTTCTTTAGGGGGAGGGACAGAAATTGTGGCAGTAGATTCTTTTTTAAAAATGTTTTATTTAGAATATTTTTCCATGGCTACACAATTCATGATCCCCCTCACATCCCCGCCCCCCCAAAGACAACAAGCAGTTCCACTGGGTTATACATGTATCACTGTTCAAAACCATTTCCATGTTATTCATAATTGTAATAGAGTGATTCTTTAACAACTATATAATTTTCATTAAATTCAAGATTAAAAAAAAATTTTTTTGGGGGGGGGAATAATTTCAGGAAAAGAAACTCGCTTATTCTCCAAATCAAGAAAGCGAACTGTTTGGAGAAGGTGCCATAAAGATGCCTGCAGAAACCACACACTGCATCAAAAGATCCAGAATGAACTTTGGGATGTAGTGAATTGAACTGAGGGGGTTTGAGTGCATTTACTCTGAATGTAAACTCTTATGCCAAAGGGGATATACCCCTAATTGGCTTTTTGTCAATGTGCCTAGTAATCACTAGTTTTGCTCTCTTTCTCTTTTATTTCCATCTTATCCCCAAATTATTGTAATTGCCCCTTAAAAAGTGCAATATTGAATGTACCTCTTGTAAGAGATCTTTAGAGATATAAACTGGTTATATGAAATGATTCATTGGGGAGACTAGGCATGTAAATCAGGGAGATTTCAAAATGCTTGTCTCCCAAAGAATCACAGGAGGTTATGTGTAGATATAATTCTCTCCCCAATGTAGACTCTAAACAATCACCCTAATGCAAATATCAATAATATGGAAATGGGTCTTGGTCAATGACACATGTAAAATCCAGTGAAATTGCATGTTGGCTATGGGAGGGGGGTGGCAGGAGGGGAGGGAAAGAACATGAATCATGTAACCATGGGAAAATTTTCTTAATTAATCAATTAAATAAAATCTAAAAATTAAAAAAAATTAAAAAAAAATAATTCTCTACCCAAGGCTCATTGAACCCAACTCATTAAAAGGCCTGGTAGGACCATGACTAAGAGCCAGATGATTGTCAGGTTAGATTAGGCTTGAATCTGCTATATCTACTTTTATTGATTATTAATACAATTAAAAATAAGAACCTGGAGTTATTGATATTAAATTTAAATTTTTTACATTTTAAAGCCCTTTGTGCATAGTTCCAAATTGCCCTCCTGAATGGTTGGACCAATTCACAACTCCACCAGCAGTGTATTAGTGTTCCGATTTTGCCACATCCTCTCCAACAATTATTATTTTCCTTTGTTGTCCTATTGGCCAGTCTGCTAGGTGTGAGGTGGTACCTCAGAGTTGTTTTAATTTGCATTTATTTAATCAGGAGGGATTTAGAAAACTTTTTCATGTGCTTATTGATAGTTTTGATTTTATCCTGTGAAAATTACCTATTCATGTCCCCTGACCATTTGTCGTTTGGGTAATGGTGATCATTGTTTTCTTAAGATCATTAAGATATAACAGAACTACTTCTGGTTTCATCTCATTGGATTCCTTCTATAAACCCTGATGATGATCAAGAACAGAAGGGACACATGTATCATTTCTTCATATTTGAATGTAAGCAGTTTACCCCATTTAGTCCTTTAATCATAGCTAATGTATAACTTTATACTTCTTGTCATTCTTGTATTTATACTTTGAAGTTTCTCTGTAGCTTGGCCTTTTCATCAAGAATGCTTGAAAGTCCTCTATTTCATTGAAGATCCATTTTCCCCTTTAGCATTATTTTCAGTTTTCTAGGTAAGTTATTCTTTAATGAAATTTTTTGTCCTCTGCCTTCTGGTATGTCATATTCCAAGTTCTCTGCTCCTTTAGAATGGTGGCTGCTGAATCAAGTCTGTGTTTCCATTTTGGCTTTTGTTTCAGAAGTTGACCAGTGAAATCTTTCAATTTCCACTTTGCCTTCTGGTCTAAGAGATCTGGGCAGTTTTAAGATTTCTTGAAACTTTAGGTACTTTTTAAAGTCATAGTGTTCAGATAATCCATAATTCTTAAAATTCCCCCCTGATCTGTTTTCCAGATAAACCATTTTTCCTGAAACAACCTTCTGTTCTGTTCTGTTCTCTCTTTTGACTTTGTCTTAATATTTCTTATTTCCTCTTGGAAGTGTTGGCTTCTATTTGGGTCATTTACATTTTTAGAGAAGTTGTTGCTTGGGCAAACTTTAGTAACTGGTACCAAGCTGCTAATTATTTTTTTTTAATTCTCTCTTCCATAGCTCTCAGTTTCCATTTTTTCCCCTCAAGCACTCTTATTCTATTTTTGAAAATGTTTTTTAAAAACTATTTGAAAAACTCTTGCTTAACCTCTTCTAAGAATTCTAGTTGAATTTGTGCCCAAGCTGTGGCTTTCTATGAGGAAATGCTTGTAGATATTTTAGAGTCATTCTCTTCTGTGTTTGCTTTATGTATCCTTTTCACCAGAACAGTTCATTTCCCTCCCCCTTCAATCTTCCAGTCTACTTCCTGGCTTTGGAATTGTTTTTAGGACTGAACCCTGTAGCACCTCTAGAGAGAAGTTCTGGGCTGGTCTTATGCCACCTTCTTAGAGTATTGAATATTCTGATATTCCAGATTCTCAAAGACAGGCTTTCAAAGCTCCCAAAGTAGCCTATTCCAGGACAAATTCTGATTTATGGACCTCTTCTTTGAGCTCTGCAATTTCCTGACCTATGTTTGAGTCTGCACAAGAGTAGATTACTGATGGACTCTGCCTGTAACCAGAAAGCTGAAAAGCTCTGTTGGCTCAGAACACAAAATTGCTGCCTTCCTTTGGGTGTGAGATTTTCATCTTGGTTATTTCTATGCAATCTGGGCCAGATATTGGAAATGAGCTCCTACTTACACATGAGACATATCATAGCTACTGTTGGTGACTTCTGAACTTCTTGGTACACCACCTCCTTATCCTGGAATACCACTGCCATGAACAGGTCCCTTCTCACTCTGTCTTGCTCAGGACCTGGTTAGTAGGTGACAAAGCTGAGAGTTGGTACCTGTCCTCATTTCTGAGCCCTGTATGGATTTGGTGGTGCCCTGGTGTCAGTCTGAGACTGCCTCTTGCCCTGGTATACAACCTCTTTATTAGTGCTTGAATACTCCTTGAATAACTTGCTCCTGGCTTTATCTCCCTATTTTCTTATGTGAATCTGGGCTGAACATAGGTTTCATTATGGCTTTTTCTGGATTCTCCCCTCAGCATTTGGTCAGATAAATTTTCTGGAATAACAAGGAGGAGTTTGTAGAGAAGAGCTTATTGTATTACTTTCTATCACTCCACCATCTTGGTTCTTCCTCCTTCTTTCTATTATGACTGCCCTA